>NC_080571.1:348199003-348865253 GCF_030247185.1 Malaya genurostris
AGTAGACGCAATTGCATTCATTGAAAATCAATTACAGTAAATCTCTTTGCATGTTTGCGTCTCGTTAAATTAAATGCTATCGTAGCCAAACAATCGCCATCCGCCAGCCGAGATAGTTAATGTTCCCCGAGACTCTGTCAAGCGCTTTCTGGCCATCGTCAACGCCGAGGGCCGAGAATGAGAACGAGCGAGAAAGAAAGCAAAAATATTCATTACAGCAATTCGGTAGCAGGCACAAGAGTAAAGCTCAAGCCACTCGAACAACCACCCACCACACCATTCCCGATCTGGGTTCCGACCACGACCAAATCGAATGCATACAGAAGAATGGTTCGCGGATGCCGGACGGAACGACGGTGAGATATGGTTTTTCCGAACCAAATGACGTCGCTGTTCAATGTTTTGCTTCCTTCGATGCGAGGTTGGATGCAGCGCAGTCGCATCTACGGCGGCGTAGCGATTCCGAAACCGACGAGTCCGATAAAAGAAAGGTTTGGTGGATCGGTTCTGCGGGAGAACAGAAATCGACACTTACCTTGCGGTATTAATGAGTCTGCTGCGTGCGAATATGCGAGCATAATCATCAGCTCAAGAAATATGGGCGTCTGGCAGTAGCCAGTGTGTGGATGAAGCAGCTGGAAGACAAAGACCCTTCTCATGGCCGGCCAGACACGAGAATTACAGGCGCACCGCCAAAACTCCCTGCTTTGTTTAGTGTATTGTAACGCACCGAAGGATTTGCCTTCCCGAAGACGACACACGGCACACCACCAGCAGCAGCGGCAGCTTCAGTCATCGACCTCATCAGAGGTTTTTTTTTGTCCACACGTAGACTAATTTCCTCCTCCTGGGCTAGGGCTACAAGTGGTGCCAGAGAATAAAGACAGGTTAATGATGCCGAACCGAACAGTACTGTCACATCAAATCCGTGATTCTGGTTGCACTTTATGCGATTCTTTTCTTTTATTACAATTTGCTATTTCTCTCGCTGATTTCTGCTTCTTCACATGGACATGGACACACATACACAACCCAACATGCACACCGTCACGTGACCTCCACCGGTAGCCTTTCCCTAGAAACTATTGTACATAAACAAGTTTTCCACCCTCTGGTTGGCTTCGATTTTCCTCCTGTCGGTGACGACGACCACGATGACGACGACCACGACGACGACGACGACGACGTCGACAACGGATGGCGGTTTGCTAGCTTCCCTGTTTCAGCTTTTCGGTCCAGCGCAACTTTAATTTTCTTTGACTGGAGCTGGTCTCATCAGCTTTAATTCACTACTGCCGCTACTGCCGTCGCTTGCTACGATTGATGGGTAAATCGATTGCCTGCTGGACGCGTGCTGATTTTTTTCCATGCACTGAAACGATTTTACGAGTGAAAATTGGATCACTTGTGGAATTTGCTCTGCGGGAAGGGTTTGAAAATTGGCCAAATTGCATCACCTTTCAAACCGACCGAAAAGGTGTAAACATAAGAATAGTGCCTTTTCCTGTCACCATTCTGGTGGCCTTGAGGCGTGTAATAACCAATCGACTCTGTCATTTACCTTCGGTTTACGCTCGGTTCGTTGGTTTATCACTGGAGTAACGTTCGGGATAGAGTTTCTCCTGTGAGTTGTAACATTTCAATATTATCAGACAATTTCAACGATTTGGTCGGATTGATTTCGGAACAAAAGCAATTTCTATTGCATGCATTCATTCTTTTCAAACTAAGCAGTGCCAATAATTGAAACCATTTTTTAGATTTTTTTGCTGATCTATAGACCTGCGGAAATCGTTTATCAAGAAATCCTAATCTGCTTCTCCTCATGTAGATATTGATATTTTAATGATTCTCAAACTTTTTTGGTCGAATGCCATTTTTCGATACATTATTTGCACTATCGACGAAAGGAATAAACTTTAAAATTCTGCGAAATTTTTACAGTGATATTACTTGTTTTTTCCAATGTAAAATCGGCTAGTGTTTGATATGATGTAACCAACAGTAGGGAAAGAAGATCGAACCCACATTAGAATTTTCGTGCAGTTCTGATAACTCACACATACTATTTTAAAGAACAGCGTGATAGGGGCCTCTGATCATTGCTGCCTTCACTTGATGTTGGGTTGCGAGAAAATACAGTTCGTTCTTAACCGCTGCAAATATATTTGGTCTTTCAAATTAACGCAAGTGTTTAAATCATTGGTCATCGTCTTCCTACAAGTTGATCCTCGATCAAGGTTGATTACAACAACTAGTTTTCTCACGAATCCTACCAGATTAGAAGCAAAGCACCTTGTTATTTTCATAACATTGAGCTATAGACAACTATAAAGAAACAGCAAAATCTTACATATAATTATCCAATAAGGAAAATGGAATGTATACATGATGGAGGGGGATAGGATTGATTAGTTGAATTGACAAAACTATTTGTTCTTCTGAAGCTTTTATGTTTCGCAATTTTCATTTCATTAAAAATTTTCGTGTATATTTTTTGAGGATTTACACTAAAAAGATTAGCCAAAAATGTATAGTTTTCCTAGATGCACGATTGATATCCTAAAAGTTTTCATATAAAACTAACATAAAAAAGCTGAGATTTGTTGATTCATGCAAAGATTTTACTAAAGACTGTCCCAGAAAGTATGGACGCAACCAAAAACCGCTGCCATTTCGCAATGATTCAGAATCTGTCCATTTTTATGGCTGTGGCCTGTTGTTTACACTCTTCTCTAACCACTTGTGCAGTTGTTTATTCGTTTTCATTAGTTTGTTTCGAAATGCGTGCACTTTCAGCAGAACAACGTCGAAAAATTGTGTACAAATGGTGCACAGAACGCGGACTGTCACTGAGAAAGATAGCAAAAATGGAAGGAGTAAGTGAAAAAGCCATGCGAAATGCAATCAGGAAGTTCAGTGAGGATAACACCTTTGAGGATAAACCGAAAACGGGTCGAAAAAAACCCTCAGTTAGATAAACGTATACTGAAAGCGTTCGAGCAAAAGAAGGAGGTTTCAGTTCGGGATGTGGCCAAAAAAGTGGGCACTTCGAAGTTAAATGTTCTTCGTGCTGAAGAACGTTTGAATCTTTAAGCCCATATGAAGCAGAAACAACCAAAACGTAGTCCGAAACAAGAAGCATCGATCAGGCCGAGGGTTCGAAAGCTGTACAATACGCTAGAAATTTGAACTTTGAACTGCACAATTGCTGGAAAATTGAACTGCATAATCATGGACGACGAAACCTACGTGAAACTCGATAACAAATCCTTGCCGGGACCACAATATTATTCGGTGCGAGAAGGGCAAGTGTTAAACCAGTCCAAGACATCGACTGAAGTCGAAAAATTTGGTAAGAAAGCTATGGTCTGGCAAGCAATTTGTAGCTGCGGTAAGATTTCGAAACCCTTCATCACCACTGCTTCAATGAACAGCGAAATATACATCAAGGAATGTTTACAAAAACGACTTCTATTCATGATTCGAAGCCGCAAGGATCCTGTTGTCTTCTGGCCAGATCTTGCTTCTTGCCACTACTCGAAATCAACGGTAGAATGGTATACTACCAAAAATGTCACTTTCGTCCCAAAAGACATGAATCCACCAATTTGCCCACAACTTCGACCAATTGAGGAATTTTGGGCATTAACGAAGGCACATCTTAGGAAACATGTCTCGGCAGCCGAAACCATTCAACAGTTCGAAAAAGATTGGAAAAAAGTGTCAAAATTTGTCGCCAAGAAGTCTGTACGGAATTCAATGAAGAACGTTCGCAAGAAGGTGCGCCAGCTAGTCTACAATGGCTATATAGCAAATGTTGAGAATAATATTCTGGTGTTGTAGTCTAATATTATCAGTATATCGAATAAAATTTGAATATCTAACACTTGTGAATTATTTACAGCGAAATCAAAGTGCGTCAATACTTTCTGGGAGAGTCTTTAAATTATTTAGATCTGAACGATAAAAATTTATGACTATAGTTTACCACACTTGTCGCGAACGATGAATAACTTTGACATCGTGATTGTAGCGATTTGTAAGTTAAGATTCATGTTGTATTTGAGTTGTCTTTATATCTAACTTTTATCTCGCTTTATTGGTAAAAGTATGTCACAAACAATAATTGAAAAATATTCAAAAATGAACACAATAAACACATCTAAGATATTCGAAATTCTGTCCGAAATTACACAGCTTATTTAATTTCATTAACATCTGGATCCATGTTTTTTGTAAGCTAGTATAAAACTCCTGAACCATACATAAGTCTTCATTTCAACTCATCTAGTAGGATTATATCTGGCTTTTACAAATGGACAAACAGTTCAAGAAATCAGATAGAAATTCCAAAATTTAGGACATCGTCAAATGTCGAAAAAATGTCTATCTACAGAGATACCAAAAAACATAATATTCCTGCATATTATAATTTTTTACCTGTGGTTGGGCGAGATTCGAAAAATTGTACAAGCTGCTTGCTGGGGCCATGTTGCGTTTATTTTAAAACATTGTCATGACTAAAGCAGCTATACACTATTCGGGGACGGGTATAGCGTGATGGGTAAGTCGATGACTTTCACGCCGCCCGCCTGGGTTCGATTCCCAACCCCGCACATAGGGTCAGAAAGTTTTTCTGGCCCGAACAGGCGAATGACATTAATGTTAAAGCCTCTATAATTGAAACAAAAAAAATTATACACTATTCATAAAGATATTTAACAGGTCACGTTCCAATTGGAAGTTGACGCTATGTCGCATCTTGCACTTCAAAAACTACCAAGATAGGGTCGAATAGTTCGTTGAAACGATTTAAATAATTACACTTTGGAAGCCAATGAACTTCCATGCGTAGAGACAATTGAACCAATAAATGTTTAAATAAATGTTCTACTGTTCATAGCTGAACGCTGGAAAATGTCAATTTGAAGAATATTAAGTTTTTTGCACTGACAATTCTTTGTCGACGGTGCTGGTGTCTATTCCCTTGAAATGAGATTCGAGTATTCTCCTTCACTGGGTGATTTCTGCACCGTATTTCAATCTCTGTGGACTACAGGCTGCTTTTCAAAAAGCTATTCGGTGATGATTAAACTAATTGTTGTTGCGAAAGCCGGAACGCTACTCAAATCAGCTCAACTAATCAACTTCTGTTAAACTTCTACGGGTTTCCGTTCATTCTTATATTGCTGTTGATAAATGGACTGGAAAATCTAGAATTATCTCTGCCATCCAATTGTTTTTTGTGCTGTAATCTCTTATATTCTTACATATCGTTTCTAGACACGGCAAACCCCAAATCTCCAAATTACGCTAGGAATGTATTATGATTAGTTTGTTGTTTGTTTCCACAGGGTTTGGTTATCTAAAAACTTTCTATTCAAAATGAACTTGGAGTCAACTGGTGAAATTGGAAGATAGTGAATTGTATAGTGTCAGCTTTACTTTTCTTCTCCTAAATCTCATCTCAATTGGAAGGTTTACTATTTTATGCACATATGTTTTAAAGTATTCGCAGTCCACTATATATGCTCTGTCAAATACGGTAAATTTTACCTCAGATACCACATCCAAGCGACGCTTTTCTTAAAACATTGGTACATATCCTTAAGATACTATTTCAGATGGAAGCAATACTTAGCATAGCAAAGTTTTGGAATTACATTTTTTTTGTGGAATTTAAACTTTCTGTTTCGACAGACTTCGCAGCCGACATTGCTTACAAGCAATACTTTCTTCTTCCTTAAGATGCCACACCTAAAATTAAATAAATGAGCATAGTTTGACGGGAATCCGTGAAGTTCTTCCGGAGTTTTGCTGGAGCATACATCAATTAAATTTTTAAATGTTAACATTTTAAAATGAAAATAATGAATAATTTACTCTTTCGCAAAAACGTCAGCGTTGATAAAGGGAACTGCGAAACCATCTCCATATAGTATTCTCAAATTCATTTACTGTAGCACAATGTGTTATTTTCGCAATAAAATTTTTCTGAAATTATTTTAAATCCCTTGAATCAGTGTAAAATGTTGGCAATTTATTGTAATTTGAATTCGGATAACGCGAAGAACCTCTTTAAAGAAACTTCTACCAATCTTTCCAAATTCACACGAACGTAATGGTTAAGAGGCATAACGGTCGTTTATCATAATTGCATATATTTAAATTAAGATTCCGTTAAAAAAAATCATCAATCGGCTCTAACGAATATTGCTATTTTATTCATAACATCTTTATTATCCCCTCGTAATATTTTCAGACGAGAATTGGTGTACTGGTGATGGTGATGTACTATCAGAAAAAGAAAAAAAAATCCAAAAAAATATTCAAGAACTTCGGGATGTGAGTTTTTTAGAGCATCTGGTGTTATTTTCATTGAAAAAAAAGGTGGGAGTGTCACAGATTCAGTCGGATTGACGTGAATACGAATAAATGCAGTTCGCTTCATGTAAAATTTCTTTGGCATTGAACAATGGTGAATCAAATACAAATAATAATACGCCTAAGACCCATACTAAGTTTTCGCCTATATTTGGTTCACCGAATGATCAATTTAGCCTAAACTATTCTTCATTCAAGGCTTAACAAAAGAGAATAACTAAAAATAACTCAGTTCTGGCAAAGTTTTTTTTATGTTGATATAGTTATTTTTATGTGTTAACTACTAATATTTTCACAGCACCAAATTTAAAGTGGAAAAGTTTGGATTTGTTTTATACAAATTGAATTGCTGCATTTCCTAATAATGAAAAATACTATTAGGTAATTTTTTTATTCAAATTCAATTTATTTGAACCCGTTCTTTCTGATCACTTCAAGATATTTGACATTTTTGTTTCAATAACTAGTCCAACAAACTGAAATTGTTGGTTTTCATAAAACTATCCGTGATTCAACCAGCAGATATGCAAAGTTTAATAACTATTGAACTTGAAAACTACATATCAGTACATCCTTGACGAAATCCGTTCAGTTGTTTTAATAGAAAATGGTGACCTCAGCATTCAACGAAAATTTCTTTCCCGTCTCAGGTTTGGAAATAAATAGTAGTCGTTAGGGGCCAGGTCTAGAGAATATGGGAGATGGTCCGCACCAATCCGTACCGCAAGTCATTCAATTTCACCGTTGCTTTTATGCATGGTTGCGCTGGTACGTCTTTCTCCATAGCTTGATGAAAACTGAAGCTCGCCTGACACGATCAGCTGTTATTCAAACACTAATGGATAGATTGTCATGAAATTTGGTATTGGGCCAACTGGAGGCTTGTTCTCAAGAAAAATATGCACGGTTCGAATCTATTCACCTCTTTTCCGTGAGAGGCCCGGGACTTTTCATTCCATGTAGTAACAGTGATTTTGGCAATAGTTGTGCAGTCCTATGTCAACAGTTCGAACAACACAAAGGGAATAAAAGCACATAAGAAAATGCACCTATGCAAAATATGAGCTAAATCGGATAAAAATTTTAAAATTTTTGATCCTTAAAAATAACCATAAGGGGCGGGAAATTCATTTTGGTGGCAAATGTCTCAGAATTGCCACCTTTGAAAAAAATCGACTCTGGAAATTTTCAAAATTCCGAGACCGTAAATTCATTTTTGATGTCAAATATCTTAAAATTTCCTTAAACGTCGAGATAACACCAGTTCTCGACATTTTATGAAATTGTAAGGCATTTAGAATAAAAAAAATTTTGAATTACGGAGTCGATTTTATTAAAAAAAAATTTTTGTTAAGATTACAATAGATCTCGAAGTTTTAGGCAATTCTAAGACATTAACCATAAAAAAATATTTCAATTTCGGAAATTTCAAGTTTTATTGTCGATTTTTAGTAATTATTCTTTAGATGACACTAGATCTCATGTTTCACGCAATTCTATTAAATTTGGCATTCTTATGTCGAGTTTCTTTTTTTCAAGATTTTCGATCTCGATTCATTTTTTTTTTTCAAATTTTAGATCCCGTAGTTTAAAATTCTAAGACATTGGTATCAAAAAGAGTAAAATGTTCATTTCGGAAATCCTAATGTTTTCCTAAGTTCCAGAATCGATTGAAAAACAAAATAATTTTTTGAAGTTTTAGATCTCGATGCGTTAGGCAATTTATGTAAGACATTTAGCACCACAAAATATTATCGATTTCGTAATTTTCATGGACCTCCCCTATGGTTTTATGACAGCTAGATTCAATTCCTATTTTTACTAGTAATATAATAGGTATTAGGTCGTTTTGAAGCTTTCATAAAACCTTTTGCATGGTCTACCAACTTGACAAGAACAATTCACCGAAAATAAAATAGCTAAAGCGAGAATTAAACAATTATACATTGTTATTTGAATTCTCTCACAAAACTACTTTCGTGACAATGTTTGGTTTAAACTACATCTATGACACAATTTGTTATGGGCTATAGGATTTATTACTTGTTCGGTTCAGTGTAATTTGCATTAAGGGAAATTTCATGTCCGCCATTTTAATGTTCTACTGTTATATTTATTGACATCAAACAAATTTCAGAATACAAAAAAAAGTAGGAAATACGATTGACTTTAATGTTTCGCTTTCAGAACGCCTGCCCTAGTTTTGTCGAAAAGTAGCTGATTTATATCAAAACGACGATAAATCACAAAAAAAAATTTATTAGCTATAATTCTTATTTATTTCTATGCATTCACGATAAAAATGAAAGCGCATATTTTACTTCTGAAAAAATCTTCAAATTCGAAAATAAAATCTAATATATTCTTACTATGGAATTCATTCGAGTAATTTTAATGTTGATCGTAAAACGAGTTTTAAAATTTTTATAAATTTTGAACCATTTCGAACTAGGTTTAACGCTGAGGTATACTGGTTCTTCATTTTGATTTATAAACCTTTTGACGAACCGTGCACTTGGCTGCAAACACGATCTTAAAATTGTTTTTCAAAAGGCTTTCGTGGAATTTGCAGTTTCAATGCGAGAATTATTATTTAACACTCAAGAGAGCTTGATTACTTGAAGTATTTACTAAAATTAAAAGTGTTACTTTAGACCAGTGGTTCCCAAACTTTACGGTTCGAATGCCCATTTTGAATAAAATATTCGTTCTACTACCCACCAAGTAGAGTAAAAAATTATTAAAATCATCATTTTTCAGTGAACTCAAGGTTCAAATATAAAATAGATTGTAATGGTACAAAATATAATTAAATTCTTAATTCCAACGAGGTAGAAATTAATTGTTAATTCAAGATCCTATCGATCAAACATTGGGTAAGCAAAATAGAAGTCAAATTGAACTGGATTCTGGACCTGAGCTCTCTAGGATTCTAAACTTGAATCAGACTTATTGACAGAGATTCTAACGAGTTTTCTGTATCTTAAGGTCTGAGGACAGAGGGTCGCGTGTTGAGTTTTGAATCGACCACGTGGCTCGCTCAATTCCCTTTGCGCGTCGTATTTCTCTTGTACTCTCTCGTATATGAGCAAACTGTACCGAGTTGCCAGCATACATTTTATTATTTTGATGAGAAGTTTTATCACATTAATCTATCGTATGGGTTGGACATTTCATGGATTCCAATGAACAATGAAAAAATATTCAACTTTCACAAAGATTGAATGTCTGTGTGTTTGGCAGCCTTGTCGAGCCGATTTTATTTCTCTCTCCTTTTTCAGAATGCTATCAGGAAACCAAAGCGAAAAAAACGGCGGATGCATTGAAACTGACTTTGTTTCACAGAAAAATACAAGACATCTCTATCTCATCTAAACTAAATTATCTAGACTTTGTCACGGTATATTTATGATACAAGTCTTCAAAGCCGAAATATTCGATGAACAAGTAGAGGTATGCATTTCCGAGTGTTCCATTTTTCAGCAGTTCTTCAGTCAGAAAAAAATACACAGAATATTCTCAACTAAATTTCGAAGACATTGTCAGGTGGGCACCGTTTCCAAGGAAATATAATTTGAAACGGGAAAATAACAAAAAACCTACCACTTTACGGTACTGTCCTCAGCCCTTAATACTAAATCTGGACATGGACTTTGAACCAGAACTCGGACAGAAAAATTCTGAACCTAAAGCAAAAATCTGCACTTGGATTCTGAGCATGGATTCGGATCCTAAACCTGAACCTAGTTTCCTGGCTTGAACTGCTGATGTAGATTTTGAGTCTAAATTCTGGGCCGGGATTCACGATTCTAAACGAGATTTTTTACTCTGATAATTTGATAGAGATCCGGGACATGCACCGGAATCGTAAGCCTGGAACTTGATCCTGATTTTGGATTCTTAGTCTGAACCTGGATTCAAGAACAGAACTCTGGACTTGGATTCTAGATCCAAATTTTGTAGCATGATTCTGACCTTGGATCTGTATTCTGACCCTGAACCAGTATTCTTCGCTTGGATTCAAAACCCGGACCTGGTTGGAGCAACTTAACTTAGCCTTTGAATATGAACTTGAGATCTGAGTGCAGAATTTGAAGTTTGAACCTTATATTCGGGACTACGATTCTCAGTCTGGACCTGGATTCTGGAACGAAATGCTGGACCTCAGCTCTTGACCTATGTGTATGATTTCTGAACTTGGACAAGGATTTGGAGGATTGACAGAGTTTTTACCTGAACCAGGATTCTGGAAAATAATTCTCAACTTGGACTTGGACTTTGATTTCGGGGCCAGAATCCAGCGAGAATGACAGAGTTTTGGAACCTGAAACTACACGGAGAACCCGCAGATCACAAAATTACAATATTGCAATTGTTGTTTCACGTCCTGGTTGTTTCAACTAAAATGTCATAACCATTCAGGTAACCGAAATTGTTGTATTCAAATGCTGTCACTTAATTCCAACGAGGTAGAAACGCGGAGAACGAAGACAGCAAAACGCAGAACAAAAAACCTCTTCATTTCACCAGAAGCGTTATATATTGAAAATTTGAAAATTTGCAATGGTAAATGAACGTCATTTATATTAATTACGTAGTGGTCGTTTTATGTAAGTGAAAGTATACAGAAGAATATAACAGTAAATTGTAAAACAAGTTTTCCATGTGTTAAATAGATATTCCTACAGTATAAATGTTTTAATTTCATCTGAGAGTTATGTATTCTAGGACAGTTCATGTCAATGTTATTAAAGCCGCTTAACGCTTATAAATTTGCTGCTAAAGTGAAGTGGTAATAGTTGTATTTTCTTGAAAGTGTATCTGTAGCATTAGGTTTACCAGCGAGCCATTCTGCAAGTGAAGGAAAAAATTCCTAATTCCCTGTGACCATTTTTCTGGTGAATTCCCTTGTGAGAATTGTAATCTTTTGGTTGATTTCTATATCCTTTGTGAGTTTAGTGATAAACATATAAGCAGTTAATTAGGTAAAATTTAGCTGCCCCCCGAAGAGGCTAACAGTAAAAAATATTTATTGCAATTGGCGTCTTAAGTTCAAATAACTGAATAATTGTTTGAAACAACTGAGACATTTTTTTGCTTTCATGCATACTTGTATACTTGTAGTAACTTTTCTGGGATTGTGTCTTTGCTCAATTGCACGAGTGACATCTCATTGAAAAGTTTCATTGTTCAATCAGTGTGTTTGGCATTGCTCAACTGAAACGTTTCATTACTTGTTTGTGGTGCGTGTCTTTGTTGCTAAGCTGCCAGCACGATAATTAAAAAATGACAGATTAGTTAAAACAACAGTCGATTAGTTGTACCAAATTTTAACCAATCAAAATCAGAAAAAACAACTAATATTTTAGTTTTTTTGCAATCGCTGGCTTTTCCGTGTAGATCCTGAACCTTGACTCTTCACCTGAATTCTGGACCTAGTTTCAGAACATGGATTCCTGAGAGGAAATCGGGATCCGAATTCTGGGTCTGAATTTTTCGCCTGGGTTCGAGACTTGAACTTCTGACAGCAGGGATTCATAGATTTCCGTAACCTGAATTCTGAACATGGATCTGGACTTCAGTTTTGGACAACGAATTCTTATCCCAGACCTAGATTCTGGATCTGAATTCCTGATGGAGAAATTTTGGATCTGAGTCTCAATTTTGATCCGGGAAGCAGGATTCTGGATTCGAATTTTGAAGATTTTGGACTCGAATTCTGAAAATTCAATAAAGATCCGAGGCATACATCTGAATCATAAATGTGGACCTGGATTCTAATTATGAATTCTAAACAGTATGAGAAATACAGTCCATTAATTAAGGTTCCACACCAATGCTCACATGCTTCAAGGTTTGGAAAAAAAAAGTTGGTCCAACTTTAATGTTTCCGTTCGACTCCATCTCTCTATCTTCAATTCTTAGGGAAAACATAACATACTACCGCAACAACCTTTCCTTTCGCTACTTGAAGGATATCGATCCGGATCTGACAGTTCACCGCATCGTGTCCTTCTGACTGCAGGACCGCCGAAGGTAGGGTAAGTGTGTACAAATAAGGCGTATTGCTAGACGATGGCTCTCGTGAACTCTCGTACATGGTAGTGTAGTAGTACTACTACACACTCTATTGGATGCGAGAGTTTGCTAAATGAATGAACGACGAAGGAATGAATGGAACTGCCATATTCCGGTCCGGTCGGCATCGGGGGGAGAAGTAGAAAATCAGAAATTAACAAAACTACGTCTTAGCTCTCGGTGGCACGGGTTTGGGGTGGGTGGGGGAAAGTGGGAAAGGGAATCTCTCCTTATTTGCCGCAGACAGCACAGCCAGATGAGACAACGTGTGGGAGTCGACAAGTGTGACGTAGTAAAATCTGGGCGAAAATGAGCGGCGCTTTATCATTAATTGTAGGAACGTAGAAACGTTCGTCAATGATTAATTGACTATGTATTTATTTGTTTATATTTTCATATATTTATTTATATCCCATTTATCTTCCACAGGTAAAATATGGCTAAGCAACGAAGCCCAGTGGCACCATCCGGTAACGTTGGCCACCGGTCAGCCAGCGCAGTCTCTCTTTCCGCCCAATATAATGCCAGGAGGCATCAATATGCCACCGGTGAATCCGTTACCGGCCACTTCCATCTCGCAGCACTCGATTCCCAACAGTTTGCTGACAATCCGAGAGATGATGCTCCAAAATCCTAGCCTTGGACTGCTGAACGAAAGTAATTTACTACTGAAGAGAAGCATGCTCGAAAGCATGCCGGCATACACGCTCGGTCCGGGAATACCGTCGACCACTAGTCCCCAGATTGCCACTTCCCCGTCGTCCACCATGGCAGCCTTCAGTCCGCTGATGCATTCGATCAAAACGGAGAAGGACGAACTTGACTGCGAAATGCAGCTTCACGAACGAAACTCAAGACAAAATCAAACTACGCGATCGCCACCACCTCATTTCACACATCATCCAACCCATCACCATCATCATCATCATCAGCAGCAGCAGCATCATCAACTTCATCCTCATCATCCTCATCATCATCATCAACATCACCATCAGAGACTAACCGGTCATGTTCCTCTGTCCCTGCATCACCATCACCGTTCATCACCGACTTCCTCCTCGTCATCTTCGGTAGCATCATCCATGATGCTGTCAATCCCGACCACAAGCAGCCCGTCTTCGGTGGCAGCAGCAGCAGCAGCAGCAGCAGCAACAGTGTCATCCCACCAGCAACATCAACATCAAAGACATCAAAGGGACTCCGAAGAACGTGAATTGAATTTCAATGCATTGCCGCCGTTGCCGCCATCGCAGCAAGCGTTGCATTCTCAGCCGTCGTCATCAGCGACGACGAATGCCAACATCAGTTCCCAGCTGAAGCTCGAACAATCCAATGAACTTGAGACACATGCGAGCCATCATTTCAGCCATCATTATCGTCATCGACCGTCATCACCTGATCCGTCATCTGGACGCGGCCATTCCGGCGGCAATGACGACGACAACGACGGTGACGATGACGAGGACGAGGACGACGACGGCGACGGCGACGATGACAGTATAGAAGATGATGACCACGAGGGAGGTGCTGGAGGTGGTCAGCAAGGTAACGACATGGATCACTTAGACGACTTGGATGAAAATGCTACTCCGGTTGCCACCGCCGCTGCTACAACTGCAAGACCGACGACAATCGCAGTAAGCCGACAGTCACCCGATCAGCGAAAGGAACTGCTAAATTTGAGCCGGCTCAAGTCTACTTCACCGGGTAAGTTTGAAAAAAAATTTTAACCTCATTTTAGCGTTTACTTATGAAGTGTACCGATATTGGCATCGGTAGATAATTTCTTACTCTATTAGGTGAATTATGAACTTGCGGGGATCGTTTCACTTCGTGCCGTGCTGTGAGTTACTAAATTGAATTACATTTCGCTTCGATAGTTTAGTTGCTCAGTTAGTCTGAATGAAGCTGACAACTTTCAATGTAGGAATACAATGATTTGATATTCAGTGGCTAACCGAAAAGAGAAATCACTTTTGTCGTGAATACGACTTACTTTACTATGGGGCGCCTTTTCAGAATTTACCCTCTGAGAGAGTGATAAGTTTTTAATCGTGAATATCTCCTGTTGTATCTAACGTATCAACATACTTTTTGCTACATTCCTTTGGAAATATGATCAGCAATTTTATGATAAAATTTTCAGTTGTACGACTTAATCTCAAATAATTCAAAACTAAACTTTTCTGAAATGTTTGGTATCAACATTTATGGAAACTTTGCCTTTCTCGTATTTTGAAAGCTCATAGCTCAGAGATCTGTAGAAGGATTTATATAATCTAACGATGAATAGATTCGAAAAATTTTAACTTAAACGTGTTTTGCAACAACATTGAAGTGTTTCAATAGTATACTAATGAAAAACCTGTCTGATTTGACCCATGTCAACACCAGCCAATCAGAACGCGTTCTGAGGAAGAGAACAAAATATCTGTTGTTGTACAACTGTATTGATATAAAAGATGAACACTCCACTTTTTCCCATCATTTTCTGAGCAAACGGTTTTCGAAGCAAAACATACGGGAGACCTAACAATTTTGTAATGAAGCGAGTGCCGAAGAATAGTCGCAGGCGGGCACATACCAAAAGCTTGCCAATGGAAGTCGTCAGTCGTCATGGGAGCGTTGTTTAGTTTTGAGTTGGAATTCATTTTCTCTGGAATCCAATTGGAAATCACAATTAGTTCCGAGTCAAATTTCGAACGAGTTTACCGAGTTTACACGCCAAGAGCTATCTCAAATCTAAATGTAGATCCGGTTGGTCGTGACAATTTCAAGGCACTTTTCAGTCCCACAGATCGTCATTAAGAATTAATTAAATTTTCTCTATTTCTTACCAAAAGCATCGGATCTTAATTTCATGTTCATTTTTAAGGCCTTTAGGACTTCCAATTTGTGAAAAAGCTTAGTTGCGGAACGTTCGCAAAGCCAGCTTCGCTTCAAGCAAGAGCGATTACGCCATCCTGCTGCTGGTCGTTTGAATTGGAGCAAAATGCAATGAAACAACCTTACAAATAAATGTATAATCGGTGAAATCTATCAAACCGTTCGTTTATTATTGCATTTTTCGTGGATTTCACGACGTGGAACACCCTGTACAACGAAAACTGAACAATTTTAAACAACGTTATGCAAAATCAGCCCATTAAATGGCTCCAAATGTTATCTGAAGAACTATTTCAATTACTTATCTGTTAGAATATGCCAATCGGAAGTGAATATAATCAGTTTAGTGAAGGTTCACAGTAGTTGACTTGTTCAGTTCAGACCAGCATCCAGGTCCAGAATCAAATTCTAAAAATCAGTTCTGAAAATAAGTTTTACGATCCAAGACCAGTTTTTTTTTTCATTTCTAGAATCCAGATCTAAAACTCAGTTCCTTATCCATAGTCCAAGGTCAGAATCGAGTACCAGGACTCTGGGGCTGAAACCGAATTGCAGAATTTGATTTTAAGCTTAGATTTGGACTGAGAAATAAATTTCGGAAACTTTACGTTCAGACCAGAACTCAGTTCCCAAACTCAGTTTTTAACATGAAGTTATGGTACTTTGGACCTAAATCCAGGATGATAATTCAGATTCAAAATTTAGTTGTATTTCCAGAATTCGGTTCGAAAATGCAATAAAAAATCCAGGTTCGGAATTCAATTGCAGCCTTAGAAATTGGTTCCAAAACTCAGTTCCAAAACTATAGAAGTGTAACTGGAATCAGGAACTAAACTCTGTAGATTTCCGGATCTGGTTTCTAGGACTGAATTTCTGAGCTGAATTCTGGATCCAAATTTGAAAACTGAATTTTGGATCGGAATTCTTTAACTAAAATTTAGCTGCAGACCACAATCCAAATCCACAGCTCAGTGCTAGGATTCAGTTCCCGAGTTTAGGCTCAGAATTCAGTTCCAGAATCTAGCATTGAAATTGAGTTTCAGAGTTTAGGTTTCAGTTCTAGCATCCGGCTTCAAAATTCGGTTCCAGAATTTCAGTCTCAGAATTCAGAATGAGGAATTCCATCAGGACGTCAGATTAGACAGTCAGACGCTTCGGAGCAATATAAAAAATTTTTTTAGCAAATAGCGTTAACTTTTCGTCTGCTTGAACTGCCGAGTTTTACTTGAAGAAGTTCAAACGTAAAGAAATATTGAACCTTTCATTTTAATCATATTCACATCATTCGGTTATGTCTCTGACACCACCCACTCGCCTTTTATTGATACCCATTTCTACAGCAAGTTTTATACAAATTGCGATTAACAGTCTCTTTTCTTCATTTCTGAAACTAAATTTTCAATCATCACAAAGAATTACAATATTTAAAATTTACAAAATCATTGAAACAAATTGAATCAAACAATTTATTTAGTTGACCTAATAATCAAATTCAAAAGTGTATGTACAACCTAGTTTATAAATAAAAAATGAAATATGTACAACCAATCCTCCGTTTACGTAGGAGAGGCCGGGGCTAAGCCGTACGTTTTTTGGATATTGAAAAAAGCATCGAATAAAACTAGGTTTTTACCTAAGTTATACACCGTTGTGTCGCTTCAACCTTCAATTACAATTCCAAACTTTTGGTGTGGAAAAATACGCATTAGTTTCCGTAAAAAGTCGCAATGACGTGATCAAGCCAAAATCAAAATTTTTTGATACTATGGGGCTAAACTAGACACTTTTTGGAAATTGAAAATACACACATTACAGCTAGATTTTTACCCATTTTATCTGTACAGTTGTGTAGCTTCATCTTCAAGCTAAAATTTTCAATTTGTTACTTGGAAAAACAAGCATTAGTTTTTGTACCAAGTAACCATGAAGTGACCGACCCAAAATCCAATATTTAGGAACCGCGGGGATAAAACAGACTTTAAAGTTTCACACAAGAAGAAAGAACGAATATAGTAGGATGCCAAAACGTAAAGGAGCTTAATGAGCGAAAAAATGAGATCGTGTTGGAAGGATTTGAATTGTCCGTTGGTTTCAACCTTGCGAAAGACATTGTCCTAATTGCAGACTATTTCGCTACATACGATTTAAGTTTTGATTAAATTTATAATAAATGTAGTTTTAATAAGTGAGCAGAAGTAAAATTGAAATATAGATATCAACATTTAGGTATGTTTCAAGAATCCGTTAAAAATTTCAAGTCGTAAATTGTGCGTACGATTGAGCTCCACACACTTTTTTGTCCGGTTTTGCCCCGCACAGACAATAATTTATTTTCGAAACGCAATAATAATTTCAATTTCCGCGTAATCGAAAACATTAATCAATAACTGGATTTAGCAACAAATGAACAATGAACATTACATTGTACAGAAATCAAATATAACCGAAAAATAACATCGCAAAAAAAATTTCGACACGAACACGATCGACGCCAAACTAAATTGACTCAGTGTCATCCAGCTATACGACGTCTGTCTATCACATGAAAGCGCATTTAAAAAGTCAATCCATGGATCGCACTAAGATTTCACAAGAATTCAGAACAATTCAAAAAAACTCAGGAGAGTCTAAAATAATTCTAAGGAAATCAGAAGATTTTAGAATACATATAATTTCAGAAGATTTCAGAGATATCAAAACAGTTCAAAATATGTCAAAGAATATGTCAATATAAGAATAAGAACATTTCAATTGATTTCAGAAGATGTTCGACGGTATTATAACACTCTAACGGATTCTTGGGATTTCTGAAAAATTCCAAAATAAATTAAAATTTGCCTAATATTTGGAAAATATCAGAAATCTTAAGAAAAGTGCAGATCTCGAGTGTTTTTATAAAATGTCCAAAGTGTCAGATGATTATGCAAAATATTGAAAAGTTATTTTAGAGTTTTCAAATATTCTCAAGATTCCAATTGGTTTTTGATATCAAAAATGCTAACAATATTTTCAAGAACTTGAAAAGAAATCGAAACAATCCGTCAGAAGAATTCTGAAGAGTTTAGAGGAATTAAAAAGAATTTTGAAATATCTAAAAGAGCTCAGAATAAATCAAAAGAATGCGGAATATTTCATCTGAATTTTTTCAAACTTCTATTTCTCCTGATTTCTAATCTTTACGATTTCTGTTTCTACTGATGTATTCTAAAATATGCTGGGAATTTTCTTAGTTCATCTGATATCTCCCTAAATGAGCAGAAGTCTCCGGAAATCGTCTGAAATCTAATTCAAAAGATGTCGAATAATTTCAAAAGGTTTTTGGAGAAACGGATTCTTAAAGACTTGTTGGAGAACTAAACGGACTTCAGATGATTTTGAAAATCTTTACGAGATTCCAACAAAATAATTGAGAATATTGCAATTGTGGAAAAATACAAAACAGAGCAGAAAAATTTGAATGTTTTCTAAAAGGATTTTTAAAAATTTCTACAGATTCCTGACAGTTTCTGGAAATTTCAGAAGACCAAAAAGACTTCCGAAGATTTCGGAATGCTTATCAAGATTACAAGAAGAATTGCAAATAGTACAGAAGATTTCAAAAAATTTCAAATGATTTCAAAAGATTTCAAAAGATTTCAAAAGATTTCAAAAGATTTCAAAAGATTTCAAAAGATTTCAAAAGATTTCAAAAGATTTCAAAAGATTTCAAAAGATTTCCAAAGATTTCAAAAGATTTCAAAAGATTTCAAAAGATTTCAAAAGATTTCAAAAGATTTCAAAAGATTTCAAAAGATTTCAAAAGATTTCAAAAGATTTCAAAAGATTTCAAAAGATTTCAAAAGATTTCAAAAGATTTCAAAAGATTTCAAAAGATTTCAAAAGATTTCAAAAGATTTCAAAAGATTTCAAAAGATTTCAAAAGATTTCAAAAGATTTCAAAAGATTTCAAAAGATTTCAAAAGATTTCAAAAGAATTCAGAAGAATTCAGAAGAATTCAGAAGAATTCAGAAGAATTCAGAAGAATTCAGAAGAATTCAGAAGAATTCAGAAGAATTCAGAAGAATTCAGAAGAATTCAGAAGAATTCAGAAGAATTCAGAAGAATTCAGAAGAATTTAGAAGAATTCAGAAGAATTCAGAAGAATTCAGAAGAATTCAGAAGAATTCAGAAGAATTCAGAAGAATTCAGAAGAATTCAGAAGAAATTAGAAGAATTCAGAAGAATTTAGAAGACTACTGAAGATTTCTAAAGTTTTCTGAAGATTTCTGAAGATTTCTCTGAAGATTTCCGAAGATTTCTGAAGATTTCTGAAGATTTCTGAAGATTTCTGAAGATTTCTGAAGATTTCTGAAGATTTCTGAAGATTTCTGAAGATTTCTGAAGATTTCTGAAGATTTCTGAAGATTTCTGAAGATTTCTGAAGATTTCTGAAGATTTCTGAAGATTTCTGAAGATTTCTGAAGATTTCTGAAGATTTCTGAAGATTTCTGAAGATTTCTGAAGATTTCTGAGGATTTCTGAAGATTTCTGAAGATTTCTGAAGATTTCTGAAGATTTCTGAAGATTTCTGAAGATTTCTGAAGATTTCTGAAGATTTCTGAAGATTTCTGAAGATTTCTGAAGATTTCTGAAGATTTCTAAAGATTCCTGAAGATTTCTGAAGATTTCTGAAGATTTCTGAAGTTTTCTGAAGTTTTCTGAAGATTTCTGAAGATTTCTGAAGATTTCTGAAGATTTCTGAAGATTCCTGAAAATTCCTGAAGATTTCCCTGAATATTTCCAAGAACCTAAGGAGAAACCAGAATAATTCTGCTCTATAGAACTCAGAGTACTGTCGTGACTTTTAATCTTGAACATTTTTTTTTTTGGTGTCTATAACCCCTAAATTCATAGGAACTCAAAAGAACTCAATAGAACTCCGAGGTATTCAGAAGGATGTTAATAAATCCAAAATTAAAAATATGCAGAAGGATTCTTCTGAAGTTTTAGAAACTATTATTTCTTCTGATTTATATCTTCTAAGATGTTATGAAAATTTTCTGAGTTCATCAGAACACTTATCTTATCAATAAATCTCTGAAAAATTCAGATGACCTAAAAAAATATCAGATAATTTCGGAACACTTTAGAAGATGCCAAAAATAAAAATCTTCTTAAATAAAGTTTTCTGAAATTTTTGAAAATCTTTCAAAATCTTTTTAAATCTTTCAAAATATTCTTAAATCTTCCAATGATTTTAACTGCAAATCTAAAAATGCTAGCAAATCATAAGTTATTTAATTACTTGATACTGGAATTGTCGGGTACTGGATAAATTTTGACCATCGAATACCTGGGTGCTTTTTTTAGTAGAAGGATCTGAACTACAATTATGGCATAACCGGTGATAATCTTTGTAAATGAAGATTGTGTAGATTTGATTAAGAATCATTTTTAAACTACATCAAACCTAGTGGACTCGCATCAAATTCAGTTTGCAAGTCTTAATGTAATCGAGGTATGATTGATTATGGATGGATTTTCATACATCAACTGAAAAGTTTCTAAGTGTGGCTTACCTATCTCTTATGAGATCAAAATAGCGAGAATTAATTTAGAAAATTATGTGAAACTGAACAAACATTAATTGATGCAGTCGAACCAAGTGTTATTAAAAGTCAATAAGCAAAATATTGGTAGTACACTTAAGGCCTCACAAAACTCTGAGTTCCCTAACGTCTTACAGGTGGTCAAACCTCTTGCAATCACTTATTATTCCATTAAGATAAATCGACGATATGTTAATTGCGAATGACGAACCCTGGCAACCACCCGAACATTGCTTCCAATTCCTCCCCCTGTTCCTATTCGAATGTGTACAATTTTAAAATGCCATTTTACATTTCTCTTTCCTATGCCCTCAAACCCAGACGACAGCCGGTAGACGCCTGCTTCGTCCAACGGTAACCAGTGAAAGAACGCGGAAGCCAGCTCGATCAAAGCAAGCCGTGATAGTGATTTAAATTCAAATCCACGCGTCTTCCCATTTTGTCCAACCGAGGGCCATTGTTTGCCATGTTCGTGCACCGTTTGTTCTCTGTGGCACGTTCCCTAATCGAATCTGAAGGGTTGATTTGTGCTGTGATTGATTCGGAATTTGGCAACCCGCTCCCCGGCTGTTTTAGATCTCTAAAAGTTTACTTACAACAAGCGAACAAGGACATTCACAGAAAAAAATAAACATACCGAACGGGTTGCCAAGAATATAAATCACATGTAATAAACATGATGAAAGCGAAAAGCTGCTTGAATCTAGTCCTTTAGTCCTTATTCTGGACAAAAAAGGGGAAATGTCTCAATTTTTTAAAGGGAAATTATCCTTCTGGTCGGGATCTGGATGACCTGGTGGCCACATCACTGCAGAAAGCACAGCAGCTCTAGATCCCTGGTCCGGTGACATTCTAGGGAATCCTTTTCGAGAGGGATGATTTAAAGTGGAATAAATTGTGACGACATATTGCAGTGACAGCAAACGGTAGGGAAAATTCTGTTCCATTGCAGACTGGCCTACTGTGATGACGGTTGATGGTGGTTGGCTGGAAGGTCTTGGACGGATTGTTTGGACATCTTTATAAATGTAACTACCTGTGTTTTTGTTTTTCTTTGCCGCATGTTGGTAGCATAAGGTTTAAATGTACTGAAAGCGAATAAAATTTGTCCTAATCATGTGAGTACAAGTTGAAATGGTTTTGGTAGTTTCTGAAGTTTTGTGTCCGTATGAGAGCCGAGTAATTTGAGAATGTATTGTGGAACATGTCAAATTTGTCGTCTTGTGTAAATTGGGTCATAAAGTCGAAATCAGTTCCGTTTACGATACGAGTCAAGATACGCTTGACTTACTATGTTAGTTTATTAGTACCAAAGCATCCAATGTTCCTAACTACTTCCTGGGATCTCGATTAGACATGCACAGTAAAGAGTTAAAAATGGAAGGAATTTGATGTGTAGTATTTTGGATATTACCCTTTTCACGTTACGACTCACAAAAAAACTTTTCTAACAGATCTTCAACAACGCGTTGGATTCAAATAAAATTCAATAGCATGCCATGAATTTATAGGACCTTTCATACGAATGTAGTTTTGTGAAAATCAGTTCAAACGCCACTGAAAAAAAATCACAGTGAATGATTTTTTAACATACCTACACGGAAAACCCTCCAATCAAAAAATTACAATCTCGCAATTTTTGATTTTTGCAGTTGTTGTTTTAACTAATAATTAGTTGATTCAAACAATTTGCTATTTGATTTGCACATATTGAAGTAGTTGAAAAATATGTTGTTTTTAATGCTGTCTAATGTCAAAAACAGCACAAAGCAAAACAAGAATCGCAATGGAAAATCAACCATTACTTTAGTTGAAATTGAAACGCCTTTCTTAAACATTTTCATGCAAATGAAATTCGCTTATTATACGTTTGTAAAACTCGTGAAGAGTAGCTTTTGAATGATAATAAATTAATGTTTATCATAACACTAGTTGTCGGAATATTTATGTGATTGATGATAAATTATCTACATCTTTACTGCTCTGGTGTTACAACAAGAAACGATTGATATAAAGTAGTGCTATGCACAGAATTGATAGCCGTTAGAGATGTTGCAATTAACAAAACGTGTTTAACTAAAACTAAAACTAAACGATGTCCAGCCAGCGACTGGCACCATTAAAGAAGGTGACAAGCGATTATAAATACACTCTCCTACTCAATGCTTGATCGGAGAAATAGGTATAAAGCGAGAGGACTAGTGTTTGATGGATAGAGAAGATGTTTGGATATAGGGTGTCGGTCGGGTGACGGCCAGGATGTAGACCATGTTCGATGTACGTTGCTAACCATGTCTGTGAGTTTTAGTGTGGCTAAAGCAAGATCAGAGTGGCGAAATGGTAGCGCGTATGCACGGAATGCATAAGAACGCAGGTTCGTGTCCTGTCTCTGAGCGTATCTTTTTCCAAAAATTCATCTTTTCTGTTAGTTTTTCTTTCACTTGGCTTCTCCAATATATATTTCCGCTCAGTCATTGCAAAAACTGAACTTAGTCATGGCGGCTTTACGTCAAACTAAAAATTAATAAATCGTTAAAAGGAAAGTATATTATTTATATTAAATATTACATATTTTTTTATATATCTTAACATACCTAATTTTCATTTGAAAAATCAGAATAAGGAATATTTTATTGTCATTCAAAATCAATAATTTTGCTTAAGTTGAAATAACTAATCGTATATCTAAAACAACTAAAACCGATTTGTTTTTCAACCCACATAACTGTTAAATCAAAAACAAGGTCGGTTGTGGTAAATAAAATCTTTATTGAAATTGAAAGGTGTGTGTCTTGACTAACTGACAGCATCCTTTTTTCAACCAAAAATTTTGTTATTTCAACCATCGTTTCTGTTGATTGAAAAACAAAAATGACAGTTTAGGAAAAACAACAATCGATTAGTTGTACCAAATTTTAACCAATCAAATTCAGAAAAACAACTAATATTTTGGTTGTTTCACGATCGCGAGGGGTTCCGTGTACAGACATTTTACGATCTTAACGGCCTTAGTTTATAAGCAGTCGCTATGTATTATTTGGCTTTTCCTTTCTAGGAACCACAAATCGAATAGAAGTCGAATTTCGCCCGATTTTATGAAAACTGTTTTTTTTAGAAATGATTGTACCATCACTTCGCATTAAACCAATTTCCTTTAGTAACAGAGGTCAATTGGTTTCCTGGTGCGTTTGGAAACGTAAAACGTTAAACCCAGTATGTCCTTTGAGATTTTCACTACGCAGATAATAATATTTTGTGAATTTACATCCGTTTTCATATACTTTAGATGCAAAACTAAACGTTAATTTAAATCTACAGACTCTTTTATTGGATAATCATTCGCATTCTAATTCAGTTTTACATTGCGGACAATTTTCAAGCGAATTTTCTACTCAACTGAAGTTTAATTCATACAACTATTGATTCACATGTCGTATAAATTTTAGTATTTTTTATGTACATTGTGCATGGCGTTGGTACATATTTAACGAATAATGTATTTAACCGTATTTATACACTCATAACTCTGGAAATAAAATCCTGCGTTTTATTGAATATTGGCGGGAAAACTTCACCTTCCATTTATTGTTTTAAACTGTATCCAAAGAAAAACGAGCTATAAAATACTGATGAATGAATTGAAAATTTCGCAACTCACAACTTTTTTGCACCCGGAGCAAAGATTATGCCAATAAAACTCAACGGAAGTTCGATAAAACACTTCTCTCAGTAAGCAAATTAATTGGGCATAGCTACCCACATGTTCAGACTTTGAACAACCGATGGGTGATTCAAGTTTTAGTCTCACTCCTGTGTCATCATTCCAGAAGAATATACACGAACGTATCGCCAATTTTTTGTACCAAATGTGAAGTGCACAAAATCTCTGTTACAAAGGAAGCAAGACGTCGTAAAATAATGTTCATCGTCAGTGGCTTTCAGTACTCTTCAAACGATCGCTCGCTGAGATTTTTTTTCCCGGTGCCGTGGAAGCAGTCTTTAATTTTACCAATTCACAAATTCGGAAGGCTAATCTTGCAAATTTTACTTGACAATTAGCTACCTGTCGACGCTGATAAGCTATTTGAAAAAAAAAACTACAACTGATCGATGCGATAAATGTTGACTATTAAAAAGGCATTCGATTGTTTTCCACATCAGCAAGCTGTAGAAAAGGGAAATGAAATGGATTCCTCAACCGGTTGACTTCTTGGATTGACTCATACCTTACAAACCGAAATGCATCTGTAAGACTTGGTACTTCGTTTTCGGACAGCTACAACATCACATCTGGCGGCTCCCCAGGGAAGTAATCTTGGACCACTACTATTTCTACTCTTCGTAAATGATCTCACATGTGACAGTCTTAAGTCTTTTAAAATCATCTACGCAGATGATTTGAAAAAATCTATCACATCATTACAACTCTGGTGTACTACTCTACTCTGCAAATGGTCTTGCTGTTTCTGTACTGTCATAGCGATACCTGATTAGTTTATTTATCTATTTATTTATTTAATCAACAGACAAACTTAAGTCCTAATGATTGAAGAAGTCCTAAGAATATTTAAAACAACAGGTCACGGCGCACTTGCAAAGTTTAGAGCCCGATAAGCATTCCACGGCTGTCGTAGCTCGGCAGCTGATGAGGGTTGTTCCAGGGCAATTTGCGAAGAGCGAAACGAACGAAACGTCGTTGGATTGACTCGATTCTGAGAACACCGTTAACATATTGAGGGTTCCATATCACCGAGCAGTATTCGAGTGTTGAGCGAACAAGTGAGCAGTAGAGCGATTTCAAACAGTATACGAGGTCTGTTCAAAAAGTTCCCGGAATTTTTTAATTGCGCGCGTCTGGAGAGTCCGGTGGTCAAAAATTTTTTTTTTATTGTGTTGGTACATATGTCCCTAATGTATGGTGAAATTTTCAGCTGTATTCATTATTTACATTCTGTCTTGTAGCGGCTGGTGTAGACGTGTTATTTGAGCTCGGCGATTTTTGTCTTGGTGACGTTGGGTGCTTCCACGTGGACGATTGTGCTTTTGTTTCGACATCATAACCGTACACCCATGTTTCATCACCAGTTATGACCCTTTCAAGTAAATTTGGATCGTCGTTGACGTCGTTTAACAGCTCCTGAGCGATGGTAATGCGTTTGTTTTTTTGATCAAAATTCAGCAGTTTTGCAACGAATTTTGCTGCCACTCGTTTCATGCCCAAAACATTTGAAAAAATATGATGGCATGAGCCAAGTGATATGCCAACTTCATCAGCAACTTCTCTAATAGTGATTCGGCGATCATCCATAATCATTTTTTCCACTTTTCCCACATTTTCATCGATTATTGACGTGCTGGGTCGACCGGAGCGTTCGTCGTCTTCAACGTCTTCGCGGCCATCTTGGAAACGCTTATACCACTCGTAAACACTTGTTTTTTCTCATAGCAGACTCACCGTAGGCTCTCTGTAACATTTCGCACACTTGGTTACACTTTATTTCATTTTTCACGCCAAATTTAATACAAATTCTTCAATTCTTCCATTGTTTAAACTAACAAAAATCGCCGAGCTCAAAAAACACGTCTACACCAGCCGCTACAAGACAGAATGTAAACAATGAATACAGCTGAAAATTTCACCATACATTAGGGACATATGTACCAACACAATAAAAAAAAATTTTTGACCACAAGACTCTCCAGACGCGCGCAATTAAAAAATTCCGGGAACTTTTTGAACAGACCTCGTATATCTGTGAAGCGCTTAGCAGTTCTCAAATCCCAAACAACGAGAAGCCTTCATAACTGTGTAAACAATATGCTGCTTGTAATTCATTTGTTCGTCTAGATAAAGTCCAAGATCCTTGACACAAGTGACTCTTTCAATCGCTGCATCATGGAGACAATAATCAAACCGCAAAGGGTCTTTCTTACGAGTGAACGTGATAGTAGAGCATTTGCTATTGTTTAAAGTCGTACGGTTGGTCTCGCACCATCTTGTAAAAATTATCAGTTGTCATCCCTGAAGGTATGAAGCATCCTCTGCACTCTTGATTATTTGGTATAACTTTAAGTCATCAGCAAAAGATAGTCGTGGGCCATCCAGTGAGTAATTTACATCGTTGAAATATAGAAGGAAAATCAGTGGACCGAGATAGCCTCCTTGAGGTATTCCGGAAAAAGCAAAGAACTCCTGCGATAGACTGTCATTGATTTCAACCGCCAGCCGTCGATTGTAGAGATAGGATTGCATCCATCGAAGAATACTGGAACCGAAACCCAGCCTATCCAGTTTGACGATCCTGATAGCGTGATTGATTTTTTATCAAAAGCCGCAGAGAGATCCATGTAAATAGCATCCGGAATAGAAGCCATTAGACATAGCATCCGTTATGTACGTCGTAAGAGATAGAAGATTAGTAGCAGTGGAGCGTTTCGGCATGAATCCGTATTGAGTTTTCGCGATGTATTGTTCACAGTGGTCGAAAACTGGCTTCAGAACTACTAATTCGAACAATTTAGATATGGCGCTTAGGACAGTAATTCGACGATAATTGTCAATATTCTTTTTGTCACCTTTTTTCTGTAAACTGGAAACATGTAGGAAGATTTCCACATAACGGGAAAGACTCCGGTCGTGAGTGATAGTTGAAACAGTTGGAATAAGGGAGTTGCTATTGTACTTGAACATCTTTTCAAGACAACTGCCGGAATACCGTCGGGTCCAGCAGAGTGTGAAGGTTTAATTGCACGATTGTCGTTAGTACATTGACGTCGATATTGATTAAATTCAAAGACTGGATCAAAATGGGAACATTCTTAGCCGCCTGAGAGATTTGGTACGGGCTTGAAGTCTCTCTAGTTATGTTATGAACCAATAGTTCTATTTTCAAATAAAATACTATCCAATAAACCCCATCATGATTAGATCGATTTAGATAAACGCTTATGATATTTTTCTATTCTAAGTGCTAGAATATAAAATAACTAAAAAAAATCGTTTTCTATAAATATTTTGTTCTTGCTTTGATATTACAATGAAAGAATTTTATATTTGTTGCTAATTTCTTATGCACTCTTATTTCAAACTAAATAATGGTTATTTCTACCATTGAGATGTTTGGTTATGATAATAAAATTTGTTATTGGTTTGCAAATCACTTCTACCCTGATTGCTGATCTGTACGAAATTTCACACATATATTCAAAAGCATGTACTTTCAGAATACGCAACGTGAAAAATTTTGATATTTTTTATCCTTCATTTACAATCGAAGGAAAAATGATACAATTCTGCTGGATATTCTTGAATTTTATCTCCATCCGACTTCCCGTTCCAGAGTTATAGGAGAATATGTGTAAACATGAAAACACTGCCATTCAAGCTTTTCAGAAAAAGGAATGAATCGATTAAGACAAATTTAGATCCAAATGAAAGGTGGACTGTAAGGCCACCTTGAATTTAATCCGTATCTAACTTCTGCATCCGTACTCCATGAGTGACTGTTAACGTTTTTCAGATCTAATTAGACCAAATAAACTCACTTTACCCGGCGAACGGTCGCAAATAGGTTGAAGCCGGGTATAAAAAACTCATTTTCTGACACCAGTCTCGGGTTCCAGGTTCCGCAAGCACTAGATCTACTACATGGAATGGAAATTGAATGATTAGCGGTACGGATTGGTACGGGGACCATCCCCCAGATTCTCTAGACCAGACCCCCAGCGACTATTATCTATTTCCAAACCTGAAAAGGTTTCTCCAGGGAAAGAAATTTACGACGAATGCTGACGTTACTGCATAAAGATAAATCTTGTTTTTTTAAAGGGCTTAAAAATGTTTGGGACCGATGAGTCAAGTGTTTCACTCTAGATGGAGATTATGCTGAAGAATTGTTTGTTCGACTTTTTCTTTGTTAGGCCCGGGACTTCTCATTCGATCAAAAACCTTTGAAATAAAATAAATTCTGATTTCACCGAGATGGCTAGACAGCATTTCTTGAATCTAGATTCGAAAAAAGATGTCATAATCTCACTTCTTTTCCGTTGAATTTTATTGTGATCCGACTGTCGCTTCAAAAGTTACAGGTTGCTGCAGGTCTGTACCCAGGATTTCGTTTCTATTTATTTATTTGTCGTCAATCAAAAGTAGACCATAAGGATAATTACAATAATCGTCTTAAATTAGTAAACTATTCTAAATAGATCACTAAATAATGTATAATTTATTATGAGTTAAATAATAATAATAGGCTTACCGAATAGAACTGAAATATTGCTTTAGTTTGTTTTTTTGACATAGTGAAATCGACTGCTTCTGAATGCTTGTTGTATACAGCCATCAATTGATTTATTGGCCCATTTTTTGCATAGTTTGCTCGCTGGTGGTTTGTAATAAACATATTTCGATTTCTTAAAGGCCGAGATGGTATGTAAAAATTTAGTTCGGACAGGAGTTGACTGGAATCTACGCGATTCGAGACAATGTCATTTACAAATGAGACCATTGAAAATTCTTTGCGTTCTTTTAATGTTTGAATACTTATTAGCATACAGCGGGCTTTATAGGACGGAGGAGGAAGTCTTGTCCATCCTAATTTACGAAGTGCAAATAACAAAAATTGTTTTTGAACTGATTCAATTCGATCTTCCCATGTGATTAAGTAAGGTGACCAAACTAAGCTACAGTATTCTAGTTCTGACCGAACATAGGCAATGTATAATGTTTTAATTGTATACGGACTGTGAAAACAGCAACAAAATCGTTTTATGAATCCTAGCATGTTATTGGCTCTGTTTATGATTGTATTATAATGGTCAACAAAAGTCATTTTAGAATCTAGTATTATTCCTAAGTCCCTAATTTTTTCGCATTTTTGAACTGTTTGACTTCCAAGAGTAAGTATCAAGTCAGGTGTATTTCGTTTTTTACTGAATGTTATTCTACTGCATTTTTTCACATTTCGTTGAAGAAGACACCATGTATAAAAAAAAAGAATTTCTTCTTGATAAACCTTGGCATCCTGACTTTTCTCTGTTTCTAAAAATAGTTTTATATCGTCAGCGTATATTTGAATTTATATTTTTTTGAAAGAAAGGAAATGTCGTTAACAAACAAGATAAATAAAAGAGGACCTAAATGAGATCCCTGGGGGACCCCGGAACTGACGTGAATGGGGCTCGACTTTTTACCCTTACATTTTACAATTTGTTGACGATTTGTTAGATAAGATTCCAACCATTTAAGAAGACCTGGTAAGATTCCCAATTTTTGTAATTTGAACATAAGCATGGGTATGTCAACACGATAGAATGCTTTGCTGAAATCTGTATAAAGAGCTTCAATGTAATTTCCCTTGTCCTTAGCGGTCAGGGTATAGTGCACGAATTCAAGCAAATTAGTAGTAGTGGAACGTCCTTTGAAAAATCCATGTTGCATGTGAGTAATTCTGTTTTTTATTTGACCAAACAGTTTGTCATTAACGATCGCTTCAAAGAGCTTCGGAATGCAAGAAAGAATAGCAATCCCGCGATAGTTGCATATGTCTGTTTTTTCCCATTTTTGAAAATTGGTATAAGGAAAGAGTTTTTCCACGTATCTGGAAAAACTCCTGACTGAAGCGAATTATTAAAAAGCCAGCACAAAGGGGTTGCAAGGTCAAATGCTAATTTTTTCATAAATATGGGTGGAATCCCATCAGGTCCGGCACTTTGGAGACATCCAATTTGTTTAGGGCATCTATTATGTCTAGCACTTCGATTTGATTTACATTAATATCTTCAGTAAACTCTGGAAAGAAATTAAAATATTCACGATTGCGGTCATCTTCAGAAAACTTCGTGTAGATTTGTTGAAAAAATTTAGCGAAAAGATTACAAATTTCTTGTGAGTTATTGCCAATGTTTTCCTGTAGATACATTCTTGACGGAAAGTTTTCTGATTTCAATTTGTTTCTAACATAACTAAAGAATTTTTTAGGGCAAGACTTTATTTCCTGTTCAGTTCTTGAGTTATACTCTTTGAATGCAGTATCAATTGCTAAACTAAGTTGGTCACAGATGTGTATGTAATTCGATAAATTGTCACTATTATTTTCTCTTTTGTACTTTTTATGAGCTTTTTGTTTTCGATTTCTTAGGTTTCTAATATGCTCGTTATACCAAACAGGATACTTTGAATTATTTTGTCGTCTAATTTTCTTTAATGGGACATGTTCATATATTATGTCGTACAGCCGTGCGTAGAAAATATCGACTGAAATTTCGACATTTCCTTCGTTTCTAAGGAGTTCTTGCCAATCTATTTCTCGTAGCTTACGACTAATACCATCATAATTTGCTGAGTGACAATCGAAAATCTCCTCATACTCGTAGTCGTCGGGTCTATTAATCTGATGTATAAATATTGAGAATTCGATTGCTGTATGAAAAGCTTCATTTTTCCACAATGGAATTGGTGATTCTATTACACAAAAATCATCGTGAATATTAGTAAACATAAAATCTAAATAACAGTTTTGCTGATTTTTTACATGATTAATTTGATTAAGACCTAAACCGGATATTTTGTCGAACAAGTAATGAAGTGTTTCATTCTCCCCAACGAGAAGAAGTAAAATGCTATCATTTTTAGCGTCTGGAATAAAGTCGATATTGCGCTGATTATAGTCTCCATATATATGAACTTTAACTTCTGATGGAAGCTTAGTCATGATTTCATCAGCAACATGCAGAAACTTTTCATATGTGTCTTTTTGAGCATTGTTAGGAGTAAAATGTACTGAAACAAAAATATGTGTTTCACCTGCTAAATGAATTCTTACCCATACGTGTTCAAATTCTTTAAATTTTGTAGTGGTTATCATTTCGGCGTCAAATTCTGCTAAAACAGCAATAAGAACACCTCCCCCCGATTTTTTATCAGTTGTATGGAGCTCACGATCGTTTCTAAAAACGTTGTAAATGTTTCCGAAGACTTCCGTGCTGTTGACGCTATCATCCCAACTAGTTTCGGTTGCTAGAATAATTCCATACGAACACCCTAAAATAATTTTATGGATTTCATTAATCTTAAGTGCGCTCTTCATACGGTTAAAATTTTGACAATATGCTACGATTTCTGTCGACGACGCTAGATGAGGAGATCTTATTAAGGAGATCGCTAGATGAGGAGATCAGGAGGGGACCTCAGATAAAATTGTCACTGATGATTACTTATGTACATAATTCTCGTTGTGCCTTTTTCGTGCCTTTTTAACAGAGACTTTGAACTTTCCCACTGATACTGTCATTATGGAGTTATCAATTCAAATTTGTGACTGTGCCATATAGGTCACAGTAATAGGCATTCTGTTTCTGATTTCGGGTGGGGTCAGAGCCGATTTGAGTTTGGAAAGTTGGACGCAGAAAAACAAATTAAATCTACATAATTGGTTCTACGGCTATTTCAATTTATGAATATTGTTAATTGATGGCCAGCCAAATTTGCTGTACTTGTTTCTAATTTTCGGTCCTGGAAACACAAAAATTAATGGCTAGGAAATGGAAAAAATACCGCTTTTCCTGAGATGACTGAAACGGTTTTTTTTACAAACAGCAATTCAAATGAAAGGTTTTATGGTCAGATCAATGACCGCTAAATTTTATTCGAATCCTACTTCAGACTTCTGGATTACAAGATAACAATTCACCCTGTATTCTAAAAATAGTATGAAATCTCAAATATTTTATCCAAAAACAATTCAAATTTTTTTTTTGTTAAAAGACAGAAAATTTTTTTTAAATTTTTTTCGATTTTATATAAAACACATGGCCATTTTTATTTGGTAGATAATTTCTTGTTATTTGACATTTAAACACTATTTCCGGCATATGGTCGCCACAACTATTTTTGTCGAAGGTCATTCTGGAGGTCCAATTTTCGAAGACTTTTTCACCGGTAATTCTTGAACGGCGTGTGGATTATCTTTGCTCCGAATTTGGTAATTTTGCTTGTTGATGTGTCCAATTCTAACCTCATAACTGAAGAGAATTTATCGCTATAAACAGTTTCAATGGAACACTGATTTTGAAAATAAATTTCCACGATTAGGAAGCGTTGTTCTGGAGTTAACCTTATTCATGATGATTTGTCAAACAATACTGAGTAGAGGCGTCACCTTACACTTTCAAAATAGCTTTCAGAAAATAGAGTAGTCCCTATTGAAAAAAACAAACCTCCTAAAAACACCTGTTATTGTTATTATTCAAAGGAACAAAAAATCATGACTGGAATATTATACCGGAGTCCGGATCACGACGTCGCCAGAGTGTCAGTCCGAACCAACTTAAAAGTGTTTTTTCCTCGAACACGACACCACACAACATTCAAATGTGAGGAATTCACTCCAATTTATTACAAAATAAGCAAAAATTTCTCTTTTCAACAACTTTGACAAGAGCGAAATATTTTTGCATCCGACGCACGCGCCTACTGCGATTTCAATCGTTTGAAATTGATGCGGGTCCAGTAACTCTAATAAAACTTACCATGTTAGGTAAAATTGAATTCTAGGAATGATTAAAATTTGTTAGCACAAGAGAAGTATATTAGAACATGAATACTACAGAACAACAACTCAATGTTGCATAAATCTTGACCGGTGAACTAGCCTCCTACACCCCCTCAAAGTGATGATCTCAGCAGCAGCACCCCTTTTCTTTCGCTAGCCACGAATTATAATTCCATTATAGCGTCTAATGAACGGATAAATTGATAAACTATAAACACGTTCTCAAAGCCACTCTCGATGACCCTTCCTTCATTTTTTGTTTGATCCGACAAAAAAACTTTGGCTCGTGCCCAGTCTTGTGTTAAATAACCCTTTAAGAGCCTAGTTTCCGGGAGTGTAAACATCACCCAACACCGACTGGTTGGCTGACTTGTACCAGCTTTTTATGTATTCCTTTGTGTAGTAATAAAAAATAACCTGCTGCTGCTGCTGTTGCCGATTGCCAGGCAGGCAGAAGGGTTCCCCCAAAAAGACTGCAGCTCCTAGTTCTCTCCCTTGTCTAGACAACGCACTTCAAAGGGGTTGGACTATTTATTACGTCAGTAATTCTACCCCCTTTGGGACTATACCTCGAGAAAAGGATCCTTGGAAGAGTTTTTACACACTACTGTTTTCTCACCCTTTTAAAAAAGGTGATAATCATTTTGTAATGCAGTAAGGAAATGCGATGGCATTTTTTTTTCTTAAAGAAGCTTACCAATATAGAGTGGTACCAGTAAAGAGTAGACTGCTTCCATCAAATGCATCCACATCACTCAAAACATTACATATCCAACTGTGGTCTTGGGTACGAATCTTCTCATACAAATGCTAACAACGAACAACGAACAAGAGTGGCGGAATCGCCCTCCTAAAGAGCAGAAGCAGCAAAACATTCAGTTTAATCAAATAATTTTCTAATAAATTAACTCACCATCAATTGGGAGATTTATGATCATTTCAGCTTGATAATGCCACTCCATTTTTCTTTCGGCCAGAACTACCCATTGTTTGCCGCGCTCCCATTCGGACACTCGCACTTTGCTTTTCTTCTTGCTAGAGTCTATAAGCTCCTGAGCTCTCTCTGGTGGCTTGTTCGAGAAATTCAGACTCCACACGACAAACAATCTAGCATGCTGTGGAAAATCTCCAAACAGTACATCAACTACCCAAAATAGAAGAATGGATGGATTTTAAGGACTGGGCTCCCGTTTTTGCCCTTCGACAACCAACATAAAGAATCGTAAAATTTACGCATGCACCTTCAGTTACAAAAGGGCGATCCACTTCCTGTGTTTAGGAACTAGCTGATGGATGCAGATCCGGTCCCTTTTTTTCGCCCGGGGTGAAGACAAAGAGTGCCGTTTCTTTGCCAGTGTTGGTGCCCACAGTGGTCATAAAGATGAAAGGGAGCTGTTTGGTTTTTATCGCTCAAATCACACTTTTCTTTTTCTGCTTCCATTTTCTATTATTATGCTCGTTTGATCCTGTCACTTGGAGAGCGGGTGTGGGTGTGATTCGATTTGATTTCCTACTTCCAGAGGCACTTGGAATAGACCAGATCGCACCAAGGATTATACGAACGGGGCTGCCACCGATCCGAACAATTACCGATGCACGATGATTGCGATTGCTTTCGCTTAGATTTATATTGGTTGACTCGGGAAATGTTCCCAATTTGCTAGGTTGGCTTATTATAGAGCCAATTCTTCTTTTCTTACTTTGTGTGCTTTTTGTATACAAAGCAGAAATTTGCAGTGTATTTGAAAAATTTTAAATTTTGTTTCAAGCGAAAGCTTTCACTTTTTAAAGTATAGATCTACTTTTCATAATTTAATCATTTTTAGCCTCACCAACTCGGATGCATCCTTTGCTCGACAGCAATTTTTTTTTTTTGGGATAAAGATTCTACTAGTATTAGTTTTACTTACTTTTTTGCTAGGCATCGACTTACCCATCGCACAATACTCGTCCTTCCAGTTTTACCTTACTTTTTTCATCTTATTTCTTCATTATCGGTAACTCGACTAAGCGAGGGATATGCGCATTGTTTTGTCCAAGTGAACTGATTCGTTGGTTAACAACAATGTTTCAGCGAATCGAATAGTGGAATCAAATTTTCCATTGGAGCAAAGGCTGATCAAAACATAAATTATTTTTAAACCATCCTGCTTTCAAGTTTTTCAGCATGAATCGGTATGAAATCTTTACAAGATTGAGATGATATTTTCAATCAAATTAAATCAAATTGATAATTTATTTTTGATTGATTCTAAAGATGAAATTTCAATATTAATTCTCGCGGTGGTTGCTTATATTTCAAAACCATTTGAGACTTAACTACGACAGTAATAAAAATCAAATTTATTTTATGTCACTCGGTAACGCTCTTGACTCTAGCTTTTTCAATTTTATGCTTGCCAAAATATGAAAGCTCGCGAACGGAAACTCTTTCTTATTTATGTCCTAAAATTCCGCCAGTTGTTCAAGTTATAGGCAAAAAAATGGGTGAGTAATGTCACAGACATACCTGGAGGGCGTGAATACGAGCAAAACTGATATGTTTCAATCACACTTCCGAATATCGATAATCGTCCGCATTATTTGATTGTGACAACTTTTACTACTCCGCTTTCAGAAATGAAACGGTTTATCTATACCTAAGCACGACTTAATGTCGACAAACATATTCTACCATACAATATAATAACACGAAATAAATGAGTAAACAACTACAACAAATGTTATAGTAGTTTTTATCTCGATTTGCATACTCAGTGGAGAAAAACTTCCCATATTCCTTTAAGAATATTTTATTGATTCTAAAAAGACTGATTTGCGGAATTTATCCGATAATTAAAATCGTGTAGTGCTTGTCAAGTGTCATTGTTTATTTATCTACGCCAGAGCCTGAATTCTGCACCAGAATTCAGACCAGGTTCAGAATTCAGTTGCTAAATTCGGATTCGCAATCAAAATGAAAAATTCAATTCATGAGTTTAGTTCTAGAATTCCGGACCGAACTCATTTTCAGAATCCAATTTACAGGATCCGAACTTAGTTCTTTAAATGAATTCTGAAATGGAATTTCAAACTTAAATAAATAAACTGAATTCAGTTCCAAGTTCTAGTTCCAGAATCCAAGTTCCGAATTCAGTTCCTGCATGCAGCAGCTCGGAATTCTAAACTAATAAGATATAAAAAAATCTAATGTTGAAATCCTGAATCAGAGTTCTCGTTCCGAATTCCGAACATAAATTGCACAACTTAATTCAGTTCAAAAAGTCAAGAAATCAGTTCCAAAAATTTAGTTCCAGAATCCGGAATTAGGATACAGTTCAAGAGCCTCAGCATTGAATTTTGAAACTAAATTCTAAAGCTGAGATTCAGTTCAAAATGGTGAACCAGAATCCAGGTTCTGAATGCCTTCTCCGATTAACTACCACAATTAGGTTTAAACTTGGCGCTAAATAAATATCTATAATTAGTTAATTACTTTAGAATGTAGTTTAAAGTACAGTTTTCAGAAGCTAAATGCGATTACCGACAATCTGTTGTTGCTTCTGCTGATTGACAAGGTGCATGAAAATGTGACCTGAGCGTTTTAGGCCGTTACCACGCAGAATTCATCTATGTGTCGGTTTTGCACGATACGCTTTGTGCGATGATTCGTTCAATTTATGCCACTGAAATTTTGCGCGCCTTAGTTTGGCACTGAAATTCACCTTAATGCTTCTATCAAATATTTTGGGAAACTTCAATTTGGAGCTATTTGTGGTTATCTCATACCACTGAAAATTTTATCATAAATTACTGAACATATTACTGATGATATGGAGAAAAATTATGTTGCTGCGTTGAATGCAACAAGAAATATCCACGATTTAGTTCTGCCCCATTCTTGAACAGAGTGAATTTTGAAAAGGCGCCTTATAGTAAAGTAAAACGTATTTACATTAAAAGAATCCATTATACAAGACTCTAGGCATTATTCATTACTGACTTATATTAGTGTCAAAAGAGCTCCGCCATGACATGAAATCACGACGGACTTTTCAGTGCTTCTTTTGGTAGAAAGGGAGACGAAAAGTGTCAAAATGTATTATGCTTTGCTCAATCGAGTGCTTTTTGGGATATGCTCAATCACATCCCAGTATAGTAAAATTGAATGAACAATTCCAGAGGTGAGCCGATAAAAACTTTCTAATCTTTTCGCTAATCAAGTCTTATATCTTTTTCCAATCCTTCTTTGTTTGGGCATTGATTGATCGTTAAGCTAAGTAACGAGAACTTTTATGCCATAACAGATGATTAAATATGAATTTTTAGGTCGTACTGCTGTCCGGCAGATTTTTTGGCAGCTACGTCTAGGCCCGACACTGTCGGGCGACGTACGTGCAGGTAGCAACCCTATTTAGAAAAAAATACATTTTAGGTTACTACATTATCTTTTGAAGCAACATCATTTCGTCGTTTTCGCTTGATGTCAAACCTAACCCAGTTTTCACCAAAATGCTGTCAAACCGTTTGTTTGAAGCTAGTTTTGAACCTAGTTTCAATGTCACAAGGAACTGACATTGAACTAGGTTTGAAACTGGCTCCCATTGCTAAGCGCGCGCCCAACACAGTTTCGTGCAAAATGTTTGTTTGATGAAACAACCCTGAGTCACGTCCAAAAGCAGATCGCAGCAGGCGTGTTCGTCGGGTGAATATTTTGTTTATTCCTGTCAAAGTTTTAGTAAAGAAAAAATTTGCTTGTTTTATAAAAAATATTAGAGTAAATTTTTATCATTTGAGGGTTTAAATTTGATCTAATGATTCTCATAATTATAATTAATGTTGAGTTGTGTGGAGCCGTGCTCAGGGGAAAAAATTTGGACTGGTTTGATCGGACACTCTGAGGACGTTACGTAACCAGGGCAACGCACAAAGCTATTTCAGTTTTATACCTCGACAGTTTTTTTTTCATTATTGTTTCTATTTATAATATGAAACTCTGTTAATTTTGGAAATTTATTGTCATTCCTTCTGGAATGGAATTCGACCGTTCTGTTTTAACAGACTTCGCTACCGATTCTCAGCGTACAGAACCCCACTGACCCTAAGAATCCTTCCGCATCGGGACTCGAGCGCACGACAATTGGTTTATAAGACCAGCACCCTACGCATCGAACCACCAACCCGAGGCAGACATACATGCTACGGTAAAGCTAAATATTTGAGCTGTAACAATGCAGATATTGATTGCTTTACAAAGGCAGTATAAAATGATTATCAAGTTCATTGTTTTTTGTAGGATTTGTCAGTTTTCGATTATAACTATTGCAAAAGATAAGTGGAAAATGTCAGAGGCATAACCAGATGACGTTAATACGAATAAAACTGACATACTTCTTTCACACTTCCGAAAATCGTTAATCGTACGTACTTGTTCATTGATTATGTGAATTTTGCAAACTTGCAATGCTTCACTTGCAGAATTCTAACGATATAAGAAGGCGAAACACACGAGTGGAAATAACTACAGGGTTGTGTAGGGAACAAGACCGATTACAATTACATTAAAAATGCAATGTTTAAATTCATTCCTGAATTCATTTAAATGAAAAGTATCCACAACACATCGTTTGTGACCATCCAGAAATTTCAATTCATACGGTCGGTTGTAGTTTCACGCGCCTTACTTTAGTACTAAATCTCACCTCAATGCTTGTTCATACCAAACATTTTAGAAAACTGCAATTTTGAGTCATTTGTGGTTATCTTCTGCTACTGAAATTTTTTTCATGAATCATATTTTCGATGTAATGGAGAAAAAAATAAGAAGGAATATTCACGGTTAAGTTCTTCCCATTCTTGTACATAGTGAATTTTGATAAAGCGCTACATAGTAAGACTTAAAAAAATGATAAAAAGTGTAGCCCTTTTCAAAAAACAGTCCAGATAAATTTAGGAAAAACAAAGTATGCAAAGTGGCGTTTTGTGACAAAGTGTAAAGCCATTTATCCACATCTTTATAACCAGTGAAAAACTGCTTAGCAAGAATGTAAAGCATCGATGAAAACAAATAGTAGTCTGGAGTGTATACTGGGTGGGGTAAAAGATCCCGTCTGAGTTCTGAAATGATGTTTTGAGCTCATCAAACGCAAAGCAAAGATTTTGCATTACATTCTTTTTGTGGAATTTGCGTTCCTGTTTCAACAGACTTCGCTGTGAATTCTTAGCGTACAGAATCATTGCATGGCATGGTGCTACGATCCTACTGACACTAAGAATCCTTCCCGGTTGGGGCTCGAACATACGAAAACTGACTTTGTAAGACAGGCGCCCTATGCATTGAATCGTCAACCCGGGAATAAGCAGCATCGATTGCTTTCCGAGGCGATTGGATTTTGCAATTAATGTCGATGGATCCATTACTTATCTCCCGTCACGAGCCGATGCAGAAATCACTTTGCTTCATGTCGATAAAGTAAAATTTTGCTCGCCGTTGTTTATTTTACTGCATATGAGGAACCCATTTACCCACCTTTTCAATCTTTCCCATAACGTGCAGACGATCAGAAATTATTTGGCGCCGAAATGTTAACCTGGTTTTAAAGTGAGGGCATTGCCTTCGCTCAACCATCCTTGCGAATTGATGTGTTCATTTTTATTTTTGACTGGACTGTGCGTTATTTGTCTTTGACACTGTAATTCTCACTTTTAAATCGTTCAAACCAACTTTCGCAAACATGAAAGCATGTTCCCCGTCAGCTTCTACAAGAACTCGATGGGATTCAGTAGCACTTATTTTTTTTCAAAACAAAGTAATAAAATTGTACAGCCCAAAAATGTTGAACTAACTGCTGTTTGCCGAGATATCTCTTGAAAACAGGCTGCATTTTATCACCTGGTAGATTTGTGTTAAAAACTTTAGGGGAAGCTCGAAATATTGACGTAGGACTACACAACCATAGTTAAAATCGCTACGAAAATTTATTTTGAGTTTTTAGGCTAGCAACAGAAATTTTGTGTTGCATAAAAACTTATTTGTATCTATGTTGTTTCTAAAAAAAATAATTATTTGATAATTTTGCATGCCCTGAGAATGACCGTTTAGTTTGTTGGTGTTGATGATGAAAACTGCAGATCCGGATCATCCAGCGTCGAACTCATTTTGCGTTTCCCTCGAATGCGAAGAAACAGCTGAATTTCGAAGAAAATGTCTTTCGTGCGCACAAAACAAATTCACTAATAGTTTACTTGCTAACGTTGGTTGCAAACTTCTTAACGGAATAGATGAACCGCGCAGAATGCAAATCGACTCGACACTGATTCTTGTTTTGAGGGTCTTTTCTTAAATGCAAATATTCCCATTCAAGAGCAGAATTACTATGAAAACCTTAAGCTTTTGTTTGCGATACTGTCGTCTCTGTTAGATGAAACCACGATAATGGTTTGTAAAATGAAGAAATTTAGACATTGCTCATTATGAATCGAAACTTCGACCACCATTTATCTAAAATATATGGATTTGTCTACTCGAATCGATACGTAGAAATATTTCCAAGCAGTAGGTGTAATGATAGCAAAAATCGGTTTTAAATTGGCTGGGCAGTAGATGTACAAAATCTGACCACTATTTTTATGGTTTTATATTCCGTATTTGAAAAAAAAAGCGGGTGAGTAATGTAACAGACATAACTGGAGAACGTGAATACGGATAAAACTGACTTTTTTTTTGCAGATTTACTTACTCAGTGAAGGAAAACTTCGCATAATTATTTGGGTATATTTAAATGGTTAAAAAAAACAGACTTGTGGAATTCATCAGATGTTTACAACTGTTGAGTACTTTTCACAACTGTTGAATATTTTTATTTCGGAACTGGAACTGGATTCAAAAACTGAACTCGGAACCTGAAACAGTAGTTAGTTCATGAATTTATTTCAATTCTAGAACTGAATTCTGAGCTTGAACTCCGAGCCTGAATTCTGTTCCAAAATCTAATTCCAGAATCCAAGCTGCAAACTCTGAAACTATTGAATTTTCTCTGGACATCCGACTTCCGACTTCAGAACTACAGAGTAAAGTGTGTTTGAAGCTACAAACCGTCATGCAGAGCGACGATGCAAAATTAGGAAATATTCTTCTGAATCCGATTCAAACGTGTTTCAACTTGTAGTTGCTTATTGTACGAACCTACTTCGTCTATACCGGGTCCCAGTTTCCGGTTCCGAAAGCAGCGGAAATAGTGGTCAAAACCTTCAAAACGAAACTCATTTCTTTCTCTCAGAGACGTCCTTATCGATTTTCACACACTTAGGCCCGAATGAAAAGTTTTCTGATCTCATAAGCTGTTGTTCCCGGTTCCGGTGTGCTGAAATTAAAGTGAAACAGCAATAAACGGGAAAAATTCTTGTCCATTGTCAGAATAATTGCAATCGTATGAAAAGCCCAACCAAAATGAAGAAAATTCAACAAAACATTATATCCTATTCTTTCTCAGTTATTCTTGAGAGAGAGAGAGAGAGAGAGAAAATAAGAAAGTTAGATTTCGATTGTCTGAGCGGGAATCGGAGAGTTGTGTCATTCTTTGGACTACTTTCACGAAGACACGACGTGATATTAGCTCCTCCAAAATTTGGACACGACAAAAACGTTTTCCGGCTTATTTAAGTTCCATGGAAACTACAACAATATGGATATTTTTGGACCGACTTTACAGAGTAGATTCCGGAAAATGATGTTGGAGGCAGAGGTGGAAATAAGCCTATTTTGCGCACGAAAACGTGAATCAAGATTTCCTATTGTGAATCAAAAAACGAATTAAATTAAATAGAGTAATTACGTTAGTAATTTTAATTATTATGAACTACTTTTCAAACCTAATAATATCGCTAATTGGAGTAATTTTATACACTTTAATAAGTTTTGATTCCAAAAAATACTTTTATAGACATGTGGTATCGAACTTGATTCGTCAAGATAAAAATATCTGATTTCAATACAATTAGATTAAACTGAAAGGTTCGTAATCAATATCCTGTAATCGAAAATTTTTTAAATCTAAAACAACTTGTAGGTTAAATAGTGGGTTTCAAGCGCATACGAGTAATTAATACAGCAAACGTCTTAGAATCTGTTAGATAGAATACATAACATTCAATATGTTGAATGAATCCCGCAGACAAGGGAAATTCGTAAAAAGTTTCCATGCAAAAATCAACACATTTGCTCTAAAGTTATCCCATTCAAAGTTTTGTGCCCGGTTCGTGCACTAAAAATGTCTTTTAAACAATTTCTGCTCTGGAAAGTTCAAGTCTGGTTTCGGTACACAAAATTAAACTCTCTGGATCAGAAAAATTAAAAAAAAAAAATAAATCTGGGATATATATGAACACAAAAAGTTTATAAATCTTCCAAGCTGATCTAACGCATACATTTCAAGTTACCTTCTATGTCGAATATATAAAAAATATCAGGAATATACTCGAAAAATGTGGTGAGTTTGATTTTTATGCTCATAGATATAACGTTTTGCTGAGAATCTTCTAATAGTTTAGGTATCATTGTTTTCAAATTTATGCATTTATTTAGAAACCGATACCCATACGTTAAAAATCCTGCAGTACAACTTTACATGCAGTGAAACTGTTAACTTCGAAGATTTTCTTGAATCAAGGCTGGAAAAATTAAGATAAAAAATCATCAAATTAAAATCACTAGCGAAGATGATTGCTTGTGATCCTTCCCAACAAAGATCACTACTGATCCAATCTTTTTAAGATCAGTTGTTCAGTGATCTTTGAATCACATCGAACAAAATCAATACCGATCTTCTGTCGGTAGTAATTTTAAGCTACTATTATCACTGATTCCTGCAAGATCAAATCACTGGACGATTCGTTCAACTTAGAGCATTGTGGGAGAAAATCACGTATGAGCAAGATGAGATATGAGTGCAACGCAATGCAAAATTAGTAAAAAGAAATATACCCCATCAAATAGCGAGTATAGCGACAAAAGACTTTGTTTCACTTCCAGCTGGTTGATGCTGATGATAATGTTCACGCACTATTTAGATTAAACCAAAGAAAACCCAATTTGACATGAATTTGATTTATAGCAGTAACAGGAGCGCAGCATTTGAATGATGCGTTTGAATTGGCGCAGCAAAATCCTGCACTCCTGTTACTTCTGTGTATGATTTTCAAGCTAAATAGGGTAATATTATTCAGCTGCGTAGCACGCATTGTGATTGGACATGTTTTTCTTATCATTATGATTATTTTTCATCGCAACATGTATGCTAATATTATTAGCTGCATTCATTGACGATATTATTCCACCACGACTAAATAAATTTCAAATACATCACGAAGCATGGAATTTCGATGCGACCGACGAAATAAACGAGCTAACGAGCCTAAAATTATTGATATCGGAAAATCCATATCCGGGAAAATTGAGCGGTAATCGGTTTTGACGTTTACGACTTATACTATTATATCACCGGAACCGTAAGTACCATTTGAACTTCAAACCTGTTCAATGAACACAAAGCTGCATTGAAACGAGCCTAACTTTGTTAAAGTGTTGATTACGAATCAGACAGTGATACTGATAACGATGAAGACATTTTTAAACTCTATGTAAAACCAAAATTTATGTTATTAAAAATCATTCGTTTCAAAATTTATTGTAATGACTTGAAAACCATTACAATATAAATTTTTTTCGGAACGGATTTGATGGAAAATAATGTTTCGGGTTGCTCCAAAATCCAAGGTGGTGACTACTGGTTTATTGATATTCTTTGAAACCTCCTAAAATAAGGGTTTTTTTTGGAACAGATTGGATATCGATTATTGATATTGAGCTCGTTTCGACATTCAATATGGTGACTTATTCATATTGTAAGGGTTTTCAAGGAATATCAATAACGTTGTTTTTCGGAACCTGTTTATCAAATCTTCCGAAAATAGTCATATGATTGGGAGTTTCCACATTCTTTACTCAAAACTTTTTTACGAACCAAATTCAAAATAACGTAAACTTACTAACAAACTACCTTAATTTATGAATCCTCGCATAGTTCGTAAATGGAGATTTCGGAGTACGAAGAAGTGCCGGAATACCACGAAACAAATTTCGAAGAAGCAAAACGTAGACTAAGTACATTAAACTGGCAAAATCTATTGAGTATAGAAGGAAACGTCAATGAAGTGGAATTTTTTTTATTTAATTATTAACAACCCAATTTCGGAAATTGTGCTAGTAAAAAAAAGAAGAAGAAGTCAACCCGCAATTGAAAAACCTGAACAAAAACGAAACAAAAAGCACATAAGATTTATAGAAAAAAATGAAAGTGTCATTACTTAATCTGCAAAATTAAATCGACATTTGCAATGATCTGAAAATAGCAATCAACTCGGCATGTCAAGATTATTATCTTAAAGATGAGAGCGAAATCATGCAGCATCCAAATCATTTCTTTAGCTAGGTTAAAACAAAACTGAAACACTTTAGAACAGATTTTTTAACTTATTTTCAACTGATCTCCAATAAATGCGCTATTTGTGTCACGCAAGTGGTTAGATATTGTTGCAAACTGATCACAAATAAGTTGCAGTAGCAAAAATTTCTGCTTGGTAACTCCATTTGATTAAAAAAGTGTCGAAAAGATCGCACAAGATAGTTCTATAAAAGTTGTTAAGTTGCCAAAATTTTAATTCTGACTACTCAATTGTTTTATTTCACCAAACACAGAATAGAATTTTACGGCCAAATGATAACTGCAATCTCATTATAAAAGAAGTACTAAATATCAAAGAATCGCTAATTCAAACTGGTTTCCATAGTGAATAAAAACATTTTCGCTGTGCTGTGCCATCCCAAAGTGTCGCTCTTGACGAAAAAAAAAACAATAAATCATTTCAATAATCGCAATATTCGCTGAGACTGAGTCATTGCGATGGTTATCGGGATTTTCCCGTACCGCCGTGCATAACGTCGTCATACACAAGATGCATGGAAGTAGGTCCCCCCCATAAATCGTTAAATACTCACATAGTTATCCAAGGGGGTGGAATTCATTAAGCAGTACGGCGATATCTGGCACTGCAAAGCGAACTTGAAGATTTTGTTTTCTTTTGCTTTTGCTTTGCATACAAACCCGAACTCGAGTTCGTTGTGATGATTGTGTTTAATTCTATACGGTTAAACGGTTAAAGCTGGCACGGTGTCACAAAATGAGGAAAAAACTGGAAAAATTAACTAACAACGAAATCTGATCGATTTTCAAGAATTGAACAACAAAGAAAATGATAACTTTTTTCGATCCCAATACCAAAGTTTTCGTATCGCGTTTCAGATCGAACGAAGAATTGCGTCTGTTTGCAATTCCGTTCGGAATCGCCTCCGGAAAGCAATTGGAATGGGAGCCCCCACCATTAACAGAGTGTATTTTGTGCAGCACCGGTTCTATCTCTGCTGACTGGGTCTTATCTCCGGTTCGGTCCGGCCAAGTCAGCAGATGATCGGAGTCGGTCCATGGTCGTTCCGTTGGTGCGTTCGAACTGAGCATTAATGCTAAATAGCGCCGGGGCGCATGGATTAGAATAATCAACGGAAGAATGCCTCCAGGACATTCCGATCCAATCGGATACGCTTCCCAACCTCCCCTCCCCTCGTCGAACGATGGTTTTGGCTGATTGTCACTTCTGGGAAGCATTGATTAGCATATACGGAGAGACTGTGTTTTCCTCCTCCTTCTCGGTATTCGCCTTGGCCCCGTCGTCCTAGCGAACCAAATGTTGCTTGTTTGCGATACAAATTTCCCAGTGCCGGGTAGAAAGGAAAAAAAACCGGAGGACACGTTTCCCCATGAAAGCAGGGATTAACATTTGATTATATATTATTTATATGCAAAAAGGATACGTTCGAGCCACAAAGCGTACATTTTATGAGCCTATCAATTAATTTTAATGATATTCTTGCTGACTCTCGTTTCGAGTCGTTTGTCCTTCTGCGTTGGTGAGTCTGTTTTTTTTTGTCTTCAATTCAGTTCGTCCAGTGGTCCAGCAGAGTGTTCCACAATATCATCATCATCATCCTCGTCATTATTATTATTATCATTATCTGGTCCGAATGTATGAAACCGAACGAATGAGCTAAATATGCTGGTAAACCCGCCGGACCCGAAATGTAAATATTGCAATATTACAATCAAAATTGAATTCGAACCTTTTCATATACCTTCAGGGGAGAAAGTGTGACCGTCCACAACCCGTCCTTCCTTCTCAATTTCCGCTAGTATTTTAATAGGCACATTTGAGAAACTAATAAATATTCCATCACGTGTCCATCAACTCTGGCAAACCGGAGAGCGAGAATAGAAAACCAAGATTGGACGGACGTCGTCCAAAAACAGTGCAAACAATGTGTGTGTGTGTGTGTGTGCCAAGGATTAAGTTTTCCTTTCATACCTCTTATTCCAATGTCCATTCCGAAGTCGTCCGGTTTAATGTTGTGCGATAAAAGAAAAGTTTCACCGGAAAATGGATCAATCTAGGATCGGATTCAATTCAGATTTAAACTCATTTTTCAAACAGAATGTTCCGGAGGCATGGGGAAACCACTTTACTCGGCAAAGGAAAAAAAGGGGGAGCTTGTGAAACGGAATTTGCTCACAGGATGACTCGGATATTTTTTTTTTTTTGTATGAATGAATTATCCAGAATTCATGGAAATGGGTTTTGTATATGAAATCAACAGGTTACAGGTTGGAGGCGAGCATACCATGACTATATGTTATACGGAATGACTTTCTTCTTTCTCACGTGAGTAAATTGTGGGATTTTGATCAACAGTTTCGCCAGGTTTTGAACTGAAAGTTTGTTACTCTCACTTACAGTTGAATGTCTAAAACTCTTTAAATCTCAGAAGCCAGCTGTCGTTTGTTTGGAATCCGACGTATAAAATTTGAGATAACTGATTGATAGAACCATAGCGAGCAGTGAAAATTTCCTAAACTTTCTTGTCGTCAGCAGTACAGATGGTCAGGTAACCACTTTCCGAAGCCCGAACCCGACCCGTATCCTATCGATTGTAATAAAACTTTTACCCGAGCCAGTATTAATCAATTTTTCGTGATTAATTTTATTTCCAAACCCCACATAAACGCAACTACGTATCCGGGTTTTTGGTTCTCCATACGTGGTTGAGTCTGTGTATGCGGAGCTTAAATTAAAAGATATTCTATCGTTTTTCACCCAATGTAGTAAGAGGTTCATCGTTCTTCCTGGAGTGAACGAATCCTTTCTATATTGACCTTAAAAAGAATTTAGCAGATTGTTTGGCATCCCTTATAGGCTGCCGAATTTCCGTCTGTTTCTCTCTAAATCCTCACGAGGGTTGGAGGATTTATTAACTGTGCATTTTAGCACCAGCAGATCGTTCAGCATCCTTTCGGGAATGCAGAACGATTTGTTTCTTTATGTTTTGTGCTGTTTTCCCATCTCACCCATTACACAATTCCCTTCCATGTTCCTTTTATCCTTCCCTTCCCATCAGGAAATTTATGAGAAACCAGGAAAAAGGTAAAAATCTCCAAAGAACTAAGGAGAACGTGCCACTTGAGCCAATTAGTTCTGATTTCTGATTCCCGAGAGGTTGTCGGTTAATTTTGAAATCGAAAAAATAATTTTTTCGATAAAATTTTGAAATCGAAAAAATAATTTTGATGCCAAAAGGCTTAGAATTGCATAAAACGTCGAGATTTAGTGTAAATTCGAAAAAAAAATTTTTTGAAATAATTGACTTTTTGGGACTTTTTCCCAGAGTTGATTTTTTCAAAATTTTTTTTTTTTTGAGATGACGCTAAATCTCGACGTTTCATGCAGTTTTGAGACTTTTGGCATCAAAAAAATTTTCGATTTTGGAAATTTCATGTACTCCCCCCTATGGTGCTTTTTCAAGATTGAAAATTTTCAAACCTTAACCGCCGGGCAGCACCTCTTACGCATGTCCGATTTAGCTCAAATTTAGCATGAGGACATTTTTCGAGGTGCTTAAACTTTTGAGCGCTAGCGCTTTACGAAATTAGAAGTGATCCCAAAATATTGGCACCCTTATATGTATAAGAGCGGTAAAAATCAACGTGTTTTGTCGGTTACGTTACTTATACCATCCTATCTCTGGAACCAAAAGTCACAGCCATTTGATTTTTGAACTTATACAACGCTCTTATACACATAAGGGTGCCAATATTTTGGGATCAAAATCTGAATTCTTGGTTGTTTCATCGCATAATTTTTCTAATTTTATACCACAAACAACGTCATTTTACAAGGAAACTAGTCAAATGTTTCCGGAGGAAAATCTTTTTAACGGTTAATGAAAAACGATGTTTTGGTAGAAACAAATGTTAGGAAAGATACGTGAAAAAGTGCATACTTTGAATAAAAATCTTGTTAGTCTTGATTATTTTGAAAATAAAACTTCAAAATAAATTTTTTCAAAACTGTTTTTTTTTGCTTTTCTCATATAGAAAGGCTATGCAATCATTGTGAAAACCGACTTTTGAATGGAGGCCCGAAGAGCCGAGTGTCATGTACCATTCGACTTTCGTTCGTGTCTGTGAGTATGTGACAAGTAATGTCAATTGATTATCTCAAAGATGGCTGAACCGATTTTCACAAACTTAGATTCAAATCAAAGGTTTTATGTTCCCAGAGCTTACGATTAAATTTTATCTTCTTCCGACTTTCAAATACGGAATTACAAGGTAATATGTGCAAATCTATGAGAAAATGCGCACGCAATTTTTTCGGAAATTTTTTAGACGATTTTCACAAACTATAATGCAAATTCAAGCTCTTAAAATTCTTTAAAAGGTCCCAAAAATTTGATCCAGATCCGATTTCCTGTTCTGGTATTACAGTGCGATAAGTGGAAAATTTTCAATTTCATGAGTATTTTTTTACAAGCGATGGCGAAACGATCTTGTTGTCAGATCTTGTTAGTTAGTAGATATATAAACCTACTTTGGGACTACTAGTCCGCGGTATCCGCTTCCGAAAATACCGAAAATAGTTAAGTGAATGGCATCAAAATCGAAACTCACTTCACCGTAATGGCTAAACCGATTTACACAAATCATGATTCAACTTGAAACTCTCATGGTCTTAAAATATACTGTGCAATTTCAACCAGATCCGACTTCCGGTTCTGAAATTATAGCGTGATGAGTGTCAAAACATTTAAATCGTCATTCAAAATGACGATGCAAAACTGGTACGCGTCGGAGCGTGCGGCTTTGATCCGTTCGCAGCGTACTTCGTTCAATTTCGCATAACGGACAGGGTTGCCATATTGAAATCTATATTTTTCAGGAGAAAAATCTGTAAACCTGTATCGGGAGATTAAAATTCTGTATTGAAAATCCGTATATGAAAATGATAATAAATTGAAGCGCAACGGAAGAAAAAAGTCATGAAATCAAATCTGAAAATGACAGCTACTTTTTGTTTGAAGGTAGCGTTTATTGTGTTGTAATTTGCAATCATTTCTGTTATATTTTCTTACATTATGACCAAGACCACCATTTTCCTATACTATACTGGTTTCCAGTTTCCGGTCGCAGATGTATCGGAAATAGTGGTCAAAAACTCTAAAACGAGACTCACTCAATTTTCTCAGAGATGATTTGATCTATCTCCACAAACTTAGGCTCAAAAGAAAGTTCCAAAACTGTAGAGGAAAGTGTGTTTAATCATTCAGTGCGAGAATGCAAAATAAAGAAAAAATCCTAATAAACTTAACATATTATCTTATTGGCATAACTGTTTACAAATTGGAAAGATTATTGTTCTTTACGTTTCGTCTTAGACTCGTCAGTGCAGAGCACTTGGAAAAAAAATATTTGAAACTTTATTAAAAACTAAAAAGTTCTACCAAAATAGAAAATATCATAACCTTTTCAGTTTGTAAAACCCAACTCTCTAGTTTCGGAACCGCGAGTCGGATCCGAATGAAATTAAATAGCAGTTTATGGAACCGAGGACGGGTATAGCGTGATGAGTAAGTCGATGCCTTTCACGCAGCACACCTAAGTTCGATTCCCAACCCAACATAGGGTCAGAAAATTGTTCTGGTCCTAAGAGGTGGATGACCTTAAGGTTAAAACCTCTATAATCGAAAAAAAAACAACAAACAACAATTTATGGAACCGCATTGTAAGGGTTTTTCTGGAATATCAATAAACCGGAAATCGTCATCCTGAAATTAGAAACGACCCCAAACATCGTTTTCATTCATCTACTCTTTACATCCTTTCCGAAAATAGCCATATGATTGGGGGTTTCCACATTCATTGCACAAAACTTTTTTTTTGCAAGCCAAATCCCAAATAACGTACATTTTTTTCTAAGCTAGCTACCTTGATTTACGAACATGCGTTTAGTTCGTGAATGGAGCAAATGGGCTTTGTGAATTATTGTCAAAAAATAGAAGTTTTAGTAATTATGCGTATCTACCTGAATATGTTTGACTTATACCAAACATCCCGAAATCGTAGTTGAAGACATTTATGATCGATTTAGTAATAAAAATGTAATTCAAAGGTAATAAGGAGTGTATCGAAAAGTAGTTAGCAACATTGATTATTAAATAAAAAAGTTAAAAAAAACATATTTTGACATCAGTTTCCGATATATTGTAGAAAAATTACGTTTTTATGCATTTCACTGATTATATTGAAGAAAATCCTAGTTTCTGTGAAACGCTCGCACTTTGAACTTGACATTCTTCATTAAATTCTGCACAGTTACTGTTGTGACTTTCCTGGTGGCAGCTGTCCAGTTTTTTTTTTTGAACTCCTGCATGTTTTGGGACACTGTACCTTCCTTCCGAAAGTGCCGCTTGACAATTGCCCAATACCTTTCAATTGGCCGAAGAACCGGGCAGTTCGGTGGGTTGATGTCCTTTTCCACGAATTGTACTTTTTTTTTTGCAACCACTGCAGAACAGAGTTGGCGTAGTGGGCTGAAGCCAAATCCGGTCAGAAGAGAGGAGGAGCCTTAAGCTTTCTGTACAGTGGCAGCATTCTTCTTCTTTGTTTGCAAACTAGGCTTTACAATTGAGATATGGCGGAAAAGTCGAATCGATAGTTCCGTTGAAAGTGAGTGGATTTTTACAATCTATGGTTTGTTGGATAGATGTTACCATGAGACATTTATGTTTGTTAACATGTCTTGTTTACAAGCTCATTTATGACAGACGCTTTTGAAAAAGGAAAATTTTGACATGAAGAGAAGAACTTTCGTTTACTACTAGTCTGATATTTTCTTGATTCGTCGAACTCTTTTTTTTTGAGCGAATACCTACACCTATTTTTTATGTATAAAATGGTAAAAGGGGAAAGGGATTTATTAGAAATGCTGAAATTTATTTTTAGTATTTTTCGGCACGATTTACGACTTTTGCAATAAGAAGTATCATATAAAACAATGGCATCCGCTTGTAAAGTCGAATCAAAGTTAATAATAATAAAAACATAAGTATGAATCAGATTTAAACCACTTATATAAATTCTGAAGAGGAAGATTGAAAGGATAACCAACTACTTCCGGTACTTTAGGATTCGGGAACTGGGAATCGGTAAAGCCGATGTCGCCGATGCATTTTGTAAAAAAAACTATCATGATCTACAAATTGAAACAATTTTGAACCGAGTTAAGAAGAATCTTTTTTTGCATCGTCGCTCTTATTGGCGGTGTGCAATTTTAAACACACTTCGAAAATCGGTTCAGTCATCTCTCAGAAAATCAAGCGAGTTCCGTTCTGAAGTGACCACTATTATCGGTATTTCGGGAACTGGGAAGCAATATAGCCGAAGTTGGTTCGGTTAGGAAGCAACTATCATATCTTATAAGCTGAAATAGTTTGGAGCTGATTTTAGAAGAATTTTCCCTCTTTGGCAACGTCGCTCTTTGTGACGATTTGCAATTCTGAACACACTTGACACTATAATTCCGGAACCGGAAGTTGGATCCGGATAAAATTCAAATGCGTTCTATGGAACCATAATGCCTTCACAATCAGCAATTGTTTCTTTATTGAAATTGGCGAGCACTAGCGATTTTGACGAAGAATAATGGGTAGAATTTAATCGTGAATATCTCGAGTTATACTAAACGCTACATCATAATGCTTTCTCCTTGCCAGCTGACGTATGATCAGCAATTTGCGATTAATTTTTTCTACAGTGTAAGATAACCACAAATAACTCAAAAGCTAAGTTTTCTCAAACTTTTGGATTCAATGAAGAAAATTCATCACTGCTCGCTTTTCTCGTACCCGCGACGACGGTTTTGACGTAATCAGGCTCATATCGGTCCCGATGTTCAACTGGACGGGTATAAAAGACGGAATTGGATGTCATGCTGAATTCTTCTACTAAAAGTAACAACAACAGACCTTCTGCCTGATAAAGCTTCATGTGGGTTACATTTTTTTTAGTGGATTGGGTTCTAAAATAAAAATTTGAAACTGAATGCAGAACCTGAATTCGGAACTTAATTTAATAGAATGTAGATTCGGAAGTGTCTTGATTTAACTACGGAATTAATTTCTAGAATTAAGGTTCAGAATTCATAACATGCTGCATATTGGAATTGAACTCGGAACTTGGGTTCTGGAACTAGGTTTTAGAACTGAGGGACAAGTTCCTTGATACAGGTTCGGAATTGAGGTTCAAAACTCAGTTCTAGAATTATGTTTGAAACTGGTAAAGAGCTCTGCTTCAATATTCTAGAACTAAATTTATGAACTGAATTTTTGATCTGGATTCTGATATTGAATTTCGTAGTCCCAAGTTCAAAATGTGATGTTTGAATTTAATTCCAAAGTATCCAGAATTCAGGTTCATTATAGTCGATGAAGATTATACCATGTGCATCGTGAAATACTGAAAAAATAGCCTTCTCAGTTGACTTTCCGAGTGGGCAAAACAGTCACCTGAGAAAAGATTTGGTTCCGGATTGAAGTGATGGATCCATGTTTCATTCATTGTCACATATCGTCACGAAAAATCTGATTTATTACTCGTAAACTAGCCCAAAAACTGCTTTGAATTATCAACACGTTGTATTTTTTCATCGACTGTTGGTAAACGCTTTCCCCTGGTTAAATGTTCATGAATTTAAATCAAATTTATAACTAGTATAAGCTGTCGTTCTATTTTGTACAATGCTTAAAACACGACAAAAACGCTGTTGGGATTGACAGTTTTCCCAGAGTTTTTTTAAAAGTCCTTTCAAATAAGCATCTAGAACTGGAACAGTGTTGAACATTCCCTTAGTTTCAAAATTTGTTAGAATGAAACAACTCGTATTTATATCGTTCATTCAAGCAAATCAGAGTTTGTTGGGAATCGCGTTGTTCTTCGAATATCGCACAGAATCAATTTTTCCGGTGCTCTGAGCTCTGAGGCCATTCTGCATTGAATCGACATAAAGACAGAAAATACAACGTAAGAAGTAAACCCAAATCCATAGGCTCTAAGAAAAAGCAGAAATCCGTCAATGTTGGAAATAACAGTTCGGCTGAAAAGTTCGTATCGTTTAATAGAAACACACATTTTTTTGCCAAAATTCGTTTTTATTATTCAACATAATTGCCATCAGAGGCGATACAGCGATTATAGCGATCTTCCAACTTTTCGATACCATTTTTGTAGTACGATTTGTCCTTTGCCTCAAAATAGGCCTCAGTTTCAGCGATAACCTCTTCATTGCTTCTAATTTTTTTACCAGCGAGCATTCTCTTGAGGTCTGAGAACAGGAAAAAGTCACTGGGGGCCAAATCTGGAGAATACGGTGGATGAGGGAGCAATTCGAAGCCCAATTCGTTCAATTTCAGCATGGTTTTAATCGACTTGTGACACGGTGCATTGTCTTGATGAAACAAAACTTTTTTCTTCTTCAAATGAGGCCATTTTTTAAATTTCGTCCTTCAAACGCTCTAATAACGCTATATAATAGTCACTGTTGATAGTTTTTCCCTTTTCAAGGTAGTCGATGAAAATTATACCATGCGAATCCCAAAATACAGACGCCATCACCTTACCGGCCGATTGTTGAGTCTTTCCACGCTTTGGGTTCGGTTCATCGCGTGCAGTCCACTCAGCTGACTGTCGATTGGACACCGGAGTGAAGTGATGGAGCCATGTTTCGTCCATTGTTATATATCGACGAAAAAAATCGGTTTTATTTCGATATAACAGCTCCAAACACTGCTCAGAATCATCAATTCGTTGTTGTTTTTGATCGATCGTGAGCTCACGCTGCACCCATTTTGCACAAAGCTTTCTCATATCCAAATATTCGTGAATAATATGTCCAACACGTTCCTTTGATATCTTTAGGGTGTCAGCTATCTCGATCAACTTCACTTTACGGTCATTGAAAATCATTTTGTGGATTTTTTTCACGTTTTCATCGGTAACAGCCTCTTTTGGACGTCCACTGCGTTCATCGTCTTCGGTGCTCATATGACCAGTACGAAATTTTGCAAACCACTTACGAATTGTTGCTTCGCCCGGTGCAGAGTCTGGATAACACTCATCAAGCCATTTTTTGGTATCGGCGGCACTTTTTTTCATCAAAAAGTAGTGTTTCATCAACACACGAAATTCCTTTTTTTCCATTTTTTTCACAATAACAAAAGTAGCTTCACTCAAAATGCAATATCTCACAAACTAATAATCAGACAGCTGTCAAATTTATACACGTATCTTTTGAAGGTTGGTACTAACTGAAAATGGTATGGATTTAATTCTAGTGGCGCCCTCTCATAGAAACGATACGAACTTTTCAGCCGATCTGTTATTCAAATGAAATTTCCATTTATAAACGAAGTGGAAGTGCGCAGAAAAGTTTTTGTTTTATTATTATAGGTACTTCTTGAAAGCGCGTGCCGATAAGAAGCAGTAATTGATGGTTCTGAGATCCTGATTTCCTCCTAAATCATATTATTTCAAATATTTTCAGGACGAGTTTGACAAACAAGATTTAAAACTAATTCCATCCATGCATTAGCTTTAGAATCCTATTACTTTTCTCTAATTCAATGCTATAGATAATTGAGTTTTAAAATTGCATTTTTAATGTCATCGTGATCGGTACTCTTCGAAAATCCTTACAATATGGGTTTTTCGGAACAGTTTCGATGTGTATGTACTGGAAAGCGATGTTTGAGGTTGTTCCAAAATCCTAGATGATGACTTCCGGTTTATTCACATTCAATTAAGAAGTGTCATATAAAGCAATGGCATCCGCTTGTAAAATTGAATAAAAGTTTATGTGTTTCACTAGATTTTACAGATAAATAAAAACAAACATATGAACCAGACTTAACCACATATATTAATTAATAAAAGGAAGATTGAAAGGGTGCTAGATCTGAGTAAATCCAACCCAACTACTTACCGTTTGTCATGTGCATAGTTAAGACATCTTCAGAAAGTTCAGCCTTTGTCGGACAAAAGTAAAACTGTCAGAAGAAACTAAATATCCACCCGAACCTCCTCAATCGCCGTGAACAGCTGCATTGTCCTCAAAACTCGCGCGGCTCGTGCCGCCTACCGTTTGGCTCGTGTCCCTAATGCCCGAATGCCGACAGAACGACGAAATCCGACGAGGTGTTGATTATTTCTCGAAAATTTCATGTTCGACCGCCACATGAGTCCTTCTTTTCGTGTGTGCTGTGCGACTTTTTATTATCATCCTTCCAATTCAGGATGTCCCTTTAATCAAACGCATTTCTCTTGTTCGTGTGGCACCGGGCACGTTCCAAGGAGGTGATAAATTATATCGATTTTTCTTGCTTTTACGTATCTTTTACCATTCAGTGCATGAGTTGCTACGATTTCTCAAGCTTCTTAGCACAATGGGGCGATATTTTAAGCAATATCCTGAAGAAGGACCATGAATATGATCACATGAGGATGGTTCTTTGTTAGCGAATCAGGCGAAAAGATGACTCCTTTCGAAGTATGTAGAAGTAGAACAATGCTCTATCTTCAGTCTGGAACAGTGTGTGTTTGTGTGTCATTTCGTTACGCGTTTTAAAAATCACTACAATGAGTGTGAATTCCGTTTTCTGGTTTACTGATGACTGCTGGATCGATTCGCAGCGCAGATAGGAGTGTCCCGGTGACCGTCCCGTGTCAAAGTGCAATTCTAGTGTGAGGTCGACTCGATACATCCTTCATTTACCCATACTCCACCACCACCAAGATGGACAAGGGTCAAGCGTATTTATTTATTGAACATCGAGAAAAACAACAGCTGCACATCCATTTTAATATGCATCGTCTCTCCTATTCTGCTGCCACTGCTTCCAAATAGGGGATTGCCAACGAGAAACTTTTCCACGTCTATTCAGATCTCTATCCTTTTTGTTACTTTTTCGTCGTTACAGTGATAGTGGCTGACTCCCACACACTCACTGCAATGGACTGCAAACGAAGTGCAATATGGGATAGAAACGAGCAGCCTGTGTCTGTTATCGGGACACACGAAGCGAAGCAGGCGGTGGTTGCACCAAGAACAATGGCATAGCGACAATCGATTTTCGTCATAAAGATATAAACGAGAGCTCAATGGCTAAAATTACATTCAGCCCGAAACAAAGGACACCATGACTTCTTCATTCAATAACTCAGCAGCAGTGTCTCAATAGCACCGATAATGAAACTGAAAAGTGATAATAAAAATAAACGGAACAACGGTCCAGAAGGTGAGCGGACCCTCGAAATATCGACTGAATGGTCCATGTCCACCCTCACACTAATGATCCCGAAAGGCATTAATCGATTTCGGCGAAACAAAAGTAAGTTTCTGTATGCGGTTGTGGAACCCATCCATGGATGACCACTTCCTTTCCTATTCTCTTTACGCGTCCCGTATCGGTGGTTTTCTGGAAAGGTGGGGGTTGGAAAAATCGATCACCTCCACCCGTTTGGATTTGAAAACACCGGCCCCGGCAGCTGTGAACGTTTCGGCACACGCGATTGCGGAACAAGTCCGGCGGTGCAAACCACAAACTGCATAGCATAGTTCGAATGAAACAATAAATTTTCTTCTGTTCTTTTGTGTTCGGTTGTTCAGTATTTTCCGTGCTTCTGCATTTATTAAACTCTGAATTGCGAGACTTAACAATAATTACCAAATTGGTATTTTTGATACTTTGGTACTTTCGGTACTTTGGTACTTTCGGTACTTTGGGTTTTCGGTACTTTCGGTTTTTTCGGTACTTTCGGTACTTTCGGTACTTTCGGTACTTTCGGTACTTTCGGTACTTTCGGTACTTTCGGTACTTTCGGTACTTTCGGTACTTTCGGTACTTTCGGTACTTTCGGTACTTTCGGTACTTTCGGTACTTTCGGTACTTTCGGTACTTTCGGTACTTTCGGTACTTTCGGTACTTTCGGTACTTTCGGTACTTTCGGTACTTTCGGTACTTTCGGTACTTTCGGTACTTTCGGTACATTCGGTACTTTCGGTACTTTCGGTACTTTCGGTACTTTCGGTACTTTCGGTACTTTCGGTACATTCGGTACTTTCGGTACTTTCGGTACTTTCGGTACATTCGGTACTTTCGGTACTTTCGGTACTTTCGGTACTTTCGGTACTTTCGGTACTTTCGGTACTTTCGGTACTTTCGGTACTTTCGGTACTTTCGGTACTTTCGGTACTTTCGGTACTTTCGGTACTTTCGGTACTTTCGGTACTTTCGGTACTTTCGGTACTTTGGTACTTTGGTACTTTGGTACTTTGGTACTTTGGTACTTTGGTACTTTGGTACTTTGGTACTTTGGTACTTTGGTACTTTGGTACTTTGGTACTTTTGTACTTTGATATTTTCTGTACTTTGGTACTTTCGGTACTTTCGGTACTTTGGTACTTTGGTACTTTTGTACTTTGGTACTTTGATACTTTCTGTACTTTGGTACTTTGGTACTTTGGTACTTTGGTACTTTGGTACTTTGATACTTTCTGTACTTTGGTACTTTGGTACTTTCGGTACTTTCGGTACTTTCGGTACTTTCGGTACTTTCGGTACTTTCGGTACTTTCGGTACTTTCGGTACTTTCGGTACTTTCGGTACTTTCGGTACTTTCGGTACTTTCGGTACTTTCGGTACTTTCGGTACTTTCGGTACTTTCGGTACTTTCGGTACTTTGGTACTTTGGTACTTTCGTACTTTGGTACTTTGGTACTTTGGTACTTTGGTACTTTGGTACTTTGGTATTTGGTACTTTGGTACTTTGGTACTTTGGTACTTTGGTACTTTGGTACTTTGGTACTTTGATACTTTCTGTACTTTGGTACTTTGGTACTTTCGGTACTTTCGGTACTTTCGGTACTTTCGGTACTTTCGGTACTTTGGTACTTTCGGTACTTTCGGTACTTTCGGTACTTTCGGTACTTTCGGTACTTTCGGTACTTTCGGTACTTTCGGTACTTTCGGTACTTTCAGTACTTTGGTACTTTGGTACTTTGGTACTTTGGTACTTTGGTACTTTGGTACTTTGGTACTTTGGTACTTTGATACTTTCTGTACTTTGGTACTTTGGTACTTTCGGTACTTTCGGTACTTTCGGTACTTTTGGTACTTTCGGTACTTTGGTACTTTCGGTACTTTCGGTACTTTGGTACTTTCGGTACTTTCGGTACTTTCGGTACTTTCGGTACTTTCGGTACTTTCGGTACTTTCGGTACTTTCGGTACTTTCGGTACTTTGGTACTTTGGTACTTTGGTACTTTGGTACTTTGGTACTTTGGTACTTTGGTACTTTGGTACTTTGGTACTTTGGTACTTTGATACTTTCTGTACTTTGGTACTTTGGTACTTTGGTACTTTGGTACTTTGGTACTTTGGTACTTTGGTACTTTGATACTTTCTGTACTTTGGTACTTTCGGTACTTTCGGTACTTTCGGTACTTTCGGTACTTTCGGTACTTTCGGTACTTTCGGTACTTTCGGTACTTTGGTACTTTTGTACTTTGATATTTTCTGTACTTTGGTACTTTCGGTACTTTCGGTACTTTGGTACTTTGGTACTTTTGTACTTTGGTACTTTGATACTTTCTGTACTTTGGTACTTTGGTACTTTGGTACTTTGGTACTTTGGTACTTTGGTACTTTGGTACTTTGATACTTTCTGTACTTTGGTACTTTGGTACTTTCGGTACTTTCGGTACTTTCGGTACTTTCGGTACTTTCGGTACTTTCGGTACTTTCGGTACTTTCGGTACTTTCGGTACTTTCGGTACTTTCGGTACTTTCGGTACTTTCGGTACTTTCGGTACTTTCGGTACTTTCGGTACTTTCGGTACTTTCGGTACTTTCGGTACTTTCGGTACTTTCGGTACTTTCGGTACTTTGGTACTTTGGTACTTTGGTACTTTGGTACTTTGGTACTTTGGTACTTTGGTACTTTGGTACTTTGGTACTATGGTACTTTGGTACTTTGATACTTTCTGTACTTTGGTACTTTGGTACTTTCGGTACTTTCGGTACTTTCGGTACTTTCGGTACTTTCGGTACTTTGGTACTTTCGGTACTTTCGGTACTTTCGGTACTTTCGGTACTTTCGGTACTTTCGGTACTTTCGGTACTTTCGGTACTTTCGGTACATTAGGTACTTTCGGTACTTTCGGTACTTTCGGTACATTCGGTACTTTCGGTACTTTCGGTACTTTCGGTACTTTCGGTACTTTCGGTACTTTCGGTACTTTCGGTACTTTCGGTACTTTCGGTACTTTCGGTACTTTCGGTACTTTCGGTACTTTCGGTACTTTCGGTACTTTCGGTACTTTGGTACTTTGGTACTTTGGTACTTTGGTACTTTGGTACTTTGGTACTTTGGTACTTTGGTACTTTGGTACTTTGGTACTTTGGTACTTTGGTACTTTGGTACTTTGGTACTTTGGTACTTTTGTACTTTGATATTTTCTGTACTTTGGTACTTTCGGTACTTTCGGTACTTTGGTACTTTGGTACTTTTGTACTTTGGTACTTTGATACTTTCTGTACTTTGGTACTTTGGTACTTTGGTACTTTGGTACTTTGGTACTTTGGTACTTTGGTACTTTGATACTTTCTGTACTTTGGTACTTTGGTACTTTCGGTACTTTCGGTACTTTCGGTACTTTCGGTACTTTCGGTACTTTCGGTACTTTCGGTACTTTCGGTACTTTCGGTACTTTCGGTACTTTCGGTACTTTCGGTACTTTCGGTACTTTCGGTACTTTCGGTACTTTCGGTACTTTCGGTACTTTCGGTACTTTCGGTACTTTCGGTACTTTCGGTACTTTCGGTACTTTCGGTACTTTCGGTACTTTCGGTACTTTCGGTACTTTCGGTACATTCGGTACTTTCGGTACTTTCGGTACTTTCGGTACTTTCGGTACTTTCGGTACATTCGGTACTTTCGGTACTTTCGGTACTTTCGGTACATTCGGTACTTTCGGTACTTTCGGTACTTTCGGTACTTTCGGTACTTTCGGTACTTTCGGTACTTTCGGTACTTTCGGTACTTTCGGTACTTTCGGTACTTTCGGTACTTTCGGTACTTTCGGTACTTTCGGTACTTTCGGTACTTTCGGTACTTTCGGTACTTTCGGTACTTTCGGTACTTTCGGTACTTTCGGTACTTTGGTACTTTGGTACTTTGGTACTTTGGTACTTTGGTACTTTTGTACTTTGATATTTTCTGTACTTTGGTACTTTCGGTACTTTCGGTACTTTGGTACTTTGGTACTTTTGTACTTTGGTACTTTGATACTTTCTGTACTTTGGTACTTTGGTACTTTGGTACTTTGGTACTTTTGTACTTTGATATTTTCTGTACTTTGGTACTTTCGGTACTTTCGGTACTTTGGTACTTTGGTACTTTTGTACTTTGGTACTTTGATACTTTCTGTACTTTGGTACTTTGGTACTTTGGTACTTTGGTACTTTGGTACTTTGATACTTTCTGTACTTTGGTACTTTGGTACTTTCGGTACTTTCGGTACTTTCGGTACTTTCGGTACTTTCGGTACTTTCGGTACTTTCGGTACTTTCGGTACTTTCGGTAATTTCGGTAATTTCGGTAATTTCGGTACTTTCGGTACTTTCGGTACTTTCGGTACTTTCGGTACTTTCGGTACTTTCGGTACTTTCGGTACTTTCGGTACTTTGGTACTTTGGTACTTTGGTACTTTGGTACTTTGGTACTTTGGTACTTTGGTACTTTGGTACTTTGGTACTTTGGTACTTTGGTACTTTGGTACTTTGGTACTTTGATACTTTATTTATGAGTTCCTTTGATTATTATTTTAAGGAAGCTTAGGGGATGGTACGAATTTTTTGGTCGACATTTCTATATAAGGAGGTAATATTTAAAAAAAACGGGTGGCGAAGATTCAGAGTGTCGAAACGGTAGCGCGTATGCACGGAATGCATAAGAACGCAGGTTCGAGTCCTGTCTCTGAGCGTATCTTTTTCCAATAAATCACCTTTTCTGTTAGTTTTTCATTCATTTGGCTTCTCCAATATATTTTTTCGCTCAGTTATTGCAAAACTGAACTTAGTTATGGCGGCTTAACGTCAAACCAACTAAAAATCATAAATCATTAAAAAACGACTTTCGAATGACAGACCCATTCGACTCAGCTCGACAAGATTATAAAATGTCTGTGTGTGAACTTTTGAAAGATATTTTACCGCTATTTTGAAGATGGCTGAATCGAGCTCAACAAGCTTGGGTTCGTTTGAAAGCTACAATTGTATTGTGGATCAAGTTCGAATATCAAATGGCTGTCACACTGCTGGTTCCGGAGATATAATGGTATAAGTGACGTAAGCGACAAAACGTGTTGTTTCTTACGCAAGCTTCTCAGAGATGGCTCTAAACCTATTTTTGCTATTCTCATACGGAAAGGCAATCACTGTGAAAACCGACTTCTGAACCGAGACCCGGAAGACCGAGTTTCATTTACCATTCGACTCATTAAGAAAAAAAAAGAGAGAGAGAGAGAGAGAGAGAGAGAGAGAGAAAATATGCAATCACTTTTCTTTGAGATTACTGAAAGGTTTTTTACAAACTTAGACTCATATTCAAGGTACTATGGTCCCAAAGAAATTTTTCTGGTTCCGGAATTACAGGGTGATTAGTGATAAAACTGCCAATTCAAAAGTTTGCCTTGGGGACGGGTGTAGCCGTGAAGTGTTAGTCGTTGCCTTTTTGCGCAACCCACCTGGGTTCGATTCCTAACCCCACAGATAGAGTTAGAAAGCTTTTCTTGTCCGGAGAGGCAAATGACATTAAGTTTAAAACCTCTATAATTGAAACAAAAAAAAAGTTTGTCTTCATAGAAGTAGATGTAAAATTGATCTATTTTTTCCAAAATAGTAAATTAATTCCTCTAGTCAACAGATTTGTAAGTTGAAGACCACAAAAACTTACATCGGACATACCGGAATCCGGTTCCGGAAGTATCGGAAATAGTGGTCTTCGCGACCGCTCCAACGATGTTCTGAAACTTAGAATCAAATGGAAAGATTTATAGTCCCATAGAGTGCGCATTTGAATTTTATTCGGATTCGACTTCCGGTTTCGGAATTATAGGGTGAAGTGTGTTTAAAATTGCGAATCTTCACAAAGAGCAACGGTACAAAAGAGGGAATTTTAGTTCTAAAATCGGCTCAAAACTATTTCAGCTTATAAGATATGATAGTTGCTCACTACCCGATCAGATGCACATAACAAAATCATAACACAAGTATATCAACAGTTGATATGTATAACAGTTTGGGTTTTTGTGAGATATTTAACTAATGAAAACAATTGAAAGTTAAAACTTATGATAACAATATAACAACAAAATCAGTTATGGTGATTTATTTTCGTTTGCAAGACTCATGTTAACGTTCATTAATTGGAAAATGAGTTTTTCCGTTACATTATATCGAAATGTAATGATCAGAATTTCAAAAAACAAAAATAAGAAACCAGATCACTAAATGTATTATTCATTTTATAAAAAAAAATCATTCAACAATTTTGGATTGAAGCGATGCTAAAAGTTAGCTGTGATATAATTTTTCTGTGTTAAATTTGCTATCTAATTTATTACAACTGTTGTTATAAATTTCTGCTTTCGGACTTCTGTAGTTATATCAAATTTAATAATAATTGTGATACAAACGTTTCAAAATCTGTTACGATTTTGTTCCCCCTAGAGTCTTTTTTGTTATTTTAACAGCTTACCAGCCCAAAATATTTCAAAATTTGTTACAAAATATTTCTGAAATAAATTACTCCAGTTGTTATTATTCTGTTACTGTCATCTGATCGGGTAACCAAACCAACTTCGGCTATATCGGTTCCTAGTTCCCGAAGTACCGATAATATTGATCAAAAACTTCAAAACGGGTCTCACTTGATTTTCTGAGAGATGACTGACCCGATTTTCGGAATCTTGGGCTCAAATGAAAGGGATTAAAATAAAATTTTAACCGGAGGCGATTCGGTTCCGGACCTATAGGTTAAAGTGTGTTTAAAATTGCAAACCGTCAATAAGAGCGACGATGCAAAAAAAAGATTCTTCTTAACTCGGTTCATAATTGTTTCAATTTGTAGATCATGATAGTTTTTTTTCACAAAACGCACCGAAATCGGCTTTACCTGTTCCCAGTTCCCGGATCCTAAAGTACCGGAAATAGTAGTCAAATAACTTCAACTTCAATCGATTTTTTTCTTTTTATTGCCAAATGTCTTAGAAATGCATTAAATGTCCAGATCTGGTGTAATCTCAAAAATCTTTTTCTGAAAAAAGTCGGCCAAGGAACTTTGAGATTTCCGAAATCGAAAATTCTGTTTTGATGCCAAATATCTTAGAAATGCATAATCTCGTGGATCTTGTTTAATGAAAAAAAAAAATATTTTTTAAGAAAATTCGAAAGTTTCAGAGAGTTGACTTAAAAAATGTCGGAATAACACCAGATCTCTACGTTACACGCATTTCTAAGGCAAAACAAGAAAACCGTTTTATCTCGGAAATTCGTGAAAAAACTACGTAAAAAAGCGAATGAAAAAACTGCGTACAAAAAAGACCTCAGTGTAGAAAGTTAGGTGTGCTGAAAATTTCAAACCATTACTCAGAGTGAAGCTGACAAAACGGGATTTTTTTAACAAATTCAAAAGGTTTTTCTGTTTATACCCAAATAAACTTTCTAATTTTTATTCGAGTTTTCAATTTTTTTTTAAAGAACCTTCTAATAATATTTATGGAAAAGTATAAATAATATGAGAAAGGCATCATTACACCGCTAGGTGGATTAAAACAGGTTTAATATTTATAAAGAAGATAAAAAGGAAAAAATAATATTTTGTTTTCTTGTAATAATATGGTCTAGAACTCTTCCGAAGAAATGGATACTCTATCATTGCCTACAATTTATAACTTTAATCTCCATTTCTTCAAGGAGGCGATTCCAATCAAAAATTCTTCTGAAGGTATTTAGGCTCATAAAACAACCTCTGAAGCGCAAACAAAAACTCGTTTCGGTGTAATTGGGATCATTGGCTGCACTGGAATAGGAGAGGAAAGTCATTTACACAAAAATATCGATATCTCCGTTCTAAATGGACGGATCTTCACAATCAATGACTGATTAGACATTACCGTGTAGAATTTAAGTCCCAAAACATATTTTTTCACAAGGCCAATTGTGACAGATCTTGTCAAAAAACTGAAATTTTCACATAAAAGTTGGTTTAGGTCGGAAAGTAATTATCAGATCTGAAAACAAAAACAATAGCGTGAGCACTTCCAGGAAGACCTTTAATTTGCAACCAGTTTGGTAAAAATCGGGTTGGTCTTACAAGCCATTTGTCGTAAGTTCGAGCCCCGACCTGGAAGGATTCCTAATGTTATTTTAGAATCCTTACAACTTTGAAATGAACTCGAATATTCGACCTCGGAAAATCCTCAAAAGTGACATTTTGCTTCTAGTTTAATCTTTATTTAAAAAATTAGGAAAAAATACGTATTTCGGATGAGTTGTTAGTCAGAATCAAATTGTGGTGGAAAATTTCCCATTTTCCCTATTAATACTCAAGTCTCTTTGTATGCGGTTTTTCATGCGGTTTTTCAGAGTTGTACAAAACGGAAAATTTCTTCTTAAATCGGCATATTTGATCACAAATTGGAAAGGTTATGTTATTTTATACCCGAATAAACTTCTAGTTTCTATTTAAGTTTCTAGTAAATTTTTTGGAAGAATCTTTTAATGATATTTATGAAAATAGGTGGATTAAAACAGGTTTTATATCTATATATATATATATATATATATATATATATATATATATATATATATATATATATATATATATATATATATATATATATATATATATATATATATATATATATATATAAATGGATGTAAGTTTGTATGTTTGTAACGCCATAACTTCGGAACTACTGAACAGATTGCCACCAAACTTGGCACAGGTACTACTCGCATTTCAAAGATGGTTTAGGGAGCATTTCTAAAGGGAAGGGAGTGTAGCAAGTATAATTAACAGGAGGGGGTCATGAAAAAATTCATATAACTTGATGACAATCGATACGTTTTGAAGACCATAGAAACATTTTGCATACATTAGATATGACAAGTGCCTTTAAAAAGGGTGGGGGGGGTGTAATGTTTGTAATGTAATAACTCCGGAACTAATTAACGGATTGCTATCAAACTTGGTACAGATACTTATTGCTCTTAAGAGATGGTCATAAGGGTATTTTTGTGGGGGAGGGAGCGTAGCAAGTGCTCTTAACAGGGAGGGGGTCACGAAAAAATGTATCTAATTTGATGAGAATAGATACTTTTTGAAAACCATAGAAACATTTTGCATTCCGTAGGTATGATTATGTGGGGGTTGGACCTTTAAAAAGGGGAGTGTAATGTTTTTAACGGCATAACTCCAAAACTACTGAACGTATTGCAATCAAACTTGGCATATGTACTTCTTGCTCTTCAGAGATGATCATTAGGACATTCTTAAGGGATAGAGTGTGTAGCAAGCGTTCTTAATTTCAGGAGGCCATGTCGAAATTTATCTTATTTAAAGAGAATTGATACTTTTTAAACCATACATACATTTAAAAAAACTCAAATATGGTTTTAAGGATATTTGTGGGGGGTGGATATAATAAGTGCCTCTAAAAAAGGAAGTTTAATGTGAAGTTTATAGAACTTGCAATAAAATGATACTTCTAGCTGAGTATAGCGCTTCAGATAATCCTAAGAGCATTTTTAAAAAGGGAGTTGGAGGGGTGGATAAAGTAAGGGTTTTATCCAAGGGAGGAGCGAAGTTCAAATTGTTAATATAATCGAACGTAACTCCAAAACAACTCAAACTCACCAAACCTAACTAGGCTGGATATTTTAAGGTGGGAAGAGTGTGTGGGGGCGGAGCAAAGTTCCATAACAACTCAGTAAATTATCGTCAAACTTGGCACAGGTACTTTTTACTATTTAGAGGTGGACACGACAAGCTTAGATATTCATGACAAAGGTTTATTGTAACATTTTCTTATTCGTCGTCAAACAAGATAGGGGGGCGGATTCAGACTAGGAGAAGGGGATCTTGAAATCAATTTTCATCTTGAATTTTTTATAAAATAAGAGAGGGGCAAGAAGTCAAGATTATGCTACATAGTATTACTATCGTTAATTTTAATTAAGTAGTACTACTATTGTTAATTTTAATGAATTAATCGATATTTTTTGAAGAGCACAGATACTTCGTACACTACTAAGAGGTGGTCATAAGGGTTATCATGGAGGAGAGCTGTAGTAAGTTCAGTAATAAAAGGGGAGTTCAATATAAAATTTATTTTACGAGAAACGATGCATTTTGACAAATACAGATACTACTTTTACATCAAAGGAGATTATAGGGTTACTTCTAAGGGAATGATAGTGTAGCAAGTGCGCCAAACATTGGAAGTGTAAGGTAAAATTGATTGAATAGCAACATAAAACTGCTCAGAGTATTACACTAAGCAGCACAGCTTCGGGAATTTTGTTCGGCATTTTTTTCCCGGAACATTTTCGAGCAACGCCGGGTCATTCAGCTAGTTTATAATAAAAGAGAAATGCTTAATATCTCGACACCAATCTATTTTAAAGAGTTCATGTTTTCTTGTAATAATGTAAACTAGAACTTCTCAGAAGAAATGAATTCTACATCATGCAATGTAGGCAAATTATAACTTTAACCTCACTTCTAGATAGGTTACTGACAGTTTCAATTATATCAAGAGAAGGGGACAATTCCAATTGAAAACTCTCCTGGAAGCATTAAGGCTTCACAATCAACCTCTAAAGCGTAAACAAACCACTGTTAAAGTCACTTACACAAAAATATTGATATCTCCGTTCAAAAGACACGTATTTTAATATTTTATGGCTTGTTGGATTGCTATTACCGTCTAGAAATCAAGTCCCTGAACATATTTTGTTCACAAGGTCCGGAACCGGAAGTCGGAACGAAATAAAACTCAGGAACTTTGTATAGGACAATTTTACCTTTCATTTGAATCTATCTTTGTAAGAATCGGTTCAGCCATCTCCGAGAAAATTGAGTGACTCGACGAATTGAGTCCAATGGTATATGACACTCGGCCTCCTTCGGGCCTCGGTTCAAAAAGGCAAACAGTTGTGCAGTGGCAAACTTTCGTCCAAATTTACAGGCTTTTGAAATTACCGCAACCTTTCTTTTTATTTTTTGACATTGAAATTTTTACCTGACATCTCTGGTTTTCACAGTGATTCCATAACCTTTCTATATAAGAAAGACAAAAACTGTAATTTTTAACAAAAAAGTTTGTATAAATCGGAAGATAATCATCAAATCTAACGACAAAAACCTATTTTAATCCACCTAGTGGTGTAATGGTGCCTTTCTTTTGTGAAAATCGGTTCAAGCATCGCAGAGAAATCGAAGTGAATTTAGTTTTAGGACTGTTTCTTCTCCACTTTCGATGCTCTCGGAACAGGAAAAGAGGGGACCAGTAGTGCCGAATTAAGTTTTCATGCCCACAAACTAACAAGCTCTGCAAACTAGAAGAATTTATCAGACAGTTTTATGGGATTCGTACCTGTTTTTAACCATCGTTCGTGGAAAAATACTAATAAAATTGGTAATTTTCCACTTATCACGCTTTAGTTCCGGAACCGAAAGTCGGATCCCGATAAAATGTTCCACAAATTTTTAGGATATTATAAGACCTCGGTTCTGAACTTAGTTTGTGAAAATCGGTTAAGCCATCTCTGAAAAAAGTGAGTGCATATTTTTTTCACTTTTTTGGTACATATCATCCTATATCTCCGGAACCGGAAGTCGGATCGGAATGAAACGCAAAAGTGAGTGCATATTTTTGTTACATACACAAACACGGATGGACGGACACACACAGGCATTTGCTCAGTTCGTCGAGCTGAGTCGAATGGTATATGATACTCGGCCTCTAGAGCAAATTTATGAAAACAGATAAAACATTTCTGCGATTATTTGTTTATTAGAATTAATTCTTCGAGAAAAAAATCAATACACTGTTTTTCAGTAATAACGACATGTCTCGAAAAATTGATTTTTCCTACAAACTTGACTGTCTTTTACCAGTTTCCGGCGGCCACTGTGCATTTGATAGGAAATTTTTATAGAAATACCAATACTTTTCTATGTTATTTTGCAGTTTATTTATCAACAGCAATTCTCGAAAAAAAATCACACTTATTTCCATTTTCACTCTGAATTCAAATGTAAAAGAAACACAAACCTATGTTTGTGTAATACGGCAGGTTGAACGATTGACAAGCATTCTGGTGTGCATGCCCATTTCTAAAAACAAATAAATACTGCCTATTTCTAGTGTGTGTGGAAGTGAAAAACGCCTCGTTCCCAACGCAACGGTTGTCACATCGTTCGTTGGTTGCTTCGAAATCGGATCGCCGGACTACTTTGTTGACGTTGACGTTGGAGCTGAGATAAAAGAACAGAAAACAGAGAAACAGTGGACGCGACGAAATCGAATTGAAATCATCGAAGTAGGCTAACCGAAGGCGGCATAAATGGGGAAAAGTTTCCGATCAAACAAAATAGGACACCGTAAATGGAGGGAAAATTTTATCTAAACAGACGCAAACACATGCCAATTTTATGTAAATTGAGACACATTGGATGGCGCTTGTTTGGGGAGAGTTTCCGAAAGTGTAGACGATGAAATTCATTTCATTTCCTTCTACTTCTGATTGGATTCAGGAATAAAATAATAAATTGATTTCGCCGGCCAATTCCGGCCGACCGTTTCCCTCTGAATAGGTAATAGTGACCAAAGGAATTGGAAATAAGAGGGATCCAATTTAATGCAGAATTTGTGTATTTATGCTAAACATTCAGCCTTGCTCTACCCAAAACGGAAGGACCGTAGAAATGGTTATTGTGGGAAAAAAGAGAAAAAAAAGAACGGTTTTCTTTTGAGGCCAAATATTTACGTATGCATGGACGCACACGCCTTTCACTGCGGTCCAGTGAACTCAATGAGTGACAAGTGGTGAAAATGATTCCTTTCAATGTTACCGTTGTTTGTAAAACATTTGAATATAGAATATTTGGGCGTAATGACGTACCTCACGTTCACCGCGATTTGCACATATATTGGAAATTCGTTTGGAAACCACTCAATTACAGAAGAAAAAAACATTTGCTAAGCTCTACACTTAACAGTTCGAAACATTCGAAACGAGGGTGCCGGGCTACACATTCTTGACCGGATTCACCCTCGACCGAAACACTCAGAAAGGGATTTTAAACATACTCAGCCAAGAATATTTCGCAGTCCACATTTCCCGGCTCACTGCCGTCGTCCAAAATCCAATCCCCACACAGATCAAGTGCGTTGTGAAATTCTCTCAACAAGTGGAATTTTATTGGATTTAAATGCAGTCGAGATTACAGCTGAACCTCCCCCTCCCGTACATTCTCAACACCCCGGGCAGCCACAATTTTTTCCCAACCTTTTGAATTCCGATTGCATCAATAACATGTAGGTTAAATGACCGTAACCAGTCGTAAAAAAAATATTGATCAATCGTTCGTCGCCACATGCGGTAATTTGCATCTAACCTTGCCGGAGTCTGATTTACACCGTAGTTCGCTTTTGGAACGCAATTCCGAGAAGCTCATTTTGCTAATTGCCCCATCGTAAAAAAAAACAAAATATTTCAACCCTCTACTACCCGCTTTCAGATAAGGTGGTTAACTTTTTGAGGCTATCTATTTTGTACAGTCTGCTTCAAAAGAACGAAGTAAAAAACGAAACGGTAAAAATTGCCTTTTGACTTTTTTACGGCTACCGAAAAAGTGCCTTTTCTTAGGTCAACTTCCTGGAAGATCTGACGAAGCTGATTAGAAGTCCTGTGCTAAATTCCGACAGGTTCGTTTTGTTCTTGTTTCCACGTTTTTCCAAAACCAATCCGTTGAAGTTTTGAATTACTGCGTCATTTTCACTGTACAGGACAAAATTTAACGGCTTCTAACGACTGAATCCTTACAATCAAACACATCTACAGAAAAAAAACTGCAACGGTCGCAAAAAAGTCGTTACGAAAAAAGTTCGCGCTATTTCCAAAAAAAAAAAGTTCGTTATATTTCAATCTTCTTCCCAATCCTTTTGCTATCTACTTCCGATCCCCTTCCGATCGAGTTGCAAACAGAAAATTTAAATACCCTGTCGAAGATTTTTGACAATTGATTGTGATTACTTCTTAAGGTTTCTATTTCTCTTTTGAGAAAAAAAAATCCAACTCAAACAATAAATCAAATTACCTCAATCCATAACTAAACATCCCCCTTGTCGGGAGAAGAAGCAAATAAAAAAATGCAGTCCACCGCCAAATCCATGTCATCTAAATAAATAATTTGACAATTCTCCTCTTGGTTGGATTGCTTGGATTGCACAACTGAAATTGCAGTTGAAACGATCGAAGCGAATGCAGAAATAAAGAAAAAAAACTAATGAAACTTCTTTTCATACACCACACCGTGAGAAACTAGCATCGAAGAATAGATTTTTTAGCAAATTTCGAAAAAATCATTTCCCAAAACGCACTTTTTTTTCCGCTCGGAGAACCGAACAAGAACAAGATGCAAAAGAGTTTTACCTTCCTTCTCTGGCAGGAGTTTTCTTTCGTTTACCTCTACGCTTTTTTTTCAAAATCTTCCTTATGCACACAGCGAGTGCGAGAAGGAAGGTGCACCGCACCGGCAAAAGGGACGAAAATGCGCGCCAGGACGAGAACCCTCTGAGAGCGAAATGAAAAAAAAAATACATACAAAATCCAAAATCAAATGGAAGAAAAAAAACCCGATTCAGCATCCTGCTCATTGGAATTAAACGATCTTTTATGCAGAGGTAGACCGACTCAGCGACAAAGAAAAAAGAAGAGTTTTTTTTTTGGTAATGTTGCGTACCAAAAATTCTTCAATTGCTGCCACAGAAGAACGAAAAAACGCATTATTTTACGCAATTTCAGTTTGCCAGCGATCGCAGCAACCGACGTCGACGCCTGACGATGAGAATGACAGAACAGAGCACTTTTCACGCTTGCTGAGACTGATTTGGATTTATAACGATCCTTTACCGACACGTTATGGGATGGATGGCCATAGAGAAGAAGGGTCGCTATTTTTTGAAAATTTTCGCATTTTTTCTAGCCTTGAACTGATGGACAAATAAAACTGATGAACTTATACTGTTTTTATTCTTCTTGTGCTGTCATACACAGTTTTGAAAAAGGGTGCGCTAGAGAATAATAGTTTTTCCGTTGTGCGAATTTACGATACCGAAAGAAACGCAATTTATTTCCACATCTAAACCTTCCCTCGGTGTTGGATTAAAAATTGAACATGGAAATAAATCTACCTGTATCGGGAAAAGTTCGTTACACAATTTTCAATGAAACGACACTTCACGGATGGTGTTAGGGATGATTTTCAGGTTTATGATTCATTTTCGAACGAATATTAATTCAAAACTAATATTGCGACTTATTCTAATATCTCATCAAGATTTATTTGTTGTTTTTTTCTTTGTTTTATCAGGGACCCTTCGACACTCAATACCATTTTGCAGATATTTCCCATGAATTTGTTAAATTATCAAATTGTTCCTATTGGAACTCCTCGTCCGTTGAAGATTTTATGACGTGAAACCCCTTAAAGACATCGGTGAATGATAGCTTCATACACTTAATCGTAAAGTTTGAATCATCGAGATCGAGGGAAAATATGAACCGTCCAAGATTACTTCCTTGTTGAACTCCGGTAGTAACAATCATTTTGTTTCAATTTTCTTTATCTTTTGCAGCCTGTCAGAGCTGATTGATACCAATTTTAAAATCAACAGTCTTATCCCAGTCTACTGAGCTTCGGAACTACATTACCGCGCCTTTCTTAGTAACTTCTTGTGTGCCTCAAGGATATCTTCTGTGATCATTTATACTTCTACTTTATCTCAATGGTCGGAGCTTTCTACTAAGAGAATTAAATTATCTATCGCCCGCGATTTTGGAATTAATTGCATGACCCTAAATGACCAGAATCAGGCAGTACTACTGTGGGTAAAAAATTTATTTATTCTTCCTAATCTATTTCGTCCCCCTCAAAATAATGCGAAGAGAGGTTATACGAAAAAGTTTAATATGTTTTTTTTTCTATTTTTGTTGTGAAATCTGTATTGAATTTATGAAATTTGCATTAAAACTGTATTCTGAGTGAAATCTGTACTGTCAATCAATACTGTAGCTTCCTAGTAGTATCCTGTTTTATCATAAACAGATTTCGGTGTTTTACATTACGTTTATATACGAGTAACATAAAATATTTTCGAAGAATTCCTTTTTAATTTTGTTTTCTTTGGGTTGTAAAATTTACATTTCAGTAAAAAGATTCCTTCCTACTGATTAAAAAAAAGGGGGGGGGGGGTATTTTAAGTAAACGCCTGTCTCTGTCACAGTCCACTGTGCACTTTAACGAAGCAATGTGCATCTCGCACGCATCGATGACCAACCAATATATGCACTCCAAACAGAAAATACGGATAGGTCTCATTCCAATGAATCACCAACATCAAAATTGTGGTATCCTTCGAAATGCCAAAAAGTTAGTTTAAAACACAGCCTTTGTATTACATTATTTACATGCAATTCTGTTCGAACCGATTTGGCAACCGATTTTAAGCGTACAGAATTTTTCCATGGCAAATGTAACAATCCTACAAATCCATCTACACACACGCTTAAATTTTATTGCTGAATTTCGGCAAAAAAACCGAAAAAATTTATCACAATCCTAATTTTTTTAACTTTCAATTATTACCGAACTTGTCAGCAGCACTTTATCTGTTAGTTCGGCAAAAGTGATCAGGACTGAATCATGCATTGCCGAGTTATTTTTGTATGATATAAATATTATGAAATCTAAAAGCAGTACCCACTCAGATTTCAATGAAACTTGCTGTACGTGTCAAGTCAAGTTTTTGAATAAGTATATTGACAAAAATCCTAATCAACGTCTACACTGAAAAAAATCGATTTCAAAAATTTGAAATCGATTTGCAAAAATACCCTAAAAAATATTTCCTTGTTCAAACTGATTTCGTTTTCCAGTGTAATTCTATCGAACACTAAACCAATAAAAGTCATAATTATCTCAGAACTCGGTGAAACTGCAAAACTTAATTACCTACTTAAATACTTAATTAAATCTGCAAAACTTAATTACCCAAAATTAAGTTTTTAGGAAAAATTTTTATTAAACTGTTTCAACTAAACGTTTTCTTCAAAAAAACATCTGATCAAAATGAATTCAGAGCTATATTTTCGACTGATATAACATTTGTCTAAGTGTTTTCAAAGGATAAATAATCTCATGTTATAAGATAAGAAGCTTTTTAGAATGGATAATCATCACTACTGTCAACAGTGATCGCGAGGCATGTATTATTTTCAACAGGGAGCAACCGGAATAAGAAGAGAAGCCCTAGCTTCAAGCTATCTTCATGCGTGCTTCTTTTTATTGTTTCTATACATTGTTTTTGCTTTATCTTTTGAATTACTTTGCCACCATAAATAGGCACAGTACTGTGGAATATCTTAAAACCAGATTTTGTTTTGACATTGTTATACGGTTCTTCGGACATTTTGTTGTACTGTTCAACTGCCCAGTTATATAACTCTCGGGGGTTGTAATGGTTTTTTCATAATCGCGAGCAAGACTAGAAGCATTACAGGAACCTTTTCCATGGGATGTATAAATAAAATAAAATAAATTATAGGAAAGATTGTCAATTGTTTCATCAAATCTATCATTTTTGAAACGCATAACTGAACTGATATAATAATAAATTCGATGCAGACTTGATTATGACTTTCATTGGTTTAGTTTTCGATAAAATTACACTGAAAAAAAATTAAATTTGGACCGAGGGGGACGACACTAAAAATTTGCACTTCGCTTCGATTACGCTGCATACGATCATGCACACTTTCCTTCTCTTTGCTACACATAGTAACGGTTGAATATGGATCGATCGTCTTTTCTTGGGTTTTTGCTGGGTAAAAAACATAACCATGGGGATATGATGTATCCTGAAAGAATCCTTGTAATCCTTGAAAGAAATTATAAATTCAAAGACTGATGGTATTAAATTTAAAATAAAATGATGATATTTTTTAAACCATTAGTTTTCCGGAACATTTTTGTAGAGATTGGAGAAAGAAGTAGGAGAGATTTCGTGCAACATAAAAACTATACTGGAATATGTTGGATTTGTGAACGGCGCTCTAGCCAACATAACTGAAAGCGATTTGGACGCTATAAAACTTGACATACGTCAACTTTCAGTTCAAGTTGCGAGTCCAGACGCATGAAAGTGCACAGAAAGATTTCAATCTCCATCCGAATTCTGGTTTTTCTTGGGAGAACGGGCGATCATAAGGTGGATTTCGAAGTCTAGAGCCGTTGCAAAACTACGAACATAATATTTGAATATTTCCTTATTTGCATATAAAACAACAATATTAAACTTACTTTTCACGTAAAAAGTGATCATAAGAAAGACTGTTCTTCGATTTCATATATTTTTCCAACTATACTATACTATACTACCTTTCCAAAATTCATTTTTGTTAAACTCTTCTAACAGGAGATTTTTCATCGTGCTGTGAAAATACAGAATAAGCCGATATAAATATTGATTGATGAACTTGTCTTTGTATGAAACTTTCGAGTATCTAAATTACAACTAGGAAAATGAATTGCCGATGTTTGTCGCTATCAGATATTAACGAAAATTATAAAATGAAATTCAAACCAGTACAGAAAATGACATCGATATCTGTTCTAGAAACCCTCAAAGGTTATGTTGCTGATGCCGAAGGAACCGTCGAGTTTCTAAAATTTGTATCATACGTCATTTCCTCATTCATGGACGAAACCAAGGATGGCTTTTATCGTATCAAAGAACGCTCGCTAGCAACCAGAGCTGCAAAATGTCACTATCAACGAGCAACTTTGCACGACGAAGATTGGAAAGTTTATGTCACTGGACTGCTGCCGACCAGGCTCTACCAATCATCATATATTGAGTGTCTGAGAGCCGATCTGTCATAACTTAAATTCTCTTGACATTATACTCACCAGGACGCTCATTGATTGCCGATGCGATTGATATTATCTTCATTTCTCCTGTCACTGCTTGATTACGACGTGACTAAATATTAATCAAGCAGCATAAACATTGAATTAAATTCATGTACACCAATAAACTCCGAAATCCGATGACTTTTTACAAAGAACAATTAACTTTATCAATTTATGTTTATGTTAGTACTCTCATGGAATTTTTTTACTTCAACAGGGAATAGGAGAATGAGAGAGAGAACAAAATGCGTCACCTGTCTTTGACTGTGAATACTTCTACTTAGTCATTGAACTATCGAGTACTAGACACATTAACTAGTACTAGACACATTGACCGTACCGATTACAGTTGATGATGATTTTAGTCAGTCTGTCAAGGTCATTTGACATGACTGACAATTTGCAGCTCTGCTAGCAACTCGGCATCACTGGGAGTGCGATGCGGTGTCCTGGTGCTGCTCTAAAAAAAGTATTATTTAAATGTGTTGTTTGATACGTTTAGTTAAAAATTAGGTTGGAATAGTTATTTTGAGTGATAGTGCAGATGTAGCAAGTGTGTGTTTAGTAGTGAGAGTGCTATTTATTGAATAATATTGATCCGCGAAACTAAAGATACTCAAGTGGCGGATAATGTGAATTTGCCGTCCCAAAATTCAACGATGTTAACCTGTTAACCGATCGAAGCGCGGTCTGCATGTCATTGTCGGTGTTGTCGAATTTCTATGGAATGTACGAAAGTTTACAAGTCGGTCGTGTCATTCAGAACGAAGGTTTAGGGTTGGTCTGCAGCGGACCCATTCGCGAGTGATTTTATTTTATTCTTTCAGTTGTCGTGTTTCATCTCGCGTTGCTGACAGCAGAGTGAGTAGGAAAGAAGGCATACTGGTGAGATCGTTCCTTGGAGATGTTTTATATTTTACTTACTTATTATATTTCTCCTGAGTATCGAAAATCAGGTTTTGTTGAGATCATATTGTTTGCCAAAACATATCCGGATCTCTTTCCCTCCCTACTAACAAATCTCCTATCCGGTGATGCTCGTGGAGATACAGTGGTACCCGCGGTCTCTAGAAACAACGAGTATCGGACTAACATTCTTTCCTTTCCCTCAGTAGCATAGCCTTTGGTCGTAGCCAGCGTCGTTATTCATCATTTAATAAAAAGTTAGTAGTGAGTGGGTATGCACAGTAAAAATGATTTGCTTCTCCCAAGCTTCATTTTCTTGGTTCATTGTACATTTCCACTCATTCGGTCAATCACGAAGTGCAACTACAGGCGATCTACTTCTGCTCAGCTTAGCTCAGCTCAAAGAACGCTCGCTAGCAACTCTTCACACGATTCAATCAGTGTCATCAAAGAGAGACGGATATCATCGCAGCAACAAAAAACCCGGCATGGCTAGAATAACATAGAATAGACACCAGTGCGATAGCGAATTTCTCTCGATGACATTTCTGAGAATCGAAGGTTAGCACGCTGCTGTGGGGATTCTCTCTGAAGCAACAAACGATCACTTATTCTCGTTTCGCGATCAGATTCAGGCAGTTGATAATTGCGATAGAATCATTATACTGTTGCCACTTATTCTAACTATGTGCCTATAATCTTTGTATAAGTTGTTTCTATGAAAATGTCTGTGAATGCTCCACACAAGGGTTTTGAAATATTGCAACCTAGTCTGAGAATCATCAAGTCGAATCATCGATTCGATTGTCTGCGATAATTGTCAATTTGCGATTCGCTCTTGGTAAAATCCACACAGCACCGTTAATTACCAGACTGTAATTATTTTAAGGGCCGTGAAATACTCAGAGTATGAAGTAGAGCGTAGAAATGTAGCAAAATTCTCTCACGGTTCATGCATTGAGAGACACGATTTCTTGTAGCATCTTCTACCGAATTGAAAATGTTGTATACAATATAAATAGCAATACAGCAGCTTCTGTCAAATTTTCGGCAAACACCAACTGAATATTAAAAACAGCTTTATTCGGGTTTTGCTTCAGTATTAATGAAATACGTTTTTATACATGAAAATGTCAAGTTTTTGCATCTAACAAAGTATAAAACCAGTTCAATATCACAGACACAGATATCTTTCGGTAAACCTTCAAAGGGTTACAGTAAACTGCAATATATTTCATCTTCATGCTCCCAGCTACTAAGAAAACAAATTATCAACGTTGTTTAACCCTAATTTCATTTTTCCAATCTGCTGATGAATCCACAATCCATGTTGACACTCAGTGAATGTCAAGACTAGTAGCAGAAACTTTTTCAGAGATCATATGTTCTTTGACTTTCTTTTACACGGTTAGAAACGCGTCCAAACGGATCGATCTAGATGTTTGAATAGATGTAGTTTTTTTCGCTTTCCATTGCTTTTTCGTGTTGTATTTGAAAAAAACCAGATCTGTCGTCCCCCTCAAGGAAAAGTTTTTATCAAATTACCTTTTTTTTCTTAAAAGTGCCCAACTTGAATTTCTGGCTGTAGGTAGGAAACAAATTTCATCCAAATCAAAAATGTGGTTTCTTTTTTGCAAATTGACTTTAAATTCCTAAGATCGATTTTTTTTCAATGTAGGAGTCGATTAGGTTTTATTTTCATGTTTTCATTTGAAAACTTGACACATTTTTGTAGGATTTGACAGTTTTTGACTACAGCCATTTGGGAAAAAAATTGTGAACAAAGTTTGGCCCTTTTCAAAAGACAGTCTAGATCATTTTTGAAAACACAAAATATTCAAAGTGATTTTTGTGACAAAGTCTTCATGTACAGCAAAGTTTCATTTAAATCTGAGAGGGTGCAAGTTTCATTGAAATTGTTTGTGTTAGCGCGAAATTCGTCATTTGGCTTTTTTAAAAATCAATTCCAATTACGATATTACGACAAATGGAATGGCTCTTTCGGCGAAATGACCCTTTCGGCGAAATGACCCTTTCGGTGAAATGGCGTTCGACGAAATGTCATTCAGCGAAATTATCCTTTCGGCGACCTGGTTTTCGGTGAAATGACACATTACGATTGTACAATATATTTTATGGATTCCAATGAATGAATCAATGCCCAAATCAAGAAATCAAAAACTGATCCATGAACCAAACAATTGAACAGTAGCTTATAATATTAAGGAGCGATCCGAGCCATTCATTGAGAAAGCTACTTGCAGTACAAAATAATGGAAACTCCATAGCATAGGAATCTACTATTATGTACTGTTCAGTTGCATATCGGAACTCATTGTCAGATTGGCGCGAAGAAAAATCCGTTACTGTTGGAATTTTTAACCGCCACCAATCCATCATTGCACAGATTGCAAAAATAAAGGATTAAACCGCTCGAATGTACCAAACCAAACACCCTTAAACAATCCATTGATTTGAACGGACAAAAAAAAACACACAATTTTGATCAAAACCACCGTCCGTAACGATCGGAACGGTGACGTCACGAAAAACGGTTCCAACGGGTGCCTTTCCTCGATATCGGCCAGCAAGCGAAAGCAAGGGAAGCTGATTCAATTTCCATCATTTCATTTTGTGGCCAATTTCCCGGTACCCACACCGCCGCTCCAAAGGCATAAGAAGCAAAGGAAGAACTAAAACTTGACGAAATAAAAAAAAAACACACATCCTCTCGGATCTACACCACACTCACATAAACACGTATGCGCACAAACGCTCCCGTATAAAAATCATTTTCATATCATAAAATTGTAAAAAAAAATGAAATAAAAAATCATTTAAAATAGTCTCCGCCTATTTTAGATTGTACCCCTCCATTTCTGTGAATACATTATACAGTCTCTTCGTTTGCTTTTTTATATCCCCACTCCGCATCGCAGTAAGCTCTGTGTGCTGTGTGAATCCGTTCGTTTTTTACGTCGTTCGGTTTGTGTCAGAGTATCAGAAGAGAGAGAGAGAGAGAGAGAGTGGGAGAGAGGTACCGAATTGCACAACACATTTCCAAAACACTGTGACCAACACAGTTGTGCAGTGGGGTTTTTTTTTTGGTAGCGGTTACCAACGTTTCAACCACGACAGAGAGTGAGAGAGAGCTTTCGAATGATGCATGGCACAGAGCTAATGCACGTGACTTTAGAGATTTCTTTACTCTCTCGTATCGCGCAGTGGGTTGGGAAGTCGTTTCTCTCTCTCATTTTATCACACGAACCTACTGTGCAACGTTGACCTCAAGTAGGCTCTCTCTCTCTCTCGTTCTCAGCCCGTCAAAAGAAGCATACATTTTCGTCAAGTTTTTCTCCGTTTGTGTGCGTTCGTAAACTTGTGCAAATAATAAGCTCGACCAAAGTAAAGGCAAAACATACACTTTTGAGTTATACTTGTTCAATGGAAATCAACTCTCGTCAGTTCGTTTATACTGCTGAACGATTAAAGACGTGTAATACACGCAACCAAACACAAGGCAGAGAAGTAAAAAAAAACCCTCAAAGAAACGTCTCATATTATACGCGCCCGAGCAAAGCCTGCTACGCCTCAGGACGATCGGTCAAACCTTCGGTGAGTGCGAGGTGACGCAAGGTGGTGGTGGCACACACTGACTCAGTAGTAACCGCGGGTCCGCTCCGCTCTTGTGTAATCCGTTGTTTTTTTTTTTTTGTTCATTATTATTTTTACTATCGCACGGCTGACGGCTGAACAAAAATTGGATCAAAGATTTCGTGAATGTTTATCATCGAGACCGATTAATTGCGTGACGAACCTCGAAGGTGAATCATATGGTTTTTGTTGTTTCGCTGCTCCGTTTGGTTTGCAGAAGTGTGTGTTTTCCGTTTTGCGTTGGAAAAAAAATGACCGATAGCTCCGTGCAGCAAACATCGGCCGAAAACCTTGCGTACCTGTTAGTGTGAACCGTGCGTTTCGAACCAAAAAAAAACGATGCAATGTGATGATAGGCAAAACAATCAAAAACTAAAGTGTGTAAACAACTGAAAACAGAAAATCATCATCAACGCCTACTTAGATTCTAGTGGTTTTGCTGTTTCGAGCAGATCCAGTGAAAATTCAGTTCCTGAACGAGTTTATCCTTAGCTTTTTTTTGCTGTAGTTCTTCATTTGTGATATGTTATTGTTACCAACGAACACGACTCCGCTCAGTGAACCTTCCAATATGGTGCTATCGAAAGTGCGCTCGTGGGCCTCCAGTCGAGGCGAACATCACCATCACCATCATCACCATCATCATCACCATCGGGATCGGGAGGACAACAACAACACGGCCATGTCCGTCAAGCGGGAACTGCTGCGAACTCCGCCACCAGGACAACGATGTAAGCCGTATTAGTTTACCTTTCTTTTTTTCCGTTTTGATGATTTTAAGAACTGCAAGACTGGTGGTGATTTCCGTGATTTTCTCGAAGGGGTAGTTTTGTGGGTGTGAAAATCTCGAATCTGAATTGCGGTGCCGTCGGTCGCTAGTTTGCACCACTGACAGTGACAGTGACAGCGCAGTGGCTTGCTTAGTTTTTCACTTTTCCTGCACTCACAACTTCGGTTCATATTCGGACATTCGCCGAAGAAGAGGGGTGGTGCTTATTTTTCGCATGAAATGCATTGACAGGGGGCTTCTTTTATATTGCTTTCGAATTATGATTTTTATTGAATAATTGATGAAACGGACCGCGATGACCTTCTGTTCAAATTTTTCGTGGCTGGTGGAATCTGAGCTGACCGAATTTGTCCGAAGCATCGAAAAGGTGCGGGTGACTGCATTGTGACTGGATGCGACCTGTCACAGTTGAAGTTAGAATGTTTTTATTTGTCATTCGAAATGAAAGCGATTGCACAAACCTGTAACTGGCCTGCTTTGATCTAAACGCATCATAGCATGCTTATTTGAAGGGGTTTGATTGAGAATAACCGTTTTCGAATTTTCTTCACGTTTCGTCTTCGATTTTTCGGTGCGAAGCAGTTTTTTGTTGTCAAACCCAGTCACAATTTAGTACATCATAGCAGTAGTACGTGCAATAAGTTTCTGTTCTAGCATTGTGAATATTATTTATGGCATTGGCAACCTTTTTTTGGGGATCGCACTGCTGGTTTATTATTTGTAATGCATATGATTCATATTGACTCTAATTTTGTGGTTGCTTGTTTGAAAAAAATTCATAAAAGAGTATGTTAGTGTCATTGTTGGTGCTGCACAGAAGTCAAGTCGTTGAGCAGATGGCAAAATTGGAAGTTTGTTTAAATACACCCTTTTTATTTTTAATAGCATTCTATAATATTCACGCGTTCGAATTTGAAATTTGAACCAAATACGACTAAATTCAAATTTTATATGATTTTGGAAACTTCACACTTTTTTTTGCATTTTTTCAAAACCAAATGCAGCAACTTTGAACCGCTAGGCAGACGAACGAAAACGTGGTTTCAACCGTGTCTGGCCAATGCAGGTTTGGTCATTCAGGGGTTAGCCAAATTTTATACCAAATACAGCAACGATACTCGTCTTTTTCTGGAGCCTCAACAGTCGCTCGATCTTTAATGGCACCCGAGAAAAAGTTGTTTGAAATACAGTGTAGACAAAATATGTTTAATTGAAATAAATTTGACTTTCCCGTAGAAATGAAATTTCAAAACTATGAAGCCGGGGTACGCCACGATTTCGAATTAGTGCAAAAGTTAAGTTAAAGTAGGTGCTTTCGAATGAGCATAGGGTTGACTTGTGCTAGATGTTGAAATTTGGATTGTAAAAAATCAGTTTTTACCCTGACAAAATTATTGACTTCAAATGTTTACCAACCGGAAAGTGTATATTTGTTCTTGTTCGAACATATATTAAATTTCCTATCATAAGGTTATAATCATTCCATCTTACGACCTCAACCATACTTTCGAAATATGAAAATAATTTCATTTGAAACACACCAAACGATTGATTTGGTCGTTATCAGTCCGAATTTAATCCTCGTTTGTTGGGAAACGGAGCTAAGAAAAAAAAGGCGGGTGAGTAATGTCACAGACATAACTGGAGGACGCAAATACGAATAAAAATGATAGCCGTTCGTATTAGTTGATTGTGTGAAATTTGCAACTTTCACTGCTTCGCTTCTGCCAGAATTGTAACGATGCATTTATACTAAAGATTGACTTATTGATGACAAATATTTTCTACCGCACAATTAAATAACGTGGAACAAATGAGTGTAAAACAAATAGCAACTTACAGAGTTTTGATGTCGATTATTTCATTGCGGGTTTGCATATTTCAGTGAAGGAAACTACCAACATGATGTACAGGATGATGATTCTTGCATTCAGAAAGCTCAAATTGTGGAATTCTCTAGCATATAAAACACCGCTCGGAGCATTTTTCTCAAATACGGAGCAGTCAAATGCTGGCTTTATTCGCACTCGTTTGGTGCGAATTTCGCACTGCGAAAAATGCACGAACCTTATCAAATTATTCTAGATTTACACTAAACTCATGGGTTTTATCTCCGATTTGCAAAGAAGCTATCTTTATAGTTCTTCAGATAACATTTGGATTAATTAGCAGGGCTGATTTTGCATAAGGCTCCCCATCATTGCCCACTTTTCATTGTATTTGGCTCCAATGCAAACGACCAGCAGCAGGATGAAGCAATCAATCTTCTTCGAAGGAAAACTGGCTCTGCGAACGTCCCGCAATTGATTCAATACTAAACTAAATTCTTGATACTGGAACTGGAAATGAGCTCTGGACCTGAACCAATCGGAATGATTCACTTGCTTCGCTTCCTGCTCAGTCAAGTGCAAGCTGCAACTGCAAACATATCAAGTGTTAACCTTTTTTACCTACCCAGGAACGAAAAAGGCGTCATTAGTTTTCTTTTTTGATACCAAACATTTCAGAAAAGTTTAATTTTGAATTATTTGTGATTATGTCACACAACTGAAAATGTTATCATAAATTGTCGATCATATTTCCGATGGCATGTCGCAAAAATTATGCTGATACGTTAGATACAACAAGAGATATTCGCGATCAAAAACTTATCACTCTCTCAGAGGGTAAATTTTGAGAAGGCCCCCCCTATGTAAAGTAAGTCGTATTCACGACATCTTCCAAGCGTAATAACTAATAACTATTATTTTTTTAAAACGTTCCAAATAGATTACATTTATTGATAGAGGTTATTTTCGAAAATGTATATATGAAATATGAAATAGCTCTGAATATGCAGTTGAGAGTAAGTAAGTTGATATCAGGAATGCAAAATCTTCTGGGAATGATCATCATCACAATAGCAGTTTGTATTGTGTCATGAATTTCGTTGTGTTTTTTATCGTATTGAGATTTAAAATGAAATGGATTTAAATTAATTTTATTATACTACCGTTACCTGATTTTCACTTCAAGGACCCATGTCCTGAAAAGAAGAAAGAACGAAATGATAGAACAATGAAAATCGTTGGAAAAAAATGAAAGCAACATTAGAAATTAGGTTTCCTTCAAACAATCTCAACGGAAGCGTGACCGATTCAAGAAGAAACATTCGGATTGGTTAGAAGAATGTCCCTACCCACCATTTGAGACGTCTTGACAATACGTAAAACCTAGAAAATCATTTGAAATTACTGCAGTAGTTAATCTAAACGGTATCGAACTAAGAAAACGTGAACAAAATATTTAGTTGAGCATTGCGTGCCAAAATAAATCTACGAATATTAAAAAAAATCAAATAACATAAAAAACCTTATATTTTGGACAAATGAAAGAGTTTTGCAAAAGCAAATTTTTATCTTAGCACCCCAGAATTACTCAAGGTTCATATTTAGGAAATTTTTGTGCGCTTGGCCAGAGGCTTTTTAGAATTTCTTGTCTGAGAACTTCGATACTATAATGTTGAAACAAATTTTGAGAATGAACTCGTCTGACTAGAAATCAAAAATTTATACGATCGGTTAGGAAACAATTGTAACAAAGAAAACAAAAACGAATATTCGGTTCGTCAACATTTTCCAATGGAAATGTCGTTGAACTTACGTTGATTCTTCAACTAGACTCTATTCGAGTAACTAAAATATTGCTAAAAAATTACTTTTCTAGGGCAATCAGTGGAATGTGGATTCGCATTTGAAGAAAAACAATTTAATAGTCTTAGAATTGATACACTGATGAAGGTTGCAAAAAGCATACCGAAAAAGCTAAGTGGTGAAAAAGTGAAGAAATTTTTATTATAGTAGAATTGAATGGAATGTATTTTCCTTAAAAGGCAAAAAATAATGCTACCAATTTTCCGGTAGAAGTAGCCTTCAATGGTTAAGAAGTCACTGGAGAATTGATACTTGATAGAAGGATAGAAAAAGGTACAGAATCCAGATCTAAAGTTGAGTTCCCTGTCCAGAATCCAAGGTCAGAATCGAGTCCCAGAACTCTGGAACTGAAATCAAATTTCAGAACTTGATTTTAAGCCTAGGTCTGGACTTTGGAACAAAATTTCGGAATTGAATTTTGAACTGAATTCTGGAACTGAAATTGACGTTCAGAATTCAGTTCCAAAATTCAGGTCCGGAGTTCTAATTTAGAATTCAGTTTCAGAAACTAAATTTATAACATGGAATTATGGAACTTCATACCTAGTTTCCAGTATTTCCAGAAGTCAGTGCGAAAATGCACTCCAAAATCCAGGTTCGGAATTCAGTTGCAGCCCTAGAATTTGATTCCAAAACTTAGTTCCACAATTCTAGAAGTGTAACTGAAATCAGGGACTAGATTGGAATGATTTTTGAACAAAATTCCGGATCTGGATTCTAGCACTGAATTTTTGAGCTGATTTCCAAATTTGAAGATTGATTTTTTTTTCTTTAACTTAAATTTAGGTGCAGGCCATAATGCAAGTCCAGAGTTCAGTTTCGGAATTCAGTTCCAGAATGTAGAATCGAAATTGAGTTTCCGAATTCAGGTTCCATTTCTAGCTTCCGGTTCCAAAACTCGGTTCCAGAAACCTAGACCCAGAATTCATAACGAGGAATTCCGCCAGGACATCAGATTATTGTTTAGATTAGACATTGCGCTTCAGTGCAATGTAAAAAAAGTATTTCGCTAATATCGTTAACTTTACGTCTGTTTAGCTGTTAAAATTGAACTAACGAGCTTGACTTTGAGCAGTTCAATTTTAACTTCTCTGCACTGACGAATCTAAAACTAAACCTAAAGCAATATTGTTCCAATCATTTTATTCGTATTCACGACATTCGGTTACGCCGCTACCCACCCGCCTTTTCCGTTTCGTCTTCGACTTATCAACGCATTAGCAGTATATGTTAAACTGCTAATGCCGCTTCGCAAGTAGCAATTTACAATGGAATGTATAGAATCAGTTCAAAAGCAATTCCTATTATTTGGACCCTGTAAGTTAGGCTAAGTAAGATTTTCTCTACCATCATACAAAGCTTTCTGCATACTCATGGACACTAGAAGAGCGCCGAGAGCAATTAATGGTCTCATTGATACATGACATCGTCACACAACGGGTTTGATTCAGTTTTTCTACTCCTTCCTGGCAATTACGAAACCGAGAACCTATTCTTTACAAATCATCATCATACTAACTATGCAAAAATTGTCCCATTAAGTTAAATGGTGCCAGTTTGTAATAAGTATTGCGGGATAATAGTAATACGATCTAGGTCCTAGATTTTATGTTCATTTTAGGAAGTATCACATGTATTATAGAATAAAATCAATTTAACGTAACGATTTACTATAGTATGACCTCTAAATAAAAAAATAAAAACATCCAGTCATTTAATAATGAGTCGATGACGAAACGCAAACCAAATTAAATTTCGTATGTGCACTTTAGCACAAACCACGGTACTCATGAGGTACCAAAACCCCTAAATGAAAAGAAGATTCGTGTTTTTTAGGTTTCGTCCACGACTTTCTGACACACAAAACAGTTTCTATAGGACTGCTAGGGCACCATAGCAGTTCAACATGAACCGCCATGCGAAGTGGTAGTATGCCATGCAAATACTGCGATATGTATTTGAACTCAATGTCAGTTTATTATCACTTTTTTTGTGCAAAATGTAGCATTAAAAATAATAATAATTTTCTGGTTTCTGCATTACTAATTTATCATCTGTCAATATGGACTGCAGATTACCTGAGAAAAATTACTACAATTCCGAAGCAAATTTTCCCCCTCTACACTTTTTATTCTCAATTGTTTCGAGTTCGATTCAATAGAATTTCGAATATATTAACTCTGGAACTTAACTCTGGTTTTATGAACACGAAGGAAAATTTTCCTGCTATATAGGATATATACAAAAAATGAAATAAATTATCCAGATTTAAGTTTGATGTTCAGTCACAAGTGGTGACTATTCAACCCAAAATTATTACCAATAGAACATCACTTGCTTTCGCAATTCTGTGATTTTTTTGTAGGGAAAATTGAAAACCTATTTGTAATGTGTTTTGGGGAAAAAAGGAACTTATTTGCTAACGTGCTAACTAATACAGGGAGTGAATCGATTCAACTGAAGATTGCATCGTTTTTTGTCGATATATGCTAATACTTTATTTGACATTACATCTAATGATTCCATAATTGGTTTTATTTTGCAGTTAGAGGGAGTACAATCACTTTTAGAATTATCAAAATCCTTTGTATAAATATCATGAAATAGACAAAAAAAACTAAGTTGAAGCCATTTATCAAAAACACAAAACCAATTATTCCGATTCGTCAAAATTTCGCATAGTATAAAAATATTTAGTTTCGAAAGCGCCATCAAAACTTGGCTAATTGTTCTTAACATATCTTCTCGAATGACAAAACAACTCTAATTAAATTTTCAATTCTTGGCCTTTTTTAAGAAATCGCGGCACATTAATGGTACATCAAAATATCAACATCTTAAAAACTGTAAAACTAATCCAACTTTCCTGAGTCTGGACCTGGCTTATTAAGCATTAATACTAGCAGTTAAACAGTTTCTTATGAACACTGGCTATTCTTCTAGTTCTAAAACAACTATCTCACTGCTTATCTGTCACAAATCGATCACCAAAAAGCATTATAAATGCAGCTGTAGTCGGGCGACTACATACCGATGCGGAATTTGAACTTCTGTTTCAACAAACTTCGCAGTCGATTCTTGAGTGTACAGGACTATTGCATAGTCAATGCAACGATCCTGCGGACAGCAAGTATCCTTCGGAGTCAGGACTCGAACATACTCAGGCTCGAATTCTAAATTCGCACTGATTATCAGAGAATAGCCGTATATTTTGCTAATTTCAGCATTTAAGTAGTCTTAAGAGCGACTAAAATGCTAATTAGCGATTATGCGTTGTCATAATGTGGCATTAGTTCGTATCCTTTGGTTTCCTGGAAAGTTGGAATCAAACCAAAGCTTTACATGCAATCAATCCCAATATGATTTATATATTTTTGGCATTTTGCCGTGATGTCGTCATAAAGTGTAAGCTTATAAAGATTGAAACAAAATTTACGTCTTCAGATACCGAAATTTACATAGTTTTACAGTTGATTTAACACATGTTCTGCTACATTTTCAAGTAATTTTAGAAGCCAACGCAAAAGACTGCGCATTGACGAATTACGTTTCTATGCATTGCGTCTTAAGTGAATTTCAGTTATTTGCGGTGCTTCAGCGGAACATTAGAACGAATGAACGAAAACTCACAGAAGAGATGCTTCGGAGCAAACCAAAATCGTTCAGATGCAGTACTTTAGGACGGATTGCGGAACAATGCAGGTTCGAGTCCTGCTTCTAGACAAGTTTTTCATTAATTTATTAATTCGTTTTTTCACCCTAAACTCACTGTTAATAACCCCAATCGCGAAAACAGTTTATCTTATATTTAGGTCTAGAATTTTTTTCATAATCATGGGCTTTTCAGTCACCAGTGGATTAGAACGAAGATGTTTTTTCTAATACCCAACGTTTCGACGCTTTTGATTGGTGTCTTCTTCAGGGGATCTGTTCTGGATGCAACGCGGTGTTGCGTCTGGCAACACGGCCTTCCGAAGCGTCCCTAGTTGAATTGTTGAACTATTTTTGAGCTCACGACACGCCAACTTGCCAATATATTTCATCCTACGAATTTTCAAAAGTGCATGATAAGCCTCAGCGAATTTTGTTCCTCAATTTAAAATTCTGGGCTCAAATGAAACACCATGAATATTCTTGGTTATTTCTCAAGTCCAATTTTTTCTAGACCAGGGCATCCTTTTTCGAATTTCGGTTTATTGCTTCAACTATTAGATTCTTAAATAATTTTCACCTGCATGATCTTATAACTTGAATTTCGGCTAGTTTCTGTTGCCGTGAATATTAAGTTATAAAATTGTTTAATGTCTCCTTTTTTGTGATCAAATTTATGAATGTAGACTTTAGATATTCCTGCACTCTTTCCTCGTAAATATTGAATCTAAATTTGTTCCAGTGTTTCACAAAAAAGGTGGTGTCACCAGTAGATTTAGGAAACGCTTATCACTACTTATGAAATTTTTGCACCACTCCCAATACGTTGATTCGCAATGCATTTTCAGAAGCAGACGGTTTGCCTCAGTCGAATTTTGCTTCATAATAACGAGACCAGTTCAAATGATTCAAATCCGGCACAAAACTTGCGATGATTCTGTTAGAAAAAAAAGTTATGTCGTTACTTTCTGCATTTCGTATGAAATCTAGAGTGTCTATTCAACCTTCTACCTTTTAGACTAAATATTGTGACATAAGTGTAAAGGAAAGAATTGGATTTTTTATAGAATGATTAGAATGGTTAACTTATTTAATTTCAAAATCTTAAGTTTATGGTAACTTCGAAGGGGAAAAAATGTAGATTAAAAACAACTCATGTTTTTCTTTTTAAATTATCGATTTCATTATTATGGTCCGATTGTACGACAACGGTATCTGTATTTTGTATTTTATACCGGCTCGATCTATGCGTTGAACCATGAGATCATGAATAAATTTTGTGAACTTGGTCTTGGTTCTGATTGGGATTTGGATGGCAGTGGTTGATGTTTCCGGCCTTCAAAAGAAGTGATCCTGAAGACAAGAAAAACTATCGCGATGATTATTTCTAAGCGTTTCGAAAAAAAATCGTCTCAGGAGTACCACAAGGCAGTAGTATGGGTTCCGTTCTCTTCGCATTCGCTCTCAACGATGCTGTGATTTGAAGCTGGATTGAATAATCAGTAATTATAAAGATTGCATCCACCTTCAAGATTCTGAAAAAAATGTCTCATGGTATCAACGAAACCTGTGATCGGTATTGCCAAATTGTCACGAGTTCAACTTCTAAATTGGTGGACAAACGCTTAATCGAGTTGAGGTTTTTTTGCAATCTCAGTATTTTGTAGGATGCAAAACCTATCTATGTTATCTACAGCAACGTAAAAACCTCGGATCCATAGCAAAAATCGGTGAAGACTTCAAGGCTCCTCATTGTTTGCTAGTTTTCTACTGTTCTTTAGTACGTTCATTACTGGAAAACGTAAGTTTAGTATGGATCTACCGGTCGATGGTCTTGACTTCAGAGATGCCAGTTCCTAGTTCCGGTATGGTACAGTGCTACGAGTAGACGAGTTGGACTCTTTATTTCCATCCCCACTTACGAACAAATCAGTCAATATGTCCTCTTTTGTTCCTTTCTTTTTGTCAATGATTCCAGTCATTTTGACTAAGTTTCAGTCTCTCTAGTGAAAAGATTTTTATTGTCAGATAATGCAAATAAACAAAAAACATAAAAGAGTTGGTGGGATGGAAAACAAGTATTCAATAATCTGTCCATTATACTGAAATATTTAATCGATCATGATTTCATTTAGTAACGTTCAAAGTTATATACTTTCATTGAAAATGAAAACGTCGTTTGTAAATTTAACCAACTATATTCCGGAAAATCTACACATTTTTTACGTTAAAGGACTGTAGAGGTTTCAACCTTGTGGTCGTTTGCCTCAGCAAATTAATGAGGTGCTGAAATGGGTCAAATCAGACAGGTTGTGTTTTCCTCTTTGATACTCGTTGATACTAAACATTTCAGAAAAGTTTAATTTTGAATTATTTTAGATTATGTCACACAACTGAAAGTGTTATCATAAATTGATGACCATATTTCCGATGGCATGTAGCAAAAATTATTCTAATACGTTAGATACAACAAGAGATATTCACGATTAAAAACTCTTCACTCTCTCAGAGGGTAAATTTTGAAAAAGCGCCTCATGGTAAAGTAAGTTAAAATCGTTGATGAATAACTAAAATTGTTGAGTTATAAATCATGCATTAATCATAATCAAATTTCAGTTTCGACAAACAACGAAAAGTCGTCAAGACCGAACTTACTCAAACCAACAGTTATCATTAATATGCACCCGAAATGAGGCTAGGCAACGAAACTGAAGCTCTATCTATCTCCGAAACATCACATCATCGAAGCATAAAACCATGCGATGGTTACCTAATTGACTTGAGGTGTTAAATTAAGAAAAAAAAAGACTGTAGACGCTCCAGTGCTGCTACTTTATTCAAATTTTCTTCGGGGTAAACAAAATTTCCCTTAACGAACCAAAACTGCATGCATGTTCGCACCGGCAACAGACAGACAGACAGAAGCGGTCACAGCTCATGAAGGGCATCCGAAAATCCGCGGAAGCTCGTAAAACTCATTAGCTTCGTTCGTTAATTAGGTTGGAGTCGTCTGCTCATAAACCAGCTCCGGGTAGCCGCTTTTGCTGTCGAACGGAACGGTCAAAGTTTTAGTTTCCTTAAGCCTTTTTATCTGGTCACTATTTTTACTAGTAAATTTCCTGAATAAACAAAACTGCATTTGTCTTTCAACTAGTTTTTTTTTCTAATGTCTCGTACCACTTGACTGAATTGCTCTCTAGACTGCTGACAGAGGAAATGAAATTGCATTTCACGGACTATTCAAAGTGCAAATCATTTTACTCTCGGTTTGTGCTTAATTCAGGTAACAGTGTATGATGTCGCTGATAGAAAAAAAAAACAGAAACAAAAAGCTTTAGTTGAGTGTCATAACGTTTTCGGTATTTTTCAAATAAATACTTGAAGTTTCAACCAACAGAAATTTCGTTAACAAAATTAGGAAATGTTCAACCAAACCGAAACTATTTTTCCAGTCAAACAACGCAAAAGCAATTAAAACTGCCGGTGCAGTGTTTTTTTTTTGTTTTAGATCCGTGCGTGATGATGCTTCCCGGTATCGATGGGAGACCATTTACATAACATTCTCAAAACTCATTGCGTCTGCTCACCAGACCCAAGTCAGCAGCAGCAGTAGTAAGGCAGTAAGTTGTGAGGCGTAAAGAGAAAAAAAATTATATTTTTTCGAAAAAGGCTTCTCATTACTGCATATTTTTTATGCATGCACAATTGTAGCAGCGCGTCTGCCTCGGCGAAGTTAACACAGCTTGCCATGTTTTTTTCAGACAGCGTTTTCGCAAGTTGGCAAGGCTTGCTGCGGTTTCGCCGCACTATTGCTGAAGGGGTTTTTGTTTAACTGTAAGCAAATTTTTCCCAGTGGTGGAGCGCCGTTTATTTATCTATTTATATTTATTTTTTTTAAAACACTCATTTAGCGGATATTTTTGGACCGCAATTATGCGCCTGACTAAACAGGGTTAAAAAGGGCCCGAAATTGTCGGGACCTGTGATGGGACAGCTAACGAAGCTCATTTTAATCGTACCGCGCCGAATGCGTTGATGCGGCTCTCGTTGCAGTCACTTGTGAATTACCGCAGCACCAGCACCGGCAGGGGAGGGGGGGGGGGCACAACTCTGGAAGTAATTATTATAATTAAAATAAAGTGAATAATAATTAATTAATGAGATTTCGTTTCGCACGCTGCCGGACCCACCTTCGTCACTCACGCTTGCCGAACCCGCGTGCAGACTCACGGCAGAAATGCGCTTCTCCGTCTAGCAGCAATCTGAGTTGTGTGTGGGTGGGTGGACGGGCCGAAGAAGAGGAGAGGAGAGTCCATGAGGCGAAGCTAATTTGCTTTTCGCGCGAGCTCGAAGCGAAATTTATGCTCTAAATGCAAAACAATTAACAATTTGAGTCGTAGTAGTTTTGCAGTAAGCAAAGAGAGAGAGAGAGACAGACAGACAGAATATCAATTTACACCTGAGCTGGTGGATTGGTCCGCAAAAGGGACCCTTGTTTGAAACGATTCAAAAACAGGAAATGCATAATTATCACTCAAAAAGGATTAGTGAGAGCCCCGAACCCGCGCACCGTCAGAACTAGCATCGCCAAGTTTTCCGTGGGAAGGCGAATTGAAATATTAATCTAGGCATTTTTTTCTTGGTCGTAACGAAAGTCCTACGAAAGAGAACAAGATCCTAGATAGCAGGCGGTGGATTTTATCACGAAACAAAAGGAAGAAAAATTTCGCTTTTCGAACTTCCTCCAGCCCAAAAATCGCTTCGCTTCGAGCGGCAGTTCGAAGGGAAGAAACTAACTACCTGCGTTGCACAAAATTGTGGGCGCAAAAAAATAAAATAGAATAACAGTGAGATGCACCAATCATCACTCACACACAGGAAGAAGGTTGTTTTTTTTTTGCTGGTAGTTTTTATTTTTCAACCTTCAACCAGTGCCTACTTCGATCGGTATAATCATTAACGATCGTTCGTCGCTGGATGCCGAAGGTGTTTCCGAAAGGGACCCGAAATTTATGGGAAAAAGTTACGCATATGTCACAATTTTTCTTCTCCAGTTCTAGTTTTTTTTTTTTTTTTGGTTTGAATAAATGCATTATTCCGTTTTCGACGCAAAACAGAATGAAAGCCAGAAGGAAAGGTAGCGAAGATCGTCTTCCTTTTCTTCTGAAAAATCATTATTCAGATTTTTTCCCGGGGTTTCGAAACCGGGGGTAAAAAAAAAGAAATCGAAATCGATTATTTCTAATGTCCTGATTTCCTTATATTCTGCAAAGGATGCGACTCACACACACACAAACACCGCAGAAAGGGAGAAGTAATTTATTATGTCAGATGGTTTTACACTGCATGAGTCAATCATTATTCCGGGTACGGTGCGGGAGGATGGGTGAGATGCTGAAACTGTTTCGACCTCGCATGTAATTCGAGAGTGAATTTGAATTCACCTACGATTTGTGCAGCCAGACAGATGGGACGAATGTTCAATCAAAACAACAAAATAATGGAAAAAACATTTCAAAGAATGGCGTTTCACATCATTGAAAATTTTTTAACAGTATGAGAAACGTTTAAAACATATTAACAAACTTGCGGCAGATTGTTTTCCTTATAAAATGAATGTATTTGAATATAATCTATTCAAATACATTCATTTTCAAAATCGGGGCGAATTTTGAAAAGACGCTCCATACAACAGTAAAACGTATTCACGTCAAAATAGAGAAAAGTGCAATTGATTTTCTCAGAAACCGCTGGGGCAATATTCGGATACACTTAAGTCGTTTTTTTATGCAATTCTTTTATATAATTTTTTATTAGAATTTTCATATTTTTATGCGAATATTCAAAGTTATGCGGTTTTCTTGTATTATTCTAAAAATACGCCAAATGTTCGAAATCTGGAGTTATCCGAAGGGGGGGAGTAAGGGATAGTTTGAATCAAAAAACATTTTTTTGTGATTTTTTTTTCGGAGAAACAGCTTAAAAAAATTTAATCAAACTTATTTTACATAATTGTTTTAAATTTCCGTATATTAATATTGAAAAATAAGGCGGCAACAGAACCTCTTTTGAGAATCACGTTGCGATAACTCGGCGTAGAATTATCTAAAATCAAAAATGTTCCTTAATTTACTTAAAGTACGAATTATAGCTCCCCCCGCCCCCCACCCCCCCGTCGTTTTCGAGTTATTATTTTAATTTTTTTTAACAGTTTGTGCCATATTCAAAGCAAAAAACGCGATCTTACGCTAAATTGTCCGCCAATTTTGAGGTGAAAAATAATATGAAAATGGAAAAATTTCAAAAACGTGGGGGGGAGGGATTTTATACCAAAAAAGTATGTTCCAAGTTTGGAAAGAATCGGTTCAGTAGATTTTGTTTAAACGGTAAACCACAACAAAATGTAAAAAAAACCCGATTTTCCCGAAGCTGTTTATCCCTTATCATCCCCCTCCTTATCTCTTTGGTACGATTTTTTTCAAAATTGTTTTCGAGTTAACACAAGAACTCGACGATTTATGAATTTCTGAAACATTTGGTATTAAAAAATCAATTTTGATCAAAAAGTCCATATTTTTTTTTTGGTTTTAGATAACAAAAGATCTCGACGATCCATGAGTTTATAGGATATCTGACAACAACGAAAATCGTTCTTTTTTTGACGGATTTTTTTATACGACTTCCAAAGTTCTGCTTTATTTTTCAAACCAATTTTCACAGTTACAGGGTTGTTACGGTCGCGCGGATTTTGCGATTCTCGCGGCGATTTAGCAAGTTTTCTGATACAGTTTTGATGGAGTGGCGCGGACTGTTTTTTATTAGGTTAGGGAAAATCAAATCCAATGTTTTTACAAAAACATAAAAAATACCATGTTTCGGATATGTCTGTGTTGGCGCTAGCCGGGACCCTACGTTGTGTTTAATTAAATCCTCACCAGGATATTTCCGCGAAGCGACGGCAGTATTTTGTCGGTCGATCTTACTTGCATTCGCACTGCAGTAAACCGATAGCGAACAGCAATGCAACTAACGGGTTGTTGTGTTTAAATTGTACGGAAATATGAAGTCTGGGACGGCTTCCAACTTAAGCCTGGGACGGCTTTCGTGCAGATTGGGACACTGCGGACACTTCGAATACATTAAGCCATGGTACGGCTTTCGCACGGGTGGGGACACCGCGGAACACTTCGGATGTGATGTAATAAACTGGTACGCGTTTATTCCTGATTAACTGACTAGTATATTAAAATGACTATGACAAACAATTACTATGACTACGACAATCACGACGAATATAAAAACTTGATATGCTATCGAAGTACCGTAGTACTGTAATACCGTAATACCGTAATAGGTATCGTGCCTGATCTGATCTGCACTGCCCTTATATAGTTTGCGTACATTATTATATGAACAAAGTTTGTCTCTACCGGAAAGCATATTACGTGGAATATGCCGGAAAGTCTATAACGCAGACGAATGTAATCGCAAACTCTCTCAACTACTAATAAAACTGATCGAATAATAACGTTGATCGATTTCTACTTCATGTACAGTGAAGCTCACTTAAACTTGTCTTCTGACATATGCAATTGTGCATCAACAGTCTGATATAGGTTAAGTATGCACAATTTGGTTATATAATTTGTTGTCATTTTAAGTGTCATGATACCTCTCTCTTAAAAATTCCGGTTCTTATTGAGCAGAGCTAAAACAGACTGTCCGTAGTTGCACTTCGTGATCGACCAAAAGATTGAAAATGCACTGTGAATCAACAAACGGTGCTTGGGAGGAACATATCATTCATTATATGTTGAAAATAACATCGATCATGACCAAAGGCTGTAATACTGATGCATGGAAGGAATGCATCTTTAAGAGTTTCACGAGAAAGTCAGGAGATCCGGATTTGCTTTGGTAAACAACACGATTTCATGTATAAAATAATTAATTACCGAAATTCGTAAAACTTTAGGCAGCCGGCTGTCGGGAGTACTACCACTCACTCATATATTTTTTTTTTGCTTTTGTCGTGAATACGACTTACATAATAATTTACCTACCTTGCTGTATTTAACCCTACAAGATCTTTTTTTTTTCTCCGTTCTATCGGAAATATGAACAGAAGATTTTTGATACAATTTTAAGTAATATGAAGTATCCACAAATAACTCAAAATTATAGTTTTCTAAAATGTTTGGCTTCAACAAGTAGAAAGTAGAACAACTCATCACGCTTGTTTCTCTTTCTCGTCATCCAAGCGACGGTTTTGATGCAGTAAGCTACATTGAATTTTCCAGTACTATAATTTCATATTCTTTCTCCACTCACAATCTCTAGTTAGTTTGTTATCGTTGAAAACCGAAAAATGTAAGAATAAGTGTTTCGTTACAATTCTGGAAGTAAAGAAATGGAATCCTGCACAATTCAATATGAGCTACTTATGAACTTATGAAAAAGATTTCAGATATCCAAAAGTGTTCTTCGTATTCACGTCATCCAGTCATGTCTCTGGTATTACCCACCCACTTTTTTGTTTTTACGACACATAGGATGCGCGTTATTTTCAAACTATACCTACGGATTTATGCAAAACTCTATCGAAAATCACTATAAAAATGGTCAAATACCGAATGGCTATTCAATGCAGCCTGAACGAGATTTATTTTCGAACCGATAGTAGATAAAACTTCATTCCTGTCCAGTTTTTGCAACGACTGAGCGGAAACATATATTAGAGAAGCCAGATGAATGAAAAACTAACAGAAGGGATGATTTATTGGAAAAAGATACGCTCAGAGACAGGATTCGAAAATGCGTTCTTATTCATTCCGTGCATACGCGCTATCATTTTGCCACTCTGAATCTTGTTTTAGTCACTCTAAAATTCCAGTTTTGTCACTAGATGATCATGTATTCTGTAATACTAGTATACAATCAACTGCACACACCCACATCATAATTTTACTAACCACCAGTAAAAATAACCTCATGTTCAGATATACTCAGACTAAATAACGCGGATTTCCCGCATAATTCACATCCTCTTAGACCAGTCCCTAGTTCCTTATATAAACACTAAACAAAGTATCAAAACTACTTTAGTTCGAACATTTGTGGGCTCGATTAGCTAAACTGTGATTTATTCTATTTCTGTCTCCCAAAACGATAAAGTTGATAAATCCTTATACAAAATATCCCTGCTGAAGAGTAACAGACGAGATGAATAAAACGAATTAAAAACGGCTTCTCGTTTTACAGCCGATCCCCAAAATAATTACTAAATCAATTGCATAATTCATCTAACAAAACCGGAAATGCTTGCCGAGTAAGAGGATCAGGATTTCATACGAATAGATACCAGCTTTAGTACGGATTAGATATGCCTAACAAACGTGAAACGTTAGTATTTTATTGTATGATTTATTTCCAAACAGTTTCATGTCCCGTTTGCGCAATTCAGTAATGAGTTTCGCTCGAATATCGCTAGTTTTTTTGTTCAGAGACTCGTGCGTTTTTGTTTTGATTTTTTTATGAACAACCCTGCTGTTATGTGATTTTTTTGTTTCATGTGAATTTTCGTAGTTATGCGGATTTATAAGCGATTTTTTTTTGTGCGACTAAAAACCCCATAAAATCAAGACTAAGATTCAAATAAATAAAGCCTCGATTGAATTTCATCCAGATCTCGGACTTCCCGTCCGAAATTATTCATAGTATAGAGTGAAGAACAGTGCAGTAAAACTTCATTCAATTAAATTGGAACCGAATGTGAAACACACTGACGATCTCTCTACTGCAGTAAACTTCACACTCTGAACACACACACAACGTTCGCTGACGTACCGAACGGGCAGCTTTCGGTTCTTCAATCGATTCTCTTCAAATCGAAGCCACCGTCAGTTGATCTCTTGAAGTAAAAAATATCTCTTTCAATAGTGTGAGAGCGGCCTTCAAATGAGGTTCATCTAACCATTCGAATTGATTCGAGATAATAGATGAAAGACAAACCAGATAGCTAAATTTTATCAATTACAGTTCAGTTTTCATTGCAATGTTAATACTTTACTCCATTTATTCTTATATTCATTCGAACTTGCTCACTACCAAGAGCGAAAACAATGAAGCAACTAGACGACTTGGCACTTGAAACTGAGCAAGCAAAACTTCGAATGACTTGGTACGATTATTCAACTGACGATGGGAGCTTCACTTGATAATGGTAGCAAATGTCAAATGAATTTATTTCGAATGCTGACGGTCAATGGTCACAAATTTCATTTTCATCTGATATTATTCAATTGAAAATGAAATTTTACCGCACTGGTGAAGAATATGCCCTTTATTTAAAATAACGATTCAAAATTCGTGAAAAGTCGTTCCGAATTTGGTTTTGTTAGTTGGTGGCCATGATTTTTTTTTCTTTTTGACCGCTACTGGAAATCAGTGCCGTAAAATTTCATTTATTTTCATTCAATTGAAATCGACTATACACAGCCGACTATACTCAGTTCTGCATCCGTTGCAACGTCAATTGAAACTCAGCTAAACCGACGACAGTTTCTCCCTAGAAATAACAAACATCTCTTTCAATTCACTGAGAGAGCGCCTATCAAATGAGTTCCTGGTGAATATTCAGTTGGTTCAAGATAATAAATGAACGGTAAACACGGTCAAGCACAGAATGTACTTAATTTTATTGCTTTCTCTTCCAATCTTCATTTTTAATACTTTGGAATACATCTCAATGCATACCAAAAATTCGAAAATTTAACATTCACACTTGCTAGCGATAACTGTGAACTGAAATGGAAACCGTCACCTTTTGTTTAACCTCGGCTGAAAAGTTCGTATCGTTTAATAGAAACACACATTTTTTTTGCCAAAATTCGTTTTTATTATTCAACATAATTGCCATCAGAGGCGATACAGCGATTATAGCGATCTTCCAACTTTTCGATACCATTTTTGTAGTACGATTTGACCTTTGCCTCAAAATAGGCCTCAGTTTCAGCGATTACCTCTTCATTGCTTCTAAATTTTTTACCAGCGAGCATTCTCTTGAGGTCTGAGAACAGGAAAAAGTCACTGGGGGCCAAATCTGGAGAATACGGTGGATGAGGGAGCAATTCGAAGCCCAATTCGTTCAATTTCAGCATGGTTTTCATCGACTTGTGACACGGTGCATTGTCTTGATGAAACAAAACTTTTTTCTTCTTCAAATGAGGCCATTTTTTTGAAATTTCGTTCTTCAAACGCTCTAATAACGCTATATAATAGTCACTGTTGATGGTTTTTCCCTTTTCAAGGTAGTCGATGAAAATTATACCATGCGAATCCCAAAATACAGACGCCATAACCTTACCGGCCGATTGTTGAGTCTTTCCACGCTTTGGGTTCGGTTCATCGCGTGCAGTCCACTCAGCTGACTGTCGATTGGACTCCGGAGTGAAGTGATGGAGCCATGTTTCGTCCATTGTTATATATCGACGAAAAAAATCGGTTTTATTTCGATATAACAGCTCCAAACACTGCTCAGAATCATCAATTCGTTGTTGTTTTTGATCGATTGTGAGCTCACGCGGCACCCATTTTGCACAAAGCTTTCTCATATTCAAATATTCGTGAATAATATGTCCAACACGTTTCTTTGATATCTTTAGGGTGTCAGCTATCTCGATCAACTTCACTTTACGGTCATTGAAAATCATTTTGTGGATTTTTTTCACGTTTTCATCGGTAACAGCCTCTTTTGGACGTCCACTGCGTTCATCGTCTTCGGTGCTCATATGACCAGTACGAAATTTTGCAAACCACTTACGAATTGTTGCTTTGCCCGGTGCAGAGTCTGGATAACACTCATCAAGCCATTTTTTGGTATCGGCGGCACTTTTTTTCATCAAAAAGTAGTGTTTCATCTACACACGAAATTCCTTTTTTTCCATTTTTTTCACAATAACAAAAGTAGCTTCACTCAAAATGCAATATCTCACAAACTAATAATCAGACAGCTGTCAAATTTATACACGTATCTTTTGAAGGTTGGTACTAACTGAAAATGGAATGGATTTAATTCTAATGGCGTCCTCTCATAGAAACGATACGAACTTTTCAGCCGATCTGTTATTGTAATTTTCTGCCATCGAGCTGATGTTCATGCCTATTCATTCGAACTTGTTCACTGTCGGCGGTTGAGACAGCATTCACTCTTGAAACGGAGCAAGCCAAATTTCAAATGACTAGGTATGGTTATTCAATTGACGATGAATCCAGTAGATCTCATTTGATTATGTCCACAAAAAAAAACAATTGAATGATTTGGAATACACTGACAGGGAAAGGCCAGAAATATTTCATTTTCATCAAAATAAATTCATTCGAAAATGAAATTTTACCGCACTGCTGGAAATAGAGTCAACAGATCTGAAAATGAACTTGCATTAATTTCTCGTATTAGCGATAATGATAATGACATCATCACACCGATAAATGGGTTAAAACTGTTGTTTTTTTTCGCATGATTTGGTCAAATTGAACAAAAATCATTGTTGTCAAATAATTTTTGTTAAGATCGAAACCAAAGTAAATCCCGATCCTTTTTCCAGTGTATGAATCATTCCGTAATAGTTCGAAGAATTTTTAACGTCAGTCTTCGTGCAGATCAATTGCATGTTCAAGTTTCAAGTAGATAATTATTCAAACCTATAACATTTAAATTTGACTATTCTAGCTAGGAAAAAATCAATTTCGCATTAGTTTTACCAAATGAACCGATTGGAACAATAAATGTACCAACAAGAACATAAAAAAGACACACCACAGTCAACCCCGGGTCAAGCCGGATCCTGGGCTGACCATCAATCAGAATGGCGATTCGTCAGGGTCAACGAGCTCAATCAGCCCGTTTTGTCACACCGTATTTGAGCATTTTTCACCGCGCTGCAGCTGGAACAGAACTGATTAGAAAGATTTTCAATCTTTTCGACGCCGGCTGTCGGTGGTGAGCACGCGCCTACTAGATGACCCCTCGGCTAAATCTGCATCGAACGAACAGAAAGAACGTCTCTCGCTCGCTCTCTCGCTCCGATCCAAGCAGGCGAAGTGAATTGTGTCTTCTTTTCCGACCTGACAGTTTGGGTGTAAAAGAAAATTAAATGACTGTTCTTCGGGCAGGGCAGAGATATGGGGTGGATTTAGTATGGTCCATATCTAGAGCACAGGACTGGTTCTTATGCACATGTCGATATATTTTCATTTCGCCCTTTACCGACCACCAGCAAACGACTGACCGTCCGTTAATGCAGTGACAGGGTGTATTTACGGGGTGGGGGAGGTGTAATAAAAAAAGGGAACCTTTTATATCCAAATGAAGAAGAGATGTTCGAAAATGTGTGTATGAACATGATCCGCTCAACAGTGGAAAGGATTCTGCACCAAAATAACACCAAAGGATCTGACCATTTGCCCCCGCTCTCGTTCGAGAGAGAGAGGTCACGAGCCAACGCAGGCAAGCAGATGAATGTGGCTGGACAGGACATTATTAAGAGGACATTATACCTATTATTTACAGTATTCCGAGTGTGAGAGTCTGTGACAGTATCCTTTTTTTTCGGTGTTTCTTGGCGAAGGCTCACATTTCACATCCATATTTTACGAGTTACTTATGGATCTCCATCGCTTCATGATTATTGTTCCCAGAGGGTTTTAAAATTTATGCCCGTACGCAGCCCGGTCCCCTTGTCAGACCGAGCACGACCGACAGTTCGTAAATTATCCAAGGGGTCAGTCCCTGGTGCGGGTTGTTGTCGTGCCAAATTCCGACCGAGAGACAGAGAGAGAGGGGACACAAGTCCAAATATTTTTATGCAAATCGATCACATTTTATAGGAATACATTTGGTAGCAGAAACAGGGGCGACAAACAATTCGGAGAAAAACCATGTGTGACGAGATCCGACGAAGGGCGACAAACATTTGACCTTCTGCTTTTGCCATTGGCGTTCCGTGAAATTTGTGGCAAAAGTCATTTGCATCGATCAACGGTGGTGCCAACACACATCAGATTAATTAATTGCTTTCAATTGGAAGTAATTTTATACCAAAATAGCTGCTAATAAATCAATGAGATAATGAATGAAAATATTTCCGTTCATTAGTTTGGGAGACACTTTTTTTATTTCTGGTCAACAACAAAAAAAAAACCAGCATGCGATAAAAGGACGGTTTTTATGCAAAGTCATGTATAAATTATAGGCAGTTTGGCATTTTTTTTCTTTCCGAAAAAAATGGAATCAAATCTCCCTAACTGGCATGAGTGTGCATGTCTGAAATGAGTAAGTCAAATTTGTTCAGTTGACCATTAAGAAAAGTTTTTTTTTTTTGCTCGAATGGAAATACCCAGCTGAGAGGTGAGATTTGAAAGGACCAAAAAAATGCAATTTTCAGCTTTCGTCATTGTTGTTCTAACGGCGTATAATTTATTTACTTTTCCTTGTATGCAAATTCAAGAAAAAGAAAATTTCACCTCAGCCATCTGCAGTCCTATGACCCAAAAAAGGTAGCCTGACTACAAACCTCACAAGGCAATCAAATTTCCTTTTGTCTATGCAAATAAGCCTGTGATTTTATGTTGAACAGTTTGCATTTTTTTTCTGTACTAGATTCTTCTCAGTTCCGTTCGTTGTTTGACGACGACGACGACGACGACGACGACGCCGGACAGGTTTTCTAGTCCAAGGGATCAAGCGTAAAATGAGCATTTACCAAAAGCAGCAGCCTTTTCCTGCTCGTTCATGAAACACAATCCAGGGGCAAAGGAATGCACAAAAGAAGAAGAAAAAGAAAAAAAAACGGAAACAAGGTGCATTCGCAGATGCATCGATTACCGTTCCCTGTTTCCCTTTGATTTTTTTTTCTCTCTCTATATATGCAAAGCTGATTTTCCAATATGTCAGCCCCCATAATTTGTCTTCGTCTAACTGCACCGTGTTCCCATTTCTTCGGTTCAGAACAGCATTCTTTCGCATTTCCGATCGACTAACAGCAGCACTTCTTACTCAATCTTATCATTGCAGACATTAGCCGCCTCTCGAAGTCGCCGTCCCCGCCTCCGTCGAATGGTAAGTGAACCGATTTCCACATTACAAAAAACTACAGAAAATTATCCATCAAATTGATATTTAACACTTTTCTATGGTCACGTGGCAAAAATTAAGGTTTTTTTTTGCCAATCAACAATCAATTGGTTAGCCGTTGTTCCGCTCATTTTTTTTTAGGCAATGTTTAACCCCTTCGAAATCTTCTGATTGGCTGTCAGCATCGGTTTCCCTCCGAATAGCAAACGACGACACACGACCAACCGAACGAACGAACGGCTGCCCGATGAACCGGTTCGATCGGCAGTGCCGATGATTAGCGGCTCCGTTGCCAACAGTGATCGTTATCGCGCGGGTTGCTACGATTGAATTGTTACGCGTTGAGGGATTATGAATTGATTATTTCCGGTTCGGTGACGGATGTCTCTTGGAAAAGGAATATTCGGGAATTCTAGTTCTTTCCATTACAGCGTAATTATTGAACCTGAGCAGATGCATCGAGAAGAACCATTTGAAATGGATTATTTTTGATTGGTTTGACGTAAAGTCGCCATAACTAAGTTCAATTTTTTTTGCAATGACTGAGTGGAAAATCAGATTCAGAAGTTTAATGAATGAAAACTAATAGAAAAGATTATTTGCTAGTGTGCTAGTGACCTAGAGTACCTACGAAAGGGCCCAAAACTTCGAAAATTTAAAATCGTTTTTTTCTCGTGAGTACGACTTACTTTACCATGGAGCGCCTTTTAAAAATTTACCCTGTACAAGAATGGGTAGAACTTAATCGTGAATATCTCCTGTTGTATTCAATGCAGTAACATAATTTTTGGTTCATATCATCGGAAACATGATTAGGAGACAACCAAAAAAACTCAAAATTGAAATTTTCTACTATGTTTGATATGAACAAGCATTAAGGTGAAATTCAGTATCAAGATAAGCCGTGCAAAATTTTCAACCGCATGAATTGATCGAATCATCGCACATTAGTAGCTTTTGCAATGCTTGGTCTTCACTCCAAATGCGTCAATCATCACCCTTTATGATCGGCAATTTGTGATAGAATTTCAGTAGTATGACAACATCAATTAACTTTTCTTTACGTTTCGCCTTAGACTCGTCAGTGCAGAGCAGTTCAAAATTAACGTTTTCCTAAAAGCTTGTTAAGTTACAAAAATTAAATGCTTCATTCATTCTAGCCTGCATAGTTAACTCGCTCAGTTCTAACCAGAATCCAATTTAGGGGTTCAGTTTCCGAATCCAAGATCTGATTATTTTTTTCATTTTCAGAAATTTCGATCTAAAATGCAGAACTTCGTCCAGAATCCAAGGTCAGAATCGAGTACCATAGCTCAGGAAATGAAACCGAATTTCAGAACTCGAATCTAAGCCGGGACTTTGAAACCGAATACTGGGTCTGAGATCCGGATATTGATTCGAGACCTGAACCTGAATTTTGAAACTGAATTCTGGAACTAAAATAGAAGCTCAGACCGGAGTTAAGTTCCGAAATTCCTGTCCTGAGCTTAGATTTAAAAAACAGTTTCGAAATTCTGAACCCGAAGTTCTTAAACTTCAGACCGAAGTCCAGGGAAAATTTATTTGCATTTCATTAGTTCAGTAGTTCTAAACTGAATTCCAGAGTCTAGGTTCGAAGTTCTAGACCAGAATGCAAGAATTTGTCTTCAAAGTTTAGTTCTACAATTTTCTACAGTGAAATCGAATCTAGAAACTAAATTCGAAAAATTTTTGAACTAAATTCCAGAGCTGAATTCTAGATCCGAATTCAAAAAACAGGAATCCTGAACCGGAATTCTGTAGCTAAAATTCAGCTGTGGATTAAAATCCAGGTCCAGAGCACAGAGCTTGGATTCAGGTTCAGAATCGAATTCAGTTCTACAACACAGGTTCAGTGATCAGTTTAATTTGACAGGTCAGAATTCAGTTTCCGAGTTCAGGTTCAGAATTTAAATCTCGAATCTAGCACCCAAATTGAGTTTCAGAATTCAGTTATAGCATTCGGTTTCCTGAATTCCAGTTCCAGATTTTTTTTTCTTCAACGTCAAATCCATTTTATTCGTATTCACGTCATCCAGTCATGTCTCTGACATTACCCACCCGTTTTGTTCTTCATAGTATAAAAAATGCAAAAGATAAAAATACATTTGGCAAGTGGCCCTATCACCAATCTAAATGATTTTAGCTGGGGTGGAAACAAATGATTTTAGAAGTAGACCGATAACACCTTCAAGATCAATAGATCTTTATTTATTTATTCATTTATTTATTTATTTATTTATTCATATATTTATTTATTTTTTTTTTATTTATTTATTTATTTATTTATTTATTTATTTACTTATTTATTTATTTATTGATTTATTTATTTATTTATTTATTTATTTATTTATTTATTTATTCATTTATTTATTTAATTATTTATTTATTTATCTATTTATTAATTAATTAATTTATTTATTTATTTAGGAGCAAGGGAAAAGCCCGCTGGAGTTGAGATTTTTATTCTCCTTCTCCAGCAGACATAAAACCTTCTCATCACAGGTCTGCCTAATACTTTCCCGCGATGATTATTAATTTACACAAAAGTCAGAAATTTTCAAGGCTTCTATCGAAAAACAAAAATGTTTTCCATAGTTTTACTGTGTTTTTCAAGCGAATTTTCAAAGTTGTGCGTTTTTTTTTCTCAAGTGAATTTTTTAACGATTTGTTTTAGTCTTTGTTAAGACGTAGAGCCGTCTTGAGCTAGTTTTATTATGATCAGTATCTAACGTCGAAACAGATTGGAAAACTGACATATGAACACAATGATGTAATGAAAACCGCGAAAATGTTACCGCATAGACGGGACTCGAACCCGTAGCTTCTTTAACAGAAAAGATTATGTTTAACAGAAAAGATGATGTTTTCACCTTCTTTACTGGTGCCAGTCACTGGTTGGAAATCTTTTTTTTTTTTTTTTCGAAAATTCATCTTTTCTGTTAAGTTTTTCATTCATTTGGATTATCCAATATATGTTCCTACTCAGTCATTGCCAAACCTTAACTATTAAAAACATGTTTTGTGGAAACGAAAAGTCTACGCAAACTTTCAATTGAGGGAGGGTATTTGTTAAAGTACTCGATTTTGTTGGGTTTATGAACGGTCTCTCATAAGATATATTTTTTTAAATACAATCAAAACTACTTTTTCGCATAAAAACTCCCAGAATTTCGAAAATTCGTTTCAAAATCGCAAATTTTTGTGTACTAAAAAGGCAGATGCAGATGTACTAAAAATTCATAAAACATCTTATAAAATATTTTTTTAAAATTACAATCAAATCCTCTTTTTCGCATAAAACTCCCAGAATTTCGAAAATTCCTCTGAAAATCGCAAATTTTGATGCACTCAAAATGCAAATGCAGATGTACTAAAAAATCATAAAACATCTATTTTTTTTATAAATCACAATCAAATCTTCTTTTTCGCATGAAAACTCCCAGAATTTCGAAAATTCGTTAAAAAACGCAAAATTTTTGTGTACTAAATTAGTACAAATTCATAAAACATCTAAAATTTTTTTTAAATTACAATCAAATCTATTTCGCATAAAAACTCCCAGAATTTCGAAAGTTCGTCTAAAATTCGCTAATTTTGATGTACTCAAAATGCAGATGCCGATGTACTAAAAATTCATAAATCATCTTATAAAATATTATTTAATAAAATACAATCAAATGTTCTTTTTTGCATAAAAAATCCCAGAATTTCGAAAATTCGTCTTAAAAGCGCAAATTTTGATGTACTCAAAATGCAGATGCAGATGTACTAAAAATTCATAAAACATCTTATAAAATATTTTTTTATAATTACAATCAAATCTTCTTTTTCGCATAAAAACTCCCAGAATTTCGAAAAATCGTCAAATTTTGATGTACTCAAAATGCAGATGCAGATGTACTAAAAATTTATAAAACATCTAATAATTTTTTTTTTATAAATTACAATCAAATCTTATTTTTAGCATAAAAACTCCCAGAATTTCGAAAAATCGTCAAAAAAGCGCAAATTTTTGTGTACTAAAAATGCAGCTGCAGATGCAGATGTACTAAAAATTCATAAAACATCGAGTGTTATCCAAAAACGAAAAAAAAATTTTTTGAAAGATAGCATTTTTAGAACGCTGAGATTACCAAAATCGGAAACTTTTTTTGGAAGCCTAATATTTTAGAAACACATTAAAAGTCTAGATCTGGTGTTATCACAAAAGAAAGGTTTTTTTTGTCCCAGAGAGTCGACTTAATTTTGTTTTTAAAATTTAACACTAGATTTCGACGTTCCGTGCATTTCTGAGACGAAACCTGAAAACCTTACACTTTGAAAATTCGCATTAATAAAAAAAAGCCGCATAACTTAGAAATATTACATAAAAAAATTTTATTAAAAAACTTCATAAAACAAGACTTGAGTATGAAAAGGAAGTAACAAATCAAAAGTCGATCAAAACAGAAAGAAGAAAATTTTAGAATAGTCAGTGTCATTTTTCTGAAGGACCATTCCGAAGGAAACCCATTTCGTCGAACGACATTTTGTCTAATTGACTCCAAATAGAATAGAAATTTAAAACATTTCTGTTCGAGCTCATTTTGTTGACCCAGAATCTTCTCACGATTAACATTCATTTACTATGTAGATTTCGATTTTTATTGATTCCATTTACACAGAAAATAATTTGAATTTTACCGGTCTACAAACGATAACTTGTCAAATGACATAAAATTCAATTCGTACAGAATTTTACAGGCTCCGAGTGTAATTTGCACTAATTTTCTACCAAGTGCCGCTGTATGTATATTTATATGTATCAATTATTCATTGAGCAGATATGTGCTTGTGTGGCTCAGTCGATTAACTGGCGTGCTTTGTGATCCAATGTTGTTCGGTTCAAGTCGCGCTGTTGCTATCGACCTTTTGTGTTTTTGTTTCAGTCAATTTTGAAACCAATCACACAATTTAATATAGTGTATCTTATACAATGTTAAATCACCAGATTTTTTCGAACTGTTCACGGATCCGTCAAATTTCCCCTGGCATCACTGGATTCGTCACATATTATTGAATCTTCTGTTCGATTTCACATTTTCGCTTATCACCAGCGGTCCATGCTTTCCACCCCGTACTGCACTTGTATTGTGTGTGTGACGGGGTTCTATAGAGAGATAGAGTGCTCGCTTATCAGACTACGGTTGGTGGCCAGCTCGGTGGTCAGCCAACGTCGTCAGTCTGAGTGGTCACATATGCATATTGGGGTGATGATGAATATTTCATTCTCAAGATATAAATTTTTATTGCCACGTTGATTCACTCGGGTAAAGTCCGTAGTCAGCAGAAAACTAGAGCCTCATTGGTATTCATCTTTGGTTCGGGCAGTGATTTTGCACCAAACATCACTGGTCTTTTGCATATAAATTTTGAATAATACTTTCCACCGGTCAAAACAGACGAGTTCTGCTTGTTATCCTCATCCGAAACAGTTCGGTTCGAGTTCTCCCCCGCGCTCGCCGCCTGGATGAAGAAGGATAAACTCCCGAAGCCGAAAGTTCAGTCGAGCATTAAATTGTATTATGTGAATATTGGCGTACAACACACTGACCAGACCAGACCAGATCAGACCAGATCAGACCATCAGCTAGGTTCGAGTAGGTTTAAAATTCGGATCGAACTCTCCGCCCTGCTTGGCAGCGATGGCAGCTCGTAAAAGGATTTTCACATCGACCGAAAACGATATGCAAACAGAAAGCCAGGTCCAAGCAGGCCAGATGCTCACCGCCTGCTATTTGGTCCACCCTCGCCAGAAGATAAGATGCAGGCATTTGATTTCTCTGCTTCTTCTTCTTCTTCGGTGCAGGAGGATAAATAGGAGCAAACTTCAGCAAGGGTTCTGTTTTAGAATATCAAATGGCGATTGCAGTCAAGCGAGCAGTTGGAATCGAGCGAGGGGTTGGAATCGAGAAATCCCATTAATTTTTATTTAAAATTGACCACCATATGGGTTTTTTCCATTCCGGTTCATCCGTTGAATCAGAAATGAACATGGTAATCTTCGGGTTTTCGAGCGAATTTTCCATCTGACATCTGGTTCTGCCGCGCTCAGTTCATGCAGAAGACTGTCCGTACGTGTGCAAAATTTGAATCCATCCGTCCGTCCGTCCGTACGTCCAAACTTTAGGGTTGAAGCTAAATCAAAAATGTAAATTTAGTTCGAGACCTTCGATTGGCAGCTGCTTAAGGCGACGCACACACACACGCGTTGAAGATTAACGGCTTCCAGCAGACAGGTGAAACGAATCTACCTCGTTCGATTGTTCGACACGTGGCAGAGCTTTCGGAGGAAACCCTTGAACCTTAAATATGTGACTCCTATTGAACTCGAAAGGATTACCTTTGCTTTGGGATCCTTGTTTGTATTACTCAACCTAGGATTTTTTTAAGTGCGTTTGTCGGTGCCATGACAAAACACGGAAAACTATTAGGTTGAACGGAATACAAAGAGGAAATTTAGTCGTTTAAAGACACATCAATAAATTGTGATCCCAAACCAGGAACCCGACTGTCTTCGGCCGCGCGAATTTACACGGATCATTTGCTAAAAGATTCTTAGGGTGCATCAGGAGAAAAACACGAAAACAGGAAGAGGACACGAACAAAACAAGTCAAGGTCTCGCTACACCCTTTTTTTTTGTCGCACGGGCCGCAGGGACCCGAGCTTTCTGCCTTCTTCGGGATCGGTAAATAAATCAATAGAATGGAACTGTTTTAAACGCGGTAAAGGTGAAGAGTTGTTCCCGGCTCGTTAGGAAACAACATTAAAGGTTCTTCGGGTTTTGGCTTTGGCGCGTGCGTTAGACAGTTAATAAAATGATTGGCGAAGCAAAGTTGGGAAGAAATATGTGTAAATATTGAATTTTGGTAGTTTGTTTTAAATGTAGAACACTAAACAAATTTATTTTCAATCGAATAATATCAGATGAAAATGAAATGTAGTGGGCATACCGTCAGCAAATCGATACGAAGTCATATGACTTTTGCTGCCATTTTCAACTGAAGCTCTCAGAATTCATTGTCAGTCGTTTGAAATTTTCTTTGCTCAGTGTCAAATGCCAAATAGTCATTGTCTTCGCTGTTGGTAGTGAGCAAGTTCGAATGAATAGAATTTCAAATGGAGTAAAGTATTAAAAATTAAATGAAAACTGAACTGTAATTGATATTTCAGCTATCTGGTTTGTCTTTTATTTATTATCTTGAATTAATTCGAACGTTTATATGAACCTCTTGTTGAAGGCCGCTCTCATACTATCGAAAGAGATAGTTTGTTACTTCAAGAGATCAACTGACGGTGGTTGAACTGAGCTTTGATTTGAAGAGAATCGATTTAAGAACTGAATGCTGCCCGTTCGGTACGTCAGCGAACGTTGTGTGTGTCAGAGTGTGAAGTTAACTGCAGTAGAAAGATCGTCAGTGTGTTTCACATTCGGTTTCAATTGAAGTGAATGAAGTTTTACTGCACTGATCTGGAGTTAAATAGATTCGCTCTGAATACAATTATTTGTATCAAAATGCCGACTCCTTGAATAACACTGTTTACCATAGACTACTGGACGACTTCATTCATCATCCATCGTGAGCTCCGACGTTCCTCCGGGAAGCCATCTAGACCCGTTCATATTTCTACCATAACTAAATGATCTGAATTTCTCATTGCAACGCATGAAGCTATCATTTACCGACGATTTCAAGCTGTTTTATCGCATCAAAGATCTGAAAGACTCATATTTCTTGCAGTCACAGTTGGGTGTATTTTCTAACTAGTGCAACGTTAACAGAAGAAACTCGAGTATTGGTAAGATTAGAAATTGTTAATTATTCATACAAAACTGAAGAACATAAACTTCAGATAATTGCAAGGGGTCGAATATCTTTCTTTAATGTTTGAATCCATTTGATGTGAACATTTAATTTAGGCGGGGCTGGTCGATGGAACGGTGAACTCTGAACACGATTTGCGCTGTATACGAAATGGATCATCGGAATTCGATTGAATTGAAATCTCGCTAAGTCATGGACTAAAGTTATTTGGATGTATAACAAAAACACATGGAAACATCTTTTCTCTGTAAATCGCTACCGGACAGTGGGGCTTGGGATAGGTTAAGCACACACACCGCAGTAATCTGTCAACGACACACAAACGAAATATTCCGTTTATCTTGAGTCTAACTTCCGAATAATAATACGGAAAAAATTTTAAATCGTGTCCTAAACTGAAAATAAACGATTTACAAAGTTTTATATTGATCTACAATAAGTGGATGGTTAATGTCAAAGACATAACTGGATTACTTGAACACGAATAAAACTAACATATTTCTTAATACTTGAGTTATTAGAGATTATTTACTACTACTGAAAATTTTATCAATAACAATAAGAATTTAGTGAATTTTGAGAAAGTTATAGAATTTACTTTCGATTTTAAATGTCGAACAATTCAATTTAAAATATTCAAATAATTTTTCTACATCGTTGCTAATTTTGAAATGATTCGACACAAAACGAAGTCGAATTCATTTGGATGGTCATTTTTAAAAGCTAATCAAATCCACTTCGTCAAAGGAAGCGAATGGCACTGAAGTACTAGTGGCAGATAGTTGTTTGCCTGTCACGCTAGCGTAACTGACGCCAGATGAAGTGGCAGTTACGCTAGCGTGTCTTCAAAAGGAATGATTTTCAAGAAACTAATTGTGAGGCAGAATTTCACTACAAAAAATCGAATAAAAAATTGATAACCTTACAATTGACCAAAATTCGAATGACGTATTACAGAACAATCAGTGCCATATTGATTCTAGTTATAAGAAGTGAAAACGATGTGGCATAAAATGTGATCTGTTGCATATTGAACATTGTTGAGAGATGTGAAGAAAGGCTATGCTCTACTTTCGCACAATTTCAACTGTTTGACATCATCTGTTGAATGCTTATTTGAAGTTTATATACCGAAAAATATTATCCTAAGCCAAGCTCCAGTGAAACTCAGTTTCATTGGCTTACGAATTTTGCTCATAAGGATGCAGTGGCGTGTTGGCTGGATCTTATGATACATATGATCTAGCAAGTAATCTGTAGTTGTGGTCAGAAAGTTTACAAAACGATTGAGAAGTTTTACAAACTCGAATTGCCCCGAAAGCGAATCCTGTTCTCTATTCAAGTCAAGTCTGCTAAAAATCCAGTGACGGGAAAAAACTAAAAAGGAGTTTAGTTTTCTTCCGAATTCGCTCAAAGCGCCAAATTGTCCGCAGCTTTGTTTTGTTTGTTTCAAAACGCATTGGCACTGAGAAAGATAGCAGAACACGAAAGTAGTCAGTGAGAAAGCCAACATCTTCGAGAACAACTCGTAAATGGGTCGAAAAAAAAAGGTCCTGCTTACCCTCGTTAGGATGAACGTATACTGTAGGCGTTCGAGTAGACGAACGAGATTTCAGTGCGACCAGAGGAATGTTGAATGTTCTTCATGCAATCAATTGAATACTGATTTATAGGCAGAATTCGTAAGTTGTACGGTACTATGCTTGCTTAAAATTACGTGGAATTTGATTTCAAACCGGGCTTGCCGGCGTCACAATATTATACGGTGCAATTGGGGCAAGTATCGCTTTAAGTTGAAAAATTTCGATAACAAATCTATGACCTGGCCAGCAATTTGTGGTTGGAGTAGGATTTCGTAGCCCTCCTGCTCACAACTGCTTGGATGAACAGCGAAATAAGCATCAGGGAAGTGTCAAAATTGGTCGCTTATATGTCTGTGTTGAATCTAACGAAAAACGTTTGCAAGAAATTGCCAACAAGTGCTAGATAACAAATGTTGATAGTCCTAATCTGTTTTTCAGTTGAATAATGAGTAAATATTCAGCAGTTTTTTTTATTTACACTAAAAACACGGTGCGTTATTGTATTTATGTTTGATCGATAGTTACAATTGAAAATAAAATATTCTTCCGCTGGATGCCGCGTAACGAACGCTAGTGCACTTCGGAAGCGTGTTTGGCTATGATGTGGTGGAGCCTAGTTCTACTATTACACGCCAGGGCATAGAATGAGTGGCGGCTGAAGTGGACACGAGTGTTCCGAAGTTGCTTAGAAAGGTTCAATGGGATCCCGATCAACAAACAGAATCTAGTTTATAACAGAAAAAAATTTTCGTAACAAATTCTGATATAAGTTTTGTCTCGTTAGTAGTTAGGACAGCTAAATTTTTTATCAGTTTCAAAACAAAAAAAAAACAGTATAGATGGCGAAGCAAAGTTGGGAAGAAATATGTGTAAATATTGAATTTCGCTAGTTTGTCGTTCGCACCGCAAACGCCCTTGACTCCTGGAAAATTCTACCTTGAACCGATTTAAGAATTCAGTCTTTTTCAAGATTAATAAATTATTCAGCCTTTTTAAGGCTAACTATCCAAAACATCTTTCCCTTTATTTCAAAGGCTTCTAACAACATTGACGATCTTTCAGAACCTGTTTGTAAAAACAAAAGACAACGGGTGGACTCCCCAGCCGTTAGTCCTACAGTCCTGATTGTAGCGACATAGAAGAAAATTCTTCAGAAAATCTCTGATCTATGCCTCCGGTGACGGTGATGATCTCCGACTTCAAAGCATTTCGTACTGAGTTATCTACTATTGTAATTTAATGAAAGATGTCTTTTTGGTCAAGTGTTGCTTTACAAAATATTTATTTTGCGATAAAAGCCGACGTTTCGAAGAAATAATCCTTCATCTTCAGGGCAACAAACGACAACAATTTTTTTTCCATTTGAAGATCACGAACGCCTTCTTCGGTGTTTGTCGGAGAAACTTCATAAGTTTGTTTCATATGACATAAAATCCGATAGACCTTTCAAAGCTTTTATTAAATGTCAAAATTACTGACGAAATTGGTTTTGTCCCTTCCCAAGCAATACTTATAAAACAGAAAAGAACGAGTGACATTACTATGTCACGCTCCCGGGATCTCCCTTGAACTTTAACTAACACACTTCAATCGAAATAATATAAACCATATGAAAAATTAGGAAATGGTACGTTTCATATTCCACATTAAAATTCATTGAGAACATTCCAAAACACATCATGGTATTGCAACTTAACGCAATGTCGTAGTTGCCAAGGCTCATGGTACAAATAAACTGTGTTTGATTTGTGGTACTTCGCATTCGAAAGACGTCTGTCCAATGAAAGAAACCACTGATAAATGTTCATGTTCTAATTGTGATGAAAATCACAAGTCCAATTATTTGAAATGTTCTGTCCGGGAAAAAATTCAAAAGCTCGTTCACTCGGACAAACACGAGTCTACTGAACGACTTGAAGTTTGCAGAATATACCTTAGATTCAGCGAATACATTCTACTGTCACGCCTAACCACTTCGTCTTCTAATGAAAACAATTACCGTACAAAAGGTAATCCACAGAGCACACCAGTTTGCTTTGAATTGCATCTTGCTGATTACTGTCTTTTTTGTCTTCTTGAGATTCCACTCCGAGGTTCGTTTTCCGTAGCGGCAAGATGCCAAATCCACCCAAAACAGTGAACATAATGAACATGAACCAAAACGATGTGGCGTAGATCTTTTTTCATTTTCACTTAATGAACGGAAAATACCACATACATTTACCTGGTAGATACAACTATGCAATTGCTTTGATGCTTAGTAGCTAATAGTCAACAAGTTTTCTTGGGAACTACGTTCTGAGGTTCATGAATCCATATTTATTCAAGAGTACAAGAATCAATCTTTATTCAAGAAGTACGATTGTAGGTCAACAAAACGGGCGTTAACGCTATCATCTTCCATTTGTGTTTATTTTAAATCAATTCTAATTACGATTTTAGGACGATTTCCGGATTCAGCGAAATGACCCTTTCGGCGAAATGGCTTTCGGCGAAACGGCTTTCGGCGAAGTGGCTTTCGGCGAAATGACCCTGATCCCAATAAACAGATTTCAGCGAAGCCAACTTCCTCTTGTTTAGCTTTTGTTTTCTGAGATAGCGCCTTCTCTTGTTGTCGAATTTTACTCTTAATTTCCTTCTTTTCCTTCTAATCTTTTATACTTTTCTTTAGAGCAGTGAAAAGTCCAATGGAGTTAGTTTCTGTTAAACTTGCTCTCCAGCAGGCATAAAACCTCCTCATTTTTTTGCATCAACAGATTATAATCATCCAAACGATACATTTCTTTAAATCTAGTGATTCTACAGTACGTAAAACTAATGAAACAATAGCATGAGGAACGATTTCGTGTTATAAAATCCCGAACTATAATTTCAAACAACTTCGATATTGTGATCACAATGCTGGAACCAACAAACTATTAGAACAATTTCTTATCACCACGGACGAAATCCCGTCGGGTCCAGCAATAGATGAACGTTTTAATTTTTTCTTTTTCGTTCCTCTTCTTGCCCAACTCGAGATCGGAGAGCATAATATCGAAGTTTCGTCCACTAAAGAAAATATTTGCTAGAGCCGCCTTCTCGTAAATTTTGGTTTAATCAAGGTGATAATTCATCAATTCGACCAGCTCGACCAATTGCTGAAATGTTCGTCCATCTCTAATTTTTTCATAAAACTCACAAGCTTCAAATTTTTTTTTTAACTTTTTATTAACAAATGATTGACAAATGTGACATAATGTTTCTTGAAATTTGCGCAAAATCCGCGCCATTGCATCAAAATCTAAGCAGAAACCGTAACAACCCTGCAGCTATAAACTCTTTTCCGTGATTTTACGATCCCCGGCTATCGATTTCCTCCCTAACGATTGCATTAAAAAAATGAACAAAAATAGCCGATTTCTCATGGGTTTCAGTAGAACTCTAACTGTGATGGCAAAAACAGTGAAGCAACTCCGTTCAGAAGTTGGTGCTGTTGTGACTGACAACCGACGAGAGGGGGATATCAAAGCCGACCGTGAACTTCCCGTTCGTTTGTAGCACGAAATGTCTGCCGGAATGCGTCGTTCGTCAAAAAATACCATAAGGTAGAAGACGCGTTGTTCTGGCGGGATTTGGCATCGGCCCACTACTTGAAGCGCCCAACGTCTCCCAGCAGCGTAAGCTCTACTCTAACAATTTTTACGCTAAAACTGAGATGGAATTGATCAATGAAACGAACATATTTTCGTCCATCATGGTGAATGTCTCGGTTAACTGCCGGAAGGCAGGTAGATTTTTTTTGGCAAGTAAGTTTTAATAATTACCTTCCATGGAAAATGTATCAAAAGCAATTATCTGTCTTAGCTTTTTTTATCACTATCATAAAAAAGACAATTTTTTGAATCATTTTTTATTTTGGCAGTTGACAATTTAAAAAAATTCAGAGTAGAAATCAAAACAAACTGGCTTTAAAAACACTTGCAAAAAGTTCAAATGTTGCTTTGATGTCAACTTTTTTGAAATATTTCTCCGCCAATATTATCAAATCAAACAAGTTCAATCGTTTTTTTTTTTCCACGAACCAGCTCACATCGACTCCCCGTCCCGTACAGCACTGGTTAAGCAGCTCAAGGCAATGAGATCATCGCTTTTTCACGCGCGCATTACTGGTTTACTCATTCCGAAACCAGCTTTCCCAATCCGCCTTATCGACGTCCTTTCCTTCACCTGTCCGGTTCGTTTCGGTTCAACCCATTTTAAATATTCACCTGCTTTCCCTGTCACCCTGTACTGTGTGTAAAGTATGTCAATTTATTGCGATTCAAACGATAAACAACATTATCGCTCGCTGATCTGAACGAGATAGCATAATCACCGTTTAAGAGTTAATTTACTGCATGTCACACCTTTTTTTTGTTTGTTATGAGTCCCCGTGTGAAACCGCAAGGTAATTTTTTATTCCGTACACTATCCACTCCCGAAAAACGACATCATCAAAGAGGTAGAGAGCATACTGATGCGATCCCGCTTTGATTAAATATGCATTTATTCCGGGTGAAAGGGGTTCAGCTTTTTTTTCCTGCGTACATTATTTGAATAGACGCAACACTTGCGGAACCCTCGTTTTCAACGGCAACCCTGTTTAAATATTTAAATCAACCCCTTTTTTGTTCAGCCCGAGCCCTAGTCAAAAGAGATGTAAAGTGGCAGGGCCTACTTGATTGCCGATGGCGGCTGCCGGTGAGCAAGCTCATTATTAGTGTAATCTCCGTCTTTGGCTCTCCTGAGTGGAGTGGAGTTTTTTTTTTGTTAACATGTTTCCATCGCTCTCGAGTCTCTTTGGAAACAAAAATCGAAGCCTACTTTGCAACCGATCAGCGGGGTGAGACAAACCACGGCGACACGAGAGAATAAGAGAAACAACCGCGACTGCATAAATTAAGGGAGTTTTTTTTTGTCTGTTCCCCGACGATTCTCATCAGCCGACCAGCAGGCTTCGTCGATGCGCGATTTGAATTTGATGCTTCTTCGTCTGCTTTGTTCTGGTCAAACCGCGGCAGCAACCAATCACCGATTGCCGACGACTACAACGACGACGACGACGACGACGACGGCGACGTCAACAGCGCGCGAGTGTGTATTGTGCGAACGAGATTTATGTTTTCCATGTTATAAATTTAAAACGTGGCGTGGCTTCGCTGCAATGATATACTTCCATGCCACAGTGGGAAATCGTTCAACATCAACATCATCAGCAGGCGTTGGTGAATTTCGATTGGATGCTGAGCGCTACCATTTTGGATTCGGTGGCGTTCTGTCAGTCGCCGTCGCTGCGGGGTGGCTGCGAATGCACAGTACGTAATTTAATCGCAATAAAAGCGTTTAATTGAAATGGAAATCACGATTTGTGAATAAAATAAAATATTTTACCCGGCGGTCCCGTGGAACAAATTAGCAAAGTCGTGGCGGGTTTTTTTTATTTTGTTGTTGTTCCTCGCTGCAGGGAAAATGTTTGCTAAAGTCCACAGAAGAGGAAGAATTATAATGAGAGCCAGATTTTTATGTTCGCCAAGTCTTCCACAACCGTGATTGGGGTTCTGTTGTTTCGGCTAAGCTTGGAATAAACACTACTAGTGCAAATAGGTTTTGCTGGAAACGATAAAAAAAAACGAACGATTTGCTTATTGGATGAGAACTGTTTCGATACGCGATTTGAAAAGGATTCTCACCGCAAAATGATACTTAAATTGGACAGAAGCAAATAAATTATAATGGCCTTCCGTTAGACGGTCAGTCCGAATTTTAAAATTGACCAATCACAAATAACAAATTTTAACGCTTAAATTGCCCTTTACAGATGCGAAGTGATATATCGGAATTCTATTGTTCAGTAGTACATTGGTTCTGTGACATTTTAATTGTTGAAAACCGGTAAAAAGTTGAGAATTATTTCACCGGGACAACAACTGGATATTTTCTTGAAAAGCCGGGAAAAATATTACTAGCTCAAAAGTGAGTAAAGATTTTCAACATCTAGATTTGTTTATTCCACTAAAGAAGAGTAGAAAGCAATACCAAATTTGGGGTTTAGGGCCCGGTTCTTCCAAGGAATTTAAAAATTTTTTTTTTGTTTCGTAAATTGCTTGAAAATACTCTCAGAAATGATATAGAATTACACTGAGGTTCTTTCTCGAGCGGTTATTTTATGCGGTTTTATTAAACGGCCTTTTTACGCGGTTTTCCGAAGTTAGGTCGTAGAAATGCATGAAACGTCGAGATCTGGTGTTATCCCGAAATTTTGTTCAAGTCAACTCTGATGAAAGTTTTTGATTCAGACATTTCATGCATTTCTAAGACATTTTGATTTCGGAAATTTCAAATTTTGTTGAAGTCCCAAAGTCGATTTTCCAGAAAAAAAAATAGTTTTTTGAGATTACACCAGATTTGGACGTTTTATGCATTTCTAAGGCATTTGGCATTAAAAAAAAAATTTTGATTTCGGAAATCTCAATTTTTTTGTGAGTCCCTAAGTCGGTTTTTTTTTCAAGAATTTTTTTTTAGTTCACTCCGAATCTGGACGTTTCATGCACTTCTAAGATATTTGGCATTAAAGAAAATTCTAAAGTTTTGCCCCGTGTAAAAAGACGGGTGGGTAATGTCAGAGACATAACTGGATGTCGTGAATACGAAAATAACTCACATGTTCCTTAACACTTCCGAATATCAATTAGTTGATTAATTGTATGAATTATGCAAGCATTCCCCCTTTTCACATTTTTCACAAAAACAAAGAAGGCTTCACTTGATCTCGACTACTGTGATTTTCACACAGCGAAAAGTGCACAAATCTAACCAAACTGTTATAGATTTACACTAAACTGAGAATATTTCTCTTCGATTTGCGAGCAAGAAATCCTAATAGTTCTTTAGAAAACTTTGAGAGGCATTAGAACGGCTGATTTTGTGTGATGCTCTCCACCGTTATCCTTTTTTCCTTGTTTTTTCACGAATGCAAACAACTGGCAGCTGTAACGTAATCTTGTCGGAAGCGAAACTAGCTTTGCAAACGACACAAAATACATCTGCTCGCAGTGGCGATAGAATCCACACTGATCCAATTTTTGTTAAGAGGTTTCTTTTTACGTGATTTCGTTTGTAGCTTTTTCACTAATGGGCGGTCCTAACGGCTATAAAAATAGCCACATACAGAATTTTAATGTCGATTATTTCATTTCGGATTTGCATAATTCATTGAAAGAAACTATCAGGATGCTGTACGGGATTCATTCCTGCCTTTAAGAAGGACCAAATTTCGGAACTCACTACAATATTTAGCACTGTTCGGAACATTTTCTCGAACGATTTGTTGTACAGCAGCAGATATTTTGTTCTCTTTCTCAGAACGCGTTCTGATTGGTTGGTGTTGACATGGGTTAAATGAGATACACGTTTAAGTTTAAAAAAATCGATGCTATGAGCTTCCAAAATATGGGAGAAACGCAAACGCGCCTTATGAATAATCCTCTTTGATACTCGTTTATACCAAACATTTTAGAAAAGCTTAATTTTGAATTATTTGAGATTGTGTCACACGAGAGAAAATTTTATCATAAAATTGTGTTCATATTTCCGATGGCATGTAGCAAAAATTATATTGATTCGTTAGATACAACAAGAGATACTCACGATCAAAAACTTATCACTCTCTCAGATGGTGAATTTTGAAAAGGCGCCCCATAGTAAAGTAAGTCGTATTCACGACAAAAGAAACCTCAGTGTAGTCGCGAAAAGTTGGTAGATTTGTTCTCGATTTTCTCAGAGATGGCTGAACCGATTTTCTCAAACACTGATTCAAAGGAAAGGTCTTATGGTCGCATAGATCGTCATTGAATCTATGAGAAAATGCGTTAGAAGTTAATGGAAGAGGTTATTAAGAGCTGAGGCCAGTAGGTCGCGTATAACCACGTGTCTCACTCTGCGTATTACATTTCTCTCCATGCTCTCTCGCATATGTGCAAAATGACTCTCGATGAGCCTGAGGCTGGCCAGAAAAGTTTCGACATTTTCGGTTACAAATTTGACTACATCAATCGGTCGAATGGTATTGACATAGGGTAACAGAGATATTTTGACCCCCTTTAGGATTAATTATATTTTGGCCCACTTTGTAAAAATATCCACCAAGTGTTGTAATATCTTTGAAAACCCCTTCCGCAATAGGTAATTTAATGTGATTAACAGTTCGGCTGAAAAGTTCGTATCGTTTAATAGAAACACACATTTTTTTGCCAAAATTCGTTTTTATTATTCAACATAATTGCCATCAGAGGCGATACAGCGATTAAAGCGATCTTCCAACTTTTCGATACCATTTTTGTAGTACGATTTGTCCTTTGCCTCAAAATAGGCCTCAGTTTCAGCGATTACCTCTTCATTGCTTCTAAATTTTTTACCAGCGAGCATTCTATTGAGGTCTGAGAACAGGAAAAAGTCACTGGGGGCCAAATCTGGAGAATACGGTGAATGAGGGAGCAATTGGAAGCCCAATTCGATCAATTTCAGCATGATTTTCATCGACTTGTGACACGGTGCATTGTCTTGATGAAACAAAACTTTTAGATTTGATTGTAATTTATAAAAAAAAATTATTAGATATTTTATGAATTTTTAGTACATCTGCATCTACAAACAATGTTTTGAAACATCGTATTGTCCCACACAGGTTTTATGGTACACAATCCATTGGAGATGAGTCCAAGATGCTTTTGCTGGATTTCTATTAAATTTCAGAATAAGTTAGCATAATATGATTGCAAAAGAAATATCAGGTAACATGTTTAATAAAATTATGATAAATTCTTAGGAGCCTTCATGTTTTTGAGTGGGCTATAATGATTGTCCTAATTTCATCATAATTTGTCTCAGTAATATCATCTTGAGACAATACTTGTGTTGTAATTTTTGTATTGATTTCAATAGGATTCACAAAATTTAAAAAGCTGTCGACTTTGACCTTGTCCACCGTTTGCAATGAGTATTTGATTTCCTTCTTTGAGAGTTGAAATTGGTTTCTGTGAATTTGTGGAAAACCTTAGAAAGGTTTAGAAGATGGTTTGATTTGTTCAGTGAATGTTTAATGTTTAACTTACATTAAAAATCATTACCTATGGATTTCTTAGTGGATCACAAAAATGCGGGTGTTGATGTCGACGAAGAATCAAATTTAGATCATCTCAGTACCTAGAGGCATAGATTTTAGTTGTTTTTTCCAGAGCGACAAGAGTCCATTTTAAGAATTTTAGAAGGATTTAGTTCTGTTTCACCAAAATTCAATTTTGAAAGAATATCTTATATGTTGTTAGATGGAATCGGGAGTAGAATATTTTCTTGTTCGTTTTTAACCTTAGGTATACTTTTTTAGACTATACTAGGCTAATATAGTATTGCAATACACTAGAGATGTGAATCTGTAATCTGTAGCTCTCATATTATTTCCGAAGAAACAGTTTCAGAAGAACGAAACCAAAAAGGATAAAACCGCATAAAATAAATTATGTATAAAAAAATAAGAACGAAAGAACGGTTCAATAGAATTAATTCTTTCGGTAAAACTATTAAGTTTTGAACGATTCTTTGTAATGAACGGTTTTGCCCATCTCTAGAATACGCCCCTAGTTTAAATCCTAAGAGTCTTAAGAACTACTGATTTTACAGAAAGCCTTAACAAGACTTATTCAGTGGTAGTCTTACAAAAGACTAAATAGTTCGGATAATAACAATTTCAATTTTCGGTATAAGGCTTTAAATTTAATTCTTAATTATTTGGATTTCAAATGACTGATGGTATTTCTGGCTACCTAGAAAACACTAAGAATAATCGAATTTGGGGTAAAAGCTGCACTTAAGAGAGAGCATGAAGTCTGAATAAAATTTGTTGATTTTTAGACAAAATTGCGAGAATGTTAATGCTGTATTCCTTCGTGAAATACAAGATTTATCACTTTTATCATATCCGCTGGCCAGCTATGTTTCTTGTTTTAATCCTACTGTTACCTCGAATTAATTTGAAATAATCAAAAAGATTGAGTTTTCATCTTGAAGAGCTAGTACATACGAATAACATTAGTAGCAAAGTAACAGGCAAAATAAAGATGGAATACATTGAGCTGGGTGGTATAGTTGGTTCTTAAGATGAATATTTGGACAAATTGTGGATGAGGTTATTTAAATTTATTATTTTTTAAATCTTAGATCTTCTATTAAGTAAATCCTCATATTTAAACAAAAATGTTTTGAATGTCTTGTGGCTCAGTGTTTCGTTGATAATACTATGTTGAATGATGGGAGCGTAATTAACAAAACAGCACTTAAAATCATATAAACGATACAAGGAGGCTGTCGAACCGAACAAACAGTTTATAATCTAAATTAGAGCTTATATTTTCACTCTGCAGATCTCCACCTGTTTACCATTTTTACAGTCGAAAGTCGGATCCGGATGAAATGGACCACAAGAAAATCGGTTTAGCCATCTCGGAGAAAATTGATCGCTCAAAAACGTTACATACACACACTGCCCATACTCGCATATCAGTCCCATATCGATTTTCATCAATATTGAGTTAGCTTGAGGAATGAAATCTATTCTTAATACACTCTCAGAAATTGCAATAAGAGTTGAGGGTTAGTTCAGTAAAATGTGAAAAAAATATCAACTCATGTCTGTCCTATATGCAAAGCACCCGCATATCAGTCACATTCAGTGCAAATTTCAATAATTTTATTTGTTGCAATATTGGAATAGCAAAGGTGTATTACCGACATTTCATGTAAAAATACAATGATTTAGCGTTAGGTAGCACACAAAATAAAACAACTCGGAAATAAAATTTTGATCGTCGTTTTCTCGAAATTGGAAATTGGAAACGGCAATTCACTTGCCACCCTGTAATTAGCAAAATCGATCGTTTGCAGCATTCGAATTCGTTTCTGTGTTTCATTTTCAAAAAACCCTTATTATCCAGCTAGGCATTTGCAGCTGCGGACAAATACCCAGCTTTTCGTGACGAACAGGATTTTATTTGGATGTACCAGTAGAAGTGGCAGTAAAAGCGTATTCTTTCGGATATTGAAGCTCACTTTTGACCTTATATGGAAAGCTGTGTGTGTGTGTTTTTGTTTTGCTTTTCATTGGAAAGAGCAGTAAATAACCTCTATTTTGAGTACTAAACATTCTTATCTATTTAATATGGATCGAAATCGTATTCGCATAAAAGAAAATCTATTGTGATATAGAGCAACCAAAATGCTTCTTAGAGCCGAAACAAAGATGTTTTATCCGATTTTGTCAAAATCCGTTGATAGAGAGTTGAGTAGTCGGCAAAATAGCATGACGATACTACTAATGAGATGACTACCCGGGTAAAAGCCTTTTTTTATACGGGGATAAGTACCGTGTAAAAAAACCGCGTAACTTTGGAAATCCGTGTAAAAAACGAATTTTTTTATGCTGAATATCTTAGAAATGCATCAAACTTCCTAATTTAGTGAGATCTAAAAAACAAATTATCTGCTTTGGGAGAAATTGCAAACAAAATTTCATCCCAAATGTCTAAGAAAAGCATGAAACATTGAGATATGGTTTAATCTTAAAAAAATTGAAAAATGAACGGGATTAGGGATTTTTGAGACCGCGTAACTTCGAAAATCCGCATAGAAAAAGCTCGCAAAATTGAAGAAATTTTTATTTTGATTCCAAATGTCTTAGAAATTCATGAATCGTCGAAATCTAGTGTAACGTAGACAAAAAAAATTTGTTGAGAAAAAATCAAAAATTTTCTAAGCGTCAGAGAGTTGACTTTAAAACAATTTCTGAATAGCATCAGATTTCAACGTTTCATGCATTTCTAAGACAAAACAAGAAAACCGCGTAGCTTTGGAAATCCGCGTAAAAAAGACCTCAGTGTACGTACAATTTCTAGATTATTTCGATGAAATATTAAGAAATATATCGCTATGACAGCACAGAAACGTAAAGTCAAGATATGATGGTAAAATTTGTTATTATCTTTTGATCTTTGTTTGCATATTACATCTAGCCCAATTTGAAGAAAAGATTTATTGGAATGATACGAAAATAATCGAACTCCTGATAACTGTCAATCTCGTTTCTCGGCCCGCCGCAAGGACGCTGCTTTGTTCGTTCGAACTTTAACCCTTTCCGGCAACAACACTGTTTACTAGAACGAGTAGCTGATTTACGATACGCGCCAAACGGTCATAAATATTTCTTCTAAATAAAAAACGCAAAACATCGATGACATTCGCGCTCGCTAACGCCACCATCATCGTCGATTGCGCACTAGAATCGCGCTCTCTAGACCAGACAGGCAGTCAGGCACCATACGGCACCGGCTGAAATGATGGGTATCCGTTACCAAAGGCACCACATCCGTACGTAGAATATCATCTAGCAGGCGCGGAAGAATGTGTGGAATCAAGGAAAAAAAAAAACAAATCCCGAACCAATATCGCATCAGCCAAATCAGCGCCATTGTGTTGTCAATTATAAACACAGGAACCCAAACGAGACTCTCTCGAGTCGATTGCGCAGTAGGCTGCGGTTGGTTTTTGGTGAATGGGCGCCATTAAACTGAGAATAAATAAAACAATTTTTAACGAAGTTTAAAATGTTTAAAACATGGCAGCTGCTGGTCTACAATTGAAATTGAAATTACAAGTCACAGTTTCAAAACGGCAAATCAAAAGCCAAGGAGGAGGGAGGGAAGGGTTGACATTAAAAAGCGTGTTGATGAATTATGGGCTCACGCTTTGCTGGCTCCTCTCGGTCGAGTTTCGACGGTTTCGTAATTGATCGCGTTCGGATTACCGTTTTGGCCCCGAGTCTTTTCACATTGCATCAATTTGTATTATCAAGTAGGCGACGAGAAAGGATGGTTTTAAAATTCGAAAAGTGCAACCCATTAAACACACACACGATGATTGATATGGGCCCGTATGAGCACTCGGTGGCAGCAGGCCATGATGATCAGCGCCCACTTTCTCTCGTTGCACAAGCCAAATTAATAAAGGTTATGACGTGTTTTAAAAACTGATATTTATGACATTTATTGATCAGTGATAGGAGCAATTTTCGACATTGTGTGTCGTTAGGTTTTCTTTTAAAAATTTGTTCTCGTACAATAGGAAGGGAATGAAAGGGTTTTGCTCGAGCGGACGGGAAAGGGGTTGTTCGATGCAGATGGTCTTTTTTTTCGGGTTTGCATTTATGCGAATAGCACAAATTATATGAAATTTGCTATCCGGAGATGATTGATTTTTTTTCCTCTACTAGTTTTGCAACCAATCCGATCCGAACACGCACGCATATCATGTGTGCGGCAATATGTTGTAACGGTTCAATATGCATGAACCGAACGGAAAACATGGCAAAAGGCAAGCGAGGGTGGGAGAGAGAGAGAGAAAGAGAGAAAGAGTGCAAGTCAAAGGAAGGGTTTACCATATTTGTTGCATGTTGCCTACTGCTTTTATCTCCATCGCCATACATCATCATCTTTTGTACCGCAAGTAAGCTTTTTTTTCCCTCGTCGTCGTTTCGAAATGAATTTCCAATTCAAAATATAGCTAATTTTAAATCAAACACACAAATCTAACGGCCATCTTTTCCCTTTTCCGTGTGGTTGATTTCTGTTTTCGATTTTCCCTGTTTTTTTTTCTTTGTATGCTCCGGTTCATTTTGAATAGGCTACTGAAATTGTTGACAATTGTCTCGTTTTCATCATTTGCGATTTTGTTCCTCTAAAATCGAGTAAAACTCATTCTGTCAAACGAGTGATTTTTGGTTTCTCAGAGCAAATTCAGCAGCTAGAAGTTCTATATGGAAGATCTATAATAGAGCAGAAACTGGAACAAACGTATCCCTAGCAAGCCGTTCTAGTTTTATTTATTCGATCAGTTCTTTTTTGTATATTTGAAACACGAGTAAAACACTGCTGGGGCTGCCAGTTTTTCTAGTTATAAAATTCAGATTTAAATTTTGTAACTGACATAAATTATGCATCTAGAACTAGAACACTACTGAATATGCCCTCACATAACCTTACGCTGTTTAATCCGCGCCGCCAGCGCTGCCAAATTTTCACAATTGCAATTCCGTGGATTCTCACTGGATGAAAGAGGTAAAAAGCGTCTAACGCTTCCACTTCTGTGAATCTTCAAAGCAAGTGGCTTACAGAGAATTTGCATTTCATAACAGAGGAATTAGACTACGTTGCCCCGTTTGAACGCGGACATCGAGGCTTAGTTGTGTTTTTATTTCTGGAATAAGGCAAAAAATTGGTTAAACAAAAATAACGATATCTCCGTTAAAATAAACGGATTTTAACAATCTATAGCTTGTTGGACAGCTATTACAGTGCGAAATCTAAGTCTAAAAACATATTCTGTTTTCAAAGTCAGTTGTGACAGATATTGTCAAAAAATGAAAACTTTGACATTAAACTTCGTATAACTCAAAAAGTAAACATTCGATCTCAAAAGCATTCAATAGCGTTCAGGGTGACAGGGAAACCTTTCATTTGCGACTAGTTTGATCAAAATCGGTCATCAGTCATCTCTGAGATCTCGACCTCTTTGTTGATAACACTCATAACACACACATGGACATTTGCTCAATCCGTCGAGCTGAATCGATTGGTATTTGAAACTCGGCCTTTTGAGCCTCGGAGAATTTTTCTAAAATTTGAGGGAATTCTATACCTTTTATATTTATAAAAAAGGTAAAAATTTCGAGGTAACACCAGATCTCGACATTCCTAAGTTTCGCGTCAGAACTTTATCGCGAATATCTCCTGATGTACTTAATTCAACAACATAATTTCTACAAGCTATCGGAAATATGATCAGGAATTTGTGATTAAATTTTCAACAGCGTGAGACAACCTTTTGGAAACAATGAGGAAAATTGATCACGCTGGCTTGCCTTTTTCGCACCCAGATGACGGTTTTGAGGTAGTCAGGCACATATCAGTTCCGATTATCTACTGGACGAGTATACTTTGATTGAAAATCGTTCATATCTTCTAGTACTCCATTTCTTCTAGTACGAAACCGGGTGTCGAAGTGAAGTTCTCCCACCAACATCAGTAAGAACAAACTAAGTATAAAGCGTAAAACGCTCGGGTCGTGCTCTAATTCGGACTTCGAACGTCGGGAGCAGCAGTCGCCAGTAATAAGAGTAGACCTTTAGCGTGGTACAAAACCACAATGAATCTACAGGTAAACGATATCAGAACTTTTTATCCTGCTTACGGTATAGCAAAAACAGTGATATGCAATATAAGCAATCATTGTCATACTCTATTAAGCACGTGTTTCAAAATGACGAATCGTATGGATCAAACATGCATGTAAAGTCTTCGCCGAAAACTGCTCGCTGCGCGCCAAACGATCTCCCAACGATCTAGTATTCTTTTCTTCAACAGCGAAATACTGAGAATTTTGTTGCGCACCAATCAATCAATCTATCAACCATAGACGACTTTTTGAACGGAAAATTCCATTTTCAATACTAAATAACTTTATGGATTTTTCCCACTTTTTCGTCAAATTTTTCTAGTTTTTTTATGTACGAAGCCGGTGGAGATAGAAACTGATCAAACAAAAAAAGAATCATGTAAATCCGTATATTCGTTCTTAAGTGATGCGATTACAAAGAATGACCTCTGCATTTATATATATATATATATATATATATATATATATATATATATATATATATATATATATATATATATATATATATATATATATATATATATATATATATATATATATATATATATATATATATATATATATATATATATATATATATATATATATATATATATATATATATATATATATATAGATATAGATTATATCGATTAATCCGCGTTATGAATCGTCGAGATGGTTCTCCGAATTCAAAAAACTCTTCGACCGATGTAAAAGTGCGAATCTTTATTGTAAACGGTTAGTTATTGTAAAAGTAGTACGATGGAAGCGAGGTACGAGTAAGGATCCATGGCGCAGAGATCTGGATGGCACTCGGATGCATAACGATGACAATGGATTAGGGCTGACGACTTCTCCATTCTAAAGCTTTGCAACAAATCGAGCCTGTTGGATACAGTGACGTCGTTTACGAGTTTCCATATTTGCGCTGCACGTTTTCGATCCTCAGGCTCCAAGTCAATTGATTAGGATGCCAAACAATTGAAGCATTATCCAATATTGGCCGAACGAGAGAGCAGTAGAGAGCTTTTAAACAGTACGGATTAGAATTTTTTTGATATCCTAGTGATAAACAGTTATTGTTGATTAGCTTTTGCGATTACTTCCGATCAATGCAAATTGAACATAAGCTTTTGGTCAAGTGGCACACCCAAATCGCTCAATTAGTGAGTTCTTTGCAGAATAACACTATCGATGACATAGTCGAATCTTATTGAATCTTTGAATCATCGGCATACGCTAATTTATATCCAGGCCAGGGAATTTGTTATATGTCGTTGAAATACAGAATGAACAGCAACGGACCTAGGTTGCTTCCTTGGGGTACTCCGGACGAGTTAGAGAAACTGAAGGATTTAGTTGAGCCAAGCTTAACACGTAGGGTTCTGCAAGTCAAGCCAATTAGTTTTACGCACTGAAATCCCTAGCTTAGATAACTTTGCTAGCAGAATATCATGGTCAATTATATCGAAAGCAGCTTTAAAATCCGTATAAATTACATCCAGTTGCGCTCCGTATTCTAAGTGTCCAAAACAAGTTGTTGCGAATGTGAGAAGATTTGTGATAACTGATCGTCCGGACATAAATCCATGTTGATCGTTTGAGATATAGCATTTAGCTTCAGCAAGGAGAGCATTGCTAACAATAATTTCAAAAATTTTGGATGCGGCTGAGAGACTTGTAGTGCCACGATAATTTGCAACATTCTGTTTATCTCATTTTTTAAACGATTGTTTCCAAATCGCCGGGAATCGAGATTCAACAAGTGACTGCACGGAACCACCCGCGATCCCATTTCAACCAGAATATTAGTTGATTTTCTGAAATCGATTGGTTAAAATTTGGTACAACTAATCGATTGTTGTTTTAACTAAACTGTCATTTTTGTTTTTCGATTAGCAGAAACGATGTTTGAAACAACTAATTTAACTATTTGAAAAGAAAATGCTGTCAATTAGTGAGGACACATACCTTCCAATTTCAACAAATATTTTAGTTGAAATAACTGGTGTTGTTATTGGAACAAAATTCTGTTAATTGAAAAATAAATCGGTTTTATTTGTTTTAGACATTGCAAATAGTTGCGTTCTGTGTGTTTGAAACTCTTCGCTCCTGTTACTTTCATAAATTAAATTCATGCCAAAAAGCGTTTTATTGCTAATGCATGAACATCATCATCGGTATCAAACAGCTGGAAGTAAAACATTCAGCTGGAAGTAAATCAATGATCGAATTTGAAGCATGAAATTTTTGCGTTTACCTGAAAGATTACGAGATGATCATTCATTAACATTTTCTAATTTGTCACCAAATCTTTTTCATCTTAAACAAGGTTAACTTTATCACAACACCGCTATTATATAAACACTTGTTATCATAAATTTCTCAAATCGAATGAACACAATTTCACAAAACGCTTTAACCATCGATGTTGTTTTCATTGACATTTTGAAGCGACGCGAACAGATTTCAACTAAAAAAGTTGTTGATTTTGCATTGCAATTATTGTTTTGCTTTCAACTGTCTCCGGAATTTGACAGCATTGAAAACAACATATTTTTCAACTACTTGAATATATGCAAATCAAAAACCATATTGGTTGAATCAAAAATAAATTAGTTAAATCAATTATCGCAAAAATCAAAAACTGCGATATCGCGATTTTATGATCGAAGGGTTCTCCGTGTGGTTATAAATTCTACACAATGGCTCGGCAAGAGCTTCAATATTACATCGATAACTACGCTTTGATTAAAAATGTCTAATTTGTGGAATACATTTACTGCATTAAATTCCTTGTTTCGACTTGAGCAGTTCTACTTTCGTACTGTTCCAGCTTATTCGAATTGAGTTGAAATCCTTTAAAATTCAGGGTGGAAAAGATTACTACGACTACGAGAATTTCGCTAAACGGTAGCAAAATCATTCTTTAATGTTATAGTTTCTTACGCGGGGGATACGTACCGCGTAATAAAACCGCACAAAAAAAAATACGGATGTGTAATGTCAGAGACATAACTGGATTTCGTGAATACGAATAAAATTGACTCTTTTTTATAGTTCCGAATATCAATTAGTTGATCACTACTAACATTTGAAACGATACACCTGAACAAAAGTACAGATTAGTTACATTAAACATTCTAACACACACCTAAATATTACGAAATAACTAGTATAATTCTTTATGATGAAGTAATGTTGGTTCTGGAAAGAAAGTTAAAGGCGTTCGTGATGAAGAGTGACGAGTTGAGTTCGAATTCCGATGCAATGTAATCAGTTACATGAATAATGTTGACCATCGTGGGCTTGAGTTGAACAAATCAAATTATAGAACGATTTATTATACGAATCAATTATAGGATTCTGCTGTTGAAATAATGAGGTCGAATAAAGAGTTTTTCTTTGCATTTAGCATGCTACAGTTCGTCCAGCTGCTTCGGGTACATTTTTACTTAAAAACGGACTGCTTAGGATGCTACTCATTATATTTGTAAGCTGCTTAAGCCAAATCATTACATTTTCATAACATTGGATTACTTGACCAATTATCAAATGTAAATCGTGATTATCATATATCGAAGAGATTATTCATTGGCTTGAACGATAATCATTCTTCATGTTCACTCCGGTAGAACAGAAAGATTGCATATTTTTTCATATATTTTTTTCTAATATTATTTCACAGGACCGAACTCAACCATTCGTTAATTGTAGATCGAGTACTAAGCAAAATGATGTGATGACTCGACTAATGAGACGACTATTGATACAATCATTAAACGAATTCAGTGTTCATGGTAAAGTTAATGGACACAAGAATGAACAGAAGAATATTAAATTTTATTGCTAAATTGTTAAGTGAAAATTGATCCTATATTTGTCATGCTACGAACATTCATCAAACACGACTAAGTAATATCACCAGACTAGCGGTGAAGCAGTCCCTTCCGACTATCCCAAGGATTTGCTATTAAATTTTTAAACGTCTTCAATCTCAATCTCGTCTTCAAGTTTATAAACTTATAAAACCGATACACTGAAGAAGGATGCAAATAGCATTCCGAAATACGTATCTGTATTATAACGTTTGATACACTTTCGGAAAAATAGTGACTGTGAAAATAGTGACTTTGTGAGAGTGTAATGACGTGATATAGTGGAATTCAACGGTACAACAACAGTACTATTAGTGAGAACATTCTACTAACAGCTCAAACAGAAATTTAGTGGTCTTCAATCTACAATTAAGCCTTAACTTGCAATGACAAACAAGTCTCAAAGGCAGCTTCTGGAAATTTGCAGAATAAATTTAATGTATTCATCTTGGTTAGCTGTGCTCCACGCTTCATGTCGAATCCATTAGTTCGAGAAAGATCTACCATCTCTGATCAATGCACTGACTCAAAGGATGAGGTGACGATTGGTTCATTTTTGCGTAACAAAAGCTTTTAACATGTTCACAATTTTTTTTTGATGACCTTCGGGCCAAGGTTAATGTGTTAAATGTGAATTTGTCGTAACTCGTTTATTGTAGGCCAAGTAATCAGTAAAATAATATCGTTGGACAGTTCTGCTGTTCGAAAAGATAAATTCAAAAACATAATTTCAGGCGAGACGAAGTTCGACGGGTCAGCTAGTATAAGATAATATTTCATGTAGACTACAGTCAGATGGAATCAAACGATAAAAAATAGAATTAAAAATTCAAGAAGTTCAGCACTTCAAACGATTTTCAGTAATATGCGGTTATCTTTCTGATTTCTATCAATCTTTGGAAAACTTGAGAAGCCTAGTTATTTGATGTTATTTATGAAATAACCAGAAATAATAAGATCATAAATCGATAGAATTTTTATCAGACTTCTTTTTACCGATTTGTCTGAAAACCATTTCACCGAAGATCATTTTACCGAGCTCAGTTTTTTTGCATAATTAAGTTTTCAAATTTCAAATAAAGAAAAATTAAAGACGTTTATGTTCCAATCCGTTTTGTTAACCCAGAACTCCTATACCTATTCGAAATAACGAACAAATTCATTTAAAGTCAAACCGGAAGGGTTTCGCAGAAAATTTCGGTTTTCCGTAGATTTCATTAACGGATCCGTTAATCCGTAAAAGTTCAAGAAATCCGTAGATCCAGGAATATTTCCGTAGATTTGAATCACGGTTGACACTGCGGAACGATCATTCTCAAAGTTGGAAAGTGATAAATAAGTATTTGAGAAATAGTACGAGTCAAGAAAGTCTAAGGGATTTCAGTATACTTCCAATCAAACATAAAACAGCTAATAATTTACGAAATGGAATAAAACTGTTGAGACGTATTTTTACGGGAACAAAAATTATTAGTAAAGTTATTTTGACTAATTAGTCAATAAATACCGCTTTTTGCACATATCTTTCTAAGGGTTCCCACAAGTTAACTACGTAGTCTAGCCTTTGGAGCAAAAGTGGCTTTTGATGCAAACAAAGTTTACCACGAAATTCTCTCGAGATTTTAGTTATACCTCCAAATAAACGATTTGCTTTATTAATCGCAGCTGAAAGATGCCGAGATTAGTTTTTTTTATCATTCGGAGTGAATGATAAACTGAATTGAATGAAATTTGATGTGATCAACACATTGCAGTTGAGTGCCTGCGACGGTAAAATCAAAACTAAACTTGATTCTCGTACGATTATGGGTATTACCGAGACATTTCGCAGTACAGAGAATCATCTTATTTCATATACAATGTTCCAACTCACGACAACCAGCTTATTTGAAAATAAGACGTAGTTATAACTGTTTAAATTCAAATTGCTCAACACGATGCGTTACTGTTTCATATTGTTCAATTCCTTGAACTTGTGTCCCAGAAAAAAAAGAGAGAAAAAAAAACCCTAACCTTACCCTAGGTCGAAATTCCATTCAAAGAACACAAACTGTTGCCAAAAATTTTACACTTTCGTTTCTCCTCTGTAACACATGCAATCTAACAACAACAACAACTCAACCAGCTGGAAGCTGGAGCGTGTGTATCGCGTTCTATCAAAAACGTCATCATCATCATCTTCATCATCATCATCAGCGGCAGTAGCAGCAGAAGCATTGATTCATTTGTTAAGTTTCCCCCTTTGAATTCAAACGCCTTCGGAAAAGGGTGCCTGCTTTCGATCGCAGCAACCAACCCTTCAGCATTGGCGCAACGACCAGCGCGGAAAAACGCATTCCTTGTGTGCGAGTGTGTTGTGCAGCTCGTTTGAATTCGGTACGCCTGCTGCGATATGTCGGCAAATTGGTTCCCTTCGTGACTGGGAGAAAAATCCGCGTTTGATTGGTTAAATGTATGTTTTGATTTTAAAACCGGCAGCTTACCCCATTTTTTTTCGATTGTTATTTTTTTTTCTAACAGTCGTTACTTTTAAATCATTTCTACCTCATAACGTAAACGAAAGGGGTTGGAACGGAGTGGCCCCTTCCGAATGATGCCGAAGAAAGGAAGATTTTCTCACTTTTGAATGTGTTGACTTCTCGATTGTGGAAGAAAGTCATTCCGAAGGTTCTTTACAGTCGGCATATGATTCTCAATGGATATTTTCTTAACTAGGTCATTGACAACATACTACTCACAGCACGTGGCCGTTGGCACCCTCCGGAGCTCTGTCATTATTAATAAGACATGTTTTTTTTTCTTCTTCTGCTTCTCCTATTTCCAGGTGATGTTTACAGTGACCGTGACGATGGAAGTGACCGTGAGCATGCCAGTAGCCCAATTCCGTTGGAACGATCTGAACGAGTCACTCCTCTCAATCTGGTAAGGTTCTTTTCTGTGAATATAGTAAACAAAACTAATGCAATTCTTTACTGCGCCCAACAGATAACGGATGCCTCTCGACGGACTCCTTCCCCGCCCCCACAAACACCCAGTAGTGGTCCGAACAACAGCAACATCGGCGTCGCTTTGGCAGCACTTCAGAATCAACTTCCGCTGGGTTCGCTGTTTCTACAGAATCAACTGGGACTGGGAACGCTCGGTGGTTTGTCCAGTCAGGAACTGAATGTGCTTCAGCAGGCATTGCAAGCTCAGCAAGCCTCCTTCCAGCAGCAACTTCAAAATTACATGCTTCTGCAGGCTCAGGGAACTCCTGGTGGAAACAACAATGCAACCGCACAGGCTACGGCCCAAGCCGCAGCCCAGTTTCTCATGCAAAATCAGGTAAATAAGCCATTGGATCATCAACCAGCACTGGAAGCTCTATCAATCAAATTCTCTTTTTCTCTCTCTCTCTCTCTCTCTCTGTCTTGTTTCGATTGTAGCTAAATCCAAGCTTTCCCACTCCGCCTCAGTCCATTATTAACAGTTCATGTGTCACTACTGCTAATGCTAACAACTCGCATCCTCCCGTTATCACGACTAGTGTTAATACTAATCTTAAACTACCCCACGATGGAGCACGATCGTTGCAGGTTCGACCCCCTTTCAGTCGCTCTAATCATTGAAACGTATATTTTTTTTCCTGTCAAAAAACCCCACTCATGTTCGGATTGTTTCATTTCATCAACAGGTCCAACAGGCGGTGGCTCAGCTGCAGGCCCTCCAACAAAAGCAACAACAGCTGAAAACCAGTTCCACTCCGACACCAGCGAACCTAGCCGGAACATCTCCTCTGCACAGTCCATCCGGTAGTCCTGGTTTGCATCCTCACCATCATCATCATCATCCCTCCAGCACCCACACCAACTTGCTCGGATCAAGCCAAACGACTCCACCGAACATCAGTCAGATGAATGTTGGCGGAATTCTGACTCCTTCCACTCCCAGTTCCGGAACGCACACCCCTCAGATGCAGAAACATCATGCAGCCGCCCCACGAGCCCTGGAACCGTCGCCGGAGGAAACGACCGATTTGGAAGAGCTGGAACAGTTTGCCAAAACGTTCAAACAGCGGCGGATAAAACTGGGCTTCACCCAGGGCGACGTGGGCCTGGCGATGGGTAAACTGTACGGAAACGATTTCTCCCAGACGACGATTTCTCGATTCGAGGCACTGAATTTGAGCTTCAAAAACATGTGCAAGCTGAAACCGCTACTGCAAAAGTGGCTCGAGGATGCCGACAGCAGCATCTCCAATCCGGGCGGGTGAGTATTTTTCGATGTGTTTAATGTTTTTAATACGAGAATCAAAAAATGTCGTTCAATGAAAAGTTATTCCGTAACAAACTTAAGAACTGACCGTTCGTCACTTGTGTTCTTTCAAGTCACTAACAGAAGAAAAAAAGAACGAGCAATTGAGGCATATTGACCGAATGATTTTGCATTCATGAAAAAAATTCTTTTAAGAACCTAAAATCGATTCCGAAAAAAAAATTGGCATTTGTTTTCCAATGGCCTTCTAGTGTCGGTAGTTTGATTGAATTCGCATCGTGTGCTTTTCTGTGGTGGGGAAATTTGGTTGCCGTACGTTCCTACGAATCTACGATATTCAATATTCCGCCGTAGAAGTTTCGCTTTCAAACCTAGTAACCTAGTAACATTTTTAATTTTAATAAATACTTGTAGCAGTCTTCAGTTTACTCTAGCATTAACATTTTTAGCTCCAGGATACTGAAAGATTATATTTATATCAAGTCAAGGTTTATAAAGCAAAATGAAGAATCAGCATAAACCGGCATTAAACCTATATCTAAATGCATCAAAATTCAAATAAGTTTTAAAGCTCGTTTGAAAATGTGTGTGTCTTGTCGTTTTTTAAGGTTGATTCTTTACTAAGAACATACTAGATTCTATTTGCGACTCTGAGGCTTTCTCTGAAGGATTTTTGTAATTCATCGTCATTTTGGTATGTCATCGTGTTAAAATTTGCCAACGCAATTCTGTAAAAAAAGCTAAAAAGTCATCCATATTTCCTACTTTTTGTGATTTGAAATGTATTTTATATAAAAAAAATGCTACTACAGAACATCAAAATGGTGACCGCGAACTTTTCTTTAAGGGCTGAGGCCAGTGTGTTTTGGGGTATTTTAGGGTGACGAATATCAATTTCAGAAAAGTTTATTTCGAATTATTTGAGATTATGTCACACAACTAATAATTTCATCATAAAATTGTGATCATTTATCCGATGGCATGTAGCAAAAATTATGTTGATTCGTTAGATACAACAAGAGATATTCACGATCAAAAACTTATCACTCTCTCAGTGGGTTAATTTTGAAAAGGCACCCCATAGTAAAGTAAGTCGTATTCACGACAAAATTTCCGACATATCGGATTTCCCTGCCATAGACGACGGTTTTGAAGGAGTAAGCGATATATATATATATATATATATATATATATATATATATATATATATATATATATATATATATATATATATATATATATATATATATATATATATATATATATATATATATATATATATATATATATATATATATATCAAAGGGAAAGCATCGCTCTGATTGGTCAATCGATGCAAAAGCGGATCTGTTGGAAGCACACGAATCTATAAATAGAAGCAAAATTATAGCTAACGTTTCAGTCCTACGCGTAGCATGCTAGAGGTAGGTTGTTGCTAGACAGCAAGACAAACAGTGCCATAAAACGATTTGAAGCTTTAATTGGTATTCTTTGATCTTGTGTCATGCAAGCTCGGATGAAATTCCATGTTATATCGGCCCTTATTACCGTTCTCACTTCCACTTTCACATTCACTTCACTTACATGTCACTTCACTTGATTTTCCCTATTACCAGTATCACGCATAGTGAAGTGATCACTGTAGTGGAAAAAACTCATTTTTTCAACGAAATTTTGATGGCGTGATGTTCATAATGACATCAAGATCATCCAAAGAATTACTTTTGTCTTTGAAGCGACTTCCGTACTAAGGACCTAAATTCACTTCACTCGATTTTCACCGTGTAGTGATACCGGTAATAAGTGCCATCGTTTCGCCTGAGAAATTGACAACTACCCAGAGTAAATTTTGAGTGCTTGAGATTAATTTCTAATTTATATAAGATGAACGCGATTGATAATGAGAAAAAGTTTATCGCTTCAACCGAAATCGCAGTTTGGTAGAGAAACTTAACGCTATAAAAATTACTACTTGCATACAAAACTTGAACACAAGCTTGGCGAAGAGAAGCTTAAATATTTAAATCCGTATCGCAAGTATGTACAAAGATATAATTGCAAACATTTGGGATATTGGTGTAATTTCATCGGCTATAAAACAAACAATGTTCGGTGTTGGTTCCTTATCAAGATCAATCTAAACTGATTCTCGTGCAATTGCGGATTCAAAAGTGTGACGATTGATTGAACTGTTTAATTGTGGATCATTAGAAATTTTGGTTGCCTTGTTCCACATCAATGGCTCGAACAACCTCAAGGGGCGGATCCTTGTAGTTTTTCGAAGACATATTCATTTCATAATTAGAGTTTGTGGCGGACTGAGAATTGACATCATAAAAGACTAAGACTGCTCTTATATATTACTGTAGTTGAAATACTATTCCGAGCTAGCGCGATTCACACGTCTTTATTCACGCAGTTCTAAAACAAGAAATCAAAATCAGAGCAATTAACGCAAGTAAACACGTTATTGTAAGAGTCGTCGTTCTTCAAAAAAGGCGAGATTTTAATTATAAATTTGTGTGATTCAGATTAATTGAATTGAAACTATTCTTTAAAGGAAGTTCGCCGTGCTTTTCATTATTTTGCTGTGCATAACATTTGAGATATTAGTTAAAATCGCTTAAAAAATGTGAGCGATGAACATCATATTTGAAATCTTCATATTTTGAAACATTACTGAAAATTTTACCATTAATTTCTGACCGTATTTCTGATGGCATGGAACAAGATTGATGTTATTACGTTTGGTACAATAGCAAATAGTCACGATAAAAATATACTAATGTCGTTTTCGTTTGAGAAAACTGACCCAGGGTAGTTTCATCAAGCAAACACTTTTCACGAAACTGTGTTGATTTCACTCTTAGCAACGGGGATTTGAGCAAACCTGAAATAAAAACCAGGTTCGAAACTGACTCGATTTTCAGTTCAACAACATTGAAACCAGGCTAGAAACTGGCTTCAAAGAAACGGTTTGACAGCAGTTAGTTTGGAAACTGTGTTAGATTTGGTATCAAGCGAAAACGACATAATTTCGAAGAGACACCAACGCAGAAAATCCATCATCATTTCCTTACGCATTATTGTTCCGCATTCTTGTTCCGCAGGTCTCTTCTGAGCTTTCGAAAAAAGTTGTCAGCATGGATTTTTGTTCCCTATGAACTAATCACGACAGTGCTGTCATTTCAAACGGCTGTGTTGAGCTTTCCATAGCTTATCCTGAAATTATTTTGAAAAATTTACACAGTTCAAAAACTTTTCCGATACAACTTCACACACAATTTAAAGAACACTTACGCAGAAAACCGAGTCCCGAACTTTTTTTTCTTACGCACGATTTTTCACTTTCCCGTCGCAGCATACTGCGATCGTTTGCCCGCAAAAACGTGCAGCTTTTCAACTGTCATTGTGTCTCATTTCCTCTTCGAACTTTGCTGAAATGAGCTTTCGAAATGTGAACGATATTTTCTTGACCTCCGTATCTTCGTTAGTTGTCAACATTTTTTTTCAATATTTTTATTTCTTTCTTTCAGTCGCATGTTCAGCCCGAGTACGCTGACCAACACGACCACCACACCGGAGATCGTCGGTCGTCGACGGAAAAAGCGTACCTCGATCGAAACCTCCGTTCGTGTTGCGCTGGAGAAGGCCTTCCTCGTGAACAGCAAACCTACGAGCGAGGAAATCACAAACCTAGCCGACAACCTGTGCATGGAGAAGGAAGTAGTGCGGGTATGGTTCTGCAACCGGCGCCAAAAGGAGAAACGGATAAACCCTCCGAATGGCATGGAAAGTCCCACCCATTCGTCCGGCAGCAGTGAAATGTTCCAACTGCCAACGATGTCATCATCTTCCTCCTCCTCGATTGCCGGCACCATCGGTAGCCTGTCGAATTCACTTTATCAACCGCACCATCCCCTATCAGGCGCCAGCAACAGTCAGGGTGTGCCGGGAATCAAACAGGAATGACTAATAAACGGAGGCAACGCTTCCACGTTGTCTTTCGCGAGTGATGATCCTACGTTCGGTGGATCCTCGCCGGTACACCAGCATACGTTCCAGATATGAAGCCAACGTTAGTGTCCGTCCCTATCCTAGAAGATCCCTCCAATCCTACCTAAACCCTACACGTATGTTCACAAGCACATATCAACCATCATCGATTCCTGGAGAGTTCTGCAAAACAGTCAACTGATACCGCTTCTGAGAAGTAGTCAACACCTCTCCCTTTCCGTGAACAAAAAAAAATCACACACAAGTCTTTTTAATTTATTGATTCAACTGAGCAAGAATATTTACATCGATGTGTTCTGTAAAGCAAGCAAACCAAGCCGATAAGAGCGATTAACTTTAATTAAATCAATATTATGTGTCGTGCATTGTAGGTCATCGACGTCGTGTGTAAAAGAAAAAAGAAGATGTTCATCCCTAGAGAAGAATGCGAACAGAAAAACCTTTATAGGAGTTAGGAAAAACAAAACACGAGAGACACAATATCATTCCCAAAAAGAAGCTTTAAGCATTATTATTTCCCCAAACATTCCACATTCGACGCCTTCCCCCCTTCAAGAGGAGAAGTTGTTGCATAACGCGAAGAACCACAAATACTCTTTTGGAAGTTTTGCTTCGCCACACAGAAAGGAAAACTTCCACAAGACCATTAACGATTCTTCGCCTTATGAAACAAAATCTGTACATAATTCCCGAACTGTGAACTTGAAGTTAATGTAAAACATTAGTTGTACTTTCCATTCCCTTGGCCCTGTCCCCTGTCTCTGTCCTTTACTTAAGAATGTGTTACGTTCGGAAAATTCCCAACAATCCTAAACTAACCACGACCTGATCGATTTTGTGCAATTTGCATACCGGTGTTCTCTGTTAAGCTTAGACCGAATCGTTTATTTTTTTCGTCTTTGTTTCTTGCCATTAAGAAGCGTAGTTTTAGTAAAATCTCTTCTTAGTCTTATTATCCTGCACCAAGCATAAAAGTACCACGAATTTGTTTTTGTTTTTTGTGTTCGGAATTTTCACATACACACACACCCTGATTGAACAAGAGTATACTAAAACAAAACCATTGTACTACCTAAAATTATAATCGAGAAGTAAACAAAACAAAAAAAATACATTTAGGCAAACAAAACCAATGTGTAGTAAAGTGTAAAATTTCCATCTTTTCGAACGTTTTCCAACTAGAAACAAAAAAAAAGAAATAGGAATTTACGGTAACGCAAAATTCACATACTGTAAAAAAAATATGTAGTTAAAATCTTGGAAAACATCTCTAAAAAACGAAATTTAAGGTAAGGCGTAAAAAAATATATCCAAAGAAACAGAAAAAAAATCAACTACAAATAATAACCTTTAAGGAGCGACTAACCGAATGTATTTAATTTCCCCACGCAACTGAAATACCTAAACTAAACCGAAATACAAATAAAAAACAAACAACACGAGAGGCTTCATTTTTCACTCTTTGCTACTACCCAGCAATCTGCAGTAGGAAACAATAGTAGAACAAAACTAAAAGAAAAAACTAGTACACGTGAGAGAGGAGAGCGAGAGCTTTCTGGCAGTCAAGTGCTCTCCCAGTCTTCCAGCCAATAGCGAGACAAGCAGAATAGGATAAAAAAAAACACCGCAAGAGTAAATACAAGGCAGCAAACATAGATATTGTTTATTATCATTATTATCAGTAGTAATAGTAATAGTGGTAGTAGTAGTAGTAGTAGTAGGAAGTAGCAGTAATAGAGTACTAGTAGGTTATACTATAGTTCAGAACGGATTGAAGTTCCTATTCATTGTATGCTGGTGGTGACAGCGCGGGTTCTCAGCTTCGAGCTTTTCTCGCCGAGCGTTCAAAGAGACGAAATGGAGAGAAACGAATTGTTAGAACGAACTTTTCGATTTGTTTTGTTTGTTTGCTTCTTCCCGAGATTTCTGCAATACGCTGATCGTGGAGTGAGGAGGAAAAAAGTCACTTTCAGTTATTTCCTTGTGTGAGGCAAAACGATCGAACAAAAATTATGGAAATTATGAGAAAAAAACAACAGCATACACACGACGAACAGGTTGAATGTGAGATAAGCTAGTTTTTGTCTACATATATATTTTTCTATTGTACGGTTCGCGATACTATAAATAAATCAATTCAATGATGTACATAAGTGACGAAATGGAAAGAGAGCAAAAATCAGCTATAAATAAAAATCTAGATGAATATGAGTAATAAATATTGGAAAGATTGAAATGGTTGTATTATTTTATTTTTATTTGCGTTTTGAAGAATGTTGCACTACTTTCCATCTTTCTTCCGGTTGGCGTTACATCAGCTGAGATGATGCCGCTTACCTATCAGCCTAGTCCTGGGGCGTTCTTTTCTGTATCCAGCAAACGTCTCCATGTAGCTCGAACCATGGTCGCTCCCCAAGCAGCACACGTTATTACACTTCAATGACAGTAACTTATATGAAACAAATTCACGGAGCAAGTTGAAGACATTCCAACGTGCATTATAACTGCTATGTAACCTGAAAAGCGTAAGAGGCGGAGCTTGTGCGACCTATTGAGGGTTCCCAAGTAGCAAATGTAACTTATTGAACTTTCAAGATGTTTTACAATTGATTTAGAAATGTTATTTATGTTAGATATGTTCAGAAAGATTTTTAAATATTTTAAAATTGGTTGTGCAACTTATCACTGTTAAGTTTCACAATACTACCGAAAAAATCACTGCAGAACAACTTTAAGTACATCTAAAACAATTGTGCAGTCAATCACCAACTTGTTAATGTTCCACTAGAAGTTCTACAAAAAATTTTACATTGTCATGTAAAACGGGAGTAACTATAACAATTGTGCAACTTATCAAAAACTTTCCAAACGGCTGTCATAATTGTACCGGACACAATATACGTCGAAATTGCTATAAATCTCTTGTGGAAGAAAAATTAGGGAAATAATTGATGCTCTCCGCAAGGCAAAAAAGGCTAAACCGAATTGATAACGTTGCTGTAAAAAGATATTTCCGCAGAGTCCGCATTATTTTTGCTGCCTTATGAATTTTTAGATCAGTGTGTGCAGTTTTCTTCAGTTTTAGAAAAACACTAGCTGACCCGTCGAACTTCGTCTCGCCCAAAAATTATTTGTTCGAATTTGCTTTCGGACAGCAGAATTGTCAAACGACTAATTGTTTACCGTTTCTCTCCATTATTTTTCTGACCACTTAACTTACAATTAATAGAATTCGATACACATTCGATTTAGCCCAAAAAAGAAATATCACCAAAAATTAATGTGAAAATGTGAAACACTTCTGTTAAGCAAAGATTGATCAAATGCATAGATTGTCATTTCATCCTTTGAGTCAATGCACTGAACAGATATCCCTCTCTAATGGCTTCGACATAAAGGATATAAGATGCCACGTTTTCTCTTCCGGGTGTGATTCTTGCTTTCGGTAATCGATAAAAAAGAGCTCACTAACCAGAAAATTGTATTGATAAACCTAACACAATGTTGAAGAGTTTCTCTTCTAAAGTTCTTCATTCGGTATAGAAGGATATATTTACAATTTGTATTTAGTCCAACTGACTTAGATCTGACTTAAACATCTTTCTGAATAGTCCGTTTTTTAGAAATTACTCATATTTGAATGTTCACCCGTCGCAACAGAACAAACTTTGAAGCAGTTCCTTGCACAGCTTTTATGCAGCGAGAAAGTTTTCTCAGAACTTGTTCTGTATGTTCAAGTTGCCAAAAAGTGCCACTCGAACTTTAGAGCTCTAATAAAGTGAATATTTTTCAGGTACTGTGGACCTTTGGTTGCTTAGAGAGAAGACGCTTAAATTGTAATTTGATATTGATCTTACCAATTTGAACATTCTTCGAAGAATATGCAATATGAAATAGCTGTCTCAATACATTATGGTAATCATCTTGAACATTGATGTCTAATTGCCACTTATTATGTGCGCTTAGTATAATCTAAATCATTAGAAAACAAACTGAAAGGAAAATCCCTTAGTTTGACCTAAACGCTTCTACAGCACAATCTTTGCATTGATTTATTCAAAAATTTTCTGATTTATTAGGCCGGGATGGATATTATTCAATAATCACAATTCATCAACTGGTAAATGATATCAGAACTTTTTTTCCTGCCTACAGCGGTTTTCTAGAACAGTCATATGCATTCCGTCATTGAGTCATTTGGCAAGTTTTAAAACAAAAGACATTTGACAGCTGTCTTATACACGTCTTTATACACGTATCTTTTGAAGGTTGGTACTAACTGAAAATGGTATGGATTTAATTCTAGTGGCGCCCTCTCATAGAAACGATACGAACTTTACAGCCGATCTGTTAATTCTTCTAAGGCACTAATTTCTTCGAATTTAAAACAAAAAACAGGTACGCCTGCCAATTCGTCTTCTAACGAAAACAATTTATTGACAGGTAGATCGACCTCGTCATCATCTTCTTCTAATGTCAGTTATGCTGGTATATTAGGTAGAAATCTATCACCTATTTCTTCTAATGTAAATAATCAAAACACAGGACCGCCTTGCAGTTCATCTTCTAACGAAAACAATTTATTAATAGGTAGATTGGCCAAATCATCTTCTTCTAATGGCAGTCTACCTACAAATATTCCTTCAATGCCATTCGCTTCTTTAAATGAAGTTGATTTAGGCGATATAACTGAAAATAAAATGATCTACCTACAAGGTCAACTTTTTCAAATGATCATCCAAATGAATTCGACTTCATCACTTTTTGAAGCATTTCAAATCGGATGGCAATTTGCAAATAATATTATAATGAATTTAAAATTTAACAGTGATGGTAAATAATTATTTGAATATTTTAAATTGGAATGCTCGATCTTTGAAATCGAGTGAAGATGAATTTTATAATTTTCTCGAAGTTTACAAAATCCATATTGCCATTGTGACAGAAACTTTTCTTAAACCAAATGTCAAATTGAAAAGTAATCCACATTATGTGGTTCATCGATTTGACAGGTTTACTGGAATGGGTGGTGGAGTTGCCATTTTTGTCCAACGGCAAATTAAACATCGAATTTTACCTTCTTTCAATACTAAAGTTATTGAAAGCTTGCACGGAACGACCGAAATCAGCATTTTCGCGAAAAATTTAGTTGATTTGCTGATTTTAGTTAGTTATTTTTTGAGACAACTGAAAAAATCTTACTTTTGCTGATTTAGATTTTTTATTCTCATTCCCTTAATAATAATAAAATATTTGTTGAAATGACTATTTTTTTTAGTTGAATTCACAAATTAAACGTACTGTCATTTCTTAGCTAAGGCACACTTCATATCCAGTCAACTAATTTTTTAGTTGAATTAAAGAAATATAATGTTGTTTTCAACCAATATGAATGGTTGAATTGGCTTCTGCAATCTGCAGCTATATGGCGCCCTGTCACCGAAACGGTAACACCTTAATGACTACTATCCACTAGATGGCACACTACTGCCGAAAAAAATTCAGACGCGGTTGTCTTTTCTATATTGGCAGGTATAAATACGATGTTGTGTTGGAGAAAAAGACATAAACGAAACGTAAACATCTTTTTGAATTTTTTTTCTTCTAAATCACTGTTTCTTCATTATCACTGAAAACTTTGAGCACTCGGAAAACAAAAACCGAATACAAATAGTACACCGGACGGCGCAGCTCGGAAGTTTTGAAGATACAAAAAAACTTCATCACAATTAGAGTGAAACATTCGAAATTCACTTCACTGTTCCGCGTAAAAACATTATTACGCACAATCGCTTCAAGTGCGCACAAATTCTGAATAAATACGATTTCCACTAACAGTTTACGACATTTTTACATATCGGTTTAGAAATTTAAATAAAGATATATCGAACACATGCGAAAAACATCAAAACAATGTTCAAGTAGTTTCAATAAGACTGTCCTTTTTAGCTTTTTAATGAATTGTTTTGCTTTGACACTTCTCATGAGTTTTTGGCTAATAAACTTGTTATTAATACCCATTTCAGTTTTGGTTTTTTTGTGCTGTCCTTCAGTAATGATGGTGATAGATAAATAGAAACAAATTTTCTGATTTTAATAACAAAATTAGTTGTCAATGAGAATTTCGTGTTGGATTGAAATATTGCTGGTTTGAGTCCAGGATATTCACCAACTAAACACATTCTCTAAAACTAAGAGTTTTTTCAGCAAAGTAAATTCTCAATTTTAACTAATTTTATAGTTATTTTGGAAATTTTGTTGTTAAAATCAACTAATTCAAAAACAGTAATACGAATTAGGCGCAGAGCTAATTTCGGTCGTTCCGTGTGGGAATCGAAGTTGAAACCATTCATGGAATTTATTTCATCGCTGGAGCATATTTGCCATTCCAATGCATCGGCGAACAATTAAATTTCTTTAAAGGCGATTTGAAAAAACTCACAAGATATCGACCGAAATTTTTCGTAATAGGGGACATGCTTAGCATTTATGTCCAGTGGAATTGTAGGCAAATAACAGTAATGGTAAAATACTTCATCATCAACTCTCAGCTGGTTACTTCACAGTTCTTAATCCCAGTAATCCTACTTGTTTCTCTTCCGTGAAAAACCCGTCTACAATTGATCTGGTTCTAACAGATCAAAGTCACATTTGTAGTGAACCGATTACACATGCTGACTTTGACTCAGATCATCTTCCAGTAACATTCAGACTTTCCAACGAAGCTATAATTAATCCAATTAGTTCTATATTCAACTATCATAGAGCTAATTGGTTGGTTTGCAGATCTCACATTGAAAATCATGTGGATCAGGAAACTATTTTAGAAAATTCTGCGGACATCGACACAGCAATTGATAATTTGAATCATTACATTATCGAAGCTAGAAATCTTTCAGTTCCCAAAGCTCCAACTAAATTAAATTCTCCTATCATCGATGACAATCTTCAACTGCTCACTCGGTTGAAGAATGTTCGTCGACGACAATATCAACGTTCTCGTGATCCTGCTATGAAAAACATAGTTAAGGATTTACAAAAAGAAATTAAACATAGATTTACTCTTCTGCGAAATGAAAGTTTCGCGAATGAAGTTGAACAAATTAAACCATATTCTAAACCTTTCTGGAAACTTTCTAAGGTTTCTGAATTAACCTTAGAAACCAATTCCAGCTCTCAAGGAAGGAAATCAAATACTTCTTACAAATGGCGAAAAAGCTCAAAAACTTGCTCAGCAGTTCGAGAGTGTCCACAATTTTAATTTGAACGTTGTGAGTTCTATTGAAAATGAAGTCTCACTGAAATATGAACATATTTCAATCCAAGTGTTATCACACGATGACATTATTGAGACGAATTTTGATGAAATTAAATCAATTATTAGGAAACTTAAAAACATGAAGGCTCCTGGTAATGATGGAATGTTCAATATTCTCATTAAAAATCTTCCCGATGTTGCCTTGAGACTCCTGGTTAAAATTTTCAACAAGTGTTTTTCATTAGCTTACTTCCCAAAAAGATGGAAAAACGCTAAAGTAATTCCTATCCTGAAACCTGATAAAAATCCAGCAGAAACATCAAGTTATCGACCAATTAACTTACTTTCTTCTATCAGTGAACTTTTAAAAAAAATATCTTGTTGAGAATGATGACTCATATAAATGAGAATTCAATTTTTTTATCAGAGCAGTTTGGATTTCGTCATGAACATTCAACTACTCATCAACTTGTCAGAGTAACGAATATTATAAAAGCCAATAAATCTTCTGTTTAAAACTTGTTTCGTTGGGTCTATCATGTGACCATTATGCAGCATAGGATTTATTTTCTTTTTTATGAATAAATTACAGGTGCTACTTGGGTCATCGCCAGTCACTCAAGGCCCGGATACTTCGTAAATCCCCCTCCACTTGATCGATCTACCGTGCTCGTAGTGCTCTTCTTTTTGTTGTGTCTAACGGGTCAGATTCAAGAACTTTTTTTACAGCGGGCTGTCCGGCATTCTAATGACATGTCCAGCCAATCGTAGCCGTTCGATTTTAGCTGTCCGTCCGATTTCCAAGCAGCTGTTGCGTTTCATACGTTGTCTCCACATTTCATCTGCACTCCGCCTCCGTGTCACAATAACAACGTCGTCAGCGAAACCAAAAAGCTGTACGGACACTTTCCAAATCAATATTATACAAAAGATAAGAGAATTAATCACCGAGAATTCAATTTATCCGGAGAATCATATTCGTACATAATCTGCCATAGCTCTTCTCGAACGATTGTGTCGTATGCCGCTTTGTAGTCAATGAATAGGTGATGCACTCGTACGTTGTATTCTGGAGTACTTGTGAGAATCTGTCTTTTGTGACTCACATTTAATGTGCAAATTGTCGTTTGGTTATCAGAACCAAGTACTTACACTGCTGTCCTGTTCGAAAATCCAAATTTGAAAGAGGGCGAGTCAGCTTGTGTATCGCTTACTTTGATTGAACCTGAGATTGTAGTTCCATGGATACAAACAACATATTACCATGGATACAACTTTATGTTATTCCCAGTGCTATATCGGTTCTACTGGCCGTTCCTAAGATTGTCTAGATAAGTTAAGGAATGTATTCATATACATACGATAACAACAAATAAACTATTAATGAATAAGGTACACGCTTAGAAAAGAATGAAATTTGCACTTGACGTAAATTCAAGAATGTCATAATTTCCTTTGTGATGACACAATCTTACATCTATTAACATGTAAACATAATGTTAGTGTCTGTATCAAATTAAACTTCAGCTGAATTAACTGTGAACTTCAAGATATGACTTATCTTTGCATGCTTTGAAATGAAAATTAAAGTGAAATACGACGCTCCTTTTTTGTGCATCACGATTTTTTCTAATTGTGCTACATGTGTCCCACACTTGTCTTATCTGCTTCAAAATAGACAACAAATGACTACACTGGGGTCTCTTTTTACGCGTTTTTTTTATGCAGTTTCTTTTTATGTGGCCTTTTTCACGCGGATTTCCGAAGTTACGCGGTTTTTTTTACGAAGTTACGCGATTCTCTTGTTTTGTCTTAGAAATGCATGAAACTTCGAGATCTTGTGTTATCCCGAAATTTTGTTTAAGTCAACTCTTTGACACTTTTCGATTATTTTCAAAAAATGTTCAGATTTTGGAAGCCTCAAAATTTTTCTAAGTTCCTAAGTCGACTTTTACAAAAACAAATATTTTTTAGATTTCACCAGATCTGGACGTTTCATGCATTTCTAAGATATTTGCCATAAAAAAAACGCAGATTTCTGAAGTAACGCGGTTTTTTCACGCGGTGCGTAAAAAGAGACCTCAGTGTAAACATTTAAATGGTGTATGGGAGAGGATTCAAGTGTTTTTTTTTATAGGTAGAAAACCTGACCTTATTCAAAATTATTATGTTTTTTTTTCTATCGCTGTTCTCTAAATCTGCGCTCCTGTTACAAAATTTGATATATTTTAGCATTTTTACATACTGAAAGACTTTGCAATCACTTTGAAAAATGACTCCAATGTTTTGAAGTCGATATCGGTAGGGCTAGTAGCAAGAGGAAAACTGAAAAAAAATATTGGGAAGTGAATTCAATGGATTTTATTTTGCCTTTCTAAATAGAATCCATTTTAAATGTCATTTACAAGGTTTATTTTTATAATAAAACACCCAGAGGTCAATGAAAATTTTGTTACATTAGGAAAAGATAATGACCGCGTAAACCAAAAAATAAACCCGACTAGAAATTTCGAACACCATGCAATGAAAGTTAGAAAAATTATAATAATATAGGCTGTATTGATCCACCAAAATATTTTAAATAAGACGTGGTTTAATACGATATATAAAAATGATAAATCATACCTCAATTTATAACAAAAGAATGTGCAAGATTTCGATAAGAAGTTTGGTTTCTGTAAACACGTGTCTTTTCAACGCAGTTCGATTAAATGAATTCTCAAACTTGGAGCAATTACCGCAAAACTGCTTAGAAAATACGTTATTTTAAGCGTTGTCGTTCTTCAAAAACACAATATTCTAATTAAAATTAAAATGATTCGGATGAATTGAATTGCATTAATCTTCAAAAGACTTGCGCTATGTGCTTTTCATTATGTCACTCCGTATTTATTTATTTTTTTTGTTTCGATTATAGAGGTTTTAACCTTAAAGGTCATTCACCTTTTCGGGCCAGAAAAACTTTCTGACCCTATGTGCGGGGTTGGGAATCGAACCCAGGCGGGCTGCGTGAAAGGCATCGACTTACCCATCACACTATACCCGTCCCCCCGTTTATTTATTTATATATATCTTCATATTTGAAATCTTTATATTTCAAAACGTAACGCCTGAATTGTTACAAATCAATATTGTAGCAGAGGTACGTCTGAAGTTATACCCATCAGTGTAAGGTGCGTTACACTTAAATTTCAACGAAACCGATCCAAATGATTCATGATTCGAGAACTTTTAATCATGGGGTATTATCATAACATGAAAACACACTCTTTTCCCCAAATCATGACTCGTTTTGCTTACTTTGCTTAGAATCGAAATTTTGCATTTTATCTTGTAATTCCAAAACCGATTGTTGATTTTTTTTGGTGCTTGACATTTGAGAATGAATAATCATATTTTATAAATGAGTGTTGAATTCTGTACTGTGAATATCATTGCTATTACAACTATTAGTTCTATGTTGGGTACTGTGTTCTAAAGAAATCACACGGAAAACGCTCCAATAAAAAAATTACGATCTCGCAGTTTTTGATTTTTGCAGTTCTTGTTTTAACTAATTTAATTAGTTGATTCAACCAATATACTATTTGATTTGCACATATTGAAGTAGTTGAAAAATATGTTGTTTTTAATGCTGTCTAATGTCAAAAACAGCACAAAGCAAAACAAAAATCGCAATGGAAAATCAACCATTACTTTAGTTGAAATTCAAACGCGTTTCTTAAACAATTTCATGCAAACGAAATTCGCTTATTATACGTTTGTAAAACTCGTGAAGAGTAACTTTTGAATGATAGTACATTAATGTTTATCATAATACTAGTTGTCAGAATATTAATGTGATGATAAATTATCTACATCTTTACTGCTCTGGTACGATTGATATAAAAGTGCTATGCACAGAACTGAACTATCTAACATGACGTACAAACTCTACTAGTTTTGATCCAAATTTTGAAGATTTTATACAATTTTGCCATCGTACTCTAAACGACGGTTTAAATTTTTGTTGAATCCGAAAATATGCAGTAATTTTTGATAGGACCACTGGACCCTAAGATTGGAAATATCGGTTCTGCAAACTCTGAGAAAAGTGAGTGAGATCCAATTCTGAGCATACGACTATCTTCTCCCGTTGTTAATCGAAAACCGGGAACCAGGATAGCCAGAACCGGTTTGTTTAGCTGTCTACTGATAATGGCTATCGATTTGTGTAGTTTTGAGACCAGTTTAGACATTTATTTTGTTTCACCAGGTTTAAGTGAAGGTGTATAATACTTAACATGTACCCTATAACTCCGGAACCGGAAGTCAGATTCGGATGAAATTCAGGAATTCCGTATGGCATTATGAGACCTTTCATTTGAATTTAAGTTTATAAAAATCGGTTGCGTGGTCTCTGAGAAAATCGAGTGCACTTTTTCTTCATTTTTTTGCACATTTTACCCTTTTACTTCCGAACCGGAGGTCCGATCCGGGTAAAATTCAATAGCACCCTATGAGACCAAGAGACCTTTCATTTGAATTTAAGTTTGTGAAAATCGATCGAACCATCTCCGAGAAAATCGAGTGCACATTTTTGTTACATACAGACACGCACATTCATTTGCTCAGTTCATCGAGCTGAGTCGAATGGTATATGACATTCGACCCTCCGGGCCTCGGTTAAAAAATCGGTTTTCACAGTGATTGCATAACCTTTCTATATGAGAAAGGCGAAAATATTAAGGGTCAACTGAGGGCGTATGTGGTTCAGAACTCCAAGAACCTCAGAAATATCCCAAAAATTAGCACGGTTGATAAAAAAACGAAGAAAGATTAATATTCTGAGCCATGTAATCAAAATACAAGGACGAAAAACGGGTTTGCGAATTGAACTCGACAAACCTTTCGAAGTTTTTAATGACCAGCGGATTCAAAATGTCGCATCGGAGAAGATCAGTTACGGTTAGAATGTTTAGTTATAAGCTCATAAGACCTGCACGCTAGAGGAATTTACTGGCTAGTATGAAAGAATTTGTTCAATTTTCAATACCCACTAGCAATACATTCAATGAAAAAATATATTCCATTCTGAATATTGATTATAAGCAGAGATGGCATTTCACCAGAGTTATACACGCTAGAGTCAGATTTTTGCCACACCGAGGATGCAAAAAACGAAGCACCGCACAAAGAGGAAAGCGCACTTCTTCTCAGTGTCGAATAGACAGCATTTGAGTGTGTGCTTGTGGTTAAAGCAGCTGGCGCGAGTGAAACACATTCTCTTCGCTTGAATCGCTCACACGCGCTCTCGTCTAAATACACCCAAGTGACCACTGGCGCGTGATGGTGAGCGAACACTTCTGTGAACTTCAATTAATAGAGAGTAGATCTGGCCTTGCTATGAAAAATTTGCAAGGAAAACCGAAAATTTTACGATAAATTGTTTTATTTTGCTGGTTTTGCGTTACCACGCTTCATCTACGAAAACCATACAGCAGAGTGCTCACCGGCGTGTACACCTCTTTGAAAGTATCTGCATCCACATCAGAAAATTTATTAGCAAATGCTCTAGCACTTGGGTGCGATTCAGTGGAAGAGGTAAAAGGAAATAAACAAACGCACTCATGATGTGTGTACACTTTACACAACAGTGGTGTATAAATGTGAAAGAGAAGAGCTGTCGTTGAAGTTGTCAGTGCGAGGGGAGAAATTTTGCTTGCTCTTCGTCACACAGAGGAGATAGACATCTCTGATTATAAGGACAGTCTTTCCAGTTGTTTGTCTTACCTCTTTTTCCCGGATAAACTGACGCGATTGGTCAAAGCAACGATGGATAGAGTGATGTGCTACGTCCGAGTATCTGGGACGCTCTCGAGTCCCTTCGAATCTCGGAGAGGGCTACGTCAAAGTGAAGAACTTTCTTGTATCTTGTTCAATATTGCCTTGGAAGGTGTGATTCGAAGAGCGAAGATCGACACGAGTGGCACGATCTTCCGAAAGTCCGTACAACTCTTTGGCTTTGGGAAAGCTGAAGCTAGGCTTATCGGACTGGCCATAAATGCTTCAAAAACAAAATACATGAGAGGAAAAGGCTCTAGAACCACCCATCGTACGGACAGCTAAAATCGGACGTCTACGATGAGCTGGGCATGTCATAAGGATGTCGGACGACAGCCCAGTGAAAATGGTTCTTGAATCTAATCCGACTGGTACAAGAAGAAGAGGAGCGCAGCGAGCAAGGTGGATCGATCAAGTGGAGGATGATCTCAGAAGCATCCGTGCCTTGAGTGGCTGGCGACGAGCAGCCATGGACCGAGTTATGTGGAGACGTATGCTTGATACAGCAAAGGACACCCCAGGCCTATAGCTGTTAGGTAAGGTAAGCATGTGAGACTTATTGATAATGGTTCCGTTTCTCTTCACGCCGGATCTTTGTATCGCACCTTCGAGCGCTATAATGAACAACAAATTTGAGAGCACGTCGCCCTCTATCGTGTCGCTTGATTACGATCCATCGAGCGTCGCACGAATCAGTCTAATTAGCTTTGCCGGGAAGCCATGTTCTGACATGATCTGCCACAATTCGTCAATTCGTTTCACTGAGTCGTACGTTGTTTTGTAATCTACAAACAGTTGATGAATACGCAAATTGCACTCCCGAACATCTGGTCCGTCGTTGAACGTCCTTCTCGAAAACCGCATTGGTATTCACCAACGAAAGATTCCGCCAACGGACGTCTGTCTACTGAACAGGACTCTAGAATGTACCTTGTAGGCAGTATTGAGTATGAAATCGAACACCGCATGCTGTGTGCTTCATTCGTAAATGCGGTGTTGTGTTTTCTTCGTCCATACCACTTGACTTCCGGCTTGAAATTTGTTATCATTCCATCCCTTATATCCATAACGAATCGAATATTCATCCGTGTCAAAATGGCTTAGTTCTACGGTAAAAGATAAACCTAAACTGGACAGTATTTTCTTTCATCATACGTAACATACAGACCATTTTCGGAAACGTCATTCCAATCTTTTCCGAACAACATTCCAGAGATGAATCATAAAACGACACTTCCGAAAACGGCCCTATTTCAAACTCAAGCAATTTGACTGTATCTTTATTTCCGGCTAGTACCTTCAATGGGTTCCGTACTGGATTGTATCGGATCGAGCATTTGTTTCCACTGACCCAAAAGCTCACACGATTCCATTTTCGGATACTGCAGTCATTTCGTCTATGTAATTTTTACGAATACTTCAATGTGATAGATAGATTGGAATAATCGTTCATTTCGCATCAACCGTACGACTCACTTTGAAAATTATATTCTGCTTCGCTTCTTCGGTTGTTTTGTGACCGCATTCTACTTCGAGTCCATTCTCGCTCAATATATTTTATCTTCTCTCTTAAATAAATTTTATTTATATATAGTGTAATTATTTCGTACATGGAGCGTTAACTAAATTCTACAAGCTACGCATACATCTGTCTATTTTGTATTTGTCCTGAAAGAGTTTTACTTGCGCCTATTGTAAGGGTTGTATACTTCTTATGTTCATTCTCTGAAGGAGTAAAGGAGAAAGCTTGTTTGTCTTAACTTGAGAATAACGCTAACTTTATTAAATTTCGAACTGGTTTACACGAGTGAATCGAAACGACCCTGACCCTATTCCTTCTCGATCAAAGATCAACTCAGCCTTCTCAGAAAACTTACGTGCTAATTAGATTGTGTTGTTGACTCGGTCATTTTCTGCTTTATTTGTGGCGGTGATTCTGTTTCTTCTTTTTTTTTTGTTTTCGTATTGCACATTAAGATTAGTAATTGTATGATCGATTGATTGCATCAACCAAATTTTCATTGGCAATTCGTGGGGTTTATCGAATGGAAATGTCATTAACATTTTTCACAACTTTTCAACGAGATTGGAATTGAAATAGTTTTTTTTTAGATTGTTCGATACAAAACCTGATTAGAGGATGAGTTCAGCGAAGACGAAATTTCTATTCTTCCTAAAAATGGATTTGTTCAAAATGGTTTTTTTTTGAGAACTTCACAAATAATTATGTATAAAATATATAAATATGCCTATTTATACTTCCACTGTATCGATTTGTTAGAATATAAAATACACTTTCTCTTCATCTCGTACCATATCTACAAAATTGTGCTGACTAAGCGAACCAAAAAACGAAAACGGGACGCAGAATGCAAGCTACTCAAAATGCAAAAGCATTAACACAATTGCTATCGCGAAACCGCAAACCTACAAGCCTATTCCGTTTGAAGTAAGGATGCCTAACTAGTTGTCAACGTCATGATTCTACACAGTTCCAGTTGGTTTAGCTAGTAAGGCCTTGTGCTTTGCTAATCTGCTGCTACTGTCGATGGGGTTGTTTGGGATCATGTCGCAATTGTGTGCACAGTTCTACTCTCTTCTCGGTGATTTTGTAGTTTTATAGCATTGTAGTCAAGTTTTGAACTAGTTTCACGAACAAGAAAAATACTAAACTTTCTTACTGGAAATAGTGTCAATTATAGCCATTGACGGAAGCGAGCTTTATTGGCAGAACTAAAGTGTAATCACAAGCAGGCCATGAGTTGCTTTGACGTTTTAAATCAAGTTCAATTTTCAATCTCTTGTCGGTCCAATCTCAGCACATTTCTTGAATGTTTTTTATTTCATGAAAAGTATGATCAGTGAGTTATACCACAATTCACGAGTTTATGTCAACCATGTATAGACACAGTATAACAATTGGATTATAAAACTAGCCAATAAGTTGTCCTGTTCGCATAGAAATAGAGGTCGGGAAACCATAGAAATAGAAATTGAAGTTCCGCATCGAAATGATGACTTTTATGTCGTTTTCGCTGGAGAAAACTGAAACCAACCCAGGGCATCAAACAAACAATTTTCACGAAAACTGTGCTGGTTTCGCACTTAGCAACGGGGGTTTGAGCAAATCTAAAATAAAAACCAGCTTCGGAACTGACTCGATTTTCAGTTCAACAACGTTAAAACTAGGTTCGAAACTAGCTTCAAACAAACGGTTTGACAGCAGTTTGGGTGAAAACTGGGTTAGGTTTGGCATCAAGCGAAAACGACATTAATATTTGTCAAAAGGAAAAGTATGGTGCTTGATGCATTTCATTCATGAATTTTTCATTTTCACAGCACATTTCCAACGACTGCAAGCAAATCGGACGTAAGAAAGGTAACTGTGGCGAAGATCGTACAAGAAAAAGCATGGCATGGTAAGTGGAGTGTTTTCTATTATTCAAATTAGCGAAGAATTTCGTCTGAAGACTCCAATTTGACGCCGCTTTGGACATCAACTTATACACTTCTATAGAAAGTTAGTTCATTTCCAATAGAACCAGTAACACTTTTACTAAACTTCTCGCTCAAACGCAACTTAAGGTATTGCCTCCTACTTTTCACTTGTGGAATAAAAAAACTTGTTACTTACATTTGGGCTGCTAATATTTTTTCCGGTTTTGCACTAAAATTCCTTACTTTTTCCAGGTGAAACCAAGTTCCCTACTCTTTCCCGGATTTCCTGATTTCCCCGGTCATCTACCACCCCGCGTTCGACGTATTTCAAATTCTATTGTACAGTGAAAACTATTCATCAACTAATGACAGATTTGCCTAAGCTGCACAATTATAAAAAATTTTTGTTGAGAATCCTATAATATAAAACTTCTACAAATCATCAACCAGGTTTGAACGTTGGAAGAGAACTGTCACACAATTCGCAACATGCTACTTAACTATGAAATGATGAGAACTCGAGCTGACTATCTTCTCTCTAGTGTCTCTTGCAGGAAGAGGCTATGCCTTCGACGGAATTTCATATAATCTGGACCCATTTTGTTCGTTTCTGTTTGTATCTTATTTGTTGTTATTTGGCATTAGTGTGTTAGTGTGCTGTTCGGTAGAAACCTATTGAATTGATTTTTTTTTGATTCTGTTCTCAAAACATCTCACAAATCATACAATTCTAAATTTAGCAAAATCGAAATCTTTCGTAGTTTTTTTTCGTAATCCGATACTTTTTTGAATGGTTTTTACATACATGCTTTCTACAGATACACTACATACAGTTTCTGGTAGTTGACGACGGGATCGTTGTTAATAAGTTTACGTCTTAATTGATTACTAGATTCGTTTTTCGCGCATGTTTTACTTTGGACTTCAAAGTTATTCCTTTCGTTTTCTTTTTCTCACGGGAGGTTCGTTTGTGCTTTATGCTAGAGCTTCAAAGTTTTTCTACGCTTCATCCGTTTTAGACAAAATTCCTAGAAGATCATCAGACTTCACATACTCAGAAAAAAAGGAAAATACGCAAACGTCTTTTTTTACGAATGTAGAGATGCACTTGAGAGTGACTTTGAAAAAGGGCGAATGATTTTTTTGTATGCATTTTTCTTCTATCACGGTATCTCGGAAAGTGTTAACTGTAAAAAAATTGATTCAAAAAAGTTCTACACGCTTACCGGTGACTACTGAGTTGCATCAAAATATGTTCTAACGAAAATTGGATATACATTGGAAACATTCGTCGCACATATGTCAACTTCTTCTTTATACAACTACTCAATTATTGAGTAGATATGGTTTTCGTATAATTGAGTAGATGCTACCCACGTTTACGAAAACCATACCTCCTCAAATATTGATTATCTGCACAAAAAAAAAGTTGATCGATGTGCGACGAATGTCACTCAAAGTCAATGACGCTTTCAGCAAACATCGTATCAATCGTTTTAATAAGATTCTACTCAATTTTAGGTAAACCAACCAATTTTAGGTTGTGCAACAAGTAAGCGTGTAGGAAATCGATTGAACAACAGACTGGGACAAAATTTTGTTTTCAGCTTCACCACAGAAAACAGATAACAGATATACAGGCTCACATATCAACTGTGTGTTAAATTTTACTCAAACAGCGTGGCGAACACTTGCAGATGTCACCACGATCGACACTATTTTGGGTGCAGCATTCACATCGCGACATTATTTAGGTGCTACTTTCACTTAACGCTGAATTTTTGTTTTGCTGTTTAAAAGTTTATCTTTAATTTATTCCGATCGAATTCGTGTGTGATTTATGCGGCTTGGAGATAAAGTTATCTTCTGTTCTTAGGGAAATCAAGTCAGAAGTGTTCCTATAGTTGCAGTTGGAATAAAAAAAATCTACATGTTCCATAGGAGGATGCAGGAGAATTTGAACCGGTTTTGAACAAAAATGAAAATCCCCTTAAATTCCACTATGAAGAATTTTAACGTTTCTTTTAGTAGCCATTTGGAGGTTTTTAGTGTGAGAGCTGTAACTGAAGAAATAATTTCTCTCATTTCATTGCCAGGTTTGTAAACTTTTGGTAAACCAAAATTGCAATCTTTCAGAGTTTTTTCAACTCGTTTAAGAATGTCTGGTTCTTTATTTTCTATTAGGGCCGTTCTTAATTTTATGGATTATTTGAACATCGTAATCTTCTTTGTCCAAAATAACCACTTTATTACCAAAATCCGAATGGAAGGTTTTAGAGGTCTGTCTTCAGAATGGTTTGGAACGTAAATTTTCGAATTTTGTATAAAGAAGCCATTTTCGTTCGGATTCGCACTCTTCTGCAAATTTGACTTTACTCAGGAAAGTTGAAAAACCAAGGGAGTATTTTTTGGATAATTTCATTCTAAAGTTTTCACGTTCAGAATGCTATATAGTTTCTTAATTTCTTCTTTTAAAATATCATTTAGAATGTTGCTACGAATGTTTTCAAAAACAGAATTCAATCGAAATCTACATTTTATCTATAAAGCAATATCCTTAGATATTCCAGCAATTTTCTCCTCATCTTTTAAAACAATTTTTTTTCGAAATCGGTTTAATTTCATTCCACTAACCGCACAAACCCCAAACATCTGGAGAAACGGAACGTAGTGGAATGTTTTGAAAGCTAGTTACGAACAGTCGAGGTGGTAGTAATTTACAAGGGATTTAGAAAAAAATTGTTCAAGCCAGTATATCTGTTATTGTTGTATCCGGAAACTCTCGGATTGAGCGATTCTAGCTGTTGCTTTATTGGAAGTCAGTCAAAAAATGAATTAAAGTAGGATTCGTGTCAGTTGTTATATGATCGTAGGTTGCTATGATCCAACTACCTTCAAGGTTTCATCATACAGTAGGGCTTGAACCGAACTGGAAGATGACCTTCCTCTAGAATTGGTGTTGTCGATTGTAAAGGTTCTGATTCCTTATCTTCTGATACCTTCATATTCTAAAGAATAATTTGTCAGGATAGTTTCATTAGATTCATCCTACAGGAACATTGGGAATTTTTGAAGCCGTTAATCCGAAACCATAGAAAAAACCCGAAAATAATGTTGGGTTATCTACTGTACTGGGTTCAGGAAATCGAGTGTTGAGTTGGTTTGCATGTGACCGTATCAGACGATGTTGATCCTTAAGAGATTGTCATCCGTGCTAAAGTTCTTTTTTACGATACGGTATGTATTGGTCTGCGAACATAAATTTAGCGGGAGCTTTCAAATCAGCGTAGTAGGAATAGAGCGGTAAACATTCAGGAAGACGCGCAGTACTTCTTCGAGTGATTTTCCGTAGGCTTCTCTTCATAGCATCCACGAGTCTTTCGGCTAAACCGTTGGACTGCGGATAGTACGAAACAATACGAATATGACGTATTTCTTGATCTGTACAGAATGCTTTAAATTGGTTGTTTGAAAATTGAATTCCATTGTCGGAGATTATTATTTCTGGATTGCCGAATGCTGCGAAGGTTTGAATCAGTGGTGGTGATTTTAGTTGTCGTCGATTTTGTTGGATGTACTTCAAGCTACTTAGAGAAGGGATGAACTATTACTATAGAGATAGACTCAACCTGTCTAATCGATATGTATGCTGGACCAGGGTTTGGCAGGAATCGGTAAAGATTCCAATGTCTTCTTTGTAGGCCTTGGCCGCCAATAAACATTTCGTGCAGCGGTTGACGTAACCTTCAATGTCGTTGTTACTTTAATGCGTACCATTTCGGAATCCTTCGTGAGAACATCTCAGGAACAATGACTCTGTGGCCAAACATTACACAACCGTCGATTAGGCTGAGAGATTCTCGTCTGTTGTAATATAGTTGAGCTGCAGTGGAGATTCTTGGAGCAGGAGAGCCATCCGTTACGAATGTGCTTGATAATAGTTAAAAGTTGACATTTGTTGATGTTGCTTCCTGCAATGTTACAAATTTTATGTGGCGTCGCGTCAGAAAGAATACTTAATAAGTCTTGCTCTGAAGTGAGCGCTGCGATAACCTATTCATCTTTCGATTGGTTGGATTCGGTGCTAGGCTGCATCTCAAGTGCCCAGCGTTGCAGTTTGTTTGCCTTCTTTGGAACCAAAAATAGACAGTAGTGGCTTGTGGTAGCTTAGCAGAGTGAAATGACGTCCTACCAAAAATTTGTTACTGCATAGACTAACGCGAGAGCTCCTTTCTTAGGTTGTCCGTAGTTCCGCTCTGCGGATGCGAGCGTTCTTGAAGCACGTTGAACAGCCTTAATCTTTCCATCGGGAATGGTGGAAAATGACTGCACCTATCCCACTATTTAATACGCGTCTGCTGCTACGATGGATGATAGCTTAAAATCGTAGTGAGGTAGTAGCAAATTCGACGGAAGCGCTGTCTTGAATTCATTAAAGGCGCGTTGGTATTCTGGAGTCCATCGCCATTTTGCTTCCTTCTTCAGCAGCTGGTTACCATCGCATGACGTAACTCGTACATGGTGAGAACGAATCTGTCATAGAATTTGATCGCTCCTAGGTACGGCCGTAATTCAGAAACGTTGGTCGGGGCAGGAAGAGGAAGAGTAATGCTCTTCAACTTCTCGGGATTAGGACGAATGCCTTCTTTGATTATGGTACTTCTGTTTTGACGTGAAATCCATACTCCTTCAACCGTTAGAACAATAAATTGAATGGTGCTAGATGCGACTTCAAGTTTTTTGAGAATCATAACAGAGCGGACACCAAAAATATCTCAAACATCTGAAACATTCCATCCACCAAACGTTGGAAAGCGCCTGGAGCGGACTTTACTCCTGCGATTAAACTAATACAGACAACGATGCGTGTTGATGATAAGTAGCTTCTTGGTACTATCATCAACTTCGAATCAATGTATATACGCATCGGGGACAAATCAATGATGCTGAACACTGTACTGCCGCCATTGAGTTGAACGAAAATTTCTTCAGGAGTTGGAAGCGGATCCCATCGAGTAGTCCGCACAAATGCGAACCCGTCCGTTTGGCTTACGTACCGCCACAATATGAGCAGCCCCATCCGGAGAAGTCGACAGACTGGATTATACCAGACGTTTCCAACCGTGTTTGTTCGGCATCCACCAATGGAATGGTATTGAAGGAATTGAATTGGTCGCTTGGTTGGTCTTTTCTGCAATGTCCCAAGGAATCGTTTCAAATTTACGAATTCGCTGTTCGACCGATTATGTTTTTACTTGGTAGACCGAATTGATGGGAACTGAGGACAACTTGAAAAGTTCGATCCAGTCGATATCGAGGATATATTTCTTGTTTCAGTGTTACCGTTGATGGTGACGTCGCAATGAAACTTAAGAAAAAAACCTGTTTTAATCCACCTAGTGGTGTAATGATGCCTTTCTCATATCAATCATACTATCATATATAATACTGTGGTATTCTTCAAAATAATTCTCTGCGATTCTTGAAAGAATAACCGAAATCGGTTTGTTTGGCCGTCTACTGATAAAAACAATCAATTGGAAAAGATTTGAGGTCGATTTAGAATTTTTTAAAAATTTTTCCCCATTTTCAGTGATGGTATACAATTTTTAACACACTTCACCCTATATTTCCGGATCCGGAAGTAGGATCCGCATGAAATTCAGGAATTACGCATGGGACCACAGGACCTTTCATTTGAATCTAAGTTTGTGAAAATCGGTCGCGCCATCTATGAGAAAAATTAGAACACATATTTTCTTTTTTTTTGCACATTTTACCCCATAACTCCCGAACCGGAAGTCGGATCCAAATAATATTCAGGAGTTTTTTATGGCACCTCAAGACATTTCATTTGAACCTAAGTTTGTGAAAATCGGTTCAGCCATCTCCGAGAAAAGTTAGTGCAAAAAAACGTTACATACACACATACGCACATACACACACACATACACACATACACACACACACACACACACACACACACACACACACACACACACACACACACACACACACACACACACACACACACACACACACACACACACACACACACACACACACACACACACACACACACACACACACACACACACACACACACACACACAGACATTTTGCGTACTCGACGAACTGAGTCGAATGGTATATGACACTCGGCCCTCCGGGCCTCGGTTCAAAAGACGGTTTTCACAGTGATTCATAACCTTTCTATATGAGAAAGGCAAAACGGCTTTCCCGATGCGTTCATGACTTGAATCGTTGGTTCTACGCCGTTAACGATTGTAGTTACGTACTTTCGCTTTCGATAGCCTTGCTTGAATGTTGAGCAATGTGGTTCCCGATAAAGATTCTTTGGGATTTGGCTTCCCCAAATTTTCTTCGTCTGTTCGATAACTTCTTCTCTTCGCCAGAAGAAACTGATTTTGACATGGAAATTGATTTTGACATGAAATTGATTTTGACCACTGTGGTTGCACTTTGCATAGCATTGGTGGTTCGAAAAAGGACAATCCCGAACGAAGTGCATTTGGTCGCATTGTCAACAAAGTTTGCGAGGTGTTTTATCTTCCGATTTTGAAGACTGCTGCTGATAAGAATTTCCCTTCTCCCGGACTGCGTGCGCAGTTGGTTTCGAGCTTAATTGGCGCTCGATCATGGATGTGTCCGCCTTGAGATTGTCGAGCCGTTGATAGTCGTCGATCAGATTATGAAGTGTAACAGGAGCTTCTGCTGTTTCAGCCGAAAGTAACCTTGGCTCATATGTCTGTGAAGCAGTGCGCTCTAAGGCCACAGACGACAAAACCGTGTCATGTTCTTTGAAATAGAAGTGCACGGTTTTCCTTCCCTCCGTAGCTGATAATGTCTTCTTGCTTTTGATTTCACTGGTAGCGCTTATTGAAGACAGACGTTTGCGATCCGACAACCTTCCTGATGATTTCGACGGTATCAGTAAAGTTGATATTAGGCTTTGGCAGAATGTAATTGGTATACCTTATAGACTCTAAAATTCAGTGCATATGTCATTTTCGTAGGAAATTTAATGAGGAAGAATACTTTCGAATACCACAAAACAATCCGACATTTGTACATAAAATTATTAAAGATAAACCGACACAAGATCCGAACAGTGGCTCATTCCTTAATATATCAAGCACCACTGCTGCTAGTGATATAACGGTTGATCTGAGTTATTTGATGTCTTCACGAAAGTTACTCAGCTTAGTATGAAGACTGTTTTGTCGTGAATACGTCTTACTTTACTATGGGGCGCCTGTTCAAAATTTACCTGAATATCTCTAATTGCATCTAACGTATCAACATAATTTTTGCTACATGCCTTCGAAAATATGATCCTCAATTTATGATACCATTTTCAGTTGAATGACATTTATCACAAATAGTTCAAAATTAAAGTTTTCTAAAATGTTTGCTATTAACTAGTATCAAACAAGAAAACTCATGGCGCCTTTCTCGTACCTGGATAGGTATAAATGTTATAAAAGCAGGAAGTAAAGCAAGTGCATAATTTCGGTAGGTTCAGGTGCAGTTCCAGTTCCAGAATTAAGAATTCAGTTCAGTCTTGAATCAATTACGGGATATTTGCAGAGCCAGTTTCTCTTCAAAGAAGACCGATGGCGTCATCCTGCTGCTGGTCGTTTGCATTGAAGCAAAATACAACGAAAGGTTGGTCAACGATAGGGAACATTATGTAAAAACAGCCATTTCAATGGCTTCAAATGTTATCTAAAGAACTATAAAGATTGCTTCTTTGCAAATCGGAGATGAAAACCATCAGTATAGTGCAAATCTAAGTATGAGATAACCACAAATAGCTAAAAATTCAAGTTTTCTAGAACATTTGAATTGAGAAAAGGTGAAAATTTGATGCTTCATTCAATCTAACCAACGTAGCTTTGCCTCTTCCAGTTCAGACCAGAATCCAGATCCAGAATCGAATTCTAGAGTTCAATTTGGAAATCCAGATCTTAAATTCAGTACCTCGTCCTGGTTCAGAACCGAGTTCCAAATTGCTGGAAGTTAAACCAAATTTGAGAACTTGATTCTAAGTCAGTTACCCATAATTGGTCATTCGTCGGGGAAGAATTTGATTCTAAGTCAGTATTTTGGAACCGAAATCTAAAACTGAGATCAGAATCTTGATTCAAAACCTGGACTCTGGAACTTAATTTGAGTAAAAATTCAGGATTGGGATCTAAATCTCTAGTCTAAAAATCTGGGATCTGAATTTTGAAACAGATTTTTATAACTGGAATTGAGATTCAGACAAAAATTTAGTTCCAAAATTCCTGTCCAGATTTTTAGACTTGAAATTCGGAAACTGCGTTCTGAACCTGAAGCTCTGGAACTGCACACCGAAATTCAGGACCAGAATTGAGATCCAAATCGCAGTTGTATTTCCAAAATTTTGTTCTAAAATGAATGTTCCAGAAACCAGTTTCAGAATTCAGCTTTAGAATGCAGGTCTAGATTTGAGATAATAAATTCATTTCCACAATTCTAAAAGTGTGACTGAATTCAGGGACTAGATTCTGAAGATTTTTGAACTAAATTCCGCATCTGGATTAAAGAACTCAGTCTTGAAGCTGAATTTTGGATCCGATTTTGAAAACTGAATTCTGGACCGGTCTTCTGTAACTATAATTCAAAATTCAGCTCCGAAACAGTATCCTGGTCTCGAGTTCTGTTTCAAAATTCAGTTTCAAAACACAGGTTCAGTGATCAGTTCCTCAATCCAGATTCCCAATTCAGTTCTAGAACTCAAATGCAAAATTCAGTTCTCGAGTTCAGGTTCAGAACTCAGTTCCAGAATCTAGCATCTAAATTGAGAATTTAGTTTCAGAATTCAGTGCTAGCATTTGGCTAGAAAATTCGGTGCTAGAATTCTAGGTACAAAATTCAGATTCAATTACATCAAAGAAGCTGAATCATTGCGTTTTCCGTCAAGACGTCAGATTAGACATTGCGCTTCGGTGCAATTAGGAAAAGTGTTTCGCAAATCTACGTCTGATTAGCGGTTCAATTTGAACTGCTCAGCACTGACGAGCCTAAGACGAAACGTAAATAAATGTTGAATCATTCATTTTTTTCGTATTCATGTCATCCAGTTATGTCTCTGACACAACCCACTCGTTGTTTAAGTGGCAAGCCATGTTTTGAAGCTTACTGTAATTTTTTCTAGAGTGTTCATTCGATTTCTTAGAACTACTTAGTTTGACACTATTCTCTACCAATAGCAGTCTCCGAATTACAACAATTTGAAGAGTTTCCATAGCAAACTGCTTACCCCCTTTTATAAAATCAGTACTGAGTCAAATTGGTCTCTCCATCCGTGCAAAACAAACAAACGGTTTGTCATACTGAAAATGTGTGCAAAGTTTCATTCAATTCTGATCAAGTCGATCCTGATTTTGACACGTTTTTTCTACTGTTAATTTTTGAGATTGCTCAATAGTTTATTCACGTCATATGAGTACTCTAAATCTGTAAAAATTAATCCACGCGAATGTAAGACGAACTAATATTTGAAAGGTGAGGAGTTAATAGAATGTATTGATTATAGTCTGACCTCTCTTCGTTTGCTGATTATTTTCAATGTCTCTAGCACAAAGCAGCAAATCAACCTCCGTAGTATTTAGAAATACCGAACTCTACCGTGTTCTCATTACCGTTCTTGGCATCTTGCAAAATTCACTTGTGGCTTTCCCGAAACGGCGGATGCGAAGAAAGACCGTGCTTGTTGAACCTTTCGTTTCACTTACTATGGTAGTTTTTGATTTCGATTTTTACAATAGTTGGTTGGAGTTTTTTCTGTTAGCAACTAAATATATTTGCTGATCTATTTTCAGTTTACAAAACGTCCTGTTTTCCTACTCGATGAATGCTATTGGATGTAAATTGTTCTGCTCACAATCCTGTCAGTTTAGAATGATTTACTTTTTTTGTTTTACCTGTCTTCTACTCTATACACTTACATCCTAGACTGAATTTGCTCCGGAATCGGCTGCCCACGTCATAACAAACATAAAAACATAAATGACTCATGATTCATACACCCTAAACATAAACTAATCTGTACAATTAAATAAATTCCTCGTTGAACATAAAATAAAACAACTCTACTGCGACTGGTCGCGCGTCCCTTCTAGTGTCCGCTCCAATGCTGGACGTCATCGTCGATAAACTCTACGTGGGTAAAGGGAAAGTGACCTACCTTGCCGCGCAGTTCACCCTCCCACTGGCCGTTGATGTTGGTTTTGATGACTTTAATCACATCGCCGACGCTCAGCTTGAGGGCCGTCTCGTCGTACGCATTCGGTACCCGTTCCTGTTTCACCCGGGCCAACGCTGGCAGCTGTCGGTTCAGATTTGATTTGAAGATGTTGGAGTTTTCCGAATGATGCAATCCCACAACCGGTGGCCCATGGTGCAGCGAATTGGGTCCTCCTGCACCACCCGCATTCGGTGGTCGATCGATAATGTTGTCCTCATAGCGGGTAACGTACGGAACCGGTATCTGTCCCGTCTGTCCCCGGCTGTTACGCGCTGTCCACCACTGCTCCTCGTCCTTGCTGACGATATCCAATATCTCACCTTTCTTGAAGGGTAAATCGTCTGGATCGCTTCCTTCGAAATCAAACTTTCCTATCACTTTTTCGTACCGTCGGTTGGCCGGTCGTCTCAGAGGAGTCGTGTCCAGATAGTGCAGTTTGTAGAAGGTCAGCAAATCCGGCAGATCGGAAAACGTTTGATCACCGATCCGAAACATAAAACAATCATCGGCGGCTGGAATCTTGTTGATGATGTAGTGACTAACTTTGGAATCTTCCCGAACGCAAAGCACGTAATCTCCCGCTATGGTGGTGCTGTCACGAACCAGAAATACTCCGCTTTCGCGTTCACTCATCAACAGGTCCGTGGCGTCTTGGCGGGACATCGGACCGAAGTACCAGGCAGCCCGGTTGTACACATCAAAGGTTGACATTTCTAGCCACCTTTGTTTCCGGAATGGTTTTTTTTAATCTTACAAAAAACGATGACAGACACTGAAAACAAACAGCTCAATGTTAATCGGAGGGTCAAGACTAACGGCATCATCATTCATACTTACAGAATAAACCAGAACTAGAGAACAATCTCACTGCAATTACGGATTACGGATCAATAATCTTCGAGTTCAAGTAACCTGAAAAAAGTGGAAAAAATTGTTAGACACGTTTATCACAAAACAATGAAAGTGAGCCAACAAATTCCCTTCTTTGTGCGTCATAATTTAGCCTACCACTTTTGGGACGTTTTCTCTCAATGGAGGAAGCATTTCAATTAAGGCATTACCCACATTTCAAACGTCAATGCAAACGGCGACGTCGTTGCAGCAACCGCTGCTAGATTAGTGCCACTAAAGTGTGATCTACAAAAGTCACGCTTTTCACTGTACCTAAACATATCTCGTGTGTGTGTCAGCAGCAGCAGCAGCATCAGCAGCAAAAGGAGAGCAAAAAGCTATCCTCTTGTATGATGATAAAAGCGTAAAATGCAATCGTCACACATTTTCACTATAGGCTCTGACCCTTCTTCCGGAAAGCCCCGCACTAGTCGTGCTTAACCATAGTGTCGTCGCCTCACTCGCCAGCAGCCCCAGAACCATTCATACGAAGTAGATACGTGCTTGGGCTGCAGCATGTTCGATACATAAGTACAGAGACTACCTCCAATCAGTCTGTTTGCCTACCTCATCTCGACCGTGCCGTGTAGGTAATTCAAACCAAATATCGAATACATCGGAAGATTGTTTAAAAACCTGTTTTAATCCATCTAGTGGTGTTTTGATGCCTTTCTCATATCAATCATACTATCATATATAATACGGTGGTATTCTTTAAAATAATTTTATTCGATTCTTGAAAGAATAAGCGAAATCGGTTTGTTTGACCGTCTACTGATAAAAACTATCAATTGGAGAAGATTTGAGGTCGATTTTGAAAACTTTTGACGATTTTTCGCCCTTTTCAGTGATGGTATACAATTTTTAACACACTTCACCTTATATTTCCGGATCCGGAACCTAAGTTTGTGAAAATCGGCCGCACCATCTATGAGAAAAGTTAGAACACATATTTTCATTTTTTTGCACATTTTATCCCATAACTCCGGAACCGGAAGTCGGATTCAAATAATATTCAGGAATTTTGTATGAAACCACAGAACCTTTCATTTGCATCTAAGTTTGTGGAAATCGGCCTCGGTTCAAAAGTCGGTTTTCACAGTGATTGCATAACCTTTCTATATGAGAAAGGCAAAAAGTACTTAATCCACCTATCAGTGAGATGATACATTTTTGGCATTAAAAATGCCTTACTCTTCACTATACGGGGCCGGGGGTCAATTAAAAGTTTCAAAAATAACCGCGTAACATTTTTTCGTCATAATTTTGAACGTTAATAACTTAGTCATTTATTGATATAATTTAACAACCACATGGAATGCAACATGCTTACCAGCGTGGAAGGTCCACTACAACCCTGTTACATGATGTTGTGTACAACATTGAAAAAGCTTTCTCACAAAAGCAATCTTGCTTGGGAGTTTTTCTAGATATTGAAGGTGCCTTTCATAACGTGTCTTTCAATTCAATTCTGGAAGCAGCCCGTGGTCATGGCATACCTTCAAGTATCACAAATGGGATACACGCAATGCTTAGCAATCGACTTCTTTGTTCATCGCTTCGGCAAGCAGAGATTAGGAAGCTGAGTGTCTGTGGGTGTCCTCAAGGTGGTGTACTATCCCCACTTTTATGGAACCTAGTCGCTGATGGTTTGTTAAGGAAACTTAATAACCTTGGATTTCCGACTTATGGTTTTGCCGACGATTATCATATATTGATGACCGGTATAAGCATTAACACTCTCTTTGATTTAATGCAACAAGCCCTGCGATCTGTTGAACAATGGTGTTGTCAGGTTGGATTGTCTGTAAATCCGGGCAAACATCAATGGTGCTTTTCACTAATCACAGGAGCTCGTCCGTTACAGTTCTTCGGTTCAGAGGTCACTGTGGTCGATCAAGTTAAATACGTCGGGGTTATTCTTGACTCAAAACTGAATTGGTCTGCTCACATTGACTTCAGGATTAAGAGAGCTTGTATGGCTTTCGGCCAATGCAGACGAGCTTTTGGAAAATCATGGGGACTCAAACCCAGATATATTCATTGGATCTACACAACTATTGTTAGACCAATTTTAGCATATGGATGTCTTGTATGGTGGCAGAAAGGAGAAGTCGCGACAGTTCAGTCAAAGCTAAATCATCTCCAAAGGATGGTCCTAATGGCGATGACAGGAGCATTCACGACAACTCCTACTGCTGCTCTAGAGGCGCTACTGTGCATTAAACCACTACATGTGTTCCTAAAACAAGAAGCATTGTCTTGTGCATACCGTCTTAGGGTTACAGGGCTTTGGAACAGTAACCCATTAGATTATGCTACCAGCCACACTCGCTTGTGGTCTCAAATGGTTACGTGGGATGAGTATTTACTCGCTCCTAGTGACCTAACTCTCACATGCAGTTTTCCTTTCAAAACATTCAATGTGAGCTATCCTCTTCGTGAGGAATGGTTGTCTGGTTGTCTGGAACGACAACTTGATGAACACACAGTTTGTTATACGGACGGTTCTCTGTTGAATGGTCATGCTGGTGCTGGTGTCTACTGTCGTGAAATGAGGCTGGAACAGTCTCATTCACTTGGTAGATACTGTACTGTGTTCCAAGCAGAAATCTACGCAATTCTGTGTGGAGTACAATCGGCACTTCAGCAGAGGATCTGTGGTAAACGTATTTATTTTTGTTCCGACAGTCAGGCAGCCTTAAAAGCACTCAGTTCGAATGACTCACGGTCGAATCTAGTGATCGCATGTCGAACTCAAATTGAAGACCTCAGCATTTCAAATGCTGTTTACTTCTTATGGGTACCCGGCCATTCTGGTATTACTGGAAATGAATGGGCTGATGAGTTGGCTAGAGCTGGTGCAACGAATGATTTCGTTGGTCCTGAACCAGCTTTACCACTTTCAACTAGTTGGATAAAGCACAAGATTCGTTCTTGGGCTGCATCCAAACATGCCAGCTACTGGCGCAGCTTGCAAACTTGCGCTCAGACAAAAGCATTTCTACCAGATTTAAATCTGAAAATGTCAAAGTGTCTACTGCGTTTCTCCAAGCATCATTGCAGTATTCTGGTCAGAGCTCTGACTGGACATTGTAAACTCAATTATCACATGGCTACTATTCAACGTGCTGAGTATTATTCGTGTGATTTGTGTGAATGCGATTATGGTACTTCATATCATCTGATATGTAACTGTCCCGCATTGACGCAGCTACGTATCCGGGTTTTTGGTTCTCCATACATGGTTGAGTCTGTGTATGCGGAGCTAAAATTGAAGGATATTCTCTCGTTTCTTACCCAATGTGGTAAGGAGCTATAGTCAGAAGGATTCATCGTTCTTCCTGGAGTGAATGAATCCCTTCTGTATTTACCTTAAATAGGGTTTAGCAGATTGTTTGGCATCTTTTAGGGGGTGCCGAATTTACTTCTGCTCGTACATACTGCGAATCGTTCTGCATTCTTCCGGGAGTGCAGAATGGTGTCGCTTTTGTAAGATCTTCAAATCCTCTCGGGGGTTGGAGGTTTTATTAACAGCGGACTGTTCGGGACCTCGTAGAGGTTCAGAATTTACTTCTGCTTCCACTAAATGTGATCCTCAGCAGATTGTTCGGCATCCCTTAGGGGTGCAGAATTTACTTCTGCTTTTATGTGTTTTTGTGTCGTCAATTTTTCCCATCCTCCTAGTCCAACCCTTACCATTTCCTTTCAATCCTTCCCTCTTATATATCGGGAAAATGATGCTAAAAACAAATTGATGGCAAGGCACAAATCTCCAAATATCAAGGGGAACGTGCCATTTGAGCCAATTTGTTCTGATTCCTGATTCCTGAATTGGTCTGCTCACATTGACTTCAGGATTAAGAGAGCTTGAATGGCTTTCGGCCAATGCAGACGAGCTTTTGGAAAATCATGGGGACTCAAACCCAGATATATTCATTGGATCTACACAACTATTGTTAGACCAATTTTAGCATATGGATGTCTTGTATGGTGGCAGAAAGGAGAAGTCGCGACAGTTCAGTCAAAGCTAAATCATCTCCAAAGGATGGTCCTAATGGCGATGACAGGAGCATTCACGACAACTCCTACTGCTGCTCTAGAGGCGCTACTGTGCATTAAACCACTACATGTGTTCCTAAAACAAGAAGCATTATCTTGTGCATATCGTCTTAAGGTTACAGGGCTTTGGAACAGTAACCCATTAGATTATGCTACCAGCCACACTCGCTTGTGGTCTCAAATGGTTACGTGGGATGAGTATTTACTCGCTCCTAGTGACCTAACTCTCACATGCAGTTTTCCTTTCAAAACATTCAATGTGAGCTATCCTTTTCGTGAGGAACGGTTCTCTGGTTGTCTGGAACGACAACTTGATGAACACATAGTTTGTCATACGGACGGTTCTCTGTTGAATGGTCGTGCTGGTGCTGGTGTTTACTGTCTATCAGTCTCATTCACTTGGTAGATACTGTACTTATTCCAAGCAGAAACTTACGCGATCTTGTGTGAGATAGCTTAAATCTGAAAATGTCAAAGTGTCTACTGCATTTCTCCAAGCATCATTGCAGTATTCTGGTCAGAACTCTGACTGGACATTGCCAACTCAATTATCACATGGCTACTATTCAACGTGCTGAGTATTATTCGTGTGATTTGTGTGAATGCGATTATGGTACTTCATATCATCTGATATGTAACTGCCCCGCATTGACGCAGCTACGTATCCGGGTTTTTGGTTCTCCATACATGGTTGATTCTGTGTATGCGGAGCTAAAATTAAAGGATATTCTCTCGTTTCTCACCCAATGTGGTAAGGAGCTATAGTCAGAAGGGTTCATCGTTCTTCCTGGAGTGAATGAATCCTTTCTGTATTCACCTTAAATAGGGTTTAGCAGATTGTTTGGCATCCTTTAGGGGGTACCGAATTTACTTCTGCTCGTACATACTGCGAGTCGTTCTGCATTCTTCCGGGAGTGCAGAATGGTGTCGCTTTTGTAAGATCTCTAAATCCTTTCGGGGGTTGGAGGTTTTATTAACAGCAGACTGTTCGGGACCTCGTAGAGGTTCAGAATTTACTTCTGCTTCCACTAAATGTGATCCTCAGCAGATTGTTCAGCATCCCTTAGGGGTGCAGAATTTACTTCTGCTTTTATGTGTTTTTGTGTCGTCAATTTTTCCCATCCTCCTACTCCAACATGTATGGCAACGTCGTTTCAGTATTTCAATAGCATACTATTGAAAAAAATGGTTAGAATTGACCTATGTTTCCATTCACCAATCCCAGCAGACCAAATTGACGTCATTCTCTTGTTCGGCATAGGAGGCTTTGCGTCATCCATAAAAACACCGCATCATTCTGCACTTGTATCTCTGTGATTTATTGATAAATTTCCCTCATTTAACTTGATTCGAAAAAGTTTAAAAATGTTTTAATTTGTCAACGGGTAGTTAGCATACTGAAATCTCCATTTACAAACAAAAAACACGGTGGCGCGCAAGTAAATTCAGTATAAAGTTGTGTTATGACGATAATCATAGATAATTCTTCTACGAACAACAAGGAAAACGAAACGAAGACGGACACCAACAACAATACAACCGATGAGGCAATGGATGACGAGACGAGCCACGAACAAAGTGCCCCTCAACCCTCGCAGGAGGGAAGTGGAAGCTCTTCTCCTCCTAGAAAAAGAGTGACAACGAGATCCACTTCAAAAAATGCATTATTTAAAAAATCGGCTAATTCGGCCACGTAAAGCTTGTACGCAAATAGGCCTGAATAAAAATACCTTTTAAATAAAAAAAAAGTATGGGTGTGTAATGTCAGAGACATAACTGGACGTCGTGAATACGAATAAAACTGACACGATTTCTTTACACTTTCGAATTCGAATTGATAGTTGATCGTTTGTGTAAATTGCGAAACTTTCCCCCCTTTTCACTACTAAAATTTTCAACGATTTTTGACGTCGATTATCTCATTTCGGATTTGCATATTTCATTGAAAGAAACTATCAAGATGCTGTATAGGATTCATTTCTGCCTTTTAGAAGGACCAAATGGTGAAATTCTCTACGATATTTAGCACAGTTCGAAACATTTTTCTCGAACGATTTTCGCACAGCGAAAAGTGCACGAAGCAAATCAAATTATTTTGGATTTTCACTAAACTGATGATTTCTACCTTCGATTTGCAAAGAAGTAATCCTAATAGCGTTTGAGGTTTTCAACCGCGCAGAAGGGGCGCTCTCTGATGCCGCTGTTTGAATGCGTCTTTTCGCCCCGATGTCTGCTTTCATCCAACGCCGAAGAAGAAATGATCGATTTTCGACCACGGTTCCCCTTTTATAACGTTCAGTTGAAGATATGTGCCTGACTAACTCAAAACCATCGTCCTTGAGCGAAAAACTCAAGCAAAAGTAAAAAGTTTTCCGGGTTGTTTTCAAATTATGAGAAAACTTAATTTTCGAATTGTTTGTGGTTATCTCACACTGTTCAAAATATTATCCTAAATTCCTGATCATATTTTTGATGAAATAGTGAAAGAATTATGTTGTTGCCATTAATACAAGTCGAGATATTCACGATTAAGTTCTGCCCATTCTTCCATATGGCTAATTTTGAAAAGGCTCCCCATAGTAAAGTAAGTCGTATTCACGACAAAAAAATAGATAATTCTTTTCCTTTAAATGTATCTAAATACAAAGAACCAGTGTTGGTGATTGCCGAAAATTTGACAGAAGCTGCTATATTGCTATCTATATTGTATACAACATTTTCAATCCGACAGAAGATGCTACAAGAACTCGAGTCTCTCAATACATGAACCGCGAGAGAATTTTTCTACATTTCTTCGCTCCACTTCATACTCTGAGTATTTCACAGCCCATGAAAAAATATACAGTCTGATAATGATCGTTGCTGTGTGGAATTTCCCAAGAGAGGATCGCAAGTTAACAATTATCGCAGAAAATCGAATCGATGGTTCATCTTGATGTTTCTCATACTAGGTTGTAATATTTCAAAACCCTTATGTGGAGCATTCACATATATTTTCATAGACACAACTTATACAAAGGTTATATGCACATAGTTAGAATAAGCGGCAATAGTAAAATGATTCTACCGCAATTATCCACTGCCCATACAGAATCGGATCGCGAGACGAGAATAAGTGACCGTTTGTTGCTTCCGAGAGAATCCCCACAGCAGCGTGCTAACCTTTGATTCTCAGAAATGTCATCGAGAGAAATTCACTCTCGCACTGGTGTCTCTTCTATGTTAAATGAGCCATGCCGGGTGTTTGTTGTTGCGATGTTTTCCATTTCTCTTTGATGGCACTAATTGAATCGTGTGAAGAGTGAAGATTGAACGTTCTTTGATACGATAAAAGCCATCCTTGCAAAGAACTATCTCTCAGCATAATCCCTCAGACCCTATTATTAAACCAAACAATAATCGTGTAACCTAATTTAATAGTTAGAAATTGATTGAATCGTATAAAGCATAATATTTTGATCTAGTCTTGCTTCCAAGAATCTTATAGAAGGGATCCAGACTAAGTGTAGCAAAAATCAAGTGAATCACGTTCAAAATGAGAATGGCAGAACACTCGGCCTCTGCTTCTCGAGCCAATCCGATTGTGCACCCAGAATTATCGCACCTTTCCTCTAGTGAAATTCGTTCGGGCAGCTCTTAATGTTCCCATATCGAGCCAGTCTTTGAATTTAATCAATATCGACATCGACGCTGTACTAACGGCAATCGTAAAACTTAAACCTTCACACTCGGCTGGACCCGACGGTATCCCGGCAGTTGTCTTGAAAAGATGTTCAAGTGCAATAGTAACTCCCTTATGCCAACTGTTTCAACTATCACTCACGACCGGAGTCTTTCCCGTTATGTGGAAATCTTCCTACATGCTTCCAGTTCACAAAAAAGGAGACAAAAAGAACATTGACAATTATCGTGAAATTACTGCCCTAAGCAGCAATTGTTCGAATTAGTAGTTCTTAAGCAAATTTTCGACCACTGTGAACAATACATCGCGGAAACTCAGCACGGATTCATGCCGAAACGCTCCACTGCTACTAATCTCTTATCTTTCACGACGTACATAATGGATGCTATGTCTAATGGCTTCCAAACGGATGCTATTTACACGGATCTCTCCGCAGCTTTTGTTAAAATAAATCACGCTATCACGATCGCCAAACTGGTCAGACTGGGTTTCGGTTCTAGTATTCTTCGATGGATGCAATCCTATCTCTACAATCGACGGCTGGCGGTTAAAATCAATGACAGTCTATCACAGGAGTTCTTTGCCTTTTCCGGAATACCTCAAGGAAGCCATATCGGTCCACTGTTTTTCCTCCTTTATTTCAACGATGTAAATTACTCACTGGAAGGCCCACGACTATCTTTTGCTGATGACTTAAAGTTATACCAAATAATCAAGAGTGCAGAGGATGCTTCATACCTTCAGGGATGACAACTGATCATTTTTAAAAGATGGTGCGAGATCAACCGTACTACTTGAAACATTAGCAAATGCTCTATTATCACGTTCACTCGTAAAAAAGACCCTTTGCGGTTTGATTTTTGCCTCCATGATGCAGCGATTGAAAGAGTCACTTGTGTCGAGGATCTTGGAGTTTATCTAGACCAGGGGTTCTCAAACTATTTTGGATCATGGACCCCTTTACTAATATTAACTTAGGCCTCAGACCCCCATCAACAAATTCCTTTAGGAATTCAATTTCTTGCTTTTTTATATTAATGTACAACACTTACGAATTTCTGCGGATGTTCAAATAAACACAACTTAAATAAATAAACATAAGCATAAATATTTCAAATAGTAACTTATTTCAAACAATAGGGGGTCGATTTCTAGACCTCGTCGACCCCCATAGTCAGTTTTCGTTTACGTCGACCCCCGCAAAAAGGATATCGACCCCAAGGGGTCTATATCGACCACTTTGGGAACCCCTGATCTAGACGAACAAATGAATTACAAGCAGCATATTGGTTACATAGTTACGAAGGTTTCTCGTTGCTTGGGATTTGTTATTAGAACTGCTAAGCGCTTCACACTTGTTCGCTCAACACTGCTCACTTGTTCGCTCAACACTCGAATACTGCTCGGTGATATGGAACCCTCACTATGTTAACACTTCGTAACGCGATTCACATGTAACACATGTAACACTTCGTAACACCTATAACTTACTAAATAGTAACGCATGTAACACCTCGTAACGCCTGTCTCACAAAAAAGTAACGCTTGTAACGCTTCGTAATGACTATATCATACAAAAAAGTAACGCCTATAACTAACAAAAAAGTAACGCATGTAACGCTTCGTAACGCCTATCACTCACAAGAAAATAACACATGTAACGCTTCATAATGCCTATAATTTATTAAACCGTAACACATGTAACGCTTCGTAACGCCTATAACTAACAAAAAAGTAACACCTAAAACTTACAAAAGAGCGACGTATATAATAATCCTTAAAAGTAACGCCTCGTAACTCTTTTACCGCAAGAATCTATCCCGTATAACGGTTTTTAACATTCATGATTTCCTCCAAATAACTCAAGATTTGTAACCCTCAATTTAAGATAATTATCGTATGCAACAGTTTCTAGTTTCTTTAGCTTAACGTAACGTTTCCAATCTCATAATATCGAGTGAAACGCTCCGTCAAATGGAACATTTTCCCCATATTGGGGACGGGTATAGCGTGATGAGTAAGTCGATGCCTTTCACGGCTGGGTTCGATTCCCAACCTCGCTCATAACGTCAGAAAAACAGACCTTAAAATTAAAACCTCTATAATCGGAACAAAAAAAATCCATGGTACCTGTACTCATGCGTTGACTCAGATAGGCCTCAAAAACGTTGTTACGAATATTGCCTCAAAAACTAAACTACTATTTTTATTATTGTCATTTATTTTACCCTGGTTTCATACACCAGTTGATGTGATTTTGATTTTGTTCTGCTTCGTAGGGCCTGCCGCTGCGTGCTTTATCGGCAGTGGAGTTTTGATCATCACGTAGCTCTCAAAACTTCTATCTCACGATGTAATCTACAGGATCAACAGCCCCACAACATTCCTCCAACTTTATTTTCGTTTCTTTTTCTGATTTCGGGAGCTTGTTTTCGATGAGAATACTTGAATATTACCTTTTAAGCCAATTTCATTGCAACTTTTGGTAGCAGATTCCAAAAACCACCTATTGAATAGATAATACCAAAGCGGCTCCAGTATACGGTAAGTAATCTTCTTCTTCAACTGATATGCTACAAGCATATTTACCATATATTTAAAAAGTCCTTATCCATACTCAAACATATGCTTAATCTGCACTAGTAAAAGGTCATTCAGAAGCTCTGAGAGCTCGCTTCCAGCTTTTATGAACCGATTGAAACCAAGATGAATTGTTTGTTTTCTTTTCAACTTGTCACCCTTCCTACAGGGATGGGTGTCGTCATTTCAAGGAATGGAAAAATCTCAACGTAGCACCAAATCACACCGCAAGTTTTATAGGAAAGAGAATCTCCATTCGAGGGCAACAACTTACCGGATTCGATTTCTATGCGTCGTCCTATAATCTCAGGGCAGTTCAATGAAAGACGACGAGCGACGACAAAAGTTAATACTAAGCACTCCCTGTTACGCCATCGGAAATGCCTCGAAAGCTACCGGTGCGACACTTGCCGTTGCTTCCTGATCCGCTCGGGGGCAACGCAACTCATGCAACAGGAATCGCGTACCACAACCTGCCGCTGGACAAACTCACCCCGATTAGTTGACCACAAACACCGTTCCGAAGGCCGAAATATTAATCAATTTAAGCGGTCGAACAACACTACACAGTAATAAGACGAAAGCACTGAACTTGGCGTATTTTTATGCTTTTGACAGTTTGACAGTTTAAACTCCCTGTCATTTTCTCCAAGAGCAATGTTTTGCGTTATGGAGAGCAAAAAAGCTCTTACCAAGCGCAGTGAAATAGAAGGTACACTGAAAAAAAATCATGCTCGAATTGCAAGAAATTCGATTATTCCTGAGATAACAAATATAGCTCAGAAAACAGATATCTAGCGTTTTTTATAACGTCCAATAAGCAATCCATCAACATTCACTTTGAAGGGTAATTTCGAATGACTCGGCACTACCTGAGAGTAAGTCATAAGAGTAAACGGCAGAGAAAAGTTTTCTCTTTCGTCTGGTGTTAAATTTAATACTCTGTCATAGCTCGCTTGCAATTTCTTTCGAAAGTGGATGTTGACAGGTGGCTTATTAGCCGTTCTCAAAAAAAAAACGCTTGATATATACATACTCACATATCAACTGTGTTTAAAATTTGCTCATTCAGCCTGGCGAACACTTGCAGATGTCAACCCAGAAAAGATTATTTTTGTTTTATTCCCGTCAAATTCGCGTGTGATGAATTATACGGCATGGGGATCAAGTTATCTTCTGCACCTAGGGAAATCGTGTGAACAATATGAACACTTTTTTGTTGCAGTTCGAATATTTCTATAACAGGATGGATAATTTTGTTATCGTTATGTTAAGTTATTTAATGCAGGAGCGTACTGGAACATTTTGGAAGTTCGTGGCGAATTGTCGAGTAGGTGGCAATAGTGTTTTCAGCGTATTGGCTTTTCGAACAGCTCACTTACAACCAGTGATGCCATTTTTCCCTCAGGTCAAATCCGTAGATTGTGTTTCAAGTGTACCCGCTTGTGAGGAATTCTGGCAACCGTCAGAAGGCTGGCTGCATTCCGGCTGCTGTCAAAATTGTCCATGCGAAATTGCGTCTCTATCTCGCCGTACGTGTCTTGTTTATTTCTCTCGTCATTCTCTTTTCTTTTTTTATTATTCGATATTCGCCAATCCCGCATGTATATACAAAAAACGAATCTTGAGACGAGGTAAATGAAATTGAAATATGGGTATGTTTGGCAGGAGAAAGCAATGTTATTGGCAATATAATTTTCTATAATAAGTATATATGAATGGTAATAACTTATTGCCTTTCATATGTACTTTTTAATGAAAAAATAAAACCAACCCACATTATCGAAATGACAGAATGCGCAATGAATTCTTATTCGACTGCATGATCAGTGCTCAATTTGTTCAGTGCTAGAATTTTCGCCTGAATTGGCTGCTCGATCAACCCGATTGACAGTGACATTATAAATGTCATTGAATATTCGCTTATTTTATGAATGTGTTAGTGTAAAATTTAGGCGACTTAAGCTATTTCACTACACTCCAGCTAGAGGAATGGATGATGCTGACTAAGGTAGGCCGTTTTATCACAGATAACAGATATACAGGCTCACATATGAACTGTGTGTAAAATTTGCTCAATCAGCATGGCGAACACTTGTAAATGTCACCAAGATCGACACGAGGTGTCACCGCTATTTCGGTGCCACTCTTACTTAAGACACAACTTTGGGTGCAACCAAAGACATCATATTAACAAGATATCCAGCTCTCACATTTCCCGAACAAATCATTGGCAACATCCTTTTTTGCGAGCATGGTGCCCTCAGGTGAGTCCGCATTGAATCTCTTGCATATAAGTAGAGGAGAGAACTGTCAAACTCGTACGCACCAAAATAGCAGCACTGCGCACCCATACAATTGACATGATATGTTGAATGTGATGCCGTGCGATGGCGTTGCTGAACTGAAGATTGATTTCTCTCCAAGCTGACAGGGTCTGGGTGCAACATTCACTTCTCGCTAGATTTTTGTTTTGCTGTTGGTTAAAATGACAAGTTTATTTTTGTTTTATTCCGATCGGATTCTCGAGTGATTTATGCGACATGGTAATAAAATTGTCTTTAACACTTAGGGAAATCGTGTGATAAGTGTTAAAATTGTTGTAGTTGGAATATTTCTACAACTGGCAGGAGAATTTTGTTATCGTTCCGGAACGTAGTGGAACGTTTTGAAAGATCGCGGCGAACAGTCGAGTAGGTGGCAGTAGTGTTTCCAACGTATAGCAAATTTAAAATTTACACAGGAATTTGAAAAATTTTGTTCGAGCCTGTATATCTGTTATCTGTGCTTGTACATTTACATAAAATTGTCCATAAAGACAGACTTCAAAAAATGAGTGATCGGTTGTAAATAATGTATAATTACTTGTATAACTGGACATACTAAAAATAATTAAGGAGCTGATTTATCAATGCTTCAAGCATTTTTCCAGATAAATCCCTATAAGCTTCCCGTAAACATCCACTTTGAAGAATATTGAAAGATAAAACATTTTCTTTCCGATTACTAGTACAATCTTTTTTCAAAATTAAACGGGTGATTTCATTATTTTTTTTTTAATATCTGGAGAAATAATACTGGATATTTCTGAAAATAGCGCAAAATCCGTAGATTTCAATTGGTTTATCCGTAGATCCGTAGCGAAGACAGGAATCCGTAGGGTTAGCATCGCTGCTTACAACCACAAATGCACATTCGCCAGTTTGAATCTAGTTGAAGACAAACACGAGAAAAGGTCCTAAGTGCAAATGACAGTTTCTCTTTGTTTATTTTCTCTTTCGAGTAATACGGTCCAATCAGCAATCTTTCCATCTAACACTTCACTTAGGATTATATCAAAAACCATAAACTTTCGATATGCACTGTAGAATTTGTTGGAAATTACTGGAATTTGCCGTAATAATTGAAAGAGAAAGTAAACCAAGAGAAACTGTCACTTGCACTTGGGACCTTTTCTAATGTTCATCGAGAGTTGTTTTCATCACGAAACAAATAGCATTAAAAAAATTTAAATACGATTCAGACGATCAGTCAACTTCCGTCAACGTTAACGGGATTTCGCCTGCAGTTTGGATAAGTTTAAAGTTTTCATTATTGAACCGTATACTCGTTCCCGACGTAAAAACGTTCTTTGAGGTTGACATAGCGTTTCTTGCCTATAACAATCACCTGATATAACGTGTGAATCGTACTTTAGCCGAATGACTTATGTTTGTTTTCATCACGAAATATCCCAGCGAATTTTAATTTCTAGGCAGAGACGCTTGATGTTAATGATTAGCCACAAGGATATAGAAAACTCTACAGCAAATTTTGAAAAATTCTGTTCGAGCTTCTATCACATCCAAGACATCCAAGTAGAGATTTCAATGTATGTAAGAAATTTAACGGTTGGTTTAAAAAGCAATCACCAAGTAGTAATTCTCCTGTAGAGGCGCTTCGAGCATGCCAGTAATTCCTTACGGGCTCTTGCATTAGAGCTTTCATACAATGGTACTTAATGCGTGAAAAGTTATACTCAACGGTGATTTTTAAAGGACTTTTACTTGTATGCTTTTCACAGCTTTTTTGAAAAAGTCTGTACTAGCTTGGATGTCTGTTCGCTGTGCCTGTATATTTGTTATCTGTGACTTCCAACCCGGTGGCAAGGATAGGGCGCTCCAGCAAGTGCTATCGTAGCCAACATCTGGGGCATTTAGTGGGCAATCAGAGCGCTCAGAGTCTGGTAAACAAACATTCGACCATTTAAAATATAGTAAAATCTTAATTTCCTTATCGTAGTGATGATATTCTGATCGATAATTTGCGGGGAAGTGCGGTAAAGGGTACTGAATAAACAAATAGTTTGTAATATCCAATTTTTTGTTAGCCATTCTTCTTCATTGTTTTGGTTTTTGCAGAATGATGCTGGCCACAGTTTCATGACGTCATAGCAGGAGGCTGGTGACTTCTCGTACGTGTTTTACACTTGTGGAAATCGTTCGAGAAGTTGTTAATCAATTTTGCCAAAACCGGCCTCCTGTCACGACGCCATCTTGATGAGATCAAAATCGGAACTTCAAAACCAGCTGATTGAAACGTAAACAAACAATCAGTAATGCAATTGCGTTACGGTTTACCTCGTTTAGTGCACGAAAATTAGTGAATTTTGGGTCGACTCTCTCACAATAACTTGTCGGTTCAGCTAAAATACAGCAGACAGTGTTTTGGGACAGCAAGTATAGGTAATTTTCACAATTTGAGAATCGCGATGAGTATCAAAACATCGCACTGTTTGGGGCTCGAAACGCGAAGGGCTCAACGTAATCAGTGTACTTTCAAATGACTGGTGCTCACATACCGGTGTCAGATGGCTGGCCAAAACGTTTTACACCTTTCCGATCCGGTACATTGTCGGCACAGTTTCGTGCACGGATGCCAATATTTTTCCACACGTTTCAATGCGTGTATTCACACTTGTCCGGTTTGTGTAGGTACTGCGCCGGGCAAATGTGAACACATGTATTGAAACCTGTGGAAAAATATGTCTAAATATGTCTAAAACAACACATGGCACAAATAAGTGGATTAATACAGATTTTCAAACATTTATTTGAAAATATTACTTGGGTACATTCTAAATGTTTCCATACATCGCAAGAACGCATTGTAAATTTAAAAAAAACTACTTTACATACAACAATACACTAGTTTTGTTTCAGAGTATACACAATGTAGTCTTCCTATTTTATTGATTAAGAATTTGTATATCTTTATTGTAACCTCTGACTTTCGTATCAATGTGAATAACGTTTATTACCGCCTACAGTTCAGATCATACGTATATCAATATATTTCTGTAAGTATCTGGCAACAATTATACATTGAAAAGTTTTATCAAGCGTGGTTTGGCATGTAATCAATAAAAGGCACATGTTAGAATTCTTTGTTTTGAAATGTTAGATTGGATCATGTTTCAATCGTTTTTGGAACACTAGTTGCATTGATGCTGAAATAGTGAATAGGTTTTATTTCACCGGATCAGTTCAAACGTACAAAGTACAGTTAGAGACTGAAGTGCTCTCATCAGAGACAAAAGCATGTTAATATTCATTAAAACATGAAAATCAAAGCATCAACAAGCACAACTCGATCATTGTTGTTTCCAAAAACAGTATTACTTTTTGTTCTACAATTCCATTTCCCCTAATATGAGTAGTATTCTAACTTCATTTCCTATAATTACGCCTATAACAACAAGTGTAACTTTTGATGATACACTTCAGATTTACTTCTCACTGGGACTCTATGATAAAAATAAATGCTCAAGTAAATCCCATCTATCAGAAACTTCTTTTATCTAGCTCACACCTAAAGCTCGTTCTTCAAACAATTATATCTACACGATCCTTGAAAGCTCCACCTGAAAACATAATAAAAGTTTGGTCCACCACCAAACAAACCGGTGTGGTACAGTTGTGATTCTCGAGTAAGTGTAAATTGTAAGTTAATCGTTAATTTCGTTTACGAAAGCCACGACTAAGAGTAAAATCAGTTATGTTTTCAATAACTCTGAAAACAGACTATACGTAACAGGGTCTGTTTGATGTGCGTTACATCCTTTCTAGGAGATTTTGTTATTCTGCGCCTGTTGATTCAGTGGTACACCTTCCTCTGCCTCTAGGTTGGTGACACCCCGTTCCGGTGGGTTATTCCAGGGCTGCAACTCACCGCTACCCATGAGAACGTAAGCCGACGAACCGACGATGTATACAACGGCTAAAATCCAGAACACAATCTGCCACTGACCATATGTTTGCTAAAATAGACAGATAGTCAAAGTCATTGCTGTGATCATTTGGAAAAGTACTGCATAAAAACTTACATTTTCATTAGTCAAGACGCCAACCATGTAAGCAGACACGAATCCTCCGAACGACGATAGAGTGTTTGCCATCCCGAAAATGGTACCGGAGAAATTCGGTGCAATGTCGAGACCGTTGCCAAGGTAGCCAGCCGTAACGGCACCGTTCAGGAACAGAGCTAGCGTAAAGATTGACACAGCCCACTGGGCATTCATACCCTTGTAAACCTGAATGATCATCAAGAATCCGGGGGTCATCACCGCTGTTGTAAATCAAATCAAATCAGTTAGTACAATAAGTTGAACTTTTCATCGTTTGAAACATTTCTTGGGAAAACAATAACATCCTACTGACAACGGTTAAAAATGTTGATGTTATTAGTGTTGATCATAGAGCTGTGGAAGAGGCTAGCGTACCTTTTAAGAGGGACGTTACGAGAATAGGATTGACTGTAAGCTTAATGGAAAAGTTGGGTTGCTGGTAGAGAACGGACTATCCAAAATCTGTTGGACCTGACTTGTGGTAATTATAGAAATTAAAAGAGTTGTCACGATCGCCAGTAGCAGTTCTGAGGTCTCGAAGCAAGGCAATATTCAATTCATGAAAAATCCCCGATGCGCTGTACGATCATGAAGTATATTGAAGGAAACAGCGCTTTCGAGCGAACAATCCAACGCTCAATACGCGCGGTTAAGTAGAAAGTGGCCCCTCTCGAACTCATAAACAGAAAAAAAATGTTTGATACGAAGCGAACAGTGTCAAAAATATAAATACGAGGCAAAATAAACGACAATAAAAATAAGACACTTAATTGTTCTGGATGACTGGAAAGAGAATGTGTGCGAGCTTACTATAGTTGAGCAAGACTCTGAAAATTAGAAAGATATCCTGCCACTGGATCTCGCACATACTTATTTAGGACTAAAAAGACGAGCGCAAGTGCACTTCGAGTACATGTTTGACTGGATCCATTATTATACGCCAGAGAAATAAATGATTACCCGACAATGGATTGATGTCGTCGTGGCATGTGGCTCAATGGGTTGGAAAGATCATGACGCCGGATTTCTGGGATTTTCATAGTATACTTTTGGAATACTAAATTGATTAAAGACCGAAATTGCTGTGAAAGGACCCTACATGAAGCACATGAGCATCGCTACCATAGTTAAAAACAATGGTTTAGTGCTCCAATTTCTTGACCATCAACTTTGTTCACCTGATTTGGCCATCTCTGAGAAATCGATGAGAGTTTCGTTTTGGAATTCTAGACCGCTACTTCCGGAACTTGATACCGAAACCTGTACAGCTAAAGTAAGTTTGTATGGCCATCAACTAATATGACCTATTAAGAAAATGTTTTCCGTTCTCCACGAATCGAAATAAGAGATATATCTCGGACCACTTCTCAAAATCCATCTCAAGTTTTGTGGATTTTTGTGCTCTAGAAATGGACATATAGAAGGTCTTAAAACATGTGGGACTGAAATGTCATGACAGTGAACGTTAAGAAATGTAATACAATAACATTCTCTCGGTCATAGTCTCAAAATTTTATTTAAATACCTAATAATGATAGTTCTAGTGTAGAAGTTTAAGGTGTCTGTTAAAAATGCCGGTAGATGGGGCACCGGAAATTATCTACTTAAGCAATCTTCAGTAAGATTATGTTTTCATTCTGGGCCCCTCCCGAAATCAAATCTTGGGTACACGCTTAGAAAAAGTTACCCAAAGTTTGAGTACTAGTTACACATTTTCAAATGATACATGGAAACGTCAAAAATTGAGTAGTTATCATCAATGATATTGAGTAATTCCTACTCTAAATTTGAGTTTAACGCAATAACTCATTTTTTTGTTACTATTCGTAAGATCAGTCTAAAAGTTGTAATAACTATTTGTAGCAACAGGTTGTATATTTTGTTAGTGAGATCGCGTATTTCGAGGGTGAGTCGCTCAACACAAACGGTGTTGTGTCTGCAAAAACCGGAATGATAAACTTCGTGCTGTGCTTTAGAATGAAACCGAATATGCTCAAATGTCATTTATGAGGAATAAGTGTATGATTGGTGCCTGAGCATAACTGACATGTATGTTAATTTACGATTGACACACAACTCCAAGCAACCACCATTTGATATAGTATTGAGTTCAATTACTTAATATTTTAATACAATACACTCAGAAAAGGAGCAATTTTTTGCAAATTTGATATATGTGAAATAAAATTTCACTCAAAATTTGAGTGATAGTTACTCTGTTTTTGGTATATGTACAAATAAAGTATTACTCAGTAAATGAGTAGATTTTACCCAAATATCGTTTCCAGTGGAAGAACTCAAATTTGAGTAACTTCGGAGTTACTCTAAATTAGAGTTGTTCCACTTTTTCTGTAGATGAGTGAGATCTTACTCATTTTTGAGTAACTATTTTTAAGCGTGTACGGGCCTGGTTGTCATGCGAACTCGTAGCAATTAGGTTTTGCACGAACATGACATAACCTCACAAAAATGAACAGAATGAACTTTTTTTTGACAGTCGAGGTGTACTTGTTTACAGTTTAAAAGTTCATCAGAAGTTCATCGTTGGAATGTAAAAATTGCAAGTCGCCTCACACTCAACAGATTCATACATAAATCGCTCCTTGATGCTGGAAACACATACAGCGCAATGTCGTCGGCGCAATCTTTTTAGTTATTTTCACTGTGGAATACGTTTTTAACAGGCACTTTTTCGCCATTTTTTCAAATTTTAACTTGCAGTCGCAAAACAAAACAAGTACACGGCAACTGTCAAAGATGAACTTGATTCATCGGCAGTTCATTTGTGTCGTTATCGTGCAAAACCTAATAAATCACGCGTTCTTTTTATAACGGCCAATAAGCCATCCGTCAACATTCACTTTGAAGAGTAATTAGGTTTTGCACGATAACGACACAAATGAACTGCCGATGAATCAAGTTCATCTTTGACAGTTGCCGTGTACTTGTTTTGTTTTGCGACTGCAAGTTAAAATTTGAAAAAATGACGAAAAAGTGCCTGTTAGAAACGTATTCCACAGTGAAAATAACTAAAAAGATTGCGCCGATGACATAGCGCTGTATGTGTTTCCAGCATCAAGGAGCGATTTATGTATGAATCTGTTGAGTGTGAGGCGACTTGCAATTTTTACATTCCAACGATGAACTTCTGATGAACTTTTAAACTGTAAACAAGTACACCTCGACTGTCAAAAAAAGTTCATTCTGTTCATTTTTGTGAGGTTATGTCATGTTCGTGCAAAACCTAATTTTGAATGACTCGGCACTCGCTGAGAGTAAGTCATAATAGTAAACGGTAGGAAAAAGTTTTTTCTTTCGTCTGGTCTTAAATTTAATACTCTATCTTTCATAGCTCGCTTGCAATTTCTTTCGTAAGTGGAAGTTGACAGGTTGCTTATTGGCCGTTCTAAAACGTTCTAGAAACGCGTGAAATAAACAAATCACAGGAGGCGAACAGAAATAAGTGAAATAATTCTTAAGTCGTTTTTGCTTGATGCCAAACCTAACCCAGTTTTCACTCTAACCGCTGTCAAACCGTTTGTTTGAAGTCAGTTTCGAACCTAGTTTCAACGTTATGGAACTGAAAATCGAGGCAGTTACGAACCTGGTTTTTATATCGTTGCTAAGTGCGAACCCAACACAGTTCCATGAAAAGTGTCTGTTCGATGAAACTACCCTGGGTCAGTTTCAGTTTTCTCAAGCGTAAACGACATTAGTAATACTTCGTAAAATGATACGTTTGTGCTAGTGATTGGAATAAAATTAGTATTTTATATGTTCCACCGAAACTTTCGAGACAAATTGTTGTTGTGATATATTCACTATTTCCAAACTGCCTCAGTTGAAGAAGCTGAAGAGATTGCGACGGAAACGAGGACCGGAAATGTTACATTTGTCGTTAAGTTTTGGAACTTTTCTCTACCAGGTAAGGAACAAGCGCCGGGTCGTTACACAATTCGGTCAGGTTGAAGTGCTGAATCATGACTTTATCAGAACTCCATCAACCACACACTAGTTTTGCACAAACCGTAAGCGTTTAATAACTCACCGAAAGCTGTAAAGATCTTGCGAGTTGCAGTGGTCGACAAAGTTCCGCTCTTACGCAGATAATCGGCCAGGTGGGAAGACATAACAGCCATGGCATATTTGCCAAAGTACGGTAACGAGGACAGCAGCCCGTTCTAGAAAGAAATAAAGAAAAATAGTTACTCTACTAGAATCGAAACTAAGCAATTATAAATGTTACCTCTTTAATGTTAAAGCCCAAGATGTACTTCATGTAAGTCGGTAACTGGTTGACAACGGTGAAAAAGCCAAAAACTGAAGCACCATGGGTCAGGATGATGGCCCACACTGGAGCCGAGGTAAAGAGCGATTTCCACGGCACATAGGTAGGTTTCTTTGTCTTGCCTACAGCACCGATTGCACTTTCAATTTCATTTCGCTCTTCTGCCGAGATTCGTGGATGAGTTGCTGGCGTTTCGAATACAACCAGGAACCAGATGATCGACCATAGCAAGCTGATTCCGCCGGTGAAGTAGAACACCGATTGCCAACCGACAGTTGCTATTAGGAAACCGCAGATTGGCATCGTAATGGCAGCTCCCAACGAAGAAGCCATCATATTGGAGATGAATTTGGACCGATCCATCGGTGGAATCCAGACTGCAGTCAACGGATGAATGGCCGGCCAGGAAGCTCCCAAGAAAAAGCCTAGAACAGCTCGCAGTATAACAACGGCAATGTAATGCGTATACGCGGCCAGAGGAATTATCAATGTCAATACACTGGCGAATAGCATGCTGTATCCGAATACGCGTCGTCCACCGACGACTTCCGCCAAGCGTCCACCGGGCAGTTCCGTTAGTACGTAACCCCAGAAGAAACTACCGAGCATCAGGTTCTGTTGGTAGGCATCCCACTCGAATTTGTCCTCTTCTGGGATCCCACCCTGGTCGGTTATGTTAGAACCACCGGAAAAAGCCTCCGCCGTTGCATTACCAAGGTCACCGTTGGTTACACTCTTCAAGGTCTTGCACATCACTACAATAGCTATCGTAAAGTTTACCCGCAAGGCATAGTTCAGCATAAAGCCGAAGATGACCATAATGTTCAGTACTTGTCGACATGATAACCAATCTGGAAAGATACCAAAACAAAAAAGGAATAAAGTTAAGGCGACCTGCTACTCGCTTTTCAAAACATTAAACTAATCATCAGTGGCTCGGAAAGTCTAAATTAAATTGCTTAAGAATATTTCAAATTGACAACTCATGCGAGTAAACTTTATTTTAGAATAGCCGTAATGTAGTTTAAAAAAATTATTCAACAAATAGTTATTTCATGAAAAAAACAGATAGAAATAAGCATAAAGGCTTGTTTGCGACAAAATCTGAACAGGTTAAATTTACAATAAAACAAATTTGCTGTTAGTTCTATTTAGTTAGCATTTTTGATTTATTTAAAGCTTGCTTCAGATAGAATTGGAACAAAGACAATTGCCTGTATTTCAGTTATTTATTATTGAATTCAAGATCTTTTTTTATACAAATGTAGTGTTTTCTTCATACTTTTAAGAAAAAATACGGATAAAATTATTCGTCACGGTTTCGAAGGAATTCTTGAATTTTTCCTATAACACGGCTCATTAGGCGGCGCACTCCTTCTTTGTACATCGTTTTAGCTATCTTATTCCACCAGGTCGTCATCTGATTATTGTCTTTGACAACCCTATCCCTTTGCCTTGAATCTCCTCTTTATGATTACCCAGTATTTCTTAATAGGGCTAAACTGGGGGCAGTTGGGTGGGTTAAGGTTTTTCGGAACAAACTGGACCCCTTTCTCTGCATACCATTCTTGAACGACTTTGCTGTAATGACAGCTTGCCAAATCTGGCCAAAACATTACGGGATAGTCGTGGGATCGAATGAACGGCAATATTCGTTTTTGGAGACACTCTTTTTGGTATAGTTCCGATGTCATTGTCTTATTTGTAACGAAAACTTTCGTTTTTTGCCACAGCTGCAAATGCCCTGCCAAATCAGAAATTTTCTTGCAAATTTGTCGGCAAAAACAAATTTAAATCTAGCTGGAACATCCCCCGAGCCGTTGCCAAGTAAAATTTTTGACCTGAGATTTGCCCGAAGTCAGCCTTGACATGGGTTTCATCGTCCATCAGAAGACACCCGTCGAACTTGGTCAGCACCTGCTCATTTAGTTTCCGAGCACGAATTTTGACCACACTATTCTGTTTTATGTACAGTCGATTTCTGGAATGTCAAAAATCATACGTGAAGCTGACAAAATTCCCAACACGTGGGCGCCAAGAACTTCCAAATCTGTCCAAATCTGACCAGAGTAGCGTGGCTGGCTGCGTAGGAATGGTAACAATCGCTTCTATAGGCATTATTCATGGTACATTTCCTTGTTTGTTGTTCCGGTAGTGACGAAGCTTTGGTTTGCTCGATCACAACTGCATAATGCCTACCAAAGCAAATATTTTTTTGGAAAACTTGGCCTTTTTCTTCATTCTGAAATACTCCTCTACGCCGTTCCGTGACATGGCAGTATATAAAGACATTCCGGGGAGCTGCTTAAAGTCTTTCAGAACAAAAATTTCATCGTCCATTATCATGTAGAAAATTTTTTGTCAAATACTCGCAAAATATCCGGTTTTATCCGTCACATTTATCATTACGGTTCGGTACAGTTTTTACCTTGAAAGATTTCATACGATGCCGGCTCTTTGAAGTACGCACGGAAGTTGGAGACATTTTCATTTTTCTAGCCACAGTACGTAGATCTGGTCTACTCTGCAATATCTGCTTCTCCTTCGCGTGCTTATGCTGGTTTTCTGAGATCTGTTTTTGTTCCGCTCCCAGGCTTCCTGGCTGTTGTCAAACGGTTGTCGAAAGATTTAAGAATGTTATGGACAGTTATTGCATGAAAATCAAGCTTATTTGCAAGTTTTCTTAATGAGAAATCCAGATTTTCATTGCGAAAGCAAACAATTTTTTTTGTACTTGCTCTTGTTTCGATGCCATCTTCGAATTGAAAGCTTGTAAAGGGTGATTTTTGAGAGCTTGCTGATTTGAAATTTAAATAAAACACGTGCCAAATTATAAAATGGCCAAATTTTTCTTTATTCGGAAGTTAATTTCTTGGCATTTAACATTTAAAACTATGAACAGTTGTAATTGAACACTGGTTTTGAAAATAAATTTCCACGACTCGGAAGCGTTGTTTTGGAGTTAACCTACACAGCAAAAAATATGAAATTTACAAGTGACGCAAATCCACATATGAAACAATTCGTAATAGCGTAATCCGTGAAACGACTGAATTTTACGAGAATTATATAGGGTAAGGGCTCCCTATTTCATCTCATTTGCAAGAACGTCGCCTCAAAACCCCGATTTAGCCACTAAAATCACTATAACTTTTTCATATTACTGCTTCATTCGCCTTGCTTCACGTTGAGAATTGATTCACATTTCTTGAAAATTTAACTAATATTCATGAAACAGCTAAAAACACTTATGATGTGTTCACTACTCTGCTCCTAATTTCATCTCAATGGATTTTTATCCATCCGTTGGTCCTTTATTCATCCTATAAATTTGTAATGGCGACAGCAATCAAAACAAAATATTTCACTATTACACTCTCAGATTTAAAATGTCAGGATTCTTCTTAAAAACGGCCTAATGCCAACTATGAGATAACTCACGATATTTTTAGAACCAGCTTGAAATCATTTCAACGTTAAAAAAAATCGTTCGGTTTAAAAGTTTATTGCAAAGTTAATTTGGTGAACTTTAAATAAAACCAAGAAACGGAACTGTTACTATTAGCCTTTCTTAAAACAAAATGCAGAGCCAGAGACGCCATTTATACAGATTTATCTGTATTGTATAGATTTTTACGTTCGCATACTGATTTAAATCAATTTACAGATTTTATACAGATTTCCTAAATTTAATACAGATTTGTACAGGTTCATAAAAAGTAAGAAGTAAAAAATTAGACTATTCTCTCTGAGCATCTAATAGAATTTAATTGCAATGATTCTTTAAAAGTTTATTAATCAACGGACAAATCACATGTTAAGGCCATCGTCCAAGTACTATGCGCGCGGGTGGTTTTAAGAAATTTTCGATGGAAATTTTGAAAAATTTGACAAAACCAAAAACATACAGACCTTTGAAACACTTTTATCTATCTACAGGGTGAAAATGGCTGGAAAATTCGGAGGATTTTCCTAGTCTTAACAAATATAGCTCTGAAAAATGAGTGTTTTTGTGATCTTTCACCATTATCTGGAAAAATAATGCGATGACATAATTTTTTTTTTCAAATAAACCTTATGATGGATACAAAGATTACATTCGAACACATTTTTGGAAAACATTTTCACGCTTTTCATAGAAAATCCACGAATTTCAAAAATTTTCACGAAATCGGTTATATGAAATTCGTTGATTTTCCATGAAAAGCGTGAAAAGGTTTTCCAAAAATGTTTCCGAATGTGATCCTTGTTGCCAGCATAAGGTTTTTTTGAAAAAAAATTTTTCATTCCATCGAATTATTTTTTCAAATAATTGTGAAAAATTCCAAAAAAAGCTCATTTTTTCAGAGCTATTTTTGATAAGACTCGGAAAATCCTCCGAATTTTCCAACTGTTTTCACCCTGTAGATAGATAAAAGTGTTTCAAAGGTCTGTATGTTTTTGGTTTTGTCAAATTTTTCAAAATTTCCATCGAAAAATTCCTAAAACCACCCGCGCGCATAGTACTTGGACGATGGCCTTAAAGTGGAAATCTTTTATGCAGATGATTGATTAACACCATTTTATTAGTGAAAACAGATAGAGCAGATATAGACTTTCTATCGAAAATAATACATATTTTCTATGAAAATATCTGGCATCTCTGTGCACAGCCGATGAAACACACACACTTCACAGCGTTATGTTGACGTATAGCGGAATGAAACCAGTGCTACTAGATTTGCCACAATGGTTATTTCAATAGTATTTAACACGCTCTTTCTGGTAATATTCGAAGCCGAAACAGTTTTATTGAAATATTAATATCAATAATATAATTAAACTAATGTCACGGATACCAAAAACATATTTTTTGATGATAATTTGAAGAAGAAAAACAATTTTTGTTTTGTAACATTATGAGATAACTTGAAAACTTTGTGAAACCAAATGAGATGAAAACAAAGCGCAATCAAGTGAACTAAGTGAAAAACTTTCATCTCATATTTTTGAAGACTTTTATTGCTCGTAGGGTAATTTTTGAAGTTTTTAATCGTTAACTAAACAAGTGGCAAGTGAACATTACTAATTAAGAAGTCATCCAGCATTCAATGGTAGTGTAATTGTGCGAAATAGTGATCATGTTTTGAGAAGAATCGATTAATAGATATTCAGAAACATGACGAACTGTAAATCTTGAGACGAAAATGTGTCCTAAATTGAAAAGTGAGTTTATTTTAAATGAAAAAAGAAAACGATCACCGAAGAATGACAATAGCTTTTATAATCATTTTAAAATATTTCACAGTTTGAGGTGACGGGATGAGATGGAAATAGAAGCTCAGATGAAATAGGGAGACGTTACCCTAAATATACGTCAAACATAGCCCGTCTTTCTAGCGAACGTGTAAATTTACTTGTTGTAGCACTTGAAAATATGCCAGAATGCAAGAAATATAAGCTTGTTTAACAGTAAAATTGTGTCATTTTTGACGCTCATATAGAAGAACGTCGTCTCAGAAGACGTAAATTTATTCGATTTTTCCTTGGTGTGTATTCATGATGATTTACCAAACAATACTGAGTAAAGATATCACGTTACACTATCAAACAACTTTCAGGCAATAGAGTAATCTCTATTGAAAAATAAACCTCCTAAAAAACAGATTTTGAGGTGAACAAGCTTCATTTTCTGTGCAAAATTATAGTAGTCACAGGAACAAGTACAGAAAAATCAGAACAGAGAGTTAGTGCATATATACAATAACAAATACAAAGAGTACTGGAACGGTAACAAAAAGATCAGGAACAAGTACAGAAAGGATTGTTATCGAGACAACAATTTCTACTGCCAAATTCATTCAATGATGACATTCCATTCCCTCAAATATTGGTCAAAATAGTGTATATGGAATTGAAGATTTGGGAAGAAAACAATTTACATCAGGACTAAATGCTAAATCTACCCAAAACAATTCTGGGTAGTACATATTCCTTTCATGGAATTTGTTCAATCTATTTCAACGGGCTTAATAGCGTACAGAACCATTGGAAAGCTAGTGCTACTATCCTATTGGAACTAAGAATCCTTCCAGGTTTGAGCTGGAACTGGATTCTGAAACTAGATATAAATTTAGATGCCGGATGGCTAACGTCAAATACTCAACCGAAGTGACGTGAATGCGAATAAAATTGTGTCGCTTCTTTTTCACTGTAGGTTCACTGAAATCTAGTCATAGGGCTTGAAAAGGCCGATTCAATTGAGTTCCCTTGATTATTAACACGGTTGATGACGTTTTCCTCCAATGCTAGGATCAGTGAAATATGTAATCAAATCAGTGCTCGTAAGAAGAACATCGTGCAAATCGCTTCATTACTCATGTTGGATACGAGAAGATACTCTAATTAAATATCTGTTTTAATTTTTCATTATGACCTAAGTGCAAATAACTCTTTGTTTACTTTCTCTTCAAATTGTTATGGATCAGTCTTGTATTTTTCGATAATTCGTTTAGTGCCGATTAAAAGATGATAGCTTTAGTTATTATTCTCTACAAATAGTTCGGAAAATTCGGGTCACACTACGATGGAAAAGAAATTATCGTTTGAATTTCACATTGCATGACTGGACGGAACGGAAGCAGACACCATTACATTGCTCTAGCAGACGATCGTTATTCCACATTAATTAACACCAATTACGTTCTCGCATCTCAGCAGTGACGTTTCATAATAGACTGACACTTCTATAACAGGAACGGCGCCGTTGTTTAATTATCGTTTCATTGAAAACATCCTCCTTACTTCTCTGTTTTTACCGACAATGCATGAACCGGTGTGATGGTAAAACAACCGCAAAGTTTTCCAACAAAGTAACATTTCCACAACGATGAACAATATGAACGGATAAGTCATACTAAACATGAAGTGACAGCAAATAACCTTACGCAGGGTTCGAGATTATTTTTGATTTTCTCTTGCAAAATGGGTTCTGAAAAAAAACAGTTGTAATGACCACGCTGGTGCATTATAACGACCATCCAAGCAACCTGCAATACGCGCGTGACACATACGTCAAAGCCAGACGACGACCTTATCATTAGAGGTTCAGTAGAAGTGAAAAATGCGCTTGTATAGTTAACACACACACACTCGAACAGAAATGCGCTGGCCATCCTTGTTACAAATGGTGAGTGAAATTATGTTCCTCTGATTGCAAAGGCAATCATGGTTTATTATATGCTAGTGGCACGTGCAGAAGCATTAAATTATATGCATTCAGGCGATACATGAGCGCCTAGATGTGGAGTAATTGAGAGAAAGTTGGTACAGCCCTTCTACTAGTCTTGTTATAGGACAGGATGATAAAGATGAATCGTTCGCACGATGAACTGATATTCAGATGGAGTTTTCAATGTGTAAAAAGTATATTTGGAAATGTATATTTAGCTGAGAGACATCAACAAGTACTTCAAAGTCTCCCACTTATGAATTGCCGAAGGCATTACTGGTGACGTGAATGAACACGATTCAATTGAACCAAACATATTCTTTTATATGAGTAATTTGAACATGAATGTTACACAATTTCAGGAAATATACTTCATTGAAATCAATCGATCAGAATAATATGTCCATTAGTATGGTCAGGTTCAGGAAACGTCAATTTGCACAACTGTTTCTAAGCGTATAAATATTCGCTAACCAAAGAAGGCTGCGGTCCGCAGAATTTTAGTTACTGGCTAGATGTAAAATTGATATAAAATTGTTGTTTTTCGGAAGGCCGCTAATTTTGTGCTTCAGTTATCAACCAACTAATTATTTTTCAATTAGAACGTTCACAATTCGTATATGTCCAGAACTCAAAGAATCACCAATGAGAAAAACATTTCACGCTACGAAAAAGGTAAATAATCGGCAGTGGCTTTTCTAATAAAACTGAAAATCATTTTATCATAGCGCAGTCCAGGCTCGATAAATGAGTTAGCAAATATTATCAGATGCAAATATTGACACCTGTTTCTACATGGTCAAGGTATGAAATGCCATCACAAGACGACTGCTAAAACTTTCCATTAGGCTTATCCAAAGCCGTGAGCTAAAATGGAGCAATTCCATAAATGAGTAGACGAAAAAGTGACAAAATCAGAATCTACCTTCTCCGATTTGGATGAAACTTTGCATATGGCTTCAGTATGGCAAACCATAAGTTTTTGAACCGATGGAGAGGTCAATCCGACTCACGACTGATTTTTAAAAAGGGTGTAAGTATTTTTGCATTTCACAAAAATTGCCTTTTTCAAGTCGTTGTAACTCGGAAAAGACGTTAATTGTACAAAATGGCGTTCAGGAAGAAGTTGTAGGGAATCGATCATATTTCAAGTTTATAAAAAAACGACATTTCTCACGTGGTACACGACTCTAGAAAAATATCCGAACATGACAAAAAAGTAACAAAGAATCAATTCCGGTTTATTTCAACGAGTTTTTGTTTAGGACAACAATAAGAAAATTGCTTTTATTCAAACCACACACGCAAACAAAAAAAAACAAAAATACTCTGGATTTAAACAGCTACTTTCTAATTTGAATATATCACATACTGGCTTGAGAAAAAAATAATGGCTTTAATAGGCTGACCAATGATTTTGTTGATTTAAACAAGAGGGATTTTACTGCGTTCAACAGCGTCTAAGCTGACATGAAATCAAGTCACTCACTCATGGCTCCCACTTGTTCGCATTGTTTCTTTTGACGACCCTAACAGATATATGAATGCATTCAATTCGATGAAATAAAAACAAATTTCTCTACGGCCGTCACGAGTCAATTAACAAGAGTTTGAATTGATATTCGTTTTGATTGTGCCGCCATGTTGTGACCCAGTCGCCAGCCACCACCATCATCATCATCATCATCCAGTGGTCCTAGTTGATATAAACAATTTTTATATTCCATCTCTGTTGTCGTTATTGTCAAGCTTTACTATTATGATCACTGACACCATTGATTGTCACGCGACGGCACTGTTCTATACCGATGTGGGTCAATCAATTTCACTTCATGGCTTGCTGCTGCTGCTGTTGCGACTCATAAATTTGTTGCCATCTGGCGGTCGGTGCGGGTTCATCGTATGTTGACATTGAAATTTGATTACGTTCCTGTGTGTCACCCCTATTATATTCTTTTTGTTTCACACTCGAAATTTATTGGATTTCAAAAATTTAGTTTCTCAGGGGCTCGCCCTGACAGTCGCGCGTTTATCTCGTCACGCAACATGACAACAGCGATGTACAGTTCGATGTGAAAAGAAAGTAATTGTGAAATGAATTTTTGAATCGTTTTGAAATTCAAATGTTTATTATTTCATAAAGAGTTCATAGATTTGATCATGACGATTTTCCACATGCTCCACGATTATTATTTCAACGACAAAATGCTCCAATGAGTGAATAATGCAAATGTCAGCTTCCTTTTTCAAGCAGATTAGAGTTTTTGTAGCTGTAGGTAGGTAGCTGTTCTCAACTCGAGAATAACAACACTTCGGTCACCTATTGGGGAGGCTTTTAACGCCTTGTAATAGTTGTTAATTAAGTTTTGGATACAAAAAGTGCACAACTCTGATCATTAATGTTTAGAGTTACACGTGAAGCAAATACGAATCTACCACGCTTACTGCAGGAAAATGAAGCTTTGATAGCTCTGGTTCATGTACCATATTTTTGATAATAGAAACTATGACACCTTGAATCTACAAGGACTGGTATGTATGATACACGTGAAATTCCTTGTGCATGCATACTTTCGGCTTTGGCTCAGTTTCTTATTTTTGAGAACATTAGTTCATAATTTCATAATTTGTTACATTGCTTACAACTCTCGCAAAAGTCGACGGTATGTTCACATTGGACTAAGTGGTCTAGACAATTTTCTTTTATCTATCACATCGTTGATTCCCAACTCCAAAGGCTATAAACTGCTATAAGGTGCATTCTCTTCTGAGAATAAGAGGAGTCGTACTTAGATTACGCAGAAAAAAAACTAAGAGTAACTCATTTTGACCACTCTGGTTCAACAGATTTCGACAATAGATCATTGCATGGCTAGTACTACAATCCTATTGATACTAAGAATTTTTCGAGGTTGGAGCTCGAACATTAGACAACTGACTTGTAAGTCCAATGCATTGATCCGGGACAAATAAGCCTTTCAAACTTATAAAATCCAAAGACGAACGTGCTATTTAAGCCTATGTTAGTCTGTTGAAAGCTACAACACAGACTAACAGACATGACAGTATGAGTAAATTCTTACAAAAATAATTTTTCGTGATGCACTAGTTCCACCTATATTGTACTGCGCGAACTATTTACTATCGGTACTTGTGTTACGTGAAAGTTTTTGTCGTGAATACGACTTACTTTACTATGGGGTGCCTTTTCAAAATTTACCCTCTGAGAGAGTGATAAGTTTTTGATCGTGAATATCTCTTGTTGTATCTAACGAATCGAAATAATTTTTGCTACATGCCATCGGAAATATGATCACAATTTTACGATAAAATATACAGTTGTGTGACACAATCTCAAATAATTCAAAATTAAACTTTTCTGAAATGTTTGGTATGAACGAGTATCAAAGAGGATAATTCATAAGGCGCGTTTGCTTTTCTCGTATTTTTAAAGCTCATAGCTCAGTGATCTGTGAAAGGATTTATATAATCTAACTACCAAAAGAATCGAAATTTTTCAGCTTAAGCGTGTAAAGAAAAAGCATTGAAGTATTTCAATAATACACCATTGAAAAACCTGTCTTATTCATTTGAGGAAGAGAACAAAATATCTGCTGCTGTACAACAACTCGTTCGAGGAAAATGTTCCGAACAGTGTTACAGTGTGTAATATCGTTCCACAATTTGGTCCTTCTGAAAGGCAGAAATGAATCCCATACAGCATCCTGATAGTTTCTTTCAATGAAATGCAAATCCGAAATGAAATATCGAAATTAAAATTCTATATGCTGCTATTTTTATAGCCGTTAGGACCGCCCATTAGTGAAAAAGCTACAAACGAAATCAGGTAAAAACAAACCTCTCAAGAAAAATTGGATCAGTTTGGATTCTATCGCCACTGCGAGCAGATGTATTTTGTGTCGTTTGCAAAGCTAGTTTCGCTTCCGACAAGAGCGATTACGTCACAGCTGCCAGTCATTTGCATTGGTGAAAAAGCAACGGTGGAGAGCATTACACAAAATCAGCCGTCCTAATGGCTCTAAAAGTTTTCTAAAGAACTATTAGGATTTGTTGTTCGCAAATCGTAAGGAAATATCCTCAGTTTAGTGCAAATCTAGAACAGTTTCTTTAGATTCACAGTAATCGAGATCAAGTAAAGCTTTCTTTGTTTTTGCGAAAAACGTGGAAAAGGGGAATGCTTGCATAATTCATACAATTGATCAACTAATTGATATTCGGAAGTGTTAAGGAACATGTCAGTTGGTTTCGTATTCACGACATCCAGTTATGTCTCTGACATTACCCACCCGCCTTTTTTTACTAGTTGGTTTCGCCTCGTTTGTCAACACCGATCAGCTGCTTGCAGGGATGCCTGATTTCATCAGAATTTTTGATAATGAATCGTCACAATAAATTATTGGATTACGTTGATAATATATTTTTTTTAGCGATGTTGGAAGGTAACCATTTATTTGACTCAATGTTGTTCATCTAGACTATTTTTTATTGTGTTAGTAGTTATCACCCGAAATTAAGTGGCGGCAGACCAGAAGCAAGTAAATATTGTAACAAAACGGGTTCGATTTTGCATTGCGTTGGAGGATGAGAAGTAGGCCCAATTATGTATATAGTTTTGGCAATATGTGTTAAATCTGTGTCCTACATGAAATTCGCATGGACGTATACAAATCAATACATTACAGGTAATTCTGTATGAATGGCAACTCTGTTGGTAAATGAAAAAAATAAACACAGTCTAGATGACAGAAAGGATATTTTTGATAGGGTAACGTGGCGCCATCATGACACAGGTGAGCACTGTCCCAAATAAAGGAATATTCGAAATGACCGTTAAAATGATTGAAGAATCTAATTTGAGTGTCCTGTCTGTTAGTCTGTGGCTACAAATTCTGCATTATAATACAAATTTCTTAAAACGAAATTTCATAACCAGTTTTAATCTATCTACTGAAGCTACACCTGCAGCTTATTCAATAAAAAAAGATGACAATGAAGTTAAAATAATGTTACGAATTTACTAAATCACAATAATTTCCAACGTAACTTTCGGTAACTCAATGTATATGACATGTTTGAATTGACTGGTGTCAGTAGAATCGTACCACTAGCCATGCAATGGTTCTGTACACTCTGAATCGGCTGCGAAGTCTGTTGAAACAGAAGGTCAAATTCCACTACAGGAATGTAATACCAAGGCTTTGAATTGACTGGTTTTAAGTTGTAAACTCTCCACCGCAACAAAATGTGACAATTAAACATTGACATGATAGGTTAGTATGGGTAATGATTTCATATCAGTTGTCGTGTTCGTAGTGGTTCAGAGCAGACTTGATTGAAAAAACCGTAGCAATTGAAAGTTTCCGTACATTTTCCCGGACAATAACATTGAACCATGAAATAGAAAAAAATTACTCAATCTTTTAAAAAATGGGACAGTTGAATCTGCTCTTATATGAAAATTTTTGCCGGTATTTGCACGAAACGATTGGGGTTGGTAAACTTTGATGTATTATTGTCGATACTTGACAACAACCTCTACATTCGAAACAAAAAATACGTTATGCTTTTTAGCACACTATCGGGTTGTACTTCCTGTACTTCCGGAAATACCTTTAATTTGGGCTTTATTTTGCCTATGAAAATCGGTTCTTTTCTGGAGTTTCTGACTATTTCCGGTACTTTCAGAACCAAATCAACGGGAACAGTATAGACTCGATTTGTATGGCCAGCAACTAACATGACATATTCACTGGAACAGTTTTGAGCACACTTGAGAAGAATTTTTCTCTGGGGACGGGTATAGCCTGATGGGTTAGTCGATGTCTTTCTCGTCAAAAAGTTTTTCTGGCCCGAAGGGGTGAATGACCCTAAGGTTAAAACCGATATAATCAGAAGAAAAAAATCTCTTTTGCATCGCCGCTCTTAACGACGGCTTGAAATTTCCAACCCACATCACCTTGTTATTCCGGAGCCGGAAGCCAAATCCGGACGAAATTCCGGAGTGCAGATCGAATCATAAGACATTACGATTAAATCTTAGATTGAGAAAATCAGGTTAATCATCTCGGAAAAATCATCTGTAGAGGAACAAAAAACCTTTCTTTTGAGTCTAAGTTTGAGTGAATCAGTTGAGCCATCTCGGAAAGAAGTGAATGAGTTTCGTTTTGGAGTATATTTCATCCGAGCTGGAATCAGTTCTCGGACACGATTCCAACCAAATGCACAAAATTTCAGAGATTTCAACGTTTCGAAAGCCGTAACTAGTAATTTGACACTATGTAAAGTATTTTGGCAAATCGTTATTGGTTAATTTTAGGCGAAATTCGTAATTGAAAAATTAATCACTTCACCGTCACAAATATAAAGAAATATTCAAGAAAATTTTCCTAAATTAACAATTCCGTTTGTCATCAATTTTGTCAGGAATCGACACGATCATTCTGGTTATAGACAAAGCACAAATTGTCTGGATGATATTAGTAAGATTCATGTATATGATTGTATTCTACTAGGAATAATAGCAAATAAACTGATTGCCGACTGATACCGCCCGACTGTATTGCAAACAACACAAACAATAATTACACAATAATTCTTTCCTTCTAAGATTCATTGCAGCAGTCTCGCTATAACAACGTGATTCCGTATGGCACCGACATTCAATAAAAAAAAACAACATTTCCACCGTAGTCAGTCACTGGAAATGACAATATCATGTGACGCCACCATCTCAGTAAACTAGTGTAACGGGCGTTGCTTGGAAGCGTCACAAGCAAAATTGAACTTTGGTTTGGCATGATGTTTACAGTTGACGGATGGTGTTGTGTACAATAAATAATCAATCAATGAGCTAATTTAATAGTTTCTATCGGTTCATAATGTCGTCGTGACGACATACCGTCAAAGTCGTTTGACGACCAGCCCCCGAAAACACGACACAACAGACGATGAATAATTATCGAAGCCACTCGGAAGTGTCGATTGGGGTTTTCGCGTAGGAAATGTATTCAAAGATGGCGAGGTTATTGTGGTAATATATATCTACTTCTGTTCCGTTCTGTGTTTTTTACGATGCGCAATAGCGCACATTGCACTGATCACAGATTAAACTTTGTTTATTATTCATTGATTGGTTACGATTCACATTTCAATTACCACTCAAGCGAATTTAATCAATTTCATTCGTGAGTAGATTGCGCCTGGTTTCCTGATAGACAATTTTCATATTTCAGTTCTATTTTTTTAATTATTAGAATAGATCAACGAGAATCAAATTCAGATCCAAAGCTTTAAACACAGAAAACATATATACAGGCTGGGTGTGAAATTTGCTCATTCAGCGTGGCGAGATGTCACCACGATTTCGATACTGCTTTCATGTGAAACACTATTTTGGGTCCCACATTCACTCTGTTTTGCTATTGGTTAAAATGCAAGTTAATTTTTGTTTTATTCCGATTGAATTCACGTGTGATTTAAACGACTTGGAAATAAAATGGACTTTTACACTTGTGTAAGTCGTGTAAGAGTGTTAAAATTGTTTTAGGTGGAATTTTTCTACAATGGGTAGGAGAAGTATGTTATCGTTCCGAAACGTAGTGAAAACAAAGACAAATAATAAAGCCATGTAGGTGCTTACAAATATATTTAAAAAATCTGGTTCGTTCCCGGTACTTTCTAAAATGACCGCACTCACCGCTTGGTGGAGCGCGAGATTAATTGCATTGTTATCATTTCGACCAAAGTGTGCCATAAAATCTCAATATATACAAATGAGCTAACGAATCGAAAGGGTTCTCACGATTTGACATTTGCATTATGAATGTGATGATGGGAACTCAGCAGTGCAACCAATTTATCACCATTGGTGCCAGTTTCACGGAGGACCGTAGATGTGCGCCAAAAAAGATCGTGACTGTCATGTCTGGAAATTCGTTTGTGGAGAAACGATTTGAAAGATCGAGGCGAATAGGCGAGTAGGGACAGTAGTGAGCTGTTTATTTCCAACGTACAGCAAATTTAAAATTTACAATTTTATTCGAGCCTGTATATCTGTGTTCTGTGCTTCAAATTAATACAATAATCAATAGAGGCATTTTACTAAAACTCATTTCATAGAGTCACCATAGTATTTTGCCGATTACTCGACTTTCAATCAACGAATTGTGATAAAATCGGACACAATATCTTTGCTCCGGCTCTGAGAAGCAGAATTGCAGACAAAATAGTTCGTGAATTGTTCTGTTCATTGGAATAAGGTTTGAAGTCATTTACACTTGCAATGAAAATACCGAATCAAAGGTGGTAAAATTAAGGGTAAAACAGTTAAGTCTAACATGTCGATTTTTGTCAGTGTACGTAGATCTACGGATTTCGATAAATTTTATCTACGGAAATTTAATTGAAATTGAATTTATTACGGAAATACAATTGAAATTTGTTTTTCCTTAAGTCATGTTCGATTCATAACTTGAAATCCTATAGATCAGTTTTGTAATTTATGAATCAATAATTAGTTCCAGATGAGAAAATTTTCAACTTCAGAGATGTGAATGTAAAAGTGATATGAAAAAGGGCGAATTCATTGAAATTAGCCAGAATTTGCTTCCTGTTTGAAGATCTTGTCAATAGTTTTTCAAACAACCTCACTTCGACTATATCGTTCCCTAGTTTTCGTTTCCGGAAGCATCGGAAGTGATCGTCGAGACTTCCGAATGGATTTCATATCCATTCTTCGGAGTCGGCTCGACCGATTTTATATTGATTTGTGTTTCGGTGAATAAATCTGACCTCACTGGTTCACTGACTTCACAATAACAGGCAACCCTGCCAAATGACAGCGACGTGTAAGATGGCTGGCTGCTGCAAAACGACCGATTGCAAATCATGCGAGTGTGGTACAAGACCGTAAGAACGCATGGAGGTTTAGTTAAGGTTTCAGAAGTGAATTTATTGATATATTTATAAGTTATCGCGATTGGTAGCAATTTCGCGTTATCATTATCGTTAGTAGTATTGTTGGAGGTGGTTGAACTATTGAAGGTTAACAGATGTAAGTTAAGCACATGTTATTAAAGCCATTGAATTCTAATAAAAAATGTTATTAGCTTTTAGCATTTGTCAACGCACTATACGCGTGTATTCGCTCAAAAGAAACCGAAAATTCCCTCTCCAACAAACTAAAAGATCTGCACAATTGGAAGATGTCAGATGAAAATCAAAGTAGCTGCCCGGCGTGTGGGGAATCCGACAACAGTAGGATGGTCGCTTGTGATAAGTGCGGAAGTTGGTGGCACTTTGAGTGCGTCGGCGTAGGGGAAAGCGTTAGTGAGAAAGACTTTCTCTGTCGGAAGTGCATCTTTACCGAGAAGGAACCCACAAAAGATCCGCGAAAATCGACGAGCGCTGCCGGTTCAGAGGCAGGCGCATCTGCTAGCAGCGTCCGAGCGAGAACTAAATTTCGTCTGCAGAAACTTCAGGAAGAAGCAGAACTCAAAAAGCGACAATTGAATCTCGAGCTGGTTGAGCAGCGGAAACGTCACGAGGCGGAAAAGCTGTTGAAGGAAATCGATCTCGAGAAAAAACAGCTGGAAATCGATTCAGTATACCTGCGGGAGAAATTTCAAGCGATGGAAGACGATTGCGAAGAAGAAGGCGATGATCAGAAAAGTCGGAAATCCGTTCAGAGCAGCGACAGCAAGGTCAATCAATGGCGCAAGCGACATCTAGAGGGTTTGGTCAATTCTACCTTAGCCACTCAGGAGACAGCTTTCCCTTCGACGACAACTGCGACAGCTACCGTGCAGGAAACCCCGTCGTGTACAGCATTCCCGTCTGCGCAAGTAACAACATTTGTAACTACCAGCCGTGCGAATGCGACGGTCGTCCCAGAGATCCCGTTACTAGTTCCGTGTACGGTGTCCACTTCTATCGTTCCGGTGGATCCGGTATTTCAATGGAGCCAGCCGTGGGTTCGCAATAATGGTATCAGCGGTATGAAAAATCAAATGCCGCGACAGTATCCATACGGGACATCTCAGGTAGGAGGTGTAATTAATAGTATAAACGTTAGGCCCCAAGGCAGTGCTGAAAATAAAGCACCGGTAGGAGGCAATTTCGTGCCTAGTAGTGCTGTACCCCTACAAAGAGGTAATCAATGTAGCAATCGTAATTCGTATGATGCGTTCTACCGCCAGTTTCCCACTCATGTGTATCCATTTGATCGGAAATTCTATGGATTTAATAATCAAATATCCCAACCGTATCCCTTCGGGATTTCGCAAGTAGGAAGTGTAATTAACAGTTCGAACGATAGGTCTCAAGGCAACTGTGATGGTAAAACATCGGCAGGAGGCAATGTTTTGCCAGGTAGTGCAGTACCTCTGCAGGGAGGTAATCAGTGTAGCAATAGTAATTCGTATGAAAGATTCGATCAACAGTTTTCAAATAATGTACACCCACTCGATCGAACTCATTTATTATCTTCTGCGTTACCAGTGCATAACCCATCACAGCCGGGAATACAATATCCCTCTCTTAATTTATCGCCAGTTACTCAAGTCGAGCCCACTTCGCTACAACTGGCAGCACGCCAGGTGATGTCAAAGGAACTTCCACTGTTCTCAGGTGATCCGGAAGAATGGCCGTTATTTATAAGTTCGTTTAACAATTCCACAAATGCATGTGGATTTACTCACACGGAAAATTTAATGCGACTCCAACGGTGTCTGCGTGGTGCCGCGTTGGAAGCGGTACGAAGCAAATTGTTGATTCCGGATTCCGTGCCACAGGTCATATCGGTTTTACAGACTCTTTATGGCAGACCTGAAATTCTAGTGTATGCTTTGCTTAAGAAAGTGAGAGAAGTTCCAACTCCGCGACCAGAGAAACTCGAGACACTTATAGGGTACGGAATAGCTGTACAAAATCTTTGCGATCATCTGCTCGCGAGTCATCAGGAAGCGCATTTGAACAATCCTACGCTACTTTATGAGCTGGTGGACAAACTGCCGGCGAATCTCAAGCTTGAATGGGCAATGGTTAAACGTCAACAACCCGGAGCTGATCTTCGAACGTTTGCGACTTATATGTCAACTTTGGTATCTGCGGCCAGCGAGGTCACGCTGACGGTAGATATGAGGGCAAATCATCCGAAGCACGACAAATCGAAAGGGAAAAACTTCTGTAATCCACATTCGACGGACATATCGAAGCTATCCCAGCCAGCTGAGAGTAGTTCTTTGGATAAACGATGTCTCGTTTGTCAAGAAGCATGGCATAAAGTGCGAGATTGTATTGCTTTCCGGAAACTGGACGTTGATAACCGATGGAAATTGGTCCAGAAGTTATCACTCTGTCGTACCTGTTTATTCTCGCATGGAAGGCGATCGTGTAAGTCGAAGAGTCGATGTGAAATAGGAGGTTGCTCGTACAGGCACCATCCGTTGCTGCATACTGATCCGAAAAGAAGTAATCCGTCATCAGCCAGAGACACGGCGGTGCAAAACCATCACGCTACTGGGAGGGGGTCTCTTTTCCGCGTTGTGCCAGTCACACTCCATGGGGAGAAACGTTCGATTACTACTTTCGCTTTCCTAGACGATGGCTCGTCGATAACGCTGATTGATGAATCTATTGCTGATTCTCTCGGTGTGAATGGCAAATCTGAAAGCTTGTGTCTGTCCTGGACGGGAAACGTGACTCGGTCGGAAGAACATTCTAAGCGAGTGAGGTTAGATATTTCCGGTATCTCCCAAGAGAAGAAGTTTGTACTCTCTGATGTTCGCACGGTTAAGGATCTAGGATTGCCGACACAGACTCTCCGCTATGACGAATTGGTGAAGCTCTACCCATACTTGGCAGGTCTGCCTATTCCGGATTACCGGGATGCCGTTCCAAAGATTTTGATTGGTAACGACAATGCGCATTTGAGTGTCACCTTGAAGAGGCGTGAACGACAGGTGGATGAACCCATAGCTACCAAAACGAGATTGGGATGGGCGATCCATGGGCCAATATTGACGATGGGGAACGAACGGTGTTTCAACTGGGAAAGATTTTCGAAATGGCAACGTCTCACCCGAGCTATCGGATATGTCGGTCGATTCCTTGGGAATCTGAAAGCGAAGATACGGCGGGTTCCTGCTGCACACGGACCACTGTCGAGAGAAGAATTGGAAATGGCGGAAACGTGGATATTTCGTGCCATCCAGAAAGAGGTTTACTTGAAGGAGGTGGTCTTACTTTCGAAGCTTGACACTGTGAAAAAAGGTATTAAATTAGGCGGTGGCAGTAAACTCTACAGACTCTCTCCGTTCCTGGACGAAAAGGGAATTATGCGCATGGAAAGCCGAATAAGCTTGGCGGCGTTCGCGTCGTACGATACTAGGAACCCTATCATACTTCCTCGGAATCACCATGTTACAACCCTCATCGTCATGTGGTATCATCGTAAATTCCTGCATGGAAGCAGGGAAACGGTCATCAACGAAGTGAGGCAACGCTTCCATGTCTCTTACCTTCGCACCGTAGTTCGGAGTGTAACCGGAAAGTGTGCTGAATGTAAAATCCGTAATGCTGTCCCCTGGGTACCCCGGATGAGCCCGCTGCCGAGAGCCAGACTTGGAGCCTTCTTCCGACCATTTTCGTTCACGGGTCTGGACTATTTTGGCCCCATAACCATTCGAGTGGGACGATGCAATGTGAAACGTTGGGTAGCGTTATTCACGTGCCTATCTATCCGCGCAGTGCACTTAGAAGTCGTGCATTCATTGTCAACGGAATCCTGCAAGATGGCGATTCGCCGGTTCGTGGCCAGACGAGGCTCTCCTTCCGAGATCTATAGCGATAATGCGACGAACTTCGTGGGTGCAAGCAACGAACTCCGGGACGAAATCAAAGTCATGAACGCATCCTTAGCCGAGACTTTCACGAATGCTACTACGAAATGGATGTTTGTTCCACCGTCTGCTCCGCACATGGGCGGCGCCTGGGAAAGGATGGTGCGCTCCGTCAAATCAGCTTTCTACGCAATGTCAACTACGCAGCTCCCTACGGAAGAGATATTCGGTACAGTACTGGTAGAGGCGGAAAGTATCGTTAACTCTAGGCCTCTAACGTTTCTTCCGTTGGACATGGCTAATCAGGAAGCCCTAACTCCCAACCACTTCCTTCTTAGTAGTTCCAGCGGGGTGGCACAGCCGCCGAGGAGACTGGTTGAGTCGGATAGCGTATGTCGGAGTGATTGGGATCGAAGTCGCCGCTTGGTGGACCTGTTTTGGGGTCGCTGGATACGCGAGTATCTGCCCGTTATTGCCAAAAGGACGAAATGGTTCGGAGAGGTAAAGCCGGTTAAGAAAGGTGACTTAGTAATCATCGTTGACGACGGACGCCGCAACGGGTGGACACGTGGAAAGATTCTGGAGGTCCAACGAGGACACGATGGACGCGTGCGTCAAGCGTGGGTGCAGACTTCGTCTGGCGTTCTTCGAAGACCGGTGGCGAAATTGGCGGTGCTGGAGGTGAACTCTGGTAAAACTGATCCTGAGGACCTGGACCAGTGTTACGGCCCGGGGAATGTTTCGGTGAATAAATCTGACCTCACTGGTTCACTGACTTCACAATAACAGGCAACCCTGCCAAATGACAGCGACGTGTAAGATGGCTGGCTGCTGCAAAACGACCGATTGCAAATCATGCGAGTGTGGTACAAGACCGTAAGAACGCATGGAGGTTTAGTTAAGGTTTCAGAAGTGAATTTATTGATATATTTATAAGTTATCGCGATTGGTAGCAATTTCGCGTTATCATTATCGTTAGTAGTATTGTTGGAGGTGGTTGAACTATTGAAGGTTAACAGATGTAAGTTAAGCACATGTTATTAAAGCCATTGAATTCTAATAAAAAATGTTATTAGCTTTTAGCATTTGTCAACGCACTATACGCGTGTATTCGCTCAAAAGAAACCGAAAATTCCCTCTCCAACAATTTGGTTCAAATGAAAGGATTTTATCCTTCCAGATGTGTAAAAATTTCAAACCGCCGTTCAGAAGTGGTGACGCGAAAGGGTACAAAATATTGAAAATGAGTCTCATGAACTAAAGACTGTCCCAGAAAGTATGGACGCACTTTGATTTCGCTGTAAATAATTCACAAGTGTTAGATATTCAAATTTTATTCGATATACTGGTAATATTAGACTACAACAACATAATATTATTCTCAACTTTTGCAACTTAGCCATTGTAGACTAGCTGGCGCACCTTCTTGCGAACGTTCCTCTTTAAATTTCGTACAGACTTCTTGGCGACAAGTTTAGACACTTTTTTCCAATCTTTTTCGAACTGTTGAAAGGTTTCGGATGCCGCGACATGTTTCCTAAGATGTGCCTTCGTTAATGCCAAAAATTCCTCAATTGGTCAAAGTTGTGGGCAATTCGGTGGATTCATGTCTTTTTGGACGAAAGTGACATTTTTGGTAGTATACCATTCTACCGTTGATTTCGAGTAGTGGCAAGAAGCAAGATCTAGCCAGAAGACAGCAGGATCCTTGTGGCTTCGAATCATGGGTAGAAGTCGTTTTTGTAAACATTCCTTGATGTATATTTCGCTGTTCATTGAAGCAGTGGTGATGCAAGGTTTTGAAATCTTACCGCAGCTACAAATTGCTTGCCAGACCATAGCTTTCTTACCAAATTTTTCGACTTCAATTGATGTCTCGGACTGGTTTAGCCTGTGCGCCGAGCTCTTGCTTCTTCGTAGAATGAGATAGCCATAGATAAAGGTCCATAGCACGCCCGTTAATACCAATTTCATAGAAATTATCAACTAACAGTTATATTTTTATCTACCAGATATCTGTCTGCAAAACAGAATCACTCGTAATTACTCCTGGAATTCTCAATAACATTTCCTGATAATTAATGTTACATAACTTTGAAATGATTCCACCAGATTTTTGCAGACCTTCTGCTGTTAAATAAATCGACAGAAATGATCGAAAATATCTTGAAAAAAATTACAGTTTTCAATATCTTCAAATTTTAAATTCATGCTACCTTCAATCCATCCAGAAATGATGTACAACTGTTTAAATTCATCTAAAATATTAGCAACCATTTTTTAATATCGTTTATGCACACTTAAAAAAATCCCTGTGATTTTACATCTTATTAGATGAACATAAATGGAGCGTCACAGTTCACGCAAATTCACGTGGAAGAACATTTAATATTGTGTCTAAAACTCCATAACATGAAATTCGTTGAAATGAAAAAAGAATACTGATAGCAACCGCCGCGACTTGAACCGAGAATCATTGGATCGCATGTACGTCTGTTAATCGACTGAGTCACAGAAGCATGCATCTGCTTGGTTGGTAAAAGGTGCATTTGAATTCATACAGTCGCACCTGCTAGCATAATGCAAGTTACAGTCGAAACCAGTAAAACTCAAGCTAATCTAACATTAAGTCAAAACAAATGAAATTTTCCGTCATTTGACGAGTTAGGTCTTTATGAATAACATCGTATGAGGAATTAAGTCGCCTGTATTATTCAGATTTTTTGGTGTGTGATTTTCTTCTTAAACTCACTAAAATACTCTGAAATTGAACCGAACGTCCGTAAGGAGAAGTAGATCACACACATACTTCAAACTTACTCTTGGAAATGTCGACACTGGAAAACGATCATGATGCAAATTCACATACACACTTAAAAAAACCCTGTGATTTTACATCTTACTAGATGCACATAAATGGAGCGTCGCAGCTCACGCAAATTTACGTGGAAGAACATTTAATATTGTGTCTAAAACTCCATGACATGAAATTCATTGAAATAAAAAAAATAGAATACTGATAGCAACCGCCGCGACTTGAACCGAGAATCATTGGATTGCAAGTTCGTCTGTTAATCAACTGAACCACAGAAGCATACATCTGCTTGGCTGGTAAAAGGTGCATTTAAATTCATACAGTCGCACCTGCTAGCAGAACGCAAGTTACAGTCGAAACTAGTAAAATTCAAGCTCATCTAACATTAAGTCGTTACAAATGAGATTTTCCGTCATTTGACACATTAGGTCTATATGAAATACATCGTATGACGAATTAAGTCACCTGTAAAATTCAAATTTTTTTGGAGTGTATGACACAATTAATTAGAATGTAATTCGTAGAATGACTGAATTTTCGAGCAGACGTGTAAATTTACATGTTTCAGTACTTAAGGTCTGAGGACACAGGGCCACGTGTTGAGTTTTAAATCGACCACGTGGCTCGCTCAATTCCCTTTGCGCATCGTATTTCTCTTGTACTCTCTCGTATATGAGCAAACTGTACCGGGTTGCCAGCATACATTTTATTATTTTGATGAGAAGTTTTATCACATTAATTTATCGTATGGGTTGGAAATTACATGGATTCCAATGAACAATGAAAAAATATTCAACTTTGTGTGTTTGGCAGCCTTGTCGAGCCAATTTTATTTCTCTCTCCTTTTTCAGAATGCTATCAGGAAACCAAAGCGAAAAAAATGACGGATGCATTGAAACTGACTTTGTTTCACAGAAAAATATAAGACTTTATTTTTTTCGCTATAACATATATGTTTTTATGTACTAATCGCATCTAAACTAAATTATCTAGACTCTGTCACGGTAGATTTATGATACAAGCCTTCAAAGCCGAGATATTCGATGAACAAGTAGAGGTATGCATTTCCGAGCGTTCCAATTTTCAGCAGTTCTTCAGTCAGAAAAAAATACAACACGACCGCTAAACTCAATGAATCATTCTGAAAATTTCACAGAATATTCACAACTAAATTTCGAAGACATTGTCAGGTGGGTTTTTCTATATTCTGCACCGTTTCCAAGAAAATTTAATTTGAAACGGGAAAATATCAAAAATCGTCAGCCATTAAAGATATATATCAGAAAGCATTGAACATGTGTAGGATCAATCATAAAACTGGGTAATTTTTGATACCTGAACATGTCAGTCTCAAATAACGTAAATTTACATGAATTTTTCCTAGTTATGTATTTTTGGATAAATATCACTTTAGGAAAGCGACGATTCAAAAAGTAGTATTCTAATTCCCATGATTAAACAGTCTTTCCAGTACACGCTCGTTCAATTTTACTCTCAAGTGATCAATTTATACTCACTTTTGCTTTCCTCAAAAAGTGGGAAATATTGATTGAGAAAACTTAGTAACTACGCTCTTTCTAAATTGACAACAAATTTCATTCACGTGCTTTGAAAACTTTGGAAAACTTGATCGTAGAAACAATTACAGGTCGATCTTTCGAAGTAGGCAGTATGTATCAATTGGATTACTTACCAGGACCGGGCTGGGTCCCGATTTTCACACCGTAAAAATGGTTCCAACGTTTTTCCAATTTTTCAATACCATGTTCATAAAAAAATTTATCTTTCGCTTCAAAATAAGCTTCAGTTTTAGCGATGACCTCCTCATTTGAGCCAAATCTTTTTCCCTGGAGCATTTTTTTAAGATCAGCAAAGAGCCAGTAGTCACTGGGGGCTGAATCTGGCGAGTATGGCGGGTGGGGAAACAGATCATAGCCCAATTCGATCAATTTCGACATTGTTTTCTGTGTGGGTGCAAACGAGTTTATAATAACTAATGTATAGTATGCCATGACAAATTGCGGTAGACATCATTGCACCAGGTCAAGCGAGCTGTAACAGAATTGCTTTGGACACGACCACGAACAACCTTACAGGTAAGAAGTGTACCGCTCTGGGTGATTCCGTTTCCGATTAATAGTTATAAAATGCACAATGGCGATCCTGCCAGGAGTTATTCAAAACGGAAACGGAATCACCTAAAGCAACAGAAAATTATTCAAATATTTGGCACAAAGGTTTTCATTTTCAAATGAAAAAAAAAGAAGCGTCGGTGGAGATTACGTAACGTTGAAAATAACTGGAACAAGCGGATCATTATGGTCGCGCATCATAAGCGGACCAGGAAGGTCGCGCATCAAAGCGGACCAGGAAGGTCGCGCATCATAAGCGGACCAGGAAGGTCGCGCATCAAAGCGGACCAAGAAGGTCGCGCATTAAAATACATTTAAAAAAATGTTGACGATTTTTTTTAATTGAAAAAGGTGGATTCATAAAATCGCGCATCACATAGCGGATCTGGAAGGTCGCGCAAATATTTAAATATAAACGAGCGAACCGAAAACGTCGCGCATAAACGGAGCAAGCAACGTGGCCGTGCAAATGAAAAAAAAAGAAAATTAATGAGCGGATTTTCAATAATCGCGCATCGTAAAGCGGATCGTTAGATCGCGTACATTTCAGTTATAAGTTATCTCACGCATATATTTTTGTGTATAATTCCAGACCACAAAAAGGCGTTAAACTAAAGTAATATGGCAAACGACGGAAAATATGTCCGATTGGGCAACTCAAAATATATACCAATATTCGGCTACAATCGTACTATCTGGTACGCAGATTTCCTCGTTCAATTGTGAAACGAAAATGGCCGAAGAGAAAATGAAATGAATGAAAAAGCGGATCACTATGGTCGCGCATTATAAGCGGACCAGGAAGGTCGCGCAATTTTAATAAAAATGGCGGATTCTCGAAATCGCGCATCACAGAGCGGACCAGGAAGGTCGCGCAAATATTTAAATTTAAATAAGCGGACCGGAAACGTCGCGCACAAAAGGAAGCAGGCAACGTGGCCGTGCAAATAAAAAAAAGCGGATTTGAATAATCGTGCATTGCAAAGCGGATTTTGAGATCGCGCACATTTGCTTCGTAAGTAATCTTACGCGCATATTTTTGCGTGCAATTCCAGACCACAAAAAAAAGTGTTAAAAGCAAGATATATGGAGAATAACGGAAAATATGTCCGATGGGTCAGCGGTACGAGCAATGCAGAGAATCAGACGACATTTGACGCATCTGTTGATCAGACTGACGAGGAGTCAACGATTTCAGTAACGCCGTGCAATTTGAGCATGTTATGCTTCAGGTAGTGAAATCGAACTCGAAAACATGTTGACAATGATTTAGAAAATGTACAAACAAATAATGTAGGAGTTTCGCTTCGCCATCATGATACACCACACACAAAAAAAAAATGTATTTTACAGGTGTACTCATAAAGACCTGGAAAATTTCATTTGTAATGGCTTAATTTTTTTTTCCATAAGTACGTTTATTTAATAGGCAATATGCTTAAGTTTTTCTTCGCCGTGGCATCCACAATATATAGTACTTTAAACGTAATACATTTCGAATATCATATTAGTATGTTTTTATCAAGCGATTTACTATTACTGGGACATTGGATAGTCTACCTTGGGTACGCAAGAAATTTATTAGTTGAGATCTGACATCACGATACTCCACGCATGTCCAAACGACATGATCAATATCGCGATAACCTTCGCCATAAGCACAATGATTAGTCTAGGAAAGTCCAATTCGAAGGAGATGTGTAGTGATTGGACATGAGTCTGGATATCACACGAATGAAGTCCCTACTCACATTCAGTCCCCTGAACCATGCCTTTGTCGATATTTTAGGAATAATTGAGTGCATCCACCGACCCAGATAATCTATATCCCAAGAAGCTCGCTGGCAAGTGTTCTTTGGCGGGACGCGCTATATAATTCGTTGAAAGCAATTGGTCTCTCATGAGTTTCACCCTCAAAAGCACCACGTTTGGACAAACTCTTTCATTGCCTAGAATGAAACAATGAACCGGGAGCCAAAACTAAAGTAATTTGATAATTATTATTCAATATGTCGTTCAGACACTGTTTTATTTTGCCCAAGAAAAATGATTTATTTTTGCCAGCAGCGTTTGAGCGAATGGCTTCAATTGCACTCAGACTATCTGTGAAAAGAAAATAATGGTTTGGAGATAATGTGACGATTACACTCAAACTATAATGAACTGCTGCTAACTCTGCTATATAAACAGATGCAGGTTCTTGAAGCCTAAATGAGGCCGAAACATTATTGTTGAACATACCAAACCCTGTCGCTTTTTCAATTCGCGATCCGTCCGTGTAAAACATTTTCTCAGAGTCAATAGGACTGAACTTACTTGAACATATTTTTGGGATTTCCATCGAGCGTAGGTGTTCCGGAATTCCACGCTGCATGGATGTGTCGAAAAATTAAGTTGAGTCAGGGACATTTAGGAGGCTGTGACGGATAGGAATATATCTTGAAGAGTCGATTTCCTGTAACATATGGATAAAATATACTGTCATGAATCTTGTTTGAGATTGAAACTCGACTAGCCTTTCGAAGTTATTAATAACTAAGGGATTCAGTACCTCACATGCTATTAGCAGTCGCGATGAAAGCTCCTAAAAACGATCTTTCAAAGGAAGAACTTCTGCCAGAACTTCAAGACTCATTGTATGTGTCGAATGCATCCAGCCTAAGGCAATTCGCAAACAACGGTACTGAATTCGCTCAAGTTTGATAATATGAGAGTTTGCAGGGGAACGAAAACAAACGCATCCATATTCCATCACTGAAAGTATCGTTGTTTGATACAATTTTATTAGATCTTGCGGATGAGCACCCCACCAAAATCCTGTTTTTTTTTTCGAAGAAAATTTACTTTTTGTTGGCATTTTGTTATCAGATACCTAATGTGTCCTCCCCACGTGCATTTGGAATCAAACCACACTCCGAGGTATTTGAAAGTCAAAACCTGTTGGATAATTCTTCCCATCATATGAAGCTGAAGCTGCGCGGGATCATGCTTTCTTGAAAATACGACCAGCTCCGTTTTTTCCGCAGAGAATTCGATACCCAGATGAACAGCCCAAACGGACAAGTGATCTAAGGTATCTTGCAATGGTTTTTGCAGTTGTCTTAGTGTACATGGGGTTAGCTGTCAATGTCATTTACGTAACAATTATAGAGGAGCGGACAGAAGCAAAATCAAATATCCATCTGTTCGAGTATTCCTCACTCTCATGTCCTACGTAACGATTCCTCATTCGACTGGTCGTATTGACAAACCTTCGACAAAATGTCTCCAATAGCTGCATTTCTTGGCTCGAAGTATGTTCTTGTACTTGGTTTCTAAAACAAGAATTTTTCAAAGTTCTGAAGAGTTCCTCATCCTCGTTTTAAAAACGTTTTGAAAGCATTTTTTTTCGCGTGTTTAGCACCTGAGCACTCTTTGTCCCACCAAGGGCTTGGAGGCCTTCTGTTAGACGATGGACCAAGAAATCGTTTGGTTTGGGCTTGTTCTGCGGCCTCCAAATAATGGCTTAATATTTTACTAGTTTGATTGTAGTGCATGAATTTTACTAGTTTGATTGTAGTGTGCATTCGGCTAGCGGGTTAGACTGTATGAATACAGATGTGTTCTTATGTTGCTCAGTCGATCAATGGACGTACTTTGTAATCCGATTATTCTCAGTTCAAGTCACAGCGGTCGCAATCATAACCTTCTTTTTATTTCAATGAATTTCATGTCATGGAATTTTAGCTATAATATTGAATGTTCTTGCACGTAAAATTGCTCCATTAATGTGCATTTGATAAAATATAAAATCACAGGATTTTTTCGAAGTGTGCAGTGTTAATTCTACATCGTGGATCCGAGCGATATACCACTCGATACACCCAGGGATGCCAAAGGTTAAAAAAAATCTGTGCATTGCGAAAAATCTGAAAACTTGAGTGAAACTGTATGATTACACTGAAACGTTATTCCTTCTCTGACATAAGTTCTCGTATATCGACCTATAAGATTATTTTATTTGTTTTTATTTTGATTTATTAGAAGTAAAGCTAAGAGAACTAGTATTTCATTTTTTTTTTTGAGAAGAGGGTGGATGTGTGGGTGCAAACGAGTTTATAATAACTAATGTATAGTATGCCATGACAAATTGCGGTAGACATCATTGCACCAGGTCAAGCGAGCTGTAACAGAATTGCTTTGGACATTTCACCACGAACAACCTTACAGGTAAGAAGTGTACCGCTCTGGGTGATTCCGTTTCCGATTAATAGTTATAAAATGCACATTTTCATCGACTTGTGGCAGGCTGTTTTTGTTCCATCGACCCACTTGGAAAAAACCTGTTTTCATGCTCAATTTTTCATGAAGAATAGTAAATACACTTCCATATGATATCTGTGTCATCTCTGCAATCTCACGGAGCTTCACTTTACGATCTTTCATTATAATTTTTGTCACTTCACACACATTTTCCGGTGTAACGGCTTCCACAGGTCTACCCGAGCGTTCCGCGTCATTTGTGTCGGTACGACACACGTTTAAACTCGGCGAACCACCGACAAATCGTTGCTTTTGATGGACAAGAGTCCGGATAACATTTTTCAATCAATTGTATCGCTTGCACGGTGTTTTTACCCATTAAAAAACAATGTTTTATCAAATCAGAAACTCGTTTTTTTTTCATTTTTTAAACAAACTACAAAACGACTTTACTCCAACCTCGATAACTCAGCCGTTTCTGGTCGGATCGACTTAAAATTTTGACCCGTTTCAAGCAAAGGTTAGTACTCTAGAAAGACGTGGTTAGCGACATCTCTGCTTTAGTCTCGGAACTTATTGATCCATGTGTTAGTTAGAACTAGTTCGACGAAAATTTTGAAAATGTTTGTTTATTCGAGTTAATTCCCTCTTTTCTAGCACTAAGTTAATGTTACTCAGAATTCTACTCATCACGCACTACACAGTAGTTTCACCTTTAACGAAATTTTGGAAAATTTCCTCGGTTTTTCTGGCATGAATATTCTCAGCTTTTTCTATGAACAGAAAATATGTCACAGGTAACATATTTTCTGTTCATAGAAAATCTTCGGGACACAATACAAATCAACAATATGATCTGTCAAATACTAAATGTCCACAGTTCCGCATCGGAATGTAATACCAATAGTTTGCTTTGTTTTTAACTCCTAGTCAAGTTTGCACCGGTTTGTCTAAACACAAACATTTGCTTCCTAAATTTCACACGGAGATAACATTTCAACCGGCAGACGAGAACATTGCAGACAGTGTTTGGGTAATTTCCACTTCGGAGTGGTCGCCCCCGGTTTCCTGCAGCCTACTGCGATCCTGCCGAGTTACAGGCGTTAATTTATGTACATACTTATCATGAACCTATCACACCCAGTCAAGCTTTGTTTGCCCTCTCTCCACCTGATTCCAATGCATATATGACTTGTTATTTATTGTTTGTTACTAAGAGTGGTCCACATACTCCACTGATAATAGATTATCGCCAAAAGTCGTTGAGAAGTTGCCTCATAAAAAATACAATCATTTGAAAATACAAGGCGACTTAACTGTTGTTTTAACGCAGTGCCGCAAACGTTGAACCCAATTTCGGCTGATTAGATTCAATGAATTACAGTCATATAAATTACCAATCCCGTGAAGCTCTGTTAATACCAAATAACTTTTGGACCAGAGTTATAGCCTTTCGATTATTACTGTAATCACAGCCAGGCTAATCTATTTTGGTAGCTCTTGTCGTAGAAAAAAATATTATTTAAAGCAAACTATAAAATTTGACGCTTGACGTACGCGTAATGAGCTTCGAAAATTCCGTAGACTATCTCGTGGACCGTTGAACTTCAGGGTCACATTCTGCGCATGTTTCTACAGACTTCGCAACAAGGCCTAACAGTACTCGAAGTGATTGACATGTTGTTGATTTTCGCTCATTTATTTTTTTATTTACTAACCAACACCGCTGCAAAATGGCTTTTTTTTCTCATTTTGTTAATTCAAACGTGGATACGTCTGTTTTTTTCTGCTCTTATCTTCCCAACTTAGCACTTAGGATAACGTTCCTGTCACCTGTTGCGAATGTGCGCCATGAACGGTGATGCACGAGAATTTTATTTAGTGCAGAGTGGGCCGGTCTCAGTGACGCACATTTGCTACCGTGTCTATTAATATGTTTCCTTCAGTGATTTCTAGTTAGTGCCTGAAAGATTGTGCACTTTCTGTGGTCGTTCTTTGCTCAGTACGTGGGTGAATGTTTCTTTTATATTCGTATGATAATTAATTATTTTCAAAATATTTGAGAAATTGGTGAAGATAACGACTACACAGACAAAGTGCGGAGATCTAGTAGATCTATTTTTTTACAACATTAATGACTGCCCTAAGTTACCTAAGTTTGTTACTATCATGTAATACACTGATAAGTCGAAAAAGAAGTAGCTCCCTTCAACTGAAAATTGTCTTTTTTCAAAGATGGACTTACTAGGTCAAAATAATGCGCATCTTCCTCGCATGATTACTTTCCAGAATTTTCACATCAACTTTGACAGTTCATCGAAACGGACACAATATTCAGTACATTACCAACCGAATAACACAGTGAAAAGTATTCAAAAACCAATTTTCTTTCATTCTATCCACATTCCAAAGCAAATTATGTTATTAATGAAAGCCATCGCTGACGCTCAACAAATTATCTTAACTAATCTAAGCAAGCCATTGTTTGATTGCTGTTTCAGTCGACTGCTGCTGCGATCGCTATTTCCATCCATCCATCCATCCACAGACAAATGTTCCGATTCGGAATGTCTCTGGAGATGCTCTCACCGGCAAATCATAGCCTACTGAAATGTTACTCGCTCGCTTCATGAGCAGTTTCAAACTGATGACACTGCGATAGGGCAATATTAAGGTTAACAATGGTGCCATAAAGTATCGCCATATTGTTGGTACAAACAAACATGTACAAATCTAATTGCGATCTGAGCGGGTAATGCGGCATCCGCAACTAATTGCGGTATAATGTCTTCATGATGTACGCTCTGTCATTCTCGGTGTTTACGAAACGACAGCTATCAGTAAGACGAGACGTTTTAATCCGATCGATAAATACAAACCGACTGACAATCAGTTGGCATCAGTCAGTCAATGTCACCACGTGCAGAGCAATCCATCAAACCGCCAGGGGAAATCGACAATGTGATAAAGCCCCACTGACGGTTTCCATGGCTTGTATTCTGTTGTAATTATTCAGTTCAAATTATGTAATTTTAATTCTATATTAACATTCTATGTTCGTTTATAGAAAACACAGTTTCACTTCGTTCAGTATTCGAGCTGCTCATGGACTTTTTATTAGTTGAAACATTGCAAATCTGATATCGTATGACGTACTCTAAAAAGCGTTATCGGTCCTGTATAGGTTTGATAAGTGCTATTGTATTGATAAATTGTAAAAAAAATACTCGAAAGCTGTTTACCTTTTCCGCCTGTAGTCATTCTCAAGAAGACAAGTGCTCCTCAGCAATTATCCAGTCGACCTCAGTTGTTGTTCTAGTGTGCGTAAACGTTTCACCGTCTGGAAAGAAATTTTTTAAAATCATGAATCATGTGCCATGCTTTAGTCAAATTGCGTTCACGGACAAAATACCAAAGAAGACAGAAGAGACGTTCAGTATGTGTTAATTTTTTTTTCTAGAAGCAATTTCATATGCTAATAAAGTTGTCATTCAATTTACCATCACATTCTTTTTGTTATCATTCAGCAAACCATTGATAGCAAAATGATGAGAAGTAAAGCATTCGATTGAATGGAGTGAATTTGTTTCAATTAGAAGTGTGGTAACAATTGTTTATTTGGATCCAATCTGAATCAGAACGAAACAGTAGGCCATGGAGGCCAGCAAAGTGATGACTCAATCCAGCGCCAAATGATTATACGTTTGACGTTAAATATTGTACACAGATCTGATGCAGACGCCACGTTGAAGTGAGCCGTTAAGAGCACTTGAAATGTATACACCATTGCGGTTGCTGGATATTGTGTGCTATCATGCCGACACGCTAATCCAATTTGCTATTGTAGAACACAGCACCGCTCAAATATGTCATTAACGTGACCAAATATACGTTCCAAAACTTTCGCTAGTTATTTCTATAAGACCTGCACAGAGCCCATGCTATTGTTTACTTCACTATAGATAGTAGGGGAGAGGTGGCATGAAAGGGCCATTTTCGATTTTAAGATCCTAGTAGGAAGTTGATAATATATTTGGATTAGGTTAGAGTCGAATAGAAAGCATTTATCAATAAACTTTTGAAGTGAAATGCAATAACTGCCAATAGTCAAACCTTAGTTATTTAATTTCGCATTTTGTCCCTTTCATACATTGACCATATTGAAAGGGACGCAATAATTTATGAAAGGGACAGTACGTAATTCGATGGAATATGTTGCAATAATTACAAAAAATCAAACTTGAAAGTGGCTGGAGCTAATTGTTTTGGCATTTTTATCTTAAAGATTGATATAATTAAACACTTTTTTTATAAACTTAAACAGAAATCAACTTTATTAAACTATTTTTCTCAGAAATAATGAAAAAAAGTTCTCCTTACTGGATATTCAAAATATTCAAAATAAAAGACTAATCAACAGTTTCATACTTTTCTTTTTAGACTTGGAATGCACTTTTAGTCCTTTTTGTTACTTCTGGGTTTGTTTGATTCCTGATCGGTTATATAGCTTTGAAAAATTTGTATCACATGTTTTAAGGTTATGTTATGTTATGTTTCTCAGACTTGAATGTTTTTTCTCTAAGATATCCATCATGTTTTCTAAAAGCAATCTATCTTTTTCAGGGGTTTCAGTTATAATTGTGGTTTTATCTTTACGTTGCTTTTTGGTGGTTTTTCGAGGTGAAGTTTTAGGAAACGGTTGACAGGCTTCCGGAGATATAAGAACTTCAGTATCGTAATATCCAGCTTGTGACTCATTCAGAGTTTAGGGTCGTGGTTCATTGAAAGCGGAAGATCCAAGTCCTGTCCCTTTCACGGTAGATGTTTCAGGTTGCGGCTCATTCGAAGTTAAAGATTTAATCGCGTAAAGGCCTTTTTGTAACACTTCATTAACTGCCTCTTCAATTTTGTGAGCATTATCCCGAGTTCTCTTTGTAGGTTGCATTTTCAATCTCAAAGGATACAAAAACTTTATTAGAAACCATGTGTAAAATAGCAGTTATGAAGGGGACGTCCCACTCATAGCCGTTTGTTGTGTCCCTTTCATAAATATCATACTAAATTTGAAAACTCATCCACAAAATCTACAATATTAAATCAAAGTTTATATACCTTACGTTTTCGTATCTGTAGATGTTCAGCCTATCTTAAACAGTAATTCACAGGTGAATAATGAACTTGCAGCACTCGATAAAACGTTTATCAATAATTACAGTATAATTACTTTTAATATTCTTTATCAACACTCGCAGGAATTCGCCATGTTTGAAATGACAGAAATATAAAGTTTACCGCGAACGAACCTGTGTCAAGGTTGCCATAGGATAGAAATAGTGTTGTCTTGAAACTGTTTTCATTTTACGGGTTACTCGAATTGTCCCTTTCAATACGTGTCCCTTTCATGCCACCTCTCCCCTATACAAAAAAGTGATCAAATTACAAATTCGACATGCAAGTACCTATTAGTATATATTATACCTTTACATTAGCTAAATCGATGCTACGCATGCTACGTTTCCATCGGAATGCTTATAAATTAGGATGAATAGTCAGTTAATAAATAAATTCCATGAATGGTTTCAACTTCGGTTCCCAAGCTTTCAATAACTTTAATATTGAAAGAAGGTAAAATTCGATGTTTAAGGGCTGAGGACAGTACCGTAAAATGGTAGGTTTTTTGCTATTTTCCCGTTTCAAATTAAATTTTCTTGGAAACGGTGCAGAATATAAAAAAACCCACCTGACAATGTCTTCGAAGTTGAGAATATTCTGTGAAATTTTTAGAATGATTCATTGAGTTAAGCGGTCGTGTTGTATTTTTTTATGACTGAAGAAATGCTGAAAATTGGAACGCTCGGAAATGCATAGCTCTACTTGTTCATCGAATATCTCGGCTTTGAAGGCTTGGTGATGAGGTGTGGGTCTATGAATATGACGTCGAAACCGCACAACAATCGACCGAATCGAAGGCGAGCCGTTGTTCTAAATTTTCATCCATTATAAAAATCGCCACACGAAAATTTTTCAACTTCTTTGTATAGACGCCAAACAAAAACTAATCGTACGATATGCGTCAAAATTTGATAGAATGTGTATAAAAGTGTTGCCAACGTTGCCAAAGCGCGGGAATTTTAAAATGAAAATTCCGGTTCTTTTTTATCATAAGGTATGTAAACAACACAGTGAACAATAAAATACTACATGAAAATGCATGGATTGTTCAATCAATGAAACAACGAATCTAACCCAGTACTTAATGAATCATTTTCTGTAGACTAAATTTCAAAATAAAATCAGGTAAACACGCATTGTCAGAATTTGTAACTTAAGTATAACAAAACAAATATAATTCAACGCATTCCTGACCATCAGCCCACAGTTGCATGCCCACGTAAACTGGATTCCTGCATACAAGTGGCTACATCCTGCAATTCTTCGTCTACTGCACTTGACCATTTGTACGGGCCGTGTCAAAGACCGTCGATAAACCGGCCTCGACAGTCCGTTTCCTTTCTACACATAATTGAGCTTCGAATTCTTCGCGGCTGTGGAATTCCTCCACCAACTGCTGGAAACACGCCGTTTATTAACATAACCGGGTAATGCGATCACCTCTCCTTTCCTATGCTGGTCTGGTCTGATCGTAAACCTGATTTATCTTAGGGATCGGGCTATTTTTAACTCCGTGAGCAGGGTGGGAGAGTAAGGTAAGAAGCTTATTTCATACCAGTTCCTGTGCCGATCCATCCAAGAAGGTCTGATTTTCAAATGTTATGCGCATCACCCTCTGGTCCGATGAACAATAAGAAGATATTTCTGTCCGTTAATTACACCCTTGTTCGAGAGATTGTACGCACGGATACGGACACGAGCCCACAGCTCCCGGATTGCCTTCGGGTGGTTCAACCCGACCTGTGATCATTGTTGTGGTATCGTGTGGTGCCTTAGGAGATAGATCGAACAGAAACGTGAGTTCATGAGTCGGCTGACGGTGCGATCGATCTCGATGATTGTATTCTCGGAAGGTACCGGTCTTTTTGCGCACTCACCTTCACCTTTAAAATTGCTTGAGTAAAAAATTTGCCCAATCATGCAACACTTTGGAAGTTTTGCTCCGTTCGGGTAAGCTTACCGGCGCCGAGCACTGCCGTGCGGAATTCGCGCAGACAAACAAGTTATGGAACCGGATGAGCGACGGTGCGCTTGCAACCCACAAGGTCTCAACACATGTCACATGACTGTTATTGAAGCGATTAAGATACGACTGAGGATCGTAAAAAAATATGACATCGAAATTCCCACAACCGACAATATGCTGGTGTAATTTAAAAATCACGTGAGCTGAACTTCACGGCACGACAATAAAACGCATGCAGACCAAAGCAGGCCAGCCAAAAAACGTGTCCAACTATCATGAATAATTCATACGTTGACTGTTGATGACGATGACGGTGGTGGTGGTGGTAGTGATGGTGATGACGTGCTCGAAGCAGGGGCGTTAGGTGTGGCGTGAATCATCGCTCGTCGAATGAACCGTAACCGGTAGAGGCTACCCCTTTCGGATGCGAATGAGTTTCTAATTGTATCTACCGTGCGTGTTAGGGGATTGTTCCTTATTTCGTCATCTGCATTTGCAATCTACCAGTAAAATTTGGATCTTATGCGCTGAAATACGCAAATTCTGTATGATAATCAATTAATTCCCGAAGGACCATCGAAGACTAGTTTCAAAACAGGTGCATCACTCTTTTATCGACAGGATAGAGTTTTGGAATGCTTCAGTTGTGGGTTTTCCGCTTCGGTGGTGGCCAGAAACTTCGTAAACAGAATTGCTCATGAAATGGAAATAAACTGAACTTTGATCGGTTGGTCATTCGAACATGAAACAGGTGCGGAGTGTCCGAACGAAAAGTGAGATTGTTATGATAATGAAACTTATTCTGTGTTTATGCCATTGAAAAACGTATTGATGTTGATATTGAATAATTATTTAACATAATTATTTAAATGTTTCAACTTAAACATTAAAGTTTACAATCATTTGTTGATATTAGGAAGTATTTTTTTGCTGACTTTAGCTCAGATACATGCGAAACAATCAAAAATAGCAGTAGGCGTGTGCGTCGGACGCAATTTTTCCGACGACACGACCAGATACTCCGAAGAAAAATCGGAATAAAAAGTGTTCGTGAGCGATTTACCACCTGTTACCATAAATATAGCGACCCCTTGAAAATGACAAAAACTAACTATTCGAGCAACACTGTTTAAGTTGCTATGAACCAGAGATGCCAGGTCTGCAGATTTGTCTGTAAATCTGCAGATTTGGGGTATAGTGTGCAGACTTTCGCAGACTTTTGAAATTCTCGCAGACTTTTGAAATTATCGCAGACTTTCGTCTATATTTACAGACTTTTGAAATTTCCGCGACCTTTTTTTCAGTCAGTTTTGCGTGTCATACTTTATAGAGAAATTGCTGCCAGCAAGACATACTTGCTGACTGCAGATTTTTTTTTTCAGATTTACAGACCCTGTCTGCAGATATTTGAAATTTTTACCTGGCATCTCTGCTATGAACTAGTTACCAAGGAGCACCAGAATAAATAAACAAACAGTTTGAAACAGTTGTGGAATAATTCCACATTTCATGGTTATTAAAAATCTTACAAAAACTGCAAAAAAACAACAATAATTCATTCGAGGGCTGAATTGTATATAAAGTTTATCAAACGCCGATGCTTGGTGAGTGTAAATGATATTCTAATTCGTATAAATGAATTTCTAATCGCTTTGTGTTTTTAGTTCGATCTCGAAAAAAGTTCTCTCGAACCAAATACTTAGGAAGCAAAGCTAGAAACTTTAAATGAGTTGATTGAAAAGTCTCGATTGAGTACGCAAATGCAGGAAATTCTTGGGACATATTTACTTTTAGAGCGTTATTTTATGAAAGAAAGCGTCCTGAAAGCGATAATTTTGTAAAGCATTGAAACGGGGCAGCAATGCTCCAGCTTGGTGGACTAGTTTTAGTTTTTTTACTTAGTTAAATGAATATATTCCCCCTGAAGATAACACACGAGAAGTTTTTTATTGCCTTAAACAACCAAAATCAAATTTTAGTAGTGAATAATTTGCGTTGCCGGTACGGTACGCCACTACGAATTACATATTCGTTATGAGACAAGTACTCCAAAAGTGTCGAGAATACAACGCGCCAGCTGCAAAGCTGAAGATTATGCAGCTGCCAAGCTGCAGATTATGCAGCTATGGCAGATCTCTGAAAGAATAAATTTAATACCTGCCAGCGGCCAACTACACTCAGTGGTTTCGTTTTAAGTTAGAATCTCTTGTTTTTGTTTACATTTTTTGTGGTTACCAAGGCTACTGGTAACTGTTTTTCAAAATCAATAATTTTCCAACTTGTGTTGCCAGTTCCAACATTTTTTCAAGCGATTCCATTTTGACATTACCAGTTACTGAGGGGTAGCTCGATTTACGATACAGTTTTAAAAGCAAGTGGCAGGTCGTGTCGTCGATTTTTCCCTCGTTCTTGTGAAGGTTTTAGAAAAGAGAAATTTTTGCATGTTTTCTAATAAATTAGATTAAGCGTTTGAAAGATTACATTTGCACCGTTGTGGTTTCAATAATGGTACCAGCAATAGTGGCAGTCATGCTGTCGAAATGTTCAATCTGAAAAGGAATGGTATAAATTTCTGTTATTATTTTACTAGCAACTCTTATTCGTCAATATCAGTGTTTTTGTTCTTGTTTTTTTCAGCGAAGATGTAAAAATGATCGAATTCTTGTAGTTAGAAGTCTTCACAGATGACGGCTCAAAAAATCTCTGCTATTATACCAGTCTTCGGTTTCCAGTTCCAGAAATAAGTAGCGGTCAATAGACTCCAAAACAAACATTACAGCAACTTCCTTCACAAGATCGGACCGTTATTCACAAACTTAGATTCAGAAAAGAAAAAAAAATTATTTGAACCCATAGACTGCTGATGTATTCTATTCGGTTCCGACTTCCGATTCCGAAAACACAGAGAGATAAAAAATATTTAAATTGGATCAAAAATCTCTTCCACAACATATACAGTAACAGTGCCCTCATTCATCTCAGCTCTATTAGTCATCTCATAAACGATTACCATGAGTAAGAGTCAGATCTGTTGTCTCTTTTCGATAGAATGACTTCAAGAGTAAGATGAAATTAGAAGCACATTTTTCGAACTACTTTTTCTGCGGTATTGCTTCTTAGAGCCGAAGCATAGACGTTGTATTCGATTTTATCACAATACATTGATTGATCGACTAATCGGTAAAATAACATGGCGACTCTACTAATGAGATGACTATGGGTACAATAGCCTTTTCATGTTAGTTGATGACCAAGCAGATCCGCTTCCAGAATCTCTGGAAATAATGAACTCCGTTAGAAAACTCGCATCAATTTCTCAAATGGAAGGTCTAGTCCAAATCCGACTTCCGGTTCCCGAGGACGAAGGATGAAGAGCGTTGAAATCTTCACACCGTTATATAAGTCACGATTCAAAAAAGTTATGAAATAATAAAAAAAAATCGGTCTCAAAACTATTCCAATTTGTAGATACTGGTTGGCTGAACCCAAAAGCCACAGAAGCAATGGTCGAAATGGATCTTACATTGTTTTCTCATACATACGTTAACCCATTATAACCCAGGGGTTCTGTAATTTGAGTCAAATTAGCAGATATCATCAATTCCATCTTATTTGGTGTTGAAGATGTTGGGAAATACCAAATCACTATTGAAAATCTGTTCTAAACGAAACTATCCTACGTACGAGGTCTGTTCAAAAAGTTCCCGGAATTTTTGAATTGTGCGCGTCTGGAGAGTCCGGTGGTCAATTTTTTTTATTGTGTTGGTACATATGTCCCTAATGTATGGTGAAATTTTCAGCTGTATTCATTGTTTACATTCTGTCTTGTAGCGGCTGGTGTAGACGTGTTTTTTTTTAGCTCGGCGATTTTTGTTAGTTTAAACAATGGAAGAATTGAAGAGTCAAAGAATTTGTATTAAATTTTGCGTGAAAATGAAGTAAAGTGTAACCAAGTGAGCGAAATGTTACAGAGAGCCTACGGTGAGTCTGTTATGAAAAAAAAAACAAGTGTTTACGAGTGGTATAAGCGTTTCCAAGATGGCCGCGAAGACGTTGAAGACGACGAACGCTCCGGTCGACCCAGCACGTCAATAATCGATGAAAATGTGGGAAAAGTGGAAAAAATGATTATGGATGATCGCCGAATCACTATTAGAGAAGTTGCTGATGAAGTTGGCATATCAGTTGGCTCATGCCATCATATTTTTTCAAATGTTTTGGGCATGAAACGAGTGGCAGCAAAATTCGTTCCAAAACTGCTGAATTTTGATCGTGATTTTTTGGCTAAAAACAAGACTTTAATCATGCCCCAACCTCCTTATTCACCAGATATCGCTCCGTGTGATTTTTTCCTGTTCCCAAAGTTGAAGAGACCCATGAAAGGACAGCGTTTTTCATCGATTGAAGAGATAAAGGCAGAATCGCTGAGAGTGCTACAGAGCATTACAAAAAGTGACTATCAGGGGTGTTTCGAAGACTGGAAAAAACGCTGGCATAAGTATATTATATCTAGGGGGATTACTTTGAAGGGGACCATATAGATGTAGACGAATAAATAAATATTTTTTTAGAAAAATGAGAATTCCGGGTACTTTTTGAACAGACCTCGTAAGCCACAACTCAAAAAAGTTATGAAATAATATAAAAATCGGTCTCAAAACTATTCCAATTTGTAGATACTGGTTGGCTGAACTCTGGACAAACTGACGGTTCCGAATCCAAAAGCCACAGAAGCAATGATCGAAATGGATCTTACGATAATGCGAATTGAAAGTTTTTGAACAAAACCACAAATTCCAAAATATGAATCGATTCCGAAAAGTGCTACTGAGAATGACAAATATTTTATCGAAGTTTTAAAAGCCGAATGCGACCGGCTTTACACGCAGTATAAAAATTTATGTGAACTCGTTTCTCGATAGATTAACACAAAAGGAGCATCGTTTGTCAATTAAATTTTTCAAACCAAATCATGTGAAAAGGTATGCTGTATCAAAACTAAGCAAAGTCAAAGTAAATACAAATAATAATACCCCTAGGTCCCATCCAAACAGATCGCCAGTGTTTGGTTCGCGAAATGAACAAGTTAGCCGAGCCTAGAGTGCCTATAACCAGAGTGACGACATCTCATCCGTAATGTTGGCAACAATTCAAAACATTCCATTAGCTTTACATTGAATTGACAGGTCGTTTGCTCGTTTGGAACTGGGAGCTGTCATTCCAAACGAACAGCTGTCGCCACTCTGATTATAGTCACTCTAGCCTAGCCTATTCCTACATTAATCCTTGACAAGTGAAAATTCCCAAAAATGTTCTCAACTGGCAACATTATTGTTACTATGGCTATGCTAGCTTTGTTATTTTCATATAAACAGTAGTCCAGATTCAAGCCAACAAAAGATGTTTCGTTTTGAGGGCCCTCAGTAAAATGAGTATTTTTATTTTTAAAATATTAAGAAATTGTTAACCTTTTCTTCATTTTTAATGCCCGAAAACATTGCTAGGTCGATAATACGCAGTTTGGACGAAATCTTGTCACCTGGATTGTCTGTTCGTGTGGAAATTTATTGGTGATAATGCAACATTGCAAATATGAATATCTACACTTTCGATAAGTACAACCGAATATAATATCCACCGGCTTCCACCGAGCTCTCTGTCAGCAGTATTAATATTTTATAAATCCGTCCCTTTTTTCAGACACTAACAGACACCAATTGACAGTTCTAGAAGAATCATAAATTGATGCATTCTATGATTCATCAAGTCAAGGTATTTACATTTGTGTAGAAGGACAATATGGAATCAAAAATGACATAAATGAAACTCTGATACGTGGATGCATAACATGAATGCTGTTCAAACAAAATGACTCTGAGAATTGGATAAGAATCCTGCTATCGTTTGATAATTTGGCAATCTCAAATGCGTTTCATAGTAAATGCATTTGTATCTGGAATCCAGTTTTGCAAAGTACCTAATTCTTCTTTGTCCTCTAGCTAACGCAAACGCTGTTTAAACATTTATTATTATCAAAGTTTATAAATGAATCATAATTTCTACTGTTGAATCAAAAATCCAATGTTTAGAGATGAACTTGGATGAACTTGATGTCATTATGAACATCACGCCACCAACATTTTGTTGAAAAAATAAGTTTTTTCCGCCACAGTGACCACTTCACTATGCGTGATACTGGTAATCGGTAAAATCAAGTGAAGTGACATGTAAGTGAAGTGAATGTGAAAGTGGAAGTGAGAACGGTAATAAGGGCCTGTATCTTTATAGTTCAGTTAGAATAGCACGGAATTTTTTTATATAGCATTTATTTTACCCTGGCTTTAACCATTTTGGTCGTTACCGGGGAGAAGGAATAGCATAGAAACTATGCTTATAAGAAGAAAAATTATACCCTCTTACCATTCTTATTTGATAATGAATGATTAGCCTCTTCATGATTATTATAATTGCTAGTCTTAACTAAATTCTTCACGAATGCTGACCAAAACGCATTTCAACTCCGAAAATTTTAAACCGAAGTCATATTTCCTTTCAAAAACGAATTCTAGTTTGATATTGCTTTTATGCATAATGCGCTTTACAACACTCGTTGATCGAAAGTTAATAAACCATTATTTTCCAATAAATATTCGATATTACACGTTTGTAGTTGTAAATATTGTAGCTTGAATTTGAACATGGCTGGGGTGGGCCGCTCTGAAAAAAAAATTACACATCCAGCTCACTTTCATAGACGCAGATTAAGTATGGATAGACAAATCTAGCTTCCACCAAATTCAAAATAATTACTTGTATTTGCTTCCACAATTAGTAGTTAATGTTTCGTTTTGTAGATTCTATTTTATAATATTTCATATTACTTTGACAAAAAAATAAACAAAATCCCTAACAGCAAAACCTGTTTCTATGGTTAAGTAGGATAACGATTTTCAGTGGTACCAGTTTTATCAACATTTAATCAAAGTACATTGTCACCTTACAGTGTCACCTTTGATAGTGTACTGCTACTCGTAAAACTTGTCCCCGAAAATTTTTAGTAGTATTCCGTATTATAATTTGTATTTAATCAAAGTCTTGGCATTACATTCCTTCCGTGGAATTTGGCCTTTCTGTTTCAACAGACTTCGCAGCCAATTCTTAGCGTATAGAATCATTGTAGTGGCTAGTACTATGGATCCTACTGACACTAAGAATCCTTCCAGGTCGGGGCTCGAACATACGACAGCTGGTTTGTAAGACCAGCGTCCTATGCATTGAACCGCCAACCCGGGACTTGAACCGTCAACCCGGGACCTATCAAAACTAATTTAGCTCAATTTAACATCGAATCGAACCTAAAATTTAAATCGATAGATTATTGAATGAGATTTTAACAAAACAATACCACAAGTCAATTTAGAACTCCAATTGCTTCCCCATCCACCTTATTCGTCCAATTTATCACCCTCAGACTATTGTGTGTTCCCAAACATCAATAAAAAAATCTGCTCACGCGAGGAAATCAACGAAGCCGTAGAGGAGTATTTTTCAAATCTTTCGGAAAATTACTTTCTGAACTAGATAAAAAAAAATCGGGAAACGACCCAGAGGGAAAATACACTGAATAAACTGTTTTCAACTTGTCACAAATCTTTTTTTCATTTCCAAGTACGTAGTAAAGTTAACGTAAGACTCACAAAGTAAGAGTGCTTCATAGAATTGTGATAATGAAAAATTGAACTTACCATCTCTTGCGAACGAACCTGGGTTGAATAAACTTTATAATAATAATAATAATAATCTTGTCATCATGCCATATATCTTGATGCGTGTTGATTCTGGTTTCAATATCAACCGTTGGTACTCATGTACCATTACCAATCGAAAACAATATATCAGTAATGCTTTAGTTTGATGACTAATAGTCGAACTACGCTTTTTATCTTGGAACAGCATTCACTAAGCCACCTGTCAGCACCTACTTTGAAAAAAAGTTGTCGGTTTCTTATGACTAATAGAGTATATTTTAGTCTTTCAACAATAGACAAAAGAGTAAGCTTTGCTTTTTTCGTTTACTGTTACGACCGACTGTCAGTGAGCACTCAATCATTTAGAATTATTCTTCACAATGGAAGTTGACAGGTGGCTCATTGGCCTTACCCCAAAAATGTGCGAGAAATATAAATCTTTTAAAGCAGAGAATGACAAGTGAAAGTAACTAATATTTTGCTTGCTTTGCCAAGTAGCAATTGAAACTTGCTAGAATTGGTATGATTCACAATTGCTGCAGTAAGGTTTTGTACGAATACGACTACGAGTTACTTTACTGTGGGGCACCTTTTCAAAATTCACCCTGAACAGGAATGGGCAGAACTTTATCGCGAATAGTTTATGATGTACTTAACTCAACAACATAATTTTTACTATAAGCTATAGGAAATATGATCAGGAATTTGTGAATAAATTTTCAACAGCGTGAGATAACCATAAATAACAAAAAATGTTACTACAGATCATTGAACTTAGCAATATATAAAGCATTTTTATAGAGGAAACGGAGAGGTTATAGCAAATAAAAAGCAACTAAGAAAAAATCACAAACATTTTTCCTACTATTCCTTACCTTATACTTATTACTATATATTAGAAAGTGGTAAAGTATAGCACATTTCACATTGTAGTAAATTAGATTAAAAATTTTTGTAACTTAGTTAAGAAAAACGAACGATTACGGATACGAACTATGGGGATATCAGAAAAAAGTGTTATATCATAAGATATTTCTAGAAAATTGTCTAATATTTATTCCAGTTGCTGAAATATTGGGGTGGGCATGGACCCTTCAATAAATCTTTCGGGGGAGGGCAAAAACTCAACTCAAAAATCCTGATCTTTATTATTATCTACTACGGCTTTTGGATAATTTCATACCCAAATTTCTCTTAACTATCCAACAATCGTTGCGAGAAGAGTTAGGAAATACAATACAAGAACAATGTTTGCTACTTGGGGCGAGTCGTGGAAGAACGTGGAACACCTTTGCTGAATTTAATTTTTGCAGAGAGTGATTCCTTGTTGTTGCTAAAAAATTTCTTCAGTTTGACATGAACTGCTGAATGCAAAAGTTAGATAAATGCAACTTAGTTTGGAAAACCCGTTCAAGTATTGAAACCGGATCAAAACATTTAGATCAAAAACCGGACTCGAATTTTACATATTTTTTGAAGCACCGGAAAAAAAACTTCGAATGCAAAATCCGGACAAAAACTTAACCGGCTCTTCAAAAAAAAAATGTTCCTATCCGGTTCTTGCATTCAAATTTTTTATCAACTGTCGCTTAATATTCTCAGTCGCAAGTTTTAAGAATATTGCACGGAACGATCGAATTTAGCTCTGCGCCTAATTCGTATTACTGTAATGGATTTTAACAGCAAAATTTCCAAAATAACTATGAAGTTAGTTAAAATTGAGAATTTACTTTGCTGAGACAAACTCTTATTTTTAGAGAATGTGTTTAGTTGGCGAATATCCTGGACACAAACCATCAATATTTCAATTCAACACGAAATTCTCATTGACAACTATTAAAATTAGAAAATTTGTTACTATTTATCTATCACCATCATTGTTGAATGACAGCACAAAGAAAACAAATATGAAATTGGTTTTATTAACAATCCACTAAAAATCTAAAAAGGACAGTCTGGTTGAAACTGCTTGCAAATTGTTTTGATGTTTTTCGCATGTCTTACGATATATACATATATAAATTTCTAAACCGATATGTAAAAATGATGTAAACTTTTAGTGTAAAGTGTATTTATTCAGAATTTGTGCACATTTGAAGCGATTGTGCGTAATAATGTTTTAACGCGGAACAGTGAAGTGAATTTCGAATGTTGCACTTGAGTTAATTAAGTCATTGTTTTTTTAATTTTTTTATCGTAGCCCGATTCAAAATTTCTCGTTGCACTTCTAATACCAGATTACACCTTTTGAAATGTTTGTCTTGAATTATCTCAGATTGAAGATAGTAAAATACAAATCTCTTTAGTCGAATAAACACTGTACCAAGTCTAAATTATTAAAAAACTGTTAACAGCTACCTTTTGGTAGGTACATGAAATTATTATCAATTATACTGACTAATTATTTTGTTTTATACAGTTTAAAATGTACTATGTTTCAAAACTATTTATGACTGAAACAACACGGTATTCGATTTCTGTTGAACTGAAATAATAATATTTTGTTTTTAAAAATGCAATTTCACACACAAGGTAAATCCAGTAAATAATAATTTATTCTAAATTCCACTAAAGTCCATCTTAGCGTTTGAGTTTAGTAAAAAAAATGACTAGATGAAAGAACAAAAACGTTTAATATCTATCTACAAGCATAGAAAATTTGACTAAGATGTTTTGTTGTTTTAACCATCAGTTATGTTTCTTTGAAAACAATAATGACAGTTTAGAATAAAACAACAATCGATTAGTTAGCAAAGTCTTGGCATTGCATTCCTTTTGTGAAATTTGGCCTTTCTGTTTCAACAGACTTCGCAGGTTGGGACTCGAACGTACGACAACTGGCTTGTAAGACCAGCCCCCTATGCCCTGAACCGCCAACCCGGGACATCATTTAGTTGTACTAAATTTTAACCAATCGAAAAATAACTAATATTCTAGTTGTGTTGCGATCGCGGGTGGTTTCGTGTGCCTTAACTTCGCTCTTTTTCTAGCGTTAGCTTGAAGACTAATTGTAAAACTCGGAAAAAAGTTAAAGGTATACCAGACATGCAAATAACTCCAATAAATGGAGTGCTGTCAATGAAAATAACCGCAAATAATTCTATCCTGTTTTACCCCAAAATTCTGCAGACAAAAATTCTACTGATAGGTTTTCGGATAATAAATTACAGATAGTTTCAATGACGGATGCAACCGTGCTATACTGTTTCACCCCAATTCCTTTTTTTATTCGTATCTTTAGTTAAACTTTTAGGCGCCCCCCCGAAAAGTGGCTAATTGTGGCTGACCAAAATTAATTTATGTTGAGTAGAAAATCTTAAATTATAGAGTTCCAATAGTTTCGTCTTAAAACGTGAAATTGCAGACCATTTTACAACAACAACATTTATTTATTTATTTATTTCTGTTTATGTCCATCGGATAAACGAATCTAAATGGACAGATTGGGTGGGAAAAAGCCCATTTGAGTTGAGTCTTGTTTGTCATTCTCATACGGGCGTAAAAACCACCATCTTTTAAAACAGTTACAGGAACAAAAACAAGAACAAAACAACTACAATAATCTTAAAACGGCTAACTACATACTAAATAAATAACATAAAAAATAAATACTGTAAAACATTGTCAAAACATAATGGCACATCGTTTAATTTTACTAGCAAAGCGACTAGATGATTCACCAAACTCGAAGTGATCTTCGACTGCAGTGAACGTTCGAATACAAGCGGCTATCGGTTCATTATATCCGAAAAGAGTCCTGTGGAATCTGTGCTGAAGCAGAGTTGCATTTCGCAGTGTTCTACTCGGTGTCCGAAAATTCATTTCACTACGTAACTCAGGTGCATCAATCTCTCCGTTAATCAATTTTGCGACGAAAAATGCTTGCTGAATTTTTCGGCGACGTTGCAAAGTATGGATACCAATTAGTTTACATCTATCAGGATAGGGTGTCAGATTTGCTGGATCTCGCCACGGCAGGTGTCGCAGTGCCAAACGAACGAAGCGTTTTTGAACACGTTCAATTCGCATGGACCACGAAATTTGATGAGGAAACCATACAACTGACGCGGTCTCAAGGATTGGCCGAACCAGTGAACAGTACAAAGCCTTCAAACAATGTGGATCTTTGAATTCCTTAGCGATTTTAGAAATGAATCCCAATTGACGTAACGCTTTCGTGATTATTAATGATTGATGTGAATCGAATGTCAATTTTTCATCCATTTGTATTCCCAAATCATTCACCAGGTTCACTCTAGTCAGGACTGAACCACCAATACAGTAGTCGAATTTAACAGGATGCATATTACGATGAAACGTCATCACCTGACACTTTGAAACGTTGAGAAAAAGTTTATTCACGCAGCACCAATTGACGAAGAGTTGTAGTTGATGCTGTAGTCGCCGACAATCCTCCACAGTTCTTACTACGACATACAATTTTAAGTCGTCTGCATATATCAGTTTGAAACCATCTCCCAGAGCCAATGAAACATCATTGAAGAACAGTGTGAATAGCAATGGTCATAAATTACTGCCTTGTGGAACTCCAGAACTATTCGAAATTTGCGATGACGTACAATTATCCAATTTTACTCGTAAAATCCTACCAGAAAGATACGAGTTTAACCACGACACAAGCTGAGCAGAAAACCCGAGATGAGACAATTCGCACAACAGTATTTTATGGTCAATTTTGTCAAAAGCAGCTTTTAGATCCGTATAGATAACATCCATCTGTGCCTTAGTCTCCATGCAAGCGATGTACTTTGACGTAAACGCCATTAAATTAGTTGTTACTGATCGTCCTGGCATAAACCCATGTTGGTCGAATGAGATGTAGTTCTTTGCACGATCCTTGATAGCCTCGCTGATGATAATTTCAAAAAGTTTTGAAGAAGCAGAGAGACTGGTTATCCCGCGACAATTTGCCACATTTCGTCGAATTTAGGTCAACGTTAAAATGTCTCCAAAACAAACGTCCCGTTGAGAAGCAAATCACGTTGTGTTAGGAAGTAGTGTAAAAATCTACTGTTTGTAATTGAACTGATAAAGACAGTATGTTTTGTACATATTGTCAAACAATCACGTCAGGCTGTGTCTACTGTGCTGTACTTATAAAACGTTAATTTAGCATTTTTCTCCTTTACCTGCACATACTATAAGATTCCCTATAGCTCATTAATCGTTATTAATATCTTTAGTTTGACTAGAATAAAAAATTATGGACATCAGTTGAATCAGTCTTTGTAAGAAATTCATTATTTCATAAAATTTTTCAGACACCACAATGCATTTCTCTGTAACCTGAATCACAAATATACGAATATTGCAATCACGGAGCCATCGGCACTACTCGGTAACACGTTTGCAGTCATTGACATCGTATGCGCCATGCGTGCGAGGCGGCCAATGTTGGACCGTGAGTAAGGTCAGTGTTGCACACGTTTCAGTATTTTTATGTAAAATAAATACAACGGCACAACGGAACAGAATGGAGGCTCGGCAGTCGGCATCTCAGTAATGCTGCCATTGAACTGGTGCAGTACTAAAACAGCAGTAGGAACCGAGACGCGTAATTCTAAAGTAGGGAAAGGTCGAGAAACCGGTGCAATATGAATGGAGCACTGGCAAGCTGTTCATCCATCTCTACCACCACATAGAGAACAAGTAACTGGATAGCGAACTTGTAATTACTCAATCTACATCCTTCGTATTCTATTGCATAAGGTATTCGGCGCGTTTTCACTCTCCTTTTTCTTTTAGGGCAGCTGCCAGTATAGCCGTACAGCTTTGTAGACGATCTACACGTGCTTTCTTTTAAAATAAATACCGGCTTTTTGTCTCGTGACATTGAAAAACGAATTCACACTTTAGTGGTTAAAGGTTCTCAACTATCACTGAATTCGTTTCCTTGGTTTTCTTCCGTTAACATACTATCAGTTAGAAGGTGTGACACAAATGTTGCGATAAAATGTTTCACGCTTTCCTACTGATAACCATTGACACTAAATACACACATACACAATAAACTATTAACTTCCCACTTAAAATCCTCTGCCCACGAAATCGCCGCGATTGTTTACTGCGTAAGTAAATGCTATGAAACCTATATATATATATATCAACTTTTCTATAAATATTCAAACACTATACTTGTGCGGTTAATAGTTACTGCTCTCTTTAACTACGTAAAAAAATTTCAACAGCTCACATGAGTTTGAATAAAAAAAACTGAAAAAAATTTAAGGTTGTGAAATAAGCGAAACCCACTTTTTTGTCGATTAGTAATCCGGTCCCAGCGTTCCGGGTACTTGGACGTAGTACACACGGAGCAGTATTAGCACACGGCCTCAGCAGAAGAACAACACTTTTCACAATCGGTACACTTTTGTATTCCGTCCAGGCACCGCTTTGACTTCCACAAATTCACGTCCACACGGTTTGGCAGCGAACAACAAACTAAACTACCGTCTCCGTGGTTGTCGGCGATCAATCGCAATACGCAAGCAGTACGCGCCGAACCACCCTACTCAAACCAGAATTCTGAAGCAAAGCAACCCTGGCAAACCGTGTCTCTACTCTATACGTCCCGCGTTCGCATCGCACATGTAAACCGAATGAACAACTGGTATTTATACACGTTTAGTTATTTTTTTTTCTTTTCATTCTTTACCGCCTTCGTCTGTATTCTTTATGTCTATACCGTTTCGTTCTCTCGGGGGCTCTCACTACATTATTCATTTCTTCTTATGAATGCGTTTTTCTTACATGAACACTCGCGAACAGTACGTATTCGAACGTTACCCAGTGAATGTAATTTTATGTAACATTTTTTAACAATTTTGATAATCGATTCCATCGATATAAAAATAGACCGCTTACCCATTTTAACTGAACTCTAGGTTTACCATGTATTACTTTTGCGTCGTTTCACGTGCGCAACTCTTGTATTTTCGGTTATTTTTTCCACACCAAAAGTGAATCGCAATAACCTACTTCGATTCTTCTGAGCATTGCGGTCCATAACAGTGTGCAGTAGTTCGGCACGGAAGGAAACGCACGGTGAATTGTTAATGTGTATATAGCAACGTTTTCTCTTCTTACACGGGTCACAATGCAAAAACGAAAGAGAGAGAGAGAGAGAAGTAGAGGGATGTATTGCCGTTGCTATGCCAATGTGGTACCAGTGTAAAAATGAAACTGTTATGCGCTTCACATACTCCAGTAGGCACGTGTTATTCTTACAGTATCCGTATTTGCAATGCGAAAAGGACAAATATACATATTGCTGCGATTTGGAAGTAAACAAACAGATAAACGGATGACAGTATAATTGATCACAATCCGACATCTCATTAATATGAAGAAAGATAAGTTAGAGTAACTGTTTTTTTTTCACGATAAAAAAATAACGAAACGAAAATGGCTGGGGTCAGTGATGTCAGATCAACGGAAATCTCCGTAGGCATTCGGACCAAAATTTCAATCGCATGCAAGAATTGAAAGAATCATCACACAAAGCATAACATGCAGAACAGACACACAGAATAACGGAATATTTTCGATGATTGAGTGCAGTGGGTTTTTGACACGTTTTGTTCGCTAGTAAAACAGGCACTAACTACGTATGGTTATAAACCATGAGTATTTTTAATTGACTAATATGACAGAAACACATTTGTACAATGTTGTTTAAGACGGTCAATTTAGTCGTTCAATTTGTAACCATATCTAAACTTCTATAATAGTTTTTCTCGTCTAAAATTACAGTTTCAAATTATTTCCTCACTTTTCTCAGAGATGGTGTGACTGATTTTGCCACACTCAGGTCTTGTCTCATATTGAATTCATGAATTTCATCTGGTTGCGGGATTACAGGATGAAGATTGTTGAACTATGTATACCGTCACTTAGAGCGGTGAGTAAAACACGTAATTTATAAGTTTGCCTCAAAACTATTCCAATCATTGTCAGTAGACGTGCAAACAAACTAATATCGGCATTTCTGATTCCCGGGTTTCGATTAGCGACCGAGGATTGTCACTATAGATTCAAAAATGGTACCGGTTCCCAGATTCCGGTTTCGAAAGTACCTACAATAGTGGAACTAACTTCGTTTTCTCAAAGATGGTCATACCGATCTGAGAACTGTTTCACTTTGTAGTTCTTTCAAGAATTCTGTGAAAAACCACACATGTATGTATGAGAATATGAGAGATATGAGAAAGGCATCATTACACCACTAGGTGGATTAAATCATATATATTATTGTTATTATATGTTTTAATATGGACTTACATCTAACTACATTTTTTTTATTTGCTCGCCAAACAAAACTAGTTTCCGTTCGTTGATAAATTTTAATTTCCGTTGAAAAAATCCAATTTCCGTAAATTTTGTCTACGAATCCGTAGATCGACGGAGATTTTCGTAGATCTGACATCATTGCGACTGAAACGTTAGCTATAATTTTGATCTATTTGTAGATTCGCGTGCTTCCAACAGCTTCGCTTTTGCATCGATTGACCAATCAGAGCAATGCTTTCCCTTTGATATATCGCTTACTCCTTCAAAACCGTCGACTATGGCAGGGAAATCCGGTATGCCGGAGATTTTTTGCAGACAAAATAAGACACTGCTAGCTATTAATCAACATTTCATTGATATACAATTGAAAATACGTGGCTTGATACAATCAAATCGAAACTTAGAAATATTTCCGATCAAATGATGAAATAATATTAATAATGGATACAAAATTGACTGAGCTGTAAGTGTTTGAAACTTGACCACATTTCTACGCGTATTTTTCTTTAAGTTTCACTATATAGAAAATAAAGATGTGTTCCACATCAATAGTTTGGAATTTGTGAATAAAAGTGTGATACAAATTTTAAATAAATGTGAAGCATTTTTTCAGATCGAACATTGAACTTTGTACATTTTTTTCTCAGTACATACTCATTTGCTGGAGTTGATCCTTGGATGACGGTAAAATGCATTTGTTGTCCGGTAGCCTATACATTCTGCTCTGTAAATAAATCTTAACATATTCTGCTGTTTGCGCTATGTTAGTGAATGCCGGTAACCCATTTTACTGCTAAGGAGTGAGTCGAAAATAAGCTATCGACAAATTTTTCTTTCAAATTATGATAAAAAACGATGTATTATTCAAACTAAAAATTGATCCTTTATTGTACGAGGTTAAACTTGAGCATAATGGAAACTGGATGAAATTTGAGTTATTCCTTCACGAATTTTCGAACTTTTGATCGAACGCTCTTAATCAAGTTCCATACAAGTGTTGCAGCGCTTTTTTGGACGTTTGAGCCCAATGTTTTTTGTACTCCTGCATGTTCCCAGTTGTCTTATAAGTCTACTTGAAGACCCTTTTCACGATTCCCCAGTAACATTCGATGGGTCGAAGCTGAGGGCAATTTGGAGGATTGATATTTTTCTCAACGAAATTTATACCCTTTTCCGCATGCCAATTGAAAGTGGTTTTGGCATAGTGAGCCGACGCTAAATCCGACCAAAACAGTGGATGTGTGCTATGCTTCTTATATGAAGGCAGCAATCTCTTCTGGAGACACTCAGATCGATAGATTTCTGCATTTATAGTTCCGGTAGTGTTAAAAATGGTTCACTTTAAACCACAGGAACATATTGCTTGCCATACCAGTACCTTTCGACCGAATTTCTCCACTTTAATCGACCTGTCCGCATCGCTCACATCCTCCCCAACGACGACAGTATTGTATTGTGGACCTGGAAGAGTTTTTGAGTCCTCCTTTACATAAGTCTCATCGTCCATCAAAACGCATACATCCGGACACTGCAAAAGACGCGAATACGAATTTCGGACCCTTGCTGCTGCTCGCTTTTTCTGTTCTACACTTTGTTTCGAGATTTTCTGCTTATTGTAGGTCTTCAGGTGATTTCGCGTCTTGATACGCTGGATCATTCCAACACTCGTTCCAACTATTTTGGCCAAATCACGTATTGACACTGATTTGTTCTTCGTGATTAGAGATACCACTTTCTGGTCCAGTTTCGGGTTGGAAGAACCGGGTTTTCTGCCTCTTCCTGGTAGCTCATCCAAAGAATAGTGTTCCCCAAACTTATGAATGATGGTCATCACTGGCATGATGAATTCCAAACCGCTTCGCCAATTTTCGCATAGTAATACCCTTCTCACTTATCCATGTGTCCAGAGCCTTAATTTTCACTTCCCTTTCAATATGCGATATTTTGAAAGCGCAGAATTTCAACCTCACAAACAAGTAAACAAACGAAAGCTGACAGCCAAACGCACAGCATGCTGTGATCTGAGCATAAAAAAACATCACAAATACATGCGTACAACACAAATGTATGTGGATAGCTTATTTTTGATACACTCCTTATATTACCGACAAAAATTATAATAGTAAATGAGGTTAAATTTGGACTAGCTTTTCAATCGAAGGAATTTCCTAATTTTTTTTCAACCCTAATGCATTGATTTAATGTAGCAATTTCAATTTCTATTCACTGTTATCAATAATGTTTGATTGCATTAAATATAGCATCAAATGCCAATGTATAGCATGCCAAAAAGCTGCTGTAAGATAATGCTTCATTATATTTTGGATGCAAATTTAATGCACGATGTTGGACGAAAATTTTACATGAGTTATTTAATTTTAATTGATGTGTCCTTTAATTTAACGAGTCTCAGTGAAAGTTACCAAGAAACAGTAACAGTCTACAAAATTGGTTTATTTACGGATTTTCATCGAACGTCGGTAATGAATGACGAACAAGTCAGTATAATTTTGACAGGAGGATGTTCAGAGAAACGTCACCGACATCCGTAAATATGATTTGGTGTGTGGTTCTTGAAATACAGCATGATAAGTGTTAAAAATTTCAAATCGTCATTAGAAATAATGATTCACAAAAACAGAAAAAATCTTGTCCTCAATTCACAACTGTTACAATTTCAATTTTTCTATACAAACTAGGCTTTACCGGTTTCCGAATGTTCGTTCCGAAAGTAGCCACCATAAAATTCCAAAACAGAACATACATAGATTTATCTGAGACGATTAGGCCGATTTCCACAAATGATAGAATGAATTCAAATGAAAGGTTCGATCCGAATCCGACTTCTGGTTCTGGAAATACTGAATTTTGAGTGCTCAAAATCTTGAACAGTTATACACGCGTTATGTTTCTTCATCAACTCCTCTTAGAGTTGAAGAAAAACTCACCTTTTTGCAGAGTCGGTAGGTTGATGAGGGTACAGCGATTCTCGTAACGTGGCAATTTAAGACGATTCGGTCAACGTCGAATTTTGATTTTAACCTTGTTAGCGATGCTTATATGGTTCAGGTAACGCCATTTCACAGCGATTTCGTTCCTCGATCACTCTATTAATGCACGCTAATACTTGCATTTCTGTAAAATATACCATGGATTGTCATCATGATCCTTCCAAACCATTGAACCTCCTTTGAGGCACTCGCGCAACTTGGAAACACCCGTGCCGACTTCAGTCCATTGTCAAATAATCATTCTGTTCTCTGGCTTATGATAATGGGTTCAGCCAAACATGTATTCAAAGTGCGCTTGCGTTCGTCTTTTTAGTCCTAAATAAGTATGTGCGGGATACAGCGGCAGGATATGTTTCTCATCTGTAGAATCTTGCCCAACTTTAGAATGCTTGCGCACTTTTTCTTTCCAGTCATCTATTAAATTTGTTTGAATTGTTATGTTTATTTGGATCCGGTTTTAACCTTCATTTTATGTGGCATTGATATTGTCAGTGGAGTTTCGACCGTCACGAAACTCTTCAAACCATTATCACAGGGTGTAATTTGCAGGGAGGACCAGAGCTCCTTGGGCCCCCTTCTGGGTACGAGCCTGGACATCGTATCAATCAATTTGATACAGTCCAACCGAGTTATTGGTAAAACATTATTTTGTTGCACTGAGTAGCGGTAAGTACGGCTGTTACCAGAGTACATGCGTCACGTAAAGTGTCAAGACGCACATACAAGTTAGTCAAATTTAATCAAAGCAAACCAGACTGAGTGATTGCGATGCGCTAAAAGCGCAACGCATTGAATCGCCTGGTTTTGCTCCACGTTTCTCGTTCACTCTGGCTGCAAGCGCCCCATTATTTGAAAACAGTACGCATGACTGCCACGAAAGCTGACTAATGTCGTTTTCGTTTTTAAATTGCACTACACCGGTGTAGTGAAAGCTGCACCTAAACCGTTCGTTTTTACCAATTGCACAACACCAGTGCTACACTTTTTCTGCACCGACACCACTGGTGTAGCACTCATCAAAAGTTTGGTGTAGCTCTGTGCAATGGAATCGTTAATTGTAGTCAATGGTTACTGTTTATGTTTTCGTCTTTTTTGTTCGTTTATTCATGCCTCAGTGTAGCACTGCACCGGTGTAGTGCAAATTAAAAACGAAAACGCCATAAATTTCCGACCATTTTGGTCCAACTGTAAATTTCAGAACTTAATGTGTGTCTTTCATCGATATGTATTTTTAGGGTGAGATAGAAGTTGTAGATGTTAACAACTGTACAATAAAGTCAAATCAGTATGGTTAGCAGCACTGTTGGTTGGCGCAATAAATGACGATATCCCGCAGATTTAACTGGTTTATACCGAACTTTGTGCGAGTGTTTGATCTTCCCATTCATTCGTTGGAACGTGTTTAATGGTATGCTGTGCGGTAACGAACTAAGCTGGCATGAATTATTACCCTGTATTGAGTATAAATGAATATGTATAACGTTTTTCGATCGACACCCACAATGACACTCACAGTCAAATACACAAACTCAGCAAGCTGGGGAATGTGATTGTTTTATCAATTAAAATACCTCTAAACGCAATGTAGCACACCATGATAATTGATGTTAATGAACGAACAGCCAAATCCATTTACATAGTGACTCGATGGTCTGATACACGTGATGCTTCATTTGATCCGTTTGCGTGTCTCATAATATCTGAAATTACAATAACTAACCTACCTACCTACGCATTAAGTCCACGAGCGAAAATTTACAAAAAATAAAAGTGTTTTATCTTATCAGTGTGCCGTATGACTTCCTGACACTCTTGGACTTGTGATTGCCGACTTTCTTGAATGGGATATCAGAAAACGTGATAAACAAAACCCATCGCTCTTGGCACACCTACCAAATATATGATTAGTAGGAAAAATTTGTCGTTGGCTAGCTGAAGATAACTACTCATCAGTAAATTTTTGGTTCTATTCCTGTGGCATACAATCAAACACTGAACCAGAAAAGTGCTGAAAAATTCGAAAGTTTTTATCTATTTTATATAAAAAGAATCACAATCACTTGAAATTTCGATTTGTAAAAGAAGAGTCGAGCGGGATATACCCTTTTTTCGTTTGTCTGAACCATCTTTTGTTAAACCAGTCCCCTGCTTGAGGTTCCGGAAGTATCAGAAAAGGAAGTCGAAAACACTCGAATAAAACTCGCTTCGTCCCACAATTTGTTATCGAATTTTATCCGGATCTGACTTCTCCTTCCGGAATCGATAATGAAGAATGATTTTAACTTTAAAATCTCATTACAACAATCACAAGCTAGTTTTTGACACAAATTTAAGTGGAAAGCGAAGTCCTGGTATTGTTCGTGGAATTTGACCTTCTGTTTCAACAGACTACTCTGCCAATTCCGGAACCAAAAATATCAGAGAATAGACACTTTGCAGTTTTCGAACGAGCTCAAGTAAGGAGTGTATCGAAAAGTAGTTAGCAACATTGATTATTGAATAAAAAAGCGAAAAAAACATATTTTGACATCAGTTTTCGATATATTGTAGAAAAATTACATTTTTATGCATTTCACTGATTATATTGAAGAAAATCCTAGTTTCTGTGAAACGCTCGCAATTTGGACATGACATTCTTCATTAAATTCTGCACAGTTACTTTTGTGACTTTCCTGGTGGCAGCTGTCCAGTTTTTTCGAACTCCTGCATGTTTTGGGACACTGTACCTTCCTTCCGAAAGTGCCGCTTGACAATTGCCCGATACATTTCAATTGGCCGAAGATCCGGGCAGTTCGGTGGGTTGATGTCCTTTTCCACGAATTGTACAACATTTTTTGACAACCACTGTAGAACGGAGTTGGAGTTCCGAACTTTGATCCTTTGAATCATCCCGATGCTGGTGTTGAACTGCTTGGCCAAATCCCGCGTCGACGCCGATGGGGGTTTTTCCTGATGTACTCAACCACTTTTAAGTCCCGGCCGGGCTGGCTGGGACCTGTTTTCCTACCGGATCGGGCTAATCATTTATGGAAAAGGTCTTACTGAACTTCTCGATAATATTTTTGACACTGGAGTGGTGCACTTTCACCCGTTGTGCAATTTTGTTGTACGTGACACTACTTTCTGAGCACCAAGTGTGCAGAATTTTCTTTCGCGTTTCCGGATCAATTCGACTCATCATTGAAACGATAAACCGTACCGAAACCAATCGATTGCGCAGCTGTTATTGACATGTAAACAAACATGTCACCGCAAAACACGCTGCAAAAAATTAAGCCATTTCAGAGTAATAGCTGTTTGAATGTTGCTAACTACTTATCGATACACTCTTTATGTCAAAACTGATTGAGTCATCTTCGAGAAAGAGAAACGGATAGATAAAATTGGGGTTTTTCGAAGTTCAATCGAAAATCTACAAGGAAAGGTATAATTCAAAATTGTGCTCAAAACTCTTACAATTTGATGATTTGGTATTTAATATCCTATATGGTTGGTTATTTAGTATTTTGGTACTGCTTAAGATACAGATTTCGGTGAATCCCGCGTTTTTGAGACAAACATCATTACACCAGAATAGGAAGATTTAACTAGATTTTTGATATTTGACAGCTTAGTAGTTTCGATTCGATGGCCTTTCCGGAATTCCATTTTGTCCATGATGAAAAACGAACCGAACCCCTTTTTCTTATGCTTTTTTGTTTAAAGAGTTGAAATTCGATCGAAATTTCATCATTTGAGAGAAAACTACAGTAAAAATCTCAAAATTCAACTGAAATTTTTTTCAAGAAAATGTAGTTTTAGGTAAACCACATTCACCGGTTATTGGATAAAAGAAACTTAACCTTTAAGTAACAGTAAACATATATAAAAATTAAATGTTACGGAATCTTATTACAGACTCTAACAGTGAAGATGGGAATCTGTCTGAATCACCAATTAATATTGTGTTTGTTTCCTATCACTTTTCTATGCAGCCTAAACTTTGAAATATCCTCATGTTTCTGTCTATCCACTGTATTTTTCGTTAAGACTGATTGAGAGTTACATGTTTAGCACGTAATTTTAGTTCACACCACTTTCACACGGCTAACTAGTACGACTGTATGAATTTTTACCTGACGAGCAGATATGTGCTTCTTTGTGATCAAATGTTTCTTGGTTCCCAGTTGTTATCAATCTTTTAAGATTTTTATTCCATTGATTTTCTAGCCATGTAATTCCTAAATTGCATGTGAAGTTCTGTTATTTCTGATGGATGCCTTTTGTTACAGCTGATTCAATGGAATTTTACAGGCTTCATTCTAACTGCACACTTAATCGTTTTTACACAATCCTTTCAGTGAAAAATATGATATTTAATATTAGGTAAGTCAGTCAGAGTTTACGATATTTTTCAAATCATAATAACACCAAATGGTACTCGACAGACAATCAACTAAGCTTTATATGACCCTGTGAGCCAAGCCCCTTTTCAACGAATTCTATTTTCGATTAATTCTCTAGCACCTGCACAGTTTGGTTTATGTTTTCAGTATCGAAAGTTGCTCGTTTGACCTTTCTTCTGTTTGCGTATAGAAAATGTCATCAAAGCTAACAGATGTACAGGTCCGTATATGAATTCTGTGTACAGTTTTGAGTCATTAACCTGGAGAACAGATGTCGCCGCGATCGACACTATTTTGGTTCACCATCTCGCCAGATTCTCAATTTGCTATAAAGCTTGCTTCATTTAGAATTGGATCAAACTTTTGCTCATATTGTGGCACTCCTGGTGGACGGTTTTGGAAGTTCTTGGCGCCCACGTGTCGGGAATTTTGTCAGAGTCACGTACGATTTTTGACATTCCTCAAATCGACTGTACTTTGTAAACAATCAACATGGAAGCCGAAAGAAGGGAAAAAATTGTGCACAGTTATTTGGAAAAACCATTGTGGTCTGCATCTAGGCTAGCTAAACGGCTGAAATCGCCCAGAAATACATTGACGACGATTCGGAAGCCTCAAGCCAATCGTCGAAGTGGAACTGTCGACCGGAAACTGCGTGGTAAGATTTCGAAGATGATTAGAGGAATCCTAATCTGTCGGACCGTGATTTGGCCAGAAAATTCGGTGCAGCCCATAGTACCGTGAGGAGAACTCGACTCCGGGAAGGAATCAAGTCGTATCGAGCTAGCAAACAGTCAAATCGGACCATAAAACAGAATAGTGTGGTCAAAATTCGTGCTCGGAAACTACCTACTCGACTGTTCGCCGCGATCTTTCAATACGTTCCACTACGTTCCGGAACGAAAACAAAATCCTCCTGCATGTTGTAGAAAAATTCCAACTATAACAATTTTAACACTTATCACACGATTTCCCTAAGTGTTAAAGACAATTTTATTTCCATGTCGCATAAATCACACGAGAATTCGATCGGAATAAAACAAAAATAAACTTGTCATTTTAACCAACAGCAAAACAAAAATCTAGCGAGAAGTGAATGTTGCACCCAAAGTTGTGTCTCAAGTGAAAGTGGCACCCAAATAGTGGTGGCACCTCGTGTCGATCGTGGTGACATCTGCAAGTGTTCGCCATGCTGATTGAGCAAATTTTACACACAGTTCATATGTGAGCCTGTATATCTGTTATCTGTGACCAGGTGCTGACCAAGTTCGACGGGTGTCTTCTGATGGACGATGAAACCTATGTTAAGGCTGACTTCGGGCAAATCCCAGGTCAAAAATTTTACTTGGCAACGGCCCGGGGGGGTGTTCCAGCCAATTTTAAATTAGTTTTTGCCGACAAATTTTCAAGAAAATTTATGATTTGGCAGGGCTGTGACAAAAAAAACGAAAGTTTTCGTTACAAATAAGACAATAACATCGGAACTATACCAAAAAGAGTGTCTCCAAAAACGAATTTTGTCGTTCATTCGATCCCAAGACCATCCTGTAATGTTTTGGCCAGATTTGGCAAGCTGTCATTACAGCAAAGTCGTTAAAGAATGGTTTGCAGAGAAAGGGGTCCAGTTTGTTCTGAAAAACCTTAACCCACCCAATTGCCCCCAGTTCCGCCCTATTGAGAAATACTGGGCATCATGAAGAGGAGACTCAAGGCAAAGGGAAAGGTTGTCAAAGACATCAATCAGATGACGACCTGGTGGAATAAGATAGCTAAAACGATGGACGAAGGTGTGCGCCGCCTAATGAGCCGTGTTACAGGAAAAATTCGAGAACTCCTTCGAAACCGAATAATTTTATCTGTATTTTTTCTTAAAAGTATGAAAAAAACGGTACATTTGTATAAAAAATGATCTTGAATTCAATAATAAATAACTGAAATACAGGCAATTATCTTTGTTCCAGTTCTATCTGAAGCAAGCTTTAGGTTAAAATAATAAGTTTATATTTGTTTTATTCCGATTTAATTCACATAAGATTTGGAAACTTCATAAGGAAAATAAAATACGTATTTTACACTTGTGGAAATCGTGACAAAAGTGTTTCAATCGTTGTGGTAAGAAAGTTTCTGCAAGTGACAAGAAAACTTTTATTTGTAAATAACTTATTGACCTGGCTGCACTAACCTACAACTCACTGGACAGTCCAACAAAACGAAGATACCGAGCGACGCCAGTTGAACTGTCATTTCCTATTAGGCTCTCTGACAGCACACTTGCAACCACAAATGCAAATGAGATTGGTTTGTTTTCATCAGGAAACGCATGCATTAAACACAATTCAGACGATCAATCAACTTCCGTCGACGTCCAGATTATTTTTATTATTTTTTTTAGCCGAATATTGCTCACATATCCGACGTTAAAATTTTCTGTGAACTTGATACTACGTCAAGTTCACAGAAAATTTTAACGTCGGATATGTGAGCAATATTCGGCTAAAAAAAATAATAAAAATAATCTGGACGTCGACGGAAGTTGATTGATCGTCTGAAATGTGTTTAATGCATGCGTTTCCTGATGAAAACAAACCAATCTCATTTGCATTTGTGGTTGCAAGTGTGCTGTCAGAGAGCCTAATAGGAAATGACAGTTCAACTGGCGTCGCTCGGTATCTTCGTTTTGTTGGACTGTCCAGTGAGTTGTAGGTTAGTGCTGCCAGGTCAATAAGTTATTTACAAATAAAAGTTTTCTTGTCACTTGCAGAAACTTTCTTACCACAACGTTTCATATGAATTGCTTACAATTAATGTTGTTGTTCCGTAATCGTTCCATGCAGGCGATAGTCGCTTGATGCTGCGTGTGAATCGCTTTTACATATTGTTTTGTTTTCATCAGGAAACGTGTAGGGCACCCATTTTTCAGTAGAGCCGCCGTTCATTTTTCACCGGGCATAGAAACCTCAATTCATCAACAGATAGAACTATGTAACATCGTACATATTTTGTTGTCTTGATTATGAACCACGTGTTTTTTTTTTTTTTCTAGAAATGAATAAATTGTCTTGCTTTCACTATCGGATCTCGTAACAAAGAAATATCTCTTTCTGCAGGCATTTCAAGTTGATAATTTATGTTTAGGAATCAATGGGTTTTGTGTTTGAAATCTAAGCTTGTGAAATTCAGTTCAGTCATCTATGAGAAAGCAAAGTGAATTCCATTTTGAAATATTTGGCCACTATTTTCAGTACTCCCGGAGCCGAAATTCAGGGACCTGTGTAGCTGTAGTCACTAGCATTTCCTACAAATAGGAACCAGTTTGAGTGCGAATAAAAAAGATTGTTCACGATTGGAGGCCAAATTTTGATCAATTGCGAAATATGGGACCGTAAGATTTTTCATTTGAATCTATCAGGTACGTCAGTTATAAATGCGATTTTTTTTCAAGAGACATCTCTTGCAAAAAATTGTTTTTTAATTGACTTTCAAATAGACCTTACTTCACTGTCGAAACTATTGCGTCAACCCGAATGCTCACCGAGACATGATAGAGTCATTTTGCGGCACAACAATTTCCCACACAGTTTATGCGGGAATTTTATGAAGAACTGGTCACTTACTGATAATTTATATATTTAGTAATATAAAATATTTATTTCAAATTTATCTAAAAACTGGAACGAAAACATGTACATTCGAAGGAGAAAAGACGAATTTACAATCAGTTCAGTGTTTGCACTGGATTCCCCATTGATCCAGGTTCCATACTGAATTCCACATTCTCAATGAAATTTTTTCTCCCACTCGGATTTGATTCGGGATTCATTTCTAACTGATAATGTAGATAGCGCCGCAGATAACTGGTAAACAGGCTCGAACAATTTTTTTCTAAATCTTATGTATGTTTTAAATTTGTTAAACGTTGGAAACACTAAAGACTTTCCCGGAAAGCGATCAGGAAGTTCGGTGAGGAAAACAGGTCGAAAAAAAGGTCCTGTTAACCCTGAGTTGGATAAACGTATACTGAAGGCGTTCGTGCAAAAGAAGGAGGTTTCAGTTCGGAATGTTGCCAAAACAGTGGGCACTTCGAAGTCAAATGTTCTTTGTGCTAAAGAACGTTTGAATCTTCGAACCTATAAGAAGCAGGAACAACCAAAACGTAGTCCGAAACAAGAAGCATCGATCAGGTTCGAAAGCTGTACAATACGATTCTTACTGGAAAATTGAACTGCATAATCATGGACGACAAAACCTACGTGAAACTCGATTACAAATCCTTGCCGGGACCACAATATTATACGGTGCGAGAAGGGCAAGTGTTAAACCAGTCCGAGACATCGATTGAAGTCGAAAAATTAGGTAAAAACGCTATGGCCTGGCAAGCAATTTGTAGCTGCGGTAAGATTTCGAAACCCTTCATCACCACTGCTTCAATAAACAGCGAAATATACATCAAGTAATGTTTACAAAAACGATTTCTACCGAATGATTCGAAGCCACAAGGATCCTGTTGTCTTCTGGCCAGATCTTGCTTCTTTGGTATACTACCAAAAATGTTACTTTCGTCCCAAAAGACATGAATCCACCAAATTGCCAACAACTTCGACCAATTGAGGAATTTTGGGCATTAACGAGGGCGCATCTTAGGAAACATGTCTCGACAGCCGAAACCATTCAACAGTTCGAAAAAGATTGGAAAAAAGTGTCAAAACTTGTCGCCAAGAAGTCTGTACGGAATTTAATGAGGAACGTTCGCAAGAAGGTGCGCCAGCTAGTCTACAATGGCTAAGTAGCAAATGTTGAGAATAATATTCTGTTGTTGTATTCTAATATTATCAGTATATCGAATAAAATTTGAATATCTAAATCTAACACTTGTGAAATATTTACAGCGAAATCAAAGTGCGTCCATACTTTCTGGGACAGTCGTTACTGCCACCTACTCGACTGTTTGCCGCGAGCTTTCATAACAGTCCACCACAGAAAACAGATATACAGGCTAACATATTAACTGTGTGTAAAATTTGCTAATTTAGCGTGGCAAACACTTGCAGATGTCACCGCGATCGATACTATTTTGGGTGCAGCATTCTAATCGCATCATTATTTTGATGCTACATTCGCTTAATGCACAATTTTTGTTTTGCTTTTTATTTTTGTTTGATTCCGATTGAACTCACGTGTAATTTATGTGAAATTTGAAATCGTCCATGTCGTATAAATCACATGCGAATTCGATCGGAGTAAAATAAAAATAAACTTGTCATTATTCCCAACAGTAAAACAAAAATTTAGCGTGAATGTGAATGCAGCACCTGAAATAGTGTCGATCGTGGTGACATCTGCAAGTATTCGTCACGATGCTTGAGCAAATTTTACACACAGTTCATATGCGATCACCTATATCTGTTTTCTGTGGTAGCGCTGTGAACGGGCCTCAATCGAGCAACTTGGCCCCATTCTCATCAACAATATGTAGTACTGTCAATCCTTTATCAATGCGTCAAACACATTAGAAAACACACGGTCAGTTTCCATCACAATATTCATAGTACTGTCAAAATCTCGAATATTGACAAAAACATAATGACCAGAGATGCCAAGTAAAAATTTCAAATATCTTCAAGTAGGGTTGAAAAAGTCTGCAAACTGGAAAACAGTCTGCGGGCTCAAGTTTGTAAGCAACAAATTGATTTAGCGAGTAAAACCAAAAAAATGACCTCGGTGATTTTCAAAGTCTATAAAATTTGATGAATGTATGAAAAAATCAATAACTTTCAAAAGTCTGCAAAAAAGTTTGCAACAAAAACATATCTGTAGATTATTTTTTTAAACCTGCAACATTTGCAGACAAATTTGCATACCTGGAATCTCTGGTAATGACCATTTTAGACCATCGAGTAATCATCATTCTCCTTGATTTACTATCTCCTTCACAATTTGGCTCTAACGCTAATGAATTCATTCGTCAAGCTTAGTTCAATTCGAAGGAAATGACACTCCCGAATTGCAGTTATTTTTACATTAAAATGTAGATTTTTGCAAGCTTGTAAAAATTTTTGAATAATCCAGAAAAATCAATCAGATCAAAATTATTTCGAGCAGCCTAGCAACTAATCACATATCATTTTTTTTTTAATTTTATTTGGCAACAATATCAAATATTTTTTAATTCCTTGGATCTCTCACGTACCCACAGAAAAAAGTATAGTAAAAATATATAAATTCCAAGTAAATTTAACGATTGTTTTTGTGGATACATCGACAACAATTCTGGTTTGACTCAACCAATGTTTTTTTTTAACAGTCAACATATTCTAGTTTAAAGCGAGCACATTTTGTTTGATTCTATATCTTTTTTTGGTTCAATTGTCAACTAATCGTTTTGTTACTTTGAACAATCGAGATTTTTCTGCGTGTGAAATTATGACAGCAAATCTTTTAAATTGTGAATTTCAAGTAGTTGTAACTTTTCAATCGCACTTATTCTTCATTGTTCTGTACCATTCAACATATAACAGCCATTCCAATCAGATCCCAAATATTCTAATAGTATTTCGATAAGTCCATTCAAGATTTATTCTAATATCAAATCACCATCGAGCAAATCACAATCATAAATTTCTCACACAATTCGACCGGCGAGCGAAATTACTGGGCGGGTACGTCATTTTTTCATAATCCTCTTTTTCAATTTCGAAAATTTTCGAACTTCACTTTCTGTCTGCCCTAGTGCATTCCTTCAAATGTGTGCGAAAGAGATAACGTTTGAATACGTGCAAGAAGAGCTGCACCAGCTAATCTCTCGTATAGAACTGTCATCCAATTCAGAACAGCGGTCGTGTGTTTTGTCGCGTTTCGAGTACTGCAAGAAAACCGGAGAATTCGTGGTAAGGAACGATATCTCACCGTTAGAAGTATCAAAAAACATAGCTTGCCGTAAAATCTGTTACATAACAACAACTAAATCTGTTGAACTGTCTCTGGTGAAGATCTTGCCGCAACGTGATCCCTTTTTCCGATAAGCGGTTTTTGGATTGAAGATTCTACCGAGGCAAACACCGTGAAAAACGAGTAATGTATTAATAATTATCAGGTAATTCAAGTAACTATAGTGTTTTTCGGGTTCAAAGTAATTAATTTGAAACATTGGCCGATAACATAACGATCCATCCAAGCAAACACATGTCACGCTAATGTTTCGTAATCAATGTTTTTTTTTTATCACCAGTGTGTGACATTTCTAGTCGATGGTAATCTGGTGCTTTTTTTTGCTAGATAAAACCTGTCAGTGAGAGAGATAGTACAATAACGACGTAGGAAGGATGAGTGCAGGAAGCACGGGATCTACATTTCCCAAATGGCAACTGGCTATACTGATAGGAGCTCCCGTTGCGCTTGGAATCGGTTATTTGTATTGGAAAAAGTCCACCGAAGCGGAAGAATCGGACGACAATCTGACGAAGAAAAAGCTCGGTGAAATTAAGGACAAGACGATATCGCTAGACGGTGAAAGTACTCATGATGCACCAGCCAAGCGGAAGGTTTTGACCCCACTGGAGGAAGCCCAGAAACACAAAAATGAGGGAAACGTATATTTTAGGTACTCTGCAGTAAGTAAATGGTTTTGGATAGCAAATTGATAAATTTATCTTTAGGGAAGCAAAATACGACCTAGCAATACAGGAGTACGATTTGGCGATCGAGAAGTGTCCAGCGACACAAAACAATGATCTATCTACTTTCTACCAGAACAGAGCAGCAGCGTATGAGCATCTACAGAAATGGAACTCTGTAATAGACGATTGCACCAAAGCACTTGAATGCAATCAAAAATATCTTAAAGCTCTAAAACGAAGAGCTAAGGCCTACGAACAGCTTAAAGAACTTGCCAAATCTTTGGAGGATATTACAGCCGCCTGCATATTGGAAGGTTTTCAAAACAAAGCCACACTTATTTCGGCAGATCGTGTTCTAAAAGAACTGGGACAACAGCACGCCAAGGAAGCACTTAAAGAGAAGCATGATGTGCAACCGTCCAAATTTTTCGTGAAAAATTATTTTGCCTCTTTTTCGGACGATCCAGTCAGAAAGATGGTGATTGCTAGCAGCGAGCCAAAAGGATTTGTAAAGGCTAAAGCGCTACTGGACCAGGGAGAGTATGACGGTATTGTGGCAGCTTGTACCGAGGAAATCGAATCCAGTGAAGCGGATGCCGAATACAAAGTAGAAGCGATTCTGCTACGGGCAACGTTTTATCTATTAACAGCACGATACGAAGAGGCAGCCTCGGACCTGGATACGGTAATCGGTATGGAGTTGGCAGATAAGAAATTACGAGCTAATGCTCTTATCAAGAGAGCCTCACTTGCTATGCAAACACAGCCTGACTCACCGGAAGATTGCTTCAAATATTTCGGCCGAGCTGAGGCGTTGGATCCAACGAATAGCGATGTTTACCATCATCGAGGTCAAGTGTTTATTCTGATAGAAAGGCTCACGGAAGCAATCCAAGATTTCGAGAAAGCTTGTTCACTTTGTCCTAACTCTGGAATCATTGCAATTCACAAGTGCTATGCCAGCTACCGGCAAGCGCTGATAAACAAAGATGAATTCGCACTTCGAAAGGTGATGGAAGGATTCCGCGATGCAATCGATCGTTTTCCCGACTGTGTGGAATGTTACAGCTTGATGGCACAGGTACTTTCCGATCAGCAAGAATTTCAGGAAGCGGACAACTTTTTCGAAAAGGCTACTAAAATCGAACCAGAAAATGCACAAATTTTGGTTCACAAAGCATTACTGCAGCTCCAGTGGATGTCAAATCCGGAAAAGGCAGTGCAGTTGATTGAGAAGGCTATCGAAATCGACGATAAATGCGAATTTGCCTACGAAACGCTCGGAACAATTCAGGTTCAGCTGGGAAAACTAACGGAAGCGATTAAATTGTTTGAATGTGCTATCAAGCTGGCCAAAACGGAAATGGAGCTGGTTCATTTGTACTCGCTCAAGGATGCCGCCATCGCACAGGTCAATGTCACTAAAAATCTAGGATTGGACATCGCCTCGCTGGCGCAACTGTCACAGGCATCATTTTAAATGTAGCTTTGGAGAATACATAATCAGCCAGGCCAATGGTCCTTACGCGTTACGGTGGAAGCTGAATTCCATCGAAAAACTTAAATTCACCAGTGCAAGCTTTTACCTCGTTCAGTAGTTTAGTTTGAGTTTGCCTACCGCTAGTTCGTTCCAAACAAATGCAACAAATTGACCGTGAACGATTTGACGTGCTCTAAATCCGGCATTTATCGTACCTCGGACACCTTAGTGTAAAATAAGCTTCGCTTATAAAACCATTTATTTTGAAAATTGCATTGTAACATAATTCGAAGAAAAACAAGAAAATAAAACGTACACAAAATTCCAAACGAATCTGACGGGATTCAGTACAATTAAATTAAATTTTTGATCTTTGAAGCGTGTTTAAATATAGATAATTATGTTAACTATTTTTTGTGGACTCGACCTTTCTATTAAGTATGCGACAAACGTGCCACGTGCTCGATTCTCACTACAATTCTGCATTTCATTTGAATCGAAATATTTCGACCAAATGTAAAATTTTCATTTCGTATTTCGATTGTTCCGACTTTAAAACCGAGGCTCGGAGGGCTGAATGTCCTATACCATTCAAATCAGCTCGATGAACTGAGCAAATGTCTTTGTGTGTTCTCGGAGATGGCAAAGCCGATTTCCACAAACTTAGATTCAAATGAAAGGTCTTATGGTGCCATGCAAAGTTCCTGAATTTCATTTGGATCCGACTTCCGGTTCCAGAATTACAGGGTTATATGCACCAAATATGTGAAAATAATGTCATTCACTTATCTAGGAAATGTCTGAACCGATGTTCAGGAGATCATCTCTTGAAATATTTCAGATCGAACACACTAGCGGCCCTTACACGAGAATTATTTTTGTCATTTTTAATGATGGCCAAGTAATTTTATTTAAATTTGCATAGAAAACTTCGTCATTACTGCACCATACACGTTCATTAAAATGATATTTTTTAGTAATGACACTTTTAATGATCGTGTAAGGTCCGCTATTGAGGTAATTTATATAAAAACGACGGATGTTGTTACCTCAATTTTGTTTATTGACCGAATTCGAGTGTTCCATACATACAAAAACTGTACCGGGTTGTTCGTGCTGTTGACGATGACGTAAACAATAAATTTTGTTTTTTTTTTTGTATTCAAGCAGTATTTCTTTTGTGTTCCACTTAGAATACATTTGAGAAAAGAATTCTTTAGGAATTTATGACGCTCTGGAAAGGACCGTAAGTAAAACTAAAAAGCAGTTCGCTTTCACATCTCATCCAAGTCAGTCGATATAACAAAACCGCTTACGTTCGGGACAGAAGAAACCAAGTACAGTATTGTGTAGTGAACAATAGAACGACCTCGAAATGAGTGAACCAAACGAACAAAAGCTACCGCCGACACGAAAGAATACAATTGTTGTTGACTTCAGGCAGTGCAAAATTCGACCTTCGATACGAGAACTTGAAGGTTTGCTTAAGGAGCAAATGAACCTTGACATTAAACGTGTGCATTTACTTCCATGTAATAAGACGAATAATGTTGTTTACATCCTAAAGTAAAGATCCGTTTACATCCATTTTATAAAGAGTTGGATGCAATTCAATTCGCAAAAGATAATAACAATGTGCCCTATGTGGAGCAGGAGAACATTCCAGTAGATATGGAAGAAAGTGCTATAGAAGTGCGTCTGCATGATCTTCCCTCAAGCGTCACCGATTCATATATTCGCAAAAAATTAATCATGTAAAACCGTACATCCATTCTTACGTGATGCGATTACAAAGAATGATCTCTGCATTTTTATATATATAGATTTTAAATCGCCAAACAAAGGCCAAACAGATTTCACGCGCGACTTGATTGTTTATTATTTCTGCTTTATTATTTTAATTATTTATTATTATTATTAATTGGTTATATTGATTGATCTGGGCAGCCGGCTACCGAGAAAAAATATTAATTTATCAAACAAACAAGTATTTTTTTACTATTTATTCAATATACTGATATATGTTATCACCCTCATTCTTGTTTACGGCCGTATGCGATACGTTCGAAAGTATATCAAATTCGTATTCCGGTTTACGTTCGAATCAATCACTATTTTAAACATCGCACATGCATAAAAACAACGCCCATCCAACTTTAAACTATCAGTTCTGGTACAGATTTTAGTTGTAATTAAAAATCTTTGCTATCATTTGCTATTTGACTTGTTTTTTTCGCTGACTTTGTATCATCATGCTTGCTTACGTCCGTATCGACCATACGACGAACACATGCTTTCGAACGAATGCGAACAAGCCATTCTTGTTTTCACTCGAATGTGTACGAACGCGATTCCAGTGCAAAAGAAGGATCGGCATGTACATATAGGTACCACAGGACCTTTCATTTGAACCTAAGTTTGTGAAAATCGGTCGCGCCATCTATGAGACAAGTTAGAACATATATTTTCTTATTTTTGCACATTTTACCCCATAACTACCGAACCGGAAGTCGGATCCAAATAATATTCAGGAATTTTGTATGGGACCTCAAGACCTTTCATTTAAATCTTAGTTTGTAAAAATCTATTCTGCCATCTCTGAGAAAAGTTAGTGCACTAATTTTCACAATTTTTTGCACATTTTACCCCATAATTCCGGAACCGGAAGTCGGATCCAAACAACAACAACAAAATCGTTACATACACACATACGTACATACACACACAGACATTTTTCGTACTCGACGAACTGAGTCGAATGGTATGTAAAGTCTCTACCCAAAATTACTAGTTGCGCGCCAAACGATTTTCCAACGATCTAGTTTTCTTTTCTACAACGGCAAAATACTGAGCATCTCGTTGTGCGCCGAACATCAATCGTTGATCTTGTAATCATTGACGACTTTTTCAACAGAAAATTCCATTGTCCATACAAATCAACAATATGGATTCTTCCCACTTTTCCGGCAGGTTTTCGTATTTTTTTTATGTACGAACCCGGTGAGGTGAAACCCGATCAAACAAAAAAAGAATCATGTAAATCCGTCCATCCGTTCTTACGTGATGCGATTGCATTTTTATTCTATTGTAAATATCCTAAAATCGTTGCGATGTAATACCTTATGTTGAAGACATACTTGGGTCTTGGTTGCACAATATTATTCGTCTTTTGTTAAAGGTTATTTATCCAGAAATCGAGTTACCGCAAGATCTACTATGCGAAGGAAATGAACATGGTTTTGTCTAAGTTCGGGTCGTAGATTTTTTTTTAATTTTGTGGGTAATCTGCTAGCTAGTTAAGGGCAAAGAAGTTTTCGAATTGTCAGTTCCTTCTCAGAAAAAGAAAGTTCAATAGTGGCCTTTCGTTGGTCCAATTAATCGTTCAACGGGAGGACAACATCCCGACCTTCGATTGTCGATTTTGAAACAGACGATTGAACCGAGCGCCATTTTTTTTTTCATTCAGCAAATCTAGCAGACAGAGGTTCATTGTTGAGCCAATATAAAGAGTTAGAGCCCCGTTGGACTAGTTTTACTGGAGAATTTTGGAAGTTTTTATTCCCTTTTTTCTTTAAATTAACTCAACATACTTCTACTTTATGTAGAATAACAACAAACTTTCTTTCTATATAAAGATAACACCAAATGTCCAACTATTTTTGTAGGAGTAAAAACAACAACAAATCGTTCCTACAAACTGAACGATTTCTTCGTGCAGTATGTCGTTCAACAAATGCTCAACGACCAACAAAATATAATTGCTTGCTGAATGAATTGTGTAGTAGCAAAGCACCAGTTGGCCAGTTCTAGGCAAAGGTAGGAGGTGCTCGGTGTATCGTATATCGTTTATTTATACCCCGCTTTACCCGGCCTATGGCCGTTCGCCGAGCAGGCGCTCGGGTTATAGTAAACGAAATTCTGTTGGATTCATCAAACCTTGAAATTCGTATGATTATTTCATATGAGAAGGAAATCGCATAGAAATAACTAAAGGTTTCATTACGTCGTATATCTTTATCGGGTGAACGAAAGGAGCGAAAAAATATCTAATATTGCGTGTTCGCATGAAAAGGCTTGCTCGCGATATAAGGACATACTAGTAAGATTCAAAATAAATCTATATGGGCCATGAGAAGTGTAAATGTACGACGTTCTGTTCAATAAAATTCTCTTCTTAGAAGTGATATCAAATCTCAGGATAGTTAAAACGGTATAACAGTTCCAGTGATTGGAAGAATTTCATTTTGCGTTATCGATTGTAATATTTATTATCTTTTTACCTAGCAATTCTCAATATGTCTATCGTTGGATTAAGCTAAGTTAAGGATTACTTTACGTCAATCTTGAAGATTCAAATGATTACGAATTGAATCATTTGAATCTTCAAGATTGATAGTTCATAATGCGGCCCGGCAGAATTGTTGTAAGTCCGACAGCCCGACAACTACTTCCAGGCTCGACACTGCCGGGTGAGACCCGTCCCTGTGTATTGCAGGAAAATGGTTCATTTTATGAGCGATAATCGGACTCAGATAAGATGGGTCATCAATAAAAGACACATTTTCTACAAAAAAAATAGTTTTTTTTATTTCCTCTTATCAAAAACGCAGTCGGCGATCGGAGGCACACCATGTTAGACTCAGTTGTTTTGATTTATTTTTATTATTTTTTTTTTTTTGCAATATTCGTGATTCGTTAAGGGAATAAATATGAAGACTGATTGGATAATGATTACTGTTAGCATTACTGACAACATCTAATATATATTAAATATATTAAACAAATAAATAACTAACATGCATATTTCTATGAACTGTGCCATACCCTGCAAAACAAAAGCTCTTAGAATAGCAGGATTATATTTTTATCGTCAAATTATTCAGTCGAGCTAAGGTGTAGAGACTTTTATGTTCACTGTTGAGGTTTCCTTTCTGTTTTCAGCATAACGAAAAAAAAAACATCAAAGCACAGCTACGACGCTGGTGACTAAGAAAAAATAATTAAATAACATAAATATGATTTCAATATACTAATTAATAAAAAAAACGGGAAAAACAAATAAATAGGAACAAAAAAAAAAACGTTTCAACAGTGATTAAACAAACAAAAAACCATCGGCAGAGTAACACCAAGTTCTATTTGAGGTTTGATAGCTTTGCTTCATGGGTCGAAGTGTGAAGTTATCTGAAATCTGTTCTTCGAGAAAAGAGTAGTGTGCTGCCTCGGAGAATTAAAAAAAAGCGATGGATTTGTTTTGCGCAAGACTAGATGACTAATACACAGCATGTTTACGTCTCGGTTTACTTTTCAAGTTACTAGATGATTTTCGGATGCTAGGATGGGTTATCAGGGAACATGCACGACTATATAAAAGGGTAATTATATCTAAGAGATTTTTTTGTTCATCAAATGGATCATCATTCGTTGAAGCTGTGTGTTGCTTCTGGTTGTTTTTTGTTGTTATTTGAATAACGTTTGAGTTGAAGTAATCTCAAGCTGCAGAGTGAAATGTATAGAACGATTTTTTAGATGAAAGTAAGGAAACATCGGTATTATTGCCTAATTTCTTTGTGAATTGATTTTGTTTTATAGCCTGTAAGGCTGACAGGTTATGGCTATAAGGATAATAATTAAGAATTGCCTGTGTTTTTATATGTTACTAAAAAACTACCACAAATATCGGTTATGAAAAATCAGGACAGTGCCAAAGCGAGAAAAAATTCTGTTTTATCAGTTCACATCTTGCTGCTTCGAAGCTTCGGTTGTCGTCGTTGTTGCAGCAGCCGTTTCGGCCTCCGCTGGTTGTGTTGTAGAATTTGTTGTCGCAGTCGTTGCCGTCATCGCCGCCGTCGTCGTCGTCGTAATCGCCATGGTCCTTGTGGTAGCAGAGGTTGCATCTACTTGATTGAACGCAGAATCACCCAATCCTCTTCGTTCGGTTTCGTTGGATCCTGGTTCGATCGAAGTGACACCACTTTCCTGAGCTGTTTGCTTTTTCTGTTCCAAAAACAAATCGCCATTAAAGCGGCTCTTGTCATCATCGATGTCCTTGACGTGAAAAAATTAGAATGAGTTTTATTTTGCTACTATGAAACAATCGCCTTTTCTGAATTGGGATCATTTTGGCAAAATCATCTTACAATCGATTAATAAACAGCAGTTTCTATGTACTTACGTATTAGTTAATGACTTACTATGAGTGCGACATTCACAGGTGAATTGGTTAGACAGTATGGTGCTTCGATTTATGAAATAGCCCACCACTCTAATGAGGAAAAACGTTAATCTAATCTAAATAGCACACATTAGTATAGGCACATATTTGTACATTTTGAAGAAGTCTTTAGTTTATTTGATTGATTCATATTTCGAACATCACATATACAATTGTGGAAGGCATCGTTTCTTATTTTCGATTTCCATTTTTTATGCATGGATCATTCGTTTTGATTATTACAAGCTAGATTGCAGATTGCATGCCCAATTCGAAAGCATTTTGCTATTATCGAATTCACACAATAGTTAGTTTCGCTACCACATGACATCGATTGGAAATTAAATAAAATCTGAGTATTTATCGAGAACATCAGGTTGAATAAAACGATATAATTATAATGATAATAATTTTGCGAACTTCGAAAGCTGTTGACAACTGAGTCATGTCAAAACGCTAGTCGATTGATTTGTAACGAACCAATCGAAACGGAGCTGTTTCTGATCGCTTAAACACGCCACCACCATTCTGTAGCGACATTTGCTGGTGCTGATGATATGACGATTGATAACTGTTGTTGGTATTACTATTAAGATTGTAGCAACTGCCGTGTTTTGGTGGGTATTTTGTTTCCGTGGCCATGTCAAAACTATTGGAACCTACGGTAGCATGCCGGCTGAGGAAACCTCTCGCAATGTACTGAGCTCTTCTCTGTTGGTGGTGGTGGTGGTAATCATTGTTAGTGTCGTTATGCTCACTAGTGCTAGTGTTATTATTGTTAGTATCACTACGGGACCAGCCGTACTTGTTATTAGTATTGATGTTAGTAGGAATGTTGATGAGAGTAGAATTATTGCAACTGTTACAGTCAGACCCGGTGGTGCACGATTGGGAGTAGTCTCGATCATCGGATGACGTTGGACTACCATCTTTTCTTACTTCACGATCGGTGTTTACCTTGTTCCGTACTAGGTACGGCAGTTTATCGCAGATCTTCAACCAGTCACGTGGCAAAGCCCATGAGTGGGGAGACTTGGAGTAGTAGATCAAGCGTTCGTATTCATGCACAATTCTCGCTGAAAGTAAAGGAAACGATGGTTAGAACGATAGGTTGGCAATAATTGTAAGTATGTTTTCTGTTTACTAAAATATTGTAAATAACATATTCCCCATCTTTTTGCAATATTTACTGAACGTCAAAGGTTGATGTGATCATGTTTACAGTTGATTGAATAATAATAAGAGTTCCTATTTTTACGTTTCGTCTTCCACTCATCAGAGCATCAGTACTTAATGTTGAACTATCAATACCACCTTGCGGTTCAACATAAACCGCTGAGCTTTCCCGTTGACAACAATGCTACCACCCCAAAAAGCGTTGGATTCGGAAAGTAGCATACATATAAAAGAATTGTACTCTGTACTTGGAAAGCAAAGCCTTGGTATTACATTCCAGTAGTGGAGAAAGACCTTCTGTTTCAACAGACTTCGCAGTCGATTCAAAGTGTACAGAACCATTGCATGGCTGGTGCTACGATTCTGCTGACACTACGAATCCTTCCAGGTCGGGGCTCGAACATACGATAACTGGTTTGTAAGACCAGTGCTCTATGCATTGAACCGCCAACCAGGGACAAATCAATTCTGTACTTGGAAGATAAGCGAATAAAATTTGCTCATTAGACTGGAACGAAGTGGTATGGAAAAATATAAAAAGATTTATTTTCTTGCTCCACCAAACTTTTCGTGTTTCTTTTGAGTCCCATAAAAACAATGCAAAGTTTACCACGATCGGTGATATTATATTCTAGCGCCCCATTGTTTGGGCTTTGTATCGGTTTTCCTTTCATAACTTATTCCACGAACGTCAGATCGTTTTGCAGTCTTCAAAAGAAAACTCCTGCGAAAATAAAACATGCACTGATTTTTAGAGTCGATAGGGTGATTTCCAGATTCCATATAAACTTTAAACACATCCCTGTTCCATCTCCAATGTCACTAGTTCCATGTAATTACCAATTCAACACACAGAAGATCGGCAATGATGAAAAGACTTCATGATCTAGTCAATATGAATACAACATAAATTTCCTGTTTCGCATCACACATCACGCACACGAAAAATAAACTAAAATTATCGAAAATTAACTTAGCATTGCATCACAATCACAAAAATTACATTTAGCACATTATCTATTAATATGAGAACAAATGAATTTTCTAAAATTTGTGACGGAAGCAAAATTTCTTCACGTCCGACGCGCACGCCTGCTGCGATCGTACTTATACCTGGTCCTATACTTGTTACATCCACGTCCCATATAGTCACATTTAGGGTGTGCAAAATGTTTCCATAGTCTTCAAAAAGTATCGATTCCTGTCAAATTATATGACTTTTTTAATGACCCCCTCTTGTTAAATACACTTGCTACGCTCTCTTTCCTTTGAACATACCTCTATAATTATCTCTGAAGACCTGAAGTACCTGTGCCAAGTTTTGTGGCAATTCGTTCAGCAGTTCTAGAGTTATGCCGTTACAATTATAAAAACGTGATTAATCCACCTAGCAGTGAGATGATACCTTTTTTTTTTTATCAATTCGCATGTGTTTTTTGCATGGATATTCTTCGATGTTTTAGTTCTCATGACATTATTTCAATTATCGTCGTTTTAAACGGCAAGTTGAGATTTTAATCACTCATTACCCTATAATGTCGAAACTGCAAATCGTATCGAATTTCAACCTTAACGTGACCATTGAATGTCGAAGTAAGTTCCACTTTAGAGTTTTTCGTCATTATACTTTCAGAGCCGGAAAAAAAATTAAAATCTACATTCATAAAATGTAAGCAATTTTCCATCAAACGTTGGTGAAAAATTGTTCAAAACTGATATTTCATACAAAATGTCAGGCTTAACATTTATTTGAGAATAAATTATTGTTAAAAAAGATTGTTTGAAACTCAATCCTGCAAGTCACTTTAATAAACTCATTGCACTGCATATACCAATCTATGACATACGTACTGAATAAAATGTACGTAATACACAAATTACCAACACAAGTTAACTTGGTTTACTCTTGATGCTTAATTAATACCAGTGCAGTAAAACTTCATTCAATTCAATTGAAACTGAATGTGGAACACATTGACGATCTCTCTATTGCAGTAAACTTCACTCTCTGACACACACAATGTTTGCTGACGGCCCGAATGGGCAGCATTCAGTTTATCACTCGTTTCTCTTCAATCGAGGCTCAGTTTAATTACCGTCAGTTGATCTCTTGAAGTAACAAAATATCTCTTTCAATAGTGTGAGAGATTCTAATTGGTTCAAGAAAATAGATGAAAGCCAAACCAGATAGCTGAAATATAAATCACAGAATACACATAAATTAATTGTTTCCTCCTTCAGTTTTCATTTTTAATACTTTACTCCATTCATAATTCTATTCGTTCGAACTTGCTTATTACCAAGAGCGAAGGCAATGAAGCAGGTAAACTACTTGGCACTTGAAACTGAGCAAACAAAACTTCAAATGACTAGGTACAATTATTCAACTGAGGATGCATCCTGGGAGCTTCACTTAAAAATGGCAGCAAAAGTCAAATGAATTAGTAGGGACATGCTGACGGTCGGCGGCCATAAATTTCATTTTCATCCTATATTATTCGATCGAAAATGAAATTTTACCGCACTGATTAATACTCTCTGATGTACGGAAAATGTTACAGTAAAAATAAAAATGCTTACAATTGTAATTTTGAAAGAAGTGAAACAGGTTTCATCGAAGATATTTTTTTGCTTCGAACTCTTTTTGTTCGGCAAACATTTCCTTCTTGGTAAGAAGAATTTTAAGGTAGACCACATCAGGATGATCTGATTCACTCTTTTTAATTTCTTTTTCAATTATAATAGCGCCTTCTTCTGTTGTCAGATTTTACTCTGAATGTCTTTCTTTTCCTCCTCATTTTTTATTCTTTTATTTGGAGCCCACTGGAATTAGTTTCTGTCAAACTTGTTCTCCAGCAGACATAAAACCTCCTCATTTTTCGCATCAATAGATCAAAATCATCCAAATGATACATTTCCTTAAATCTAGTGCTAAATCTAAACTAAATCTAATGAGACAGTAGCATAAGAAACGATTTCTTGATAACATTACGTGATAAATGAAAGTCGAAAGAACTGAACCATTTGTTAAATATGTGACACATGCTAGCAATGAGCTCGTTATATCCATAATTAGTTCTAACATAGGGAATCCGAAGAAATAAATAGGAAAACTACGACGTCGAATGTCGAATTGTATCAATTGAAAGTTCTATGTGCTCTTTAAAATTTAACTTGGTTTCCGGAACACCCAGGTCCTTAACAGACGATGCGCGTTCGCGAACAGTTTGTGGCATATTATAGTCGACGAACGATAGTTTCATACACTTGATCGAAAAATTTAGATCGTTGAGATACAATAAAATTATGATCGGTCCAAGGTGACTTCCTTGAGGAACTCCAGATGTAACAGCACATGGTGAGGTTGTACAGGCTCCTATTTTCACTATCATTTCATTACCAGTTAGATATGATCGAAGCCAATTAAAAAATGATACGTTTAATCCCAGTCTACTTAACTTGGAGATCGTTATGTGATGAATGATTTCGTCGAACGCAGCAGGGGACTTACCTTACCTTACCTAACAGCTATAGGCCTGGGGTGTCCTTTGCTGTATCAAGCATACGTCTCCACATAACTCGGCCCATGGCTGCTCGTCGCCAGCCACTCAAGGCACGGATGCTTCTGAGATCACCCTCCACTTGATCGATCCACCTTTCTCGCTGCGCTCCTCTTGTTCTTCGGATTAGATTCAAGAACCATTTCACTGGGCTGTCGTCCGACATTCTTATGACATGCCCAGCCCATCGTAGACGTCCTATTTTAGCTGTCCGTACGATAAGTGGTTCTCCTAGCAGCTGTTACAATTCGTGATTCATACGCCGTCTCTACGTTTCGTCTTCCATCTGCACTTCGTCATAGATGGTCCTCAGTACCTTTCTTTCGAAAACACTGAGGGCGCGTTGGTGCTCTGCCAGCATAGTCTTTGGCCACAAAGAGAACAACCGGTCTAATGAGCGTTTTGTAGATGGTCAATTTCGTGCAGTTGCGTACTTTTCTCGATCGGACGGTTTTTCTGAGTCCAAAGTACGCACGATTCCCTGCCAAAATACGTCTATGAATTTCTCTGCTGGTGTCATTATCGGCGATCACCAGTGAGCTAAAATACACAAAAACGTCAACCACCTCGATATGCGTAGTGTTTCTTCTCTAAAGCCTCTTCCTCTCATGTATTTTGTTTTCGACGCATTTATGGCCAGTCCGATACTCCTAGCTTCAGCTTTCAGTCCGATGTAGGTTTCCGTCATCTTCTTAAGGTTACGTGTCACAATATCAATATCGTCAGCGAAGCCAAAAAGTTGTACGGACTTTCGGAAGATCGTGCCACTCGTGTCGATTCTCGCTCTTCGAATCACACCTTCCAGGGCAATATTGAACAAGATACAAGAAAGTCCATCACCTTGACGTAGCCCTCTCCGAGACTCGAAGGGACTCGAGAGCGTCCAGATACTCGGACGTAGCACATCACTCTATCCATCGTTGCTTTGACCAATCGCGTCAGTTTATCCGGGAAACCGTATTCGTGCATAATCTGCCAAAGCTGTTCTCGATCGATTGTGTCGTATGCCGCTTTGAAGTCAATGAATAGGTGATGCGTGGGTACGTTGTATTCACGACACTTCTGGAGTACTTGTCTTATCGCGAATATGTGATCCGTAGTGGCGCAGGCTCCAGTAAATCCCGCTTGGTACGGCCCTATGAATTCCTTAGCTATTGGTGATAGACGACGGCAAAGGATTTGGGAGAGTACCTTGTAGGCGGCGTTCAGCAATGTGATTGAGTGGTAATTGCAACAGTCTAGCTTATCGCCCTTTTTGTAGACGGGACATACCACTCCATCCATCCATTCCTGCGGTAGAATCTCCTCCTCCCAAATCCTAGAAATCATCCAGTGCAGCGCTCTAACCAGTGCCTCTCCTCCATGTTTGAGCAGCTCGCCTGGTAACTGGTCATTGCCCGCGGCTTTGTTGTTCCTCAATTTGCCGATCTCCTCACTTATCTTCGACAGATCAGATGATGTTCACATAGGATTTCTTCCATATTTCAGGAAAAATTCCAGAACGCAAAGAACAATTGAAAATGTTGGATAATGGAACCAACAAATTATTAGCACACTTCGTTTCTTTTATTGTCATACTTCGCTTCGTAAACATGTGTAAATTTTGCTTTAAGAATGCGATTTTTATCATACACAAATTTTGTTACCATATTATTGTAGAATCGCATTCCATTTATTATGTTCTTTGCATTATTGAATGTATTTTCACAGAGACGATATCTTCCATCTGACATCAATATCCTTGAGTGTAAAATGTTGAAATAGCAACTTGTATCACTCGAGACCGAAAAGCATAAAATCGAAATTTTGTCCACTGAAGAAAACATTGGCTAGAACCGCCTTCTAGTAAGTTTTAGTTTTGTCAAGGTGAAAAATCGGCCATCTCGACCAATTGCTGAAACGTTCGCCCATCTTTAATTTTTTAGGGTTTCATAAAACTCACAAGCTTAAAAAATTTGCGAAGAATTTTGTGGAATGATATTTTTTGAAATTCGCGCCATAGCATTAAAAAATCTTAGCAGAAACCGCGCCAAATCCGCGAAAATCACGAAATCCGCGCGACCGTAACAACCCTGCAACTAAACGAATCGTCACCAAATTTGGCGAATGTACCAAAGCTGTGAATCGATGCTTTTTAACGAGAACGGATACTTTCTACAATACTTAGAGGTTGTCATAAGGGTAATCATGGAGGAGAGCTATCACATTATTTTGCTGATAACTCTTTCTAAAATCAATTTATAATTCTTGCCCTCGGAAGTAATATTACAAACAATCATAGAAATAACGTGTATCGTTTGTCATCACGGTTGGCCTGCATATAAGCTAACATGATCTACCTACCTGAAGTAGAATCGTCATTCGAAGCTGGTGCAGCTGTGCTGCCATCCTTGATGCCGTCCGGTGCGCTGTCCTTGCGCGAGAAATGACTCCTTCGGGATCGACTCAGCCCGTTATTGATGGGTGTGGACGTGTTTACTAGCGTCGAGCTGGACGAGCTGGAACTGTCGCCCGATTTACACCCGCTGCTGGCGCCAGGTAGAGTCGGTGGTTCTACGATGAACACATCGTCATCCACTTCGATGCAGTTGGCTCCCATCGCCATAGCATCGAGCCCTACGCCACTGTCGACAAACGGTGATCCAGTTATTAGCTGATGCTGACCCGGCATCGGTGTTACCGGAGAAGCCAGTGAATTCGGTAGGTCAAATCCCATCTCCACAGCAGCCAAAAATTCATTGCTGCTGAAGTAGTCGTCAAGCACCAGCTTTGCAACCTGGTAAATGTTTTGTATGTAGAACGTACAATATAATAATAATCCGATCAACACTCACCCGTACTAAGTCGAAGCATTCTCCGGTGATTTTGACGTTGTGTCTGCCAACACTAACCGTATACTTGTATTCACCCAGAGAAGCATCATTTGAGGATAAACTGTGCAGTAACAATCCCGACTGCTGTCCAAGATTCTGGGATCCGTTTCGGGCCAATTTTGGATGAGTATATTGTGCCGACTGATGTTGTTGTTGTTGCTGCTGCTGCTGTTGCTGGTACAGGTTACCGTTATTTGAATTAGCTAAATTCAAATTCAAACCAGCTCCGGATTGCGAGCCCGCTTGCTGGAATCCGTTTGGATTGCCCATCAATGTGGAACCTCGCTGCCCAGTGGGATTATTTGGCAAAGAGTTTGGCCCATCGGAGAGTGGTCGTCGTGGGAGCATTTCGTCCGACGCAGACGATGCCAACGAGCTGCACGAGCCATCCTGTGAAGTTTCCAGACGCACCGGAGATGCATTACGACGGATTGTGTCTTCGATCAACTGTTTCGCGTAGCTGATAGAGAAAGAAAAAAACAATGTCACTCACTCACTGGAAGCTAAACAGCCATTTGGAGAGCGGCTGCAAGGAGTCTTACTTGATTTTCTCCTCATTGGGACCGGTAATTTGAACGAGACGTTCCTTCGCACCTGGATTAACTGACAATATAAGTCGGGATTAGAAAATTTTCCTCCAATAGATAACAGTCAAAACACAGAAAAAGTGCAATCTTTCACTCAAATGTAATTTGAGATGTAACGAACGGGTTGGTGAATAAGGTTAGTTATTGCATTTAGAAATAAAATTCTACATACTTCGCCTAATGAATAGAAAGTATGTGAAGATGAAAAATTTGAACAGGAATAACTTGGCTCTAACTCGAGTTGATATTATTTAATCCAGTCGTAAGCCTTTCAGTGTTGATTCATCTCTAATCAATATACTATGGATAAAGGTAAAATGTGAGAAAGCAGCGAACGATAGCGAAGAAGTACGTATAATGCACATTGGAATGCTGGACAGCAGACAGCAAATCGTGTCGTTGAAGCACGTGCATACGTAAGGCTTATTTCCGGGGCCGTTGCTAACTCGATTAGGAGGTTTGATGGTGAGCAGTTTTGTCTCATGACGTTGCACGAGCTACAGAACGTGCATTAGTGTTGTGCATAAATGTTGTAATGGTCGAAAGAAAATGCGTTATCAAGCTGTTAATTTAACATTGATTGATGGTACGGCCAGAATAGAACAGATGATTTGTGCGAGGTTTACGTGCTTATTAAAAACATTGTTCAAACGTTAGTGCCAAACGGTGCAATAGGTTGTTATTCTTGTCAGATTCACACACACAAGCAAACCGAACTGGGTGTTACCTCTTTGGAACGATATAACGGTTTCGCTTAATTCCTCTATCATGTGAACTCTACGTCCCTTGATTCCCATTACTTAGGATTGTTGTACACAGTCCGGTAGTGAAAATAAATCAAATAATAACAAATATAAGTATACATCCGGGGTGGAGTATTGGTTTCGAAGATATTTTCCCGTCAGGGAGTAAAAATCAAACATTGTACCTTTTCCAGAATCAGCGTTGCGGATAACAATCTCGTCCTTGCAGTAAGTTTTGCCGGGAATTTTCGTCGGCTTCGGAAACTTGCCCGAGGTACGAATTAATTCACCGGGAGACAACGACGGGATCATCTGCTGTCCTAGAGACAATCCAGGAGGGGAGGTGCTCAACAACGAAGAATCGCCGATGACATCCGGCTGAAAAACGAATCGAACGTTGGAATGAAATATGTTCCGCCAAATGAGTCAAGCCTACCTCTACATTCGTAGCCTTGTGCTTGTAGTAGGTGTTTATACCGTCCGACACTTGCCACGACTTGGCTCGCAACTCAATCAGTTCCAACAAGTTAAGTCGCGTCATTATGTTTAACCGTTCGTCCTGCGAAGCATTTCGAAAAATTACGAACGCTCGATCTAGGGTATCTTTGGAAACGTTCTCCAGTTGCGGTCCGTACAATCGCAGATTTGCCAGTAGCGCGTTCATACCGTCCGCACTGTTACATCCACTGTTCAAACTGGCTGCAACATTTTCCGTCAATGTGATAAGTTCTTCAACTGAAAATGAAAGTGACATTCAATATGATTCGGATTTTAAGAATTGATCGTCCAGCTAAACTTACTTGATTGAACTTCGTAGACGGGTACATGACCGTGAGATTGTTTCAGTGTAGCCTTGAGCGGACGAGGCGGTTCCAGATTTTTCACCGTCCGACTTATCTGCGACATGACTATCAGCGAATTCGTTGGTCGTTCGTTTGCTGACGCGGATCAAATCCAGATCGTCCTCGCCCCAGCAACTATCGATTTGTGACTGATTCAATGTACTTTGCAGTAGCAGACGTTATTGATTTCTACCTCAACACGAACAGAAAAAAATCCGGTGTTTTGCTCGGGTAAAGTAATTTCCAATGAATGGCGATTTGTCAATGTGGTGTGTTGGCTTTTTCCTTTACCGTTAGTTTTTCCGTTTCCTATCCTTTCTTGTTCAATACAAGTAAAACAGACACGCACTTCGTCACGTGGTGGCAAGTCAAACAATGAAAGACATATAAAACGATACAGGAACAGAACGAAAAGAAAATAAACGGATTTGCCGATGTTTGTGCACCTCCCCTGTGAATGCAAAGAACAGAACGTCATTAACTATATGGTAAATAAAAAGTTCTCTTGCTTCAATATATCGAATAAACATAGGTAGAAACCCTTGAAAAACAATTCTCCATCGAACGAAGTTGTACAACTTTCAAAGGCTTGTTTTGCTGTCCTAAGCGAGAGAAATTTGCTGCAATATAAACTCTGCGTCCGAGAAAATTAAGAGAAAGCGGAAGCGATATGCGATCACCTCCTATCACCCCCCATACAGTGAACACGATCATTTCATCGATTGCGTGGAAAACTTGGAAGTGAAGGAATTTGCGATTAAATCATCATCTCCCGAAACAGAATCGAAAACAGATACACTTCAAACACCTATTCCGATTCAATTATGACAATGATTTAAAATAATCGTAGTTTTTCGATCAACCTTCATTTACTAGATTTCATTCATAATCAATGTTCAGAATCCAACTTCAACGCCACACACAACAGTAAATAAATACTGCCAAACGCCGCCCACTAGGTTGCTGCTTCTAGCATTTTTTTTTTGCACCAGCACAGCTGCTGTCAAACGCGCTAATGACGGTGCGCAAGTTTCTTTTTCTTTTATCCGAAGAAAAGAAAATAGTTCGCTTTCATTTTTTCCAGCACTAATCGAATAACAGAATCACATTTCCGCACATATTGCGGATTCTAGAAAACCAACTTGCCAATTCTAACGGGATTCTGATTGTGAAAATTACGAGAAAATACGCATTTCCCTTCGATGCATGGCTCACCTTTTTCTGCTGCTTCAACAGCTCCAACTTTCCTCAACGCGAACAATTTGTCGAATGAAATGAATGTGGTGAGTGACGGGAAAATGTGTGGCACTATAAGAAAAGAGCCCACTATAGATAGTTGATGTCATCTTTCTCTTGCCCATGTGCATGGCAAATGCGCTCAAGTGAATGTGTATGCTTGTTTTGATTGCGTTACTTGGCCAAGTCGAATGAATTCGCTTAGGTGCGCGCAGATGAGTGACTGCGAGATCGCTGTGATTGTTCAGTGATATCATTCTCATTCAGTTGGCCTCAGGGGTGGATTTTAAATACAATAAGTTTAAAATTGCAAACGGACCATTTTCCTTTTTTAATGATTTTTTTTCTATAATCATTCAGTTTGAATTTGCTGAGACTGAGAGTCATAATACATTAGAGTTTTTCCCGAATCTCGGCAAAAATTTGCCGAGATTTGAACAGCCGTGTACTCTCAAACATTAGCGTTCCTTACACGAGAATTATTTTTGTCATTTCGACTTTCAAACAGAATAGTGATATCAAAGCAAATCTTTTTAATCACATCACAATAATCGAAAGAGAAAGTGATTGAAGAGAAAGTGTCACTATCTTATACGACTTAATGAAAAATCAACCGAGATATATGTTTCAGTGTTTATCCTCTTTACCGCGCAGTAGAGATGGTCGGGTATAGAAATTCTTATACCCGAACCCGACCTGTACCCGAGTGATCAGCAAAAAAAATTACCCGCACCCGATGAAAAATTAAAAAAATTACCCGTACCCGATCAATAATAAAAAAAATTACCCGTACCCGACCCGTACCCGATAAAAAATAAAAAAATTTACCCGTACCCGATTAAAAATTACCTGTACCCGTACCCGACCCGAATGAGTAGTGAAAATTTTACCCAAATTCAGGATGGAAAAAATTAGAGTGACCAGAGTGACGACATCTCATCCGTAATTTTGGCAACAATTCAAAACATACCATTAGCTTTACATTGAATTGACAGGTCGTTTGCTCGTTTGTAACAGGGAGCTGTCATTCCAAACGAACAGCTGTCGCCACTCTGATTATAGCGGCCCCTTGTCACGACGCCATCTTGATGAGATCAAAATCGGAACTTCAAAATCAGCTGATAGCAACGTAAACAAACAAACAGTAATACTTTTGTTTTACGCGTTTACCTTGTTTAGTGCACGAAAATTAGTACATTTTGGGTCGACTCTCTCACAATAACTGGTCGGTTTACCTAAAATACAGCAGACAGTGTTTTGGGACATCAAGTGGAGATAATTTTCACAATTTGAGAGTCGCGATGAATATCAAAACATCGCAATGTTTGGGGCTCGAAACGCAAGGGGCTCGACGTAATCGGTATACTTTCAAATGGCTGGTGCTCACATACCGGTGTCAGATGGGTGGATTATAGTCACTCTAGAAATAATAAAGTGTTTTAGATAGCGAGCCGTATCAGGCTCTAGTTAGTGAGTAAAATACATGAAAATGCTTGTTTATATTTAAACATATAATTACACTGTGAAGCATGAATAGATTTCCAATGTCTTTGGTACTTTTTATACTCATTTACAAATATCAACAAAAGCGAGTAATATCTACTCAAATTTTTCGAGAAACATATTCACCCATAGTGTCGTAATACCCGTTGTATTCAATTTTGGGTAGGTATGGTTTTTACGAAACAGTGGTTTTTACAGCCATTGAACCTCTGTGCCACCTCCGGTGGAACCCTCAACGAGTGAACCCGGTGAAAATTTGAATATTTCGTGAGAAAAGATTTTCACCCGTACTTTTGCGACTCCACGTTGTCACGCATTGAGATTTTCACTTGTAGTCCAGTGAAAAAAAAACGAAAATTAACTGGCAATATAGCCCAACTTGCTGTGCCATCAATCGGTGTTATTTCAAGTGAGGTGACACCATCCAGAAGTGAAGAATAAGAAGAACTTCTAGGCAGATTTTCTGAAATAAATGTTCATGTTTTGCCTTTCTAATATAGAAAGGTTATGCAATCACTGTGAAAACCGACTTTTGAACCGAGGCCCGGAGGGCCGAGTGTCATATACCATTCGACTCAGTTCGTCGAGTACGCAAAATGTCTGTGTGTGTGTGTGTATGTGCGTATGTGTGTATGTAACGTTTTTTTTTTGCACTAACTTTTCTCGGAGATGGCTAAACCGATTTGCACAAACTAAGATTCAAATGAAAGGTCTTGTGGTCCCATACAAAATTCCTGAATATTATTTGGATCCGACTTCCGGTTCCGGAATTATGGGGTAAAATGTGCAAAAAATTGTGAAAATAAGTGCACTAACTTTTCTCAGAGATGGCTGAACCGATTTTCACAAACTTAGATTCAAATGAAAGGTCTTGAGGTCCCATAAAAAATTCCTGAATATTATTTCGATCCGACTTCCGGTTCGAGAGTTATGGGGTAAAATGTGCAAAAAAAAGAAAATATGTGTTTTAACTTTTCTCATAGATGGCGCGACCGATTTTCACAAATTTAGGTTCAAATGAAAGGTCCTGTGGTCCCATGCGTTATTCCTGAATTTCATGCGGATCCGACTTCCGAATCCGGAAATATAGGGTAAAGTGTGTTAAAAATTGTACACCATCACTGAAAATGAGGAAAAACCTTAAAAAAATTTCTAAATCGACCTCAAATCTTTTCCAATTTGATAGTTTTTATCAGTAGACGGTCAAACAAATCTATTTCGATTATTCTTTTAAGAATCAAAGAAAAATAATTTTGAAGAATACCACAGTATTATATATGATATTTTGATTGATATGAGAAAGGCATCATTACACCACTAGGTGGATTAAAACAGGTTTTATGGTTAGAATCCTAATGATTTATATGAAAATTTTGAAAATCTTCAACCAATATTTAAAATAACAGTTTTCTGGTATCTGAATGTGATATGAGTACTACACTACATTTTATATATGAATGAAATAATTTTTACTGGATTGTGCATTAAACAGCTTTAAAATAGCAGTCCATTAAAACCTACGTGAAAAGTAGGGTCTGACCGTAACATCTTATACCGTTTTCGTTTATTGATCAGAGCAGCCCGAAAGCTGACCCAGAGTCGCCCAAACAACGTTTGATATGTTTATTTTAGCAACCTGAGGTCGCTCTAGATCGCACTCCAATCGCGTAGTTTCGCTCGAAAATTTTCTCGGGTCGCACCACGCATCCATGCAAGTTTGTTTATTTTTACTTTTTTTCATGAGTTGTTGTTTAGGGCGCATACCACGTGTTCGTTTTACTCGGAGTCAGACTCGCCCGCGTCTAGGTTTAAAAACGAAAACGGTAGAGCTAAAGTAAACGAAAACGGTATTAGGCTAAGTTTATTTTTCGGAAGAACTGTTTTGCAATAAAAAATTCTCGTCAACGTGTTAACATATTTATGTAAAGTAACATATTTATGTCGGGTAATCGATCAAAAAAAAAATTTACCCGTAAGTGAGCAGTATTTTTTTTTACTCGACCCGACCCGTACCCGAGTGAGCCGTAAATTTTTTACCCGACCCGTACCCGATTGAAAATAAAAATTTTTCCCCGTACCCGACCAAAAACCCGTCGGGTACGGGTACGGGTCGGGTTTCGTGTAAAATACCCGAGACCCGACCATCTCTACCGCACAGGCTTGTTATGTCTGTCCGCTTTGGTGCAATAAAGGATCTAAGCCGAATTATATTAACCAGCCTTGGTTCTCAATCGAGTGGTGAGAAGAGAATTGCACATCACTCCCCTTTGCTTTCTTCTTTACTCTCGCTTTATCTCCATCTCTCTTGGTCCACCTTGGTAAATTCTCGATACCTTTTTCTATCTGAAGATTCTCCAATAAGGGGAAAATGTATATATAAAATGTAGTGGAACTAACATAGATATAAGAAAAGTGTAAACTAACCTTAAAAATTTGTAAATGAATCAGTAGTATTTTAGACATCAAATTGGACGGTTCATCAGTTTTATTTCTTGAAAGAAATAAGTTTTTCAATGACTAAGTAATGATGTATTTCAAATTTGATAGAAAACTCGTCATTACTACACCAACCACGTTCATTAAAATGGTATTATTTTTTAGTAATGACATTTTTAATGACTCGTGTAAAGGCCGCTATTAAAACAACTGAAATTCTCGGTATTTTTATTTCACAGATAATTTGATTTTACCGAGATTTTCGGTTTCGAGAAAACTATAAATTACCGAGATCTTCGACGCTTTTGGAAACAAATTACCGAAATTATCGGTGTTCAAGCATGTAAGCTAATGCCGAGATTTGAGATATAAAACAAACATTCTAGTTAAAACTCATTATCATTGATTTATTTATTTCAACATTATGTTGGATGTTGAACTAATAGAAAATCAGATTCCGGCTACAACGAAGGCAGCGGCGTATCTAGGGGGAGGGGGCGCCAAATTTCCTCGGTACGCCACTGAACAAATGTAATGGCTCAATAATACATTGTATATTTAAAGAAATATATCATACCGGAGTCCAACCAATTTCATGCAGTAGATTAGCGTTGCGAGGATCTTTATTCCGTAAGAATGCTATGGGGGATTTCTTGTCACGAATAATCGTCGAGCATTGAAAAAAATTGTTCTTAATATCACGAAACATATCGCTATATTCGGATTCAATTTTTATTTGCACATATGAACACATGCACTTATTTACATCACTCAGTTTTGCACTGAAGAAAAATGGCTATTTTGATAAATCACCGAATGTCGGTTGTCTAAAACTTGTTTACCGAGATTTCGGTAAGTTTATATAATTATTTTCTGATTTCGGCAAAACGACCAATTGCTGGTAAACACGGTAATTTACAAAACCGAATATCAGTATAACATTTTTAATTGCCGAGAAATAGGAAATAATAAACCGAGAATTTTGGAAAAAGCTATCTTAGCCGAAATTTCAGTAAAATACCGCTCTGCCGTTCGTTTTCAACATCTTTTTTCGCCGAGATCAAAACTAAGTAAACGACAAAGAAAAGGTTTTCTTTCGTCTGGTGATAAAGTTTATTAATCTTCAGATGTGTATTAATATAGGTTAGGCTATTATTTTACTGACGAACATTTTTTAAACAGAAACCAATGTAATGTTATCATCTTGAGTACTACTATGTTTAGCGATTGAGTACCATTTATTTTGGATACTTGTCAAGTATTACTTGAGCATTTTAAAAATGTTGTTGGACTAGGCATAACACTCCATTCTAGATAAACTTTAGTTTTTGCCCAATGAATTAAGATCGACATTACTACCTCATGGTACATTTTTTTTCTTCCAATTCAGTTGATTTTTCAAATGAATTTTCCCGTAAATCGTTAAAAACATGAACTAACTTAAAACCGATTTGATAGCTCTTACTGCATTTCATTTCAATGGGGAACTCATATATTTTAATTATTTTGTAGAATTTTTACAAGAACTACCATTTGAAAATGTTAGAAAATTCATTCTTTCTATTTTCTTTCTACCGTATAATAATTTTAGATTTTATAAAACAAATATCGGAATTGGTTTCGTTTCGGTTAAGGTTACTTTGAACGCTAGAGAAACAGATGAAAAGACGATAAATAACATTTTCTCACATGTTGAAATCGAAACAGAAAATTTTCTTTTTTCGAAACAAAATCTTGAGTGTTGAAAAAATAACTGAAGTGGAACAATATCCCAATATTGATAAATGCACCAACGCAATGTATTAATGTGTGATTGGCACATTGTTCCAAGCGTCTTCCCCTTAAGGTGGAATATGATTTTTCTCACACGAAAATCTTTTCGCTTGAGAAAATTATAAATGATTTTACAAGTGGGAATTCGTTTAACCTTGAATTTTAACAGATAAACTTGCAATCATCGTCCTCGCAGACGTACGCCTCTAGTTGTGAAACACGACGTTAGATCGCCCATTCTGTAGGAGCAATTTTTTTATACGCGAACATATAGGGTAACAGAGGTATTTTGGCCCATCTTACAAACTTTATGGATTTAATCGATGTTAAGTAACCCATGTTGCATCAATTTGAAGCTAATCACATCAAATTACCTATTGCGGAAGGGGTTCTCAAAGATATTACAATATTTGGTGGATATTTTTACAAAGTGGGCCAAAATAAAATCAATCCTAAAGTGGGCCAAAATACCTCTGTTACCCTACACATTGAAAATCAATGCCGCTCGTGCGAAACAAAAGGTACATAAAATAAAACCGTAGAATTTCCACTTACTGTGGCTCGATACCGAACACCGCAAACCGAGCCGAGCGGATAACAAAACGAAAATTTCACCTAACCACTTTGCATGAAGGCAGGCGTAAACTGAGCAAAAAAGGTGACAGAGCCTATATTTATAGATTCTTTTTTGGAAGAAAGTTCATACTGTGCAAAACGGTGGAGAATTTTTTCATGCAAAACGCGAAGACAAGAGGATGACAACATCATTGACAAAGCGAGTAGTTAGTGATGTGATGTGACAAGAAAGCGAAAATTTCCATATGGATTGGTATACCTACACCTACAGTAGCATCGATATGATTAATCCATTTATCTGTTACTGACAAGAGAACAAAAAGCGGTTAGACGCATCCGTAAGCAGAGACACTCACACCCAGTGCACGAACAGTGCGAGCGTTGCAAAGCCCGGAGCTCGGATTTTTCATTCGATAAATAAGAATGTTTCCATTTCGAACAGCCATTTAATTTACTTGATGAAAATACACAGCTCGTATGTACAAACTAAATAAAAATTTTAAAACCATACAAATACTCCGTTTAACAGCTGATTGGGCTTGTCGGTTTGGTTCCTTATCGTTATAGATAATCACACTTAACTCAAAATTGCTCGATAATATGAATCTACCGACTGAATCGAACACGTCCCATTGTTTAGCTCTTCTACAAAAATTACATAGTACGACAAAACGCCAGCTACCGAAGGCAACAGGAATCTATCCACTAACCAACGATCGGCTGATTTTGTTGGGCGTAGTCATGTTTCGAATTTCGATCCTAAAACGTAGAAAATATATTAGATTAGATAACATGTGGCTATTTTAAAATGTTTAAAATAAAATAAAATTTGATCTATACAATTTATTTGAGTGCATGAATCTTCTATCAAATACTTACTTGATAATTCTTGGCAGACAAGAGTGGTCTAATTTGAACTCTAGTACTTTGAGCATGGCGAGTGTGCGTAATGTTGGATTGAAATCAAGCACGTGCGTGTCACTGTAGTCGTATGAGGCAGGATCCGATAAGTGCGATGGACTGCAATAAATTAACGTAACATTTCATAGATAACTTATAATCGGCAATTTTCAAACTAAATTGAAAGCAACGCAATCCAAGCTAGTTATTTGCGTTTTGTAATAGTACCAGTAATTTATCCTTACCAAGTTCCTCCAAACAAATACATTCGCTGTCCGATAACCAAACAAGATTGTCTCCGCCTCGCCCTTGGCGATTGTCCCCATGGTCGTACTAGTCGCCACACGTACCGGTCCGGTTCGAAACAATAGAGATCGTTGAAGTGTATATCCAAATTGCCATTGTAACCACCGAAGATGTAAATTCGATTTTTGAACACAACTACAAAACAAAAGTGTCTTTATGATTACGTCAGTCAATCGTTTTAAATCATTGACGCTTACATGCAGAATGACTTCTCCTCCCTAGCGGCTCCTCCCCAGTAGTGTTGGGCATTTCCCAGCGGTTCGTTCTGAGATCTAAGCAAACAATTTTGGGACAGTATATTTCCTCCTGCGAATGGTATGGGCCCCAAGCATCCCCTCGTCCGCCAAACACGAACATCTTATGGTTGACTATTGTGGCGGAATGAAAATCGCGGTACGAAGGAGGATCTCCTTGAGTGTCAACATAAGTCCAATGCATCTTCTCAAGGTCCAAATAGTGCACGTCACACGAAAACTTATCTATGTTTTCCTCAAAACCTGTCACGAAATAAAAATGCTGATGTTTAAAAATAATCTAGACATAATATCGAGACTTAACACAAACCTCCAAAAATATACATTCGATGGCCATACATACAGGCGGAGTGTCCATCCCTTGCACCAGGAACGGTACCTGTCACAGTAGGTTTACTCCACTTCAACGTTTTCGTATCATAGCAGAAAAGAATATCACAAACGATTTCGTCGTTTCTTCCGCCCCATATGTACACCTTCTGCTCGTAGGCTACAGCAATGTGACCGTATCGTTGAAAAGGAACGTCTGGATATTTCAACGGTACTCCATGTTCGTCCTTCATCGTCGGGGCTAGAGTCCATCGTAGGTTGTTCGAGTTCAATATATGAACATCAATGGTACTAGTCGATCGGTAATCCTCGCCTGTGCAATAACCTCCGAACGAGTATATATAGTCTCCCACAGCGACGGACGCATGATTAACTCGCCTTGGACCACCCTCTAGGTTTACAATCCAACGCATAGTTAACACCTTTTTGCGTGTTATGAAATCCTGAATCCCTGTTATTCGCACTGATATCTCTCGACCAGTCAGTGATTGCCGAACTTCATAGTATATCTCAATTAATTGCACTACTGCGCACCACCTCACTGATAAGAAGCACCTTCAGTTCAAGAACTGGGAATAATAAATATGCTCTTATTGGAATCTTTGTTGACTGACGGCAACATCAGGCTATGTATGGAAATGCAAGACGTAGATTTCTACTGTAAACAATTTTTTTGTTGATTCACATCACTGCACAGCGACCACAAAACTACTTTGATCATGTCCTTGATCAATCGAACGATATTTGAATGTTTCATACGTCCTTGGTATTGCACAGTGCCATTTCATCGACGGACTAGCCTTCCGAACAGATTAAGTTTCAACACTTGTTTTGAAATCTACCTAATTAAGACGAATGAAAGAAGACTCGATATGAACCTGAAGCAACACAAAAGCAAAAGTCAATAAATTTGACAGCTTAGAAATGTTGGTTAATGTTGCACATGTAACAAGAAATGGAAACAAAACATAGTTGCTAACGCTAACGTAACGTGCATAAAAGCATCGCAGCACATATACTCGTCAACGGTGTAATACTACTGGTAGAAACTTTTTCTGTACATGAATGCTTTTCTTGTTTATTTTTGGAGAACTGGAAAAATGGCATAATTTCTCTGTGAAAACGTTAAATACAGTAATTGTTCACATATAAAGTTCCTCGGAGATGTTATCGCATCGACATTGATAAATTCAGGAATGAACGTGTGCAACACTTTGCAAGCTCGCCGGTGGGTTTTCCTGACTACAGCAACTTAATATATCAACAAAGTGAAATGATTTGTTAGATTATGCTGTTTTCGCCTTTCACTGAACATTTCACGCATCTTTTAGTTATGGTTTCGTATTGCGATTCAGTGCTTTTCAGAAACATTTTTCGATATCAGCAATGATATAGTCATTTTTAATTGGCCATTTATTTTGTTGATGTGAGCTCGACAGAAAAAGGTAGAGTTGGTTGTTTTATACCATTAGTTTATAGTTGCCCGAACCTTTCGATGTGATTTAAAGCAGACTATGTTCGTTCAAATGAAGCAAAATTGATTAGATCGCAGAGCTCTCACAGAGAACAATTATCAATGTAAATTTTTCAGTGTGTGTACGAAATTTAGCTGATGTTTTGATCGTCAAGTTGCTATTCGTCTAACTCTTGTACGCAAAGGTTTTGCGAATGTTATGAATTTTAACACTCTAGCGCTAAAAAAAAATTGACATGAACTTTTTGCTCACACATTAATGTCGTTTTCGCTTGATGTCAAACCTAACCCAGCTTCCACCCTAACTACTGTCGAATTGTTTGTTTGAAACTAGTTTCGAACCTAGTTTCAACGTCATTGAACTTAAAATCGAGTCAGTTCGAATATTTAGTCAGTATAACGGGTTTGCTCACACCCCCGTTGCTAAGTGCTTACCTAACTCAGTTTGTGAAAAGTATTTGCTTGATAAACTATACCCTGAGTTTAGTTTCACATCCCGATTCTGTATTGCGTTCGGATCGGATTATTTCGATCGAATACGAAATTTTGCATTCTGTGTCTCGATCGAGTTCGAGTTTTCCATACAAAAGCATCACTCGATCGAATTACAGAATGCAAATTTTTATGTTCGTTCGAAAAAATCCGATTCGATCGAAATACAGAATAGGGGTGTCAGGTTTCTCAAGTGAAAACGACATAATATTAGTGCAAATACCGTTCACGTTTGAGAGTCCTTTATCGATAAGTTTAAAATTGATCCAAAGGAATCTTAAGCCGTGCCGAAGAACCACACACGAACGTTACCCAAGTAACAATTCAAATGCCTTATGGTTCTGATTATAGTTTATATGATGTATGTAATTGATTTTGCAATCACTACCAGTTTTATGACAATTATAATTAGAGCCTCTTTTGACAAGTAATATAATAGTTTTTTAGGCTTCTATAAAACCTTCTATCCGGACTAACTACTGAACTAAAAATAAAACAACTTGTAATATAATAAAATCAGTCATACACCCTTAATATTGCATTCAAATATTCTCTTTAAAACATTATTGTCAATTCAATTCTTTCATAAAAGTAGTTTTGTGTCTGTGTATTTTCAGAAAAGGTCTCAAACTCGTAAACTAAGATATTCATACCGGTTGTATTAAAAGCCGACATGGCACATATTTGTTCAAGAAAAATATTATCAAAATGACAGTTTATTAATTCCATCCGAATGAATTTTATGTTGATCGTTTTAAAATTTTCTTGTATTTAGAATCATTTCGAAAAAGATTTAACGCAGTTCTATGCTGATTCTTCACTTTGCTCTATATACCTTATGCAGAATAATGGGTTTCAAACAAAATTCAGGTATTGAAAAAAGGCGGGTGGATAATGCCACAGACATAACCGAAGAACGTAAATACCAAGCAAAAACTGACATGCTGCTTTCACACTTCTGAATATAGATAATCGTTAGTATTAGTCGATAGTGTGAATTTTTCTATTTTTATTGCTTCGCTTCCAGAATTGAATCGGTGCTTCCGGGACCAGTACTATACGTTATTCTGACCATAACGGACAATTTGGTCACCCTCTGTTGTATCACCATGTGGTACTCTAACTTCTTTTATCGTTAGATAGAGTTCTAGTTTTTGGTCCGATCTGAACCCTTACCATTATCTCGTTGCTACCAATTTCGACGGATGATCCGATCCGCATGGTGATCAGTGTTGTTAGTCGAGTGCGTTCCGGACTTTGGTAGCATTTCGGGATATGAAACGACGGTTATTTTCCTGATTATTTTTTCTAATTGCTCCTATAAACAATGTCGAAACTACACATATAAACAGCAACTTAACAAAACTGAACCCTTTTCTTGAACTCTTGAATTCTTAACCTGAATCAATGAACCTTCAAGGCTTCATCACTTTATACTATTGTTATAGCATCGTGAAAACTCAAAGCTAATGCTTCTATTTTTAGCTTACCCTACAAACAGAGAAATTGAGTTTGTTTAAAATTATAAAACTGTTAGTAGATTTGTAAATTTGATTTATGATGGTTTTTACCTAGAATATGAGTGTTTTGAACTAATTTTTTCCTTCAACATCCACAATTTCCTCTGTTTGATTTGAACCAAAATTTTGGTCTAGTCAAACGAACAAAGTATTTGTTCCGGATGATTTTATTGATGAAATAAGCTAACTATTTATTACATGTCAACCAAAGTTGAGTTGATATTATCGACCATGTCTTCGTTGATTCAATCCAGCTATACCTTTATATCAAGAAACAATTTGGATCAATTTATCTATTATCTAATTTGTGTAATGATAAAACTAACTGTACTGTTTGAATGAAACATACTAGTTTCATTCCTTACAAACCATGACAATTTTTTCCCGCGCGAACAACAAATATTTGATGCAGAGATCTTGACCGGATTGATGAAGCACAAAATAATTTTGGATACTAATTTAAATACCAGGGCTCGTGGTATGTGAATGATTCGACCGTCTTGCGACAAAAGGGCTACATGTCTAGAAATTTGGTCAATCAAAAACTTGATTTTTATGAATTTGAAAGCGAATAGATAACGAAATAAAAGTGGTATTATAAATTACCTTATAAATTAGTTTGAAAGAAATCATTTTATTCGTAAAACAAAAAAAAGTATGATTACAACATACAAAAGTATTTGATGAAATAACTAAACTTAAGTTCACTAATTCCAACTAAAAAGTTAGTAAAATCAAAGCGCTACAATTATTAACTTTAACTAGAGTTCGTTCATTTCGAATTAATTTTTGAAATTGGAATCACTACGAAATTGTTTGTCCAGAAATTGACAGGAACGCACAAGTAAAATATTTGTAATTTTTATCAAAAAATGGATTGAATCAATAAGAAAAATTTATTATTATGTTTTGTAGTTTCAAGCAATACTTGCTATATCAAACCTGATTTTCTTTTGTCACTATTTAAAAAAAAAAATTTACAAGTTAACTAAGAAATTTGATAATTTACAGACAAATCTGCAGAATCTCTGCATATCATTGACCATCTTTCGCCACTTTTAGAAAAAATGGGTTGCCGGTAACCGAAATCGGTAGACATTTTGAAAATGTCGAAAAAAACTTTGATTGCGAAAATTTTGATAGTATGATAGTATTTTGATAGTATTAAATCACGAAATAGATCGATTTCACCTTATAAATATTCAATCCACTCACCTTTTCGATTGATGCTTTTCAATTTATGATACTATAGAAAAGTCATAAAAAACTTTTGTGTTGATTTTCACGCAATTAAAATTTGTTTTAAGCGCAGCAAAAAATACAAGCGCATATTTGCTTTGGTGTTCGGCACAAAAAGAACATGCTGCTATTATACACACATGACATTTGTCGAAATGACGCTATCTGCTTTCTGTCAATAGTAACGGTGGGGTGCCGGCAACCGAACATCTTCCCCTACACTGAGCTTAATTTTCTTTTTCACATTATATGATATTCTAATGATTTTGCACTATTGGCATTTCCAATGATTGCTACAAAGTGTATTCAACATCATGTCAAATATATAAAATAATCTTATGAAATATGAAACTCTTCTTGACGTTATTTTTACAAGATTTTCATATAACGAAAGAAATTTCCAGTCTGAGTCAAATTTATTGGCACGCCCTATAACCATTACTAGATATCCACAAAGCATACGTTGGGACAATTTATGAAACGCATATTATATTCACTTCGAATATATATAGATAGGTTCATCTATACCATATGACTAGTTTTATAAAATTTATATATAACTTTTGATAGAGGTCATCCCAGTTCTATATAGCAGTTATATATAGATCAAATGATTGCTATTTGATTGAACAAGTGATACGTATATGATTCAAATTAAATGAAAATACTTGGATTATCGTGCTTAAGGGAATCAAAAACTACAACAAAAATAATTGTCTTATCAAAAACCTATTGTTTCATAATATAAATTTATTTTAATATTTCAATAACACCTACTTCTTTGGGACTGGTTGATTCCATCGTATATTTACTTTTACCAGGCCAATCAGATGCACTAAGAATAGCTGATAATCGGAACCTACTCCTTTTTTCGAGGCTTTGATATATACTAGTCGTCAGTTCCATAAGGGAGCACCTCCTGATAATTGCGGAGGAGAAGTGGGATCCCGAAATTATAAATAAAAAATTTAAATCCTCTTACTAGACAGACAGAGTAATGAAACGTACCGGATATTTATTTCATGGTCCGTTACGGCATATTCTTGAACAAAGTTGAATGAGCTGTCTTGTTAGCGATTTAAAATAACGGAGCTTCCTAAAACACTGTCAAGAGCAGTTAATGAATGTAGAAGACCAAACTCTTTCTTCGGTTTTAAGCAGTACGATTCACGACTATTCTTTCATAAAAACGAATTTCATTATATGTCTAAAAATATTATTTCTTGCTATTTTCTTCAACTTAAGAAATCAGTATCACGTTTTCTTCCTTGTTGCAGATTTTATGTACGCTTCCAATAAAAATTATAAGTTTTCACATGACTTTTATTAAATATAATCAGCATGCATGAATATTAAAATTATATTGGCTTAAGTTTTATCGACTCATCGCATAACTTGTATATGGTATTCTAATCAATATCATAAAGATTATGAAGATAAAAAATTTATTGAACATCATTTAGATTTTATGTAGAGCTCCATTGAATGTCATTAGTTGCCATATGTCTTTTGTTGAATACCATCTGCGTACGATTCATAAAACACATCCAATGAATATATATTATGTAACGAGTTAGGTTTCATCGGATTTTCAAATAAATTATTATTATATTCTTATAATTTTCATTAAGGTAACGTCTATTTATATTTAACGTACACTTTAAATAAAGATTAAAAGTTTCCATACAATCTCTATAAATTCTATTCTGCACATGATTCATATGACAAACCTAATGAGTATAAATAAGATTTTTATTTTAGTGTAATATTATTTATTTAAATATACGCCATATTATACTGCTACGCTATTAATTATTGAAATTAAATTTTGAGGATAGGATCGACTTCAACGTATAGCATCTTGAAATTGAATCTCTTACCAGAAGCTTTGTGAGAGAAACTATTAAAAGGAATAAAATTAACAATTTCTATGTTTTGAAGGAACTTAGGTGATATCATACCTAAATTTTCAAAAACATAAAAAAGAAACAAGATGATGGATGTTTAAGTGTTGGAAATGTGTTTCTTATAAAGCTTAATACGACCCACTCTTGACCAGAGCTCATAGTTTCAGTAGAGCACACAAATGTCCATTTGGCTCAACAGAAAACAAAAGTTCGGAATAATAATCTAAATATTTATTTTGTGATCATTAAGGTAATAACGCTATTACTATGTGAAACGAAATAAAATCGTCCCGAAAATCCCCCAGTGCCGGAATAACACTACAGACTCTGCATATCAATATAGTTTACTCCTGATTCATATGCAATTTAGTTGTATTCTCTTTCCTCGATCATACTCTTTCGAGCGGAGTAACTGCGAGAGGCTCGGATCTGGCCGTTTGGGATTTCCCAGCGAATGAGTAATAATGCCACACGGACTTCGGTAGCACGTTTATGGTTCCCATCGCCTTAGCTAGTTGTCCTGGTCCATAAATAAGTTACTCAGTTTACCTATTAAATACCAACGACCTTGATAACTCAACCCAAACACGCACTTCCGAGTAAAGTCTAAGAGATTCATTAGAACTGGTGCGATGAATAATGAATCGAATTTGAACCTTGATCGCCAAAGTGGAGGAGTCATCTATTTTCCACGAATTTGCGCTCGCAGCGAGATTTGGATGTTGTTTCACCCGATGTTAATAATTGCTCTCATAGTACAGTGGTTTCGCGCGCTTCGACTCACGTAGTGTGGCCGCTGATGGAGCAGCTTTTATGAATGAATCACAGACACTGGTTTATGAATGAAACCACGAGCTCCAACGCGATCAGAGCTGATAGGCTGGTTGATCGAGGCAGGTATCGCGAGGAAAACGTTTCGGTGGGCCTGTCTTGGCTCTCTCTCTCTCCCATTCGTTTACAACACAGCTTTAAGTGATGCTTATTAAGCGCACTCTTCGATTTTTTCTTAAGTCGTACCATCTTTTGCACTCTCATCTGCATTAATCATCGATGAAATTCGCGGGATTCGACTACTGACTCAGTTTAGTTCCAACTGTCGACACGTTCAGATCGATCGTACCGCTAAGGTGTAAGCGGTCTAACCGAACGGGTTATCTGTGAAAATGAGAAACAATTGTGTTCGATGAGTATAGTGATAACATTCCGGTTGAAGTGTTATTTTGCAGAATGCTTTAGGAGTGCTAGGCAAATAAACGAAAAACATAGCAAATGGAAATATCACCGAGTGAAACGGAAAAATGCACGATGCTCAGTTTACACGTGAAACAATCGAAGCCAGTGATAATAGTGAGTCAGTCTCGGACACACAAGAAGAAAATGATAACCCCCTCATCTTTGTACCTACGAACCCCCTGGAGTGGACCGGTGAACACATCAGTTCCTGGGTACAGTGGGTTACGAAAAAGTTCAACATATTTCCTAGCCTTGAGCCGGCGAGATTCCCGTGCAATGGAGTCGATTTGGCCAAATTTACCAAGGCGGATTTCTGGGTTTGCGCCGGTAGCAAAGCCGGCGGTGATACGCTGTCGAAACACTTTGCTCATTTCCTGCAGATCGGAACCGGAATTGAAGACAGGCTGCTAGGAAACAATATTGATCCAGGTAATCAGATTGCCTTCCCTTCTTGCAAGTGTAGCAAATCTTTCAGCAGAAATCTTGATAAATGGTCTTCCTGGTAGGCACTCTTTGTGTCCTTTCACACATTGGTCTACCGGTATGGTGGGCACGAAGTGGACCAAGTAAGTTGTTCATGATGCAGAGCGGAAATTAGGATAGGAAGAGAAGTGATTATGGTACAGTTTCAGCATCTTTAGCGATAATCCTTTCAACTCCGTCACCCACACACCAACGGCTAACCTATAGAGTACCTATCGAGGGGATGTAGTAATATAAACGTTTTCTGATTGCAATCGGAAAATGGATTCAATTAAGGATAATAATGGCTTCCGCTGTGATTCCTTACTCGAGTATGTTCATTTCAACTTCATAAGATGGGTGATAGCACGAGAGAAACTTAATTTTTATTCAAGAATTCTCATCAATTGTTTACTTGTCACTACTTTTGTTTTCCAATCGTGAATTGAACGGGGAAAATAATACACGATAAATATTATCGATTTTTTATTTTTCGTGCTTCAGTTTGGTATGTTTTTTGTAGAAAAAAATAGGACCTAAAGGTGATAAAAAATTTAATTTAAGATGTTCATTTGAGTTCCAACACTCCACTAGTTTATCATCATGTTCAATGCAAAATTTGTAATTGAACTGAATGTAATGTGATTTGATCACAACTTTAGATTTATTTGGTGTCATGAATGACCAACCTGGATTTGATGGATAATAAGTCTTTGCCAGGCGTATGCTTCTAAGTAAAGCAAAGCAACATCAGGGTGTTACACTCCGATGCGAAACTTGACGCTTTTTTTACGAAACGTAATTCATTAGAAAATTGTACAGGGCGATTGTTCGGCCAGAGCTACGATTTTATGGATTATTTTTTTAAATTCCTTCCAAGTCAGTGTTCGAGCATGCGACAGTGGACTCAAAAGCAAAGCCTTGGTATTACATTCCTGTAGTGGAATTTGACCTTCTGTTTCAACAGACTTCGCAGCCGATTCAGCGTGTACAGAAGCATTACATGGCTGGTGCTACGATTCTACTGACACTACGAATCCTTCCAGGTCGGGGCTCGAACATACGACAACTGGTTTGTAAGACCCTATGCATTGAACCGCAAACCCGGGACAACCCACTATATGTTATACTAGTTGATACACAAATAGAATAGAATACCACAGTAATAAATGAGACAGACATCATTACACCACTAGGTGGATTAAAACAGGTTTTTTTAATTATCAGATTAAATTTTATTACGACTCATTTGCAGGTAACGTAGCCGATTTTACATCTACAATTATAATGTTTTAAATACTGTATCCCTTTGTAATCCGTATCCTTGGATGAGAGGCTCTCTCTCTCTTCAGCGATTCAGAATGAGAAAGTGCAAAAGTGGTTCACTATTCATGTCCTCGTCCACTAGTGCGGCGCAGGGCAGGTGAAAGAGGTGGTACTACTCACCCGAAAATTCCAAAGGTTTTTCGAGTCGAAAACCAGCGAAAACAGTTGTAATATTAGTATTATTTATAACAGTAAGAATATTTTTTTGTAATTTGGAATAATGAATAAAATTTAAATCGGACACCTTTATAGATTGCTTTTGGATAATAATTACACATTTATTTTTTATACATATTATAAAACTTAGAAGAAATTGGTTGAAAAAAAAAACACGGAGAAAGAAAACCAAACAGAAGGTATAATATATTATGAGTCTAGTGTCACATGTCAAATGGTACTAGATGACCAGGAAGAGAAGATACGCGCAGCTAACAGATGCCACAAGAATTAGTAGGGGAAGGTGTTCGGTTACCGGCAGTGTTCGGTTGCCGGCACCCCACCGTAACTTTTGACAGAAAGCAGATAGCGTCAATCCGACAAATGTCATGTGTGTGTGTAATAGCAGCACGTTCTTTTTGTGCCGAATACCAAATCAAACATACGCTTGTACTTTTTGCTGCGCTTAAAACAAATTTTAATTGCGTGAAAATCAACACAAAAGTTTTTTTCTGACTTTTTTTAGAGTATCATGAATTGAAGAGCATCAATCGGAAAGGTGAGTGGATTGAATATTTATGATCTATTTCGTGATTTAATACCGGATGCTATCAAAATTTTCGCGACCAAAGATTTTTTTTGTCATTTTCAAAATGTCTACCGATTTCGGTTACCGCCACCCCATTTTTTCGACAAATCGTGAATAATTGTTAGTGATATGCAGGCTGCTGTCGAGACAAACATCTAGCTCATACAGCAGATACTCCGGCTAAGAAAAAACGTTGAAGACCGGCCAAATTAATACCAAAGGCGCCACCATCCAAATATTCGACCAAGAGAGCCAAGGTGAAGTCACGATCAGACAATGACACAGACTTTTGACAAAAACGCTTCCAAAAAGAATAAATTCTGTTGTTTCTTTGAATAGCTGCAGTCTTTACTTATATTTTTCCATTTTTAGTGAAATTTCTTCGGGTACCGGTAACCGAACACCTTTTTAAAATGGCCACAATTTATCGCTTTACTAAATTGATAACAATTGAATCATCTTAGTTTCTTAATCAGTTGTTAGTCAGGGACTTTAGCTTTCCATTGATGTATAGATGTCCGCATAATGTGCACTAAGTTAGAAGTTATGAGTCAAAAAGAAAAGGGTGCCGGTAACCGAACACTCTCCCTTACTGAACGCATTTACCATTGAGATAGATTCTGCAGGAGAAATACATATCCTCTGGAAGCCGCGGGTGCATACTCAGAAATAAAAAGTCGAGCGCGAGCGCACTTCGAAAGCCTGTTTGACTATATTGATAGAGATACGATTAGATAGAGATACGATTTGATGTAAATTGATAACTGTAGACGAAACCTGGACCCATTATTACACGCCATAGATCAAAATGATTATCCGACAATGTACTGAAACCGGAACAAGTGTTCCGAACCGATGTAGTGAGGGCTCAATGGGTCGGATTTCTGGTATACTTCGTTCCAAAACATCAAGAAATCAGTGTGAGTTTCATTTTGAAGCTTTCGACCACTACCTTCGTAACCTGAAATCGGAAGCTGCCAAAGTAAGTTTGTATGTCAATCAACTAATATGACTTACAAATTGAAGTAGTTGTGAGGATTTTTTTAGGTGAACTTTTTCTGTTCCTTTTATTTTGGACCATTTTCATGCTATTCATGGATGGTCTTTGCAGTAGTCTACAAATGGACATTGAGAGGGTTTTATACATGTATAACCGAAAGGGCATCTAGCTTGTTTTTGTTGCTGCGAAAGCTTATGCAGTTTTGGTACTTACCAACCGCAAGACTTAAGACTTTAATTATGTGTATTTTTCTAGAAAGTCTCCATTGTATTAATACGCAGTATTATGGAATACGGAATTACAATTTAGGCCTTGTACGACAATATTCACATCGATCGGATCGAAAGGGTACGAAAATCAAGTGTTTCGTTCTTTCCGAAGACTACCTTAGCTTAATCGTCTTCAATAACTACGTTACGAGAATTGCTGTACTCTCATCAACCAACACACTCTGTAAAGTAGATGAATAATTCTTTAGCGGCTATTTGTTTTCGATTCATTACACTTCGAAAAAACCCTGTGATTTTACATCTTATAAGATGCACATAACTGGAGCGTCGTGGTTCGCACAAATTTACGTGCAAGAACATGTAATATTGCGTGTGATTGGAAAATTCAAATGAAATTCGTTGAAATAAGCAAAATACTAGCGGCTCCCGCGGCTTGAACCGAGAATCATTGGATCCCGAAGTACGTCCGATAATCGACTGAGCTACAGAAGCACACATCTGCTAGGCTGGTAAAAGGTGCATATAAGCTGCACTTGTTAGCAGAGATGTCTATCTCCTCTGTGTGACGAAGAGCAAGCAAAATTTCTCCCCTCGCACTGACAACTTCAACGAGAGCTCTTCTCTGTCACATTTATACACCACTGTTGTGTAAAGTGTGCACGCATCATGAGTGCGTTTGTTTATTTCCTTTTACCTCTTCCACTGAATCGCACCAAAGTGCTAGAGCATTAGCTAATAAATTCTCTGATGTGGATGCAGATACTTTCACAGAGGTGTACACGCCGGTGAGCACTCTGCTGTATGGTTTTCGTAGATGAAGCGTGGTAACGCAAAACCAGCAAAATAAAACAATTTATCGTAAAATTTTCGGTTTTCCTTGCAAATTTTTCATGGCAAGGCCAGATCTACTCTCTATTAATTGAAGTTCACAGAAGTGTTCGCTCACCATCACGCGCCAGTGGTCACTTGGGTGTATTTAGACGAGAGCGCGTGTGAGCGATTCAAGCGAAGAGAATGTGTTTCACTCGCGCCAGCTGCTTTAACCACAAGCACACACTCAAATGCTGTCTATTCGACACTGAGAAGAAGTGCGCTTTCCTCTTTGTGCGGTGCTTCGTTTTTTGCATCCTCGGTGTGGCAAAAATCTGACTCTAGCGTGTATAACTCTGGTGAAATGCCATCTCTGCTTGTTAGCAGAATGTAAATTACAGTTGAAGCCAGTGAAATTCATGCTAATCCAACATTAAGTCATTAGAAATTAAATTTTCTGTCGTTTGGCAAATTAAGTCTTTATGAATTGCATCGTATTAGTGTAGAGTACAGTAGAAAAAAATATGAATTTTACAGGTGACATAATTGAGCAATTCCAGAAATGCTTAGTAGATCATCAGACTCGACCTTCTCCGATTTGGATGAAACTTTGCACATGGCTTCAGTATGGCAAACTATAAGTTTTGAACCGATGGAGAGGTCAATCTGACTCACGACTGATTTTTAAGAAGGGCGTATGTATTTTTGCATTCCACAAAAATTGCCTTTTTCAAATCGTAGTAACTCGGAAACCGTTAATTTTACAAAAATGGCGTTCAGGAAGAAGTTGTAGGGAATCGATTGGGCACTCTAAAAAAACAAGCACTGAAAAAATTGTGGATTTTTTGTTTTCAATAATTACAAAATAATCCGAAAAAGTTAAATAAAAAAAATCAGGGTTTTAATTTTTTTGATAATTTTTATTTTAAAGCTCTTATTGAAACCTACAGATTGATGGCTATCCCATCCGTGCGTTTTGAAAAATGAAGAAGTTACAGCTTAATCAATTTACAGATATATTCGAAATTTCAAGTTCTCGTTGAAAGATAATCATTTAAACAGTAGAACTAACGTAACTACGTCAAAACGAATAAACACATGAAGAATCAAAGAGGTGTGCCAGTTGACTACCTACTGTTTACAACCAACGTACGTATATTCTACTTCTCATGGCAAAGGACCATGTGATGCACCCGGGAGTAATTTAAAACGAATGGCACGACGCGAAAGCTTGGCTAAACTACATGAACACCCAATCACAACTGCAACTGTATGAATGGGCAGAGCAGAGACGTCGAGATGCATTCACGACCATGTATTTTTGTTACGTGTCACAAGAAGAATATGAACGGGGTGTGACCGAGTGGAGTAGTGTTTATAAGGATACCAAAATGATTCCAGGCACACAGAAATACCATTCTTTCGTTCCGATTTCAGAAACCAGAAACCGTCACAAGACTGTATTCGAATGACGATGCACGTAGTACTCATACAATTTTCAAATTTTAGAATTATTCATGTACATGTAATAATTGTAGATATAGCAAGCAAATAAACAATTCATGGAAATATAAAAAATTGTGTTATAATTAAATATCCAAATATCTCAAGAACAGCTACTATTAGAAGAAAGGATATCATGAACAAATTTATTGCCTTTAATAAGAGCTTTAAAATAAAAATTATCAAAAAAAAAATCGAAACCCTGATTTATTTTAATTTAATTTTTTTGGTTCATTTTGAAATTATCGAGAAAAAATCAAAATTTTTTTTCAGTTTATATTTGTTTTGGAGTGCCCTATTGATTCCCTACAACTTCTTCCTGGACTTCATTTTTGTACGATTAACGGTTTCCGAATTACAACGAGAAGAACTTGATCATTTGCATGCACCCGTACACTGTTTTACCTGTAACTTCTTCATTTTTCAAAAGGCACGGATGGGATAGCCTTAAACCTTTAATTTTAATAACAGCTTTAAAATAAAAATTATCAAAAAAATTTAAAGCCTCGGTTTTAAATTTCAGTCGTGAGTCGGATTGACCTCTCCATCGGTTCAAAACTTATGGTTTGCCATACTGAAGCCGTGTGCAAAGTTTCATCCAAATCGGAGAAGGTCGATTCTGATTTTGTCACTTTTTCGTCTACTCATTCCTGGAATTGCTCAATTCTACAAACTATACAATTCATAACTATTTAACTTGTCAAATGATGCAACATTTCATTCGATCAGAATTTTACAGGCCCCGAGTGTAATTTGCACTCGGCTACCAAGTGCCACTGTTTGGATTTATATGTATTAATTATTCATTAAACAGATATGTGCTTCTGTGGCTCAGTCGATTAATTGGAGTGTTTTGTGATCTAATGTTTCTCGGTTCAAGTCGCGCTGTTGCTATCGATATTTTGGTTTTCTTTTCATTCGATTTCAAGCCATGTACTTTTCAAATCACACAATTTTACATGTTCTTGAATATGAATTTGTGTGAAATATGACGCTCCATTTATGTGCATCTTATAAAATGTAAAATGACAAGATTTTTTCGAACTATAAACGCTTATGTGCGCTTTTGTACAAAAATTTGTTTACCTCTAAGAAACCACTCATTGCCCTGCTTTTTCGGAACTAAAAGTCGGATATGGCGAACATTTAATAGAAATCTATGATTCTACCATTCTTGTGACAGTCGTTCTAGTAATCTCTGAGAGATCTTCGTGAGCTCTGTTTTGGAGTTTTTTACCGTTACTAAGAAGATTAGCTTATGTTAACTTATGAAAACACCCTCTTGAAGGTTCTCAAAACTCTGTAATTCCGAAACCGGAAGACGAATCCGTCCTATGATATGAGGAAATCAAATGTTTTTTTCCCTTTTAACACATAAAATATAGGATTATTTACTCAAGTGGCTAATTATTTTCTATGCGAATTCGGAAATTCGCTTCTTAGAAACAAGAGGTACTAAAGGCGCACCAAGAATTGTATACATGAAGAAGTTTGATGTTTTGTTTTTGATCTGGGCCCCTCCCGATACGAAATCCTGGGTACGGGCATTACTATTTGTTCCGGTCGATGCAGAATGGCCTGGCTAACCAGGACTTCTTCAATTATGATGAAGTCAAAAAATGAGTCGATTCGTAGTTTGTGACCAAATCGGTCGAATTTTGCAGAATTAATTGTCAGAAAGATGGGATAAAAGTAGTGGCTAGTGTTTAACAACACTTTCAATATGGTAAAAAAAGGAACAAACTTATTTATACCCCTAACAAAATCTGATCAATTCAAATTTTAACTAAAATTTTATTCATTGGGATTCACTGAAATAATGAAGTTTTCATTCAAGCGTCAAAACAAATTATTTTTTATCCATGCTTATTAACACTCTTCAGTTTGAAGGATCACCGCAGTAATAATAAATGTATAAATGATCCTTGAACTATGAACCTTTGTCTGTCTACTTCTTGAAAGCAAACAATAACATTCACTCGTTCTCATCGATTTCCTGAATCACTCACAGCAGCAACCCTCTTGACAGCCTTCAAGCAGATTTTTACAAGAAATTATGCTAATTTAAACAATAAAGTCAGTACACCTAAGCCCCGTCAGTTGACATTTATATCAATTTCTATCCGACCCTGCATCACTTGGAACTGAAACCGCCATTTCACCGCATGGGGTCACCAGCGGCGGCGGCAGCACAAAGCCAACCGATATCATCGAAAAGATACAGCATGCCAGCATCTTTGGCGTTGTTCGACACGAGCCCTCCCACCAACTTTCTCAGCCAGTCCCGACGGAAACGGAAGCAGGAAGGAAGCGTTTAAAAACTAACCAGGATGAGATTTCCTACTGCTGTTTCTTCGTTGGGGAAAGGTTCACAAACCAACAGACGTGAACATAGTATAACAAAGCTCAGACTGAAAGCAGTATTGCATACAAAACTAAAACTAGAAATTTAGTAGTAGTCTGTATGGTTGTCTATGGTATGTTCGAGATTAGTGGTGGTTTACTGCTACGAAGCACATTTTTCATTTGTTAACTCTAAAAATATCTTCATGTTTGGAAAAAAATTAAACACTCTATCATACTTCTGGACATTAATATAGTGAATAAACCATGGTTGACATTTTTATATTGCGCTCTCTCGAGCTATACAAGGATGCCTTTGGGTTCAAGGAGAACACGCGATCCTGGATGTACGGTATTAGCTGCAAATCCCTTTGAATAAATTACCCAGAATGGAAAACCACAGGAGTGCACAGTTATTGAAAATTTATAAATTTGTATCCAAGGAACATCCCTAAACGAAGCCACGGTACTATCAGTGCTCTAGAGGGGAAATAAAATTAAACGGTCAATTCAACTAGTAATCTTTGGAACCCACTGGGATATCATTTATAAAAGCAACAAAGAAATTTACCCCCCTCTCTCGACAAGGCAAACCTCAGCGTGAATGCGAAAATCCGGAAAACTTTTCTCCTTGCGCTAAATCTTCCCTATTTCATTGTGCTTTCCGGAACTGTTGACACAGGAATTAAGTGTGGCTCATGCGCTTCCGTAACAAACAAACAAACCGAAAAGAAACAGGGCACCTGCAGATCTGATAAGGATGGCGTGGAGGGTGGAAAATCCTCTCAAACAGTTCAAGATTCCCCAACACGAAGTGGTCAACTAGTCACGCGTCGGCAGTTGACGAAACAACTTCCTTCTGTTGCAACTAGGTCCCGGCACCTGTCGGCGGCGGTAGTGGAACTGGAAATCATCCGTGCAACAGAATGAGTGCGAGTGTTGATTCGATGAGTCTCGGGTTCGGCACGACTGCCATGTGGAGATTTTCCGAGGATCTACACGTCGCGTCACGTCGCTTCACATCCGTGCGGGTTTACCCTGGCAATCACTACAATCATCATCCGCATTCGCATCCGCATCGTACGGCACTGCCATTACTGTATGGAGGTACACATTGAACGGAATTTATTTAAATGAAAACGTACCCCCCCAAACCTAAGTGACTCACGCACCGTAATGACGAATGCCAACCGAATAAAAAACGGTTCTTGTGGTCGTCTGTAAATTATTATTGTCTACGATTATCTAAGCCGACTAGCAGACGGTTTAAGATTTTGGCGTCGTCGGGGTGGTAATGGCCAAATTTTACGCAAGTTTCAGAACAGCTTCACAGCGGCGGCAAACGTTTCTCACAATGCGAGATATTCCGAGAACGTTTGGATTGGATCGTGTATAAATTAAAGTGTTATATGATGTGGTTTCTAAGAAATTCCGTTGCCGCCTCTTCGCCTGTCTCACATTGACATGTTGTTATGTAAAACCAACAGCAGCTGGATTGGCCTTTTACGGTGACGGGCTGAAATCGCTCATCCTTCGTTTGTGGTTTACTTTGAGTGAATTCAAATTGAATCATTACCGACTGTATGGTACAGGACTCTACTACATAGAAGTGAATCGTGGGAATATATGACATATTGGTGTGATTTTAGTAATTCTTAAAAAATGATATTCAACTAATACTCATTGCTGTTCATTTAAAACGCATCATAATTCAGGAACTCAAACTGACTCATACCCAAGTTTATTTGATCGTTTATGGACTATAAAATTTGAATTGTACTCATAGTGAAGTTATATCTGTGACATTCCGACGGATTGTTTTACGTTGAATTTCTTTTCAAGGTCATACAATGTCCCATACGATCCATCGCAAAATTTCGGATAAGTAATCGTGAACCAGTGAACTTAGCAATAGTGTAATTTTGTTGACCCTTCGTAAAAAGCGCCGATAAACATTTGAAAACGACGGTAAAATACCATGGCAACAATTGAAGTTTGGAAACATTGCCATAGTTACTACGTGTGTAGACGCATGTTGATTTGTTTCAAAACACAAATAAACTGAAACTGATAGAAAATTTTTGGATGGCCAAAAATGGTTTGTTGATGTAGCAATACCGTTTTCAAAAAGAAGTTGATCTCATATGACCAAGACTACAACAACACGACAGTTTCCTAGATCGATAGACTTTCAGTAGTTTTTTCTTGATTGGCTTAAACCATATCTGACTGGTCGCCAAATAGTAGCAGTGTTACTTTTTAAAATTTATTATGAGCTGTGGAGTTTCTCAGGGAAGCAATTCGAGAATGGGATGTCGGAAATTTCGAATTACTCGATTATTTAGTAATTGAGTATAATTTTGAAACTAATCGATTGAAATTTATTCGATTATCTGGGTTATATTCGATTACTCGATTATTCATTCGATTATTACTATGGGATTTTTTTAATTATTCGATTAGCTCAATAATCGATTATTAGTTTTAAGTAAATCGATGAAATATTACCCGATTATCTGGGTTATTAATCGATTACTCGATTAATCGATCGATATTACGACATACCTATTCGAGATAGTTTCAACAATTGAAATTTATTGTAAAGATAAATGTATGAAGCAATTATTTCTCCCGGCAAGGGATCAAAAGTCGGAGTTCAACAGTCAAAAATCTGTAAGTGTTATACTCAACCAAGGGTGGTGAAAACGAACTCGTGAGACTTATTTTCTTCTATCGATTGAAGATGCAATCCATGAAATTCTTGTGAAGATAAAACTCGTCGGTATTCGTTACAAACAAACTCACTTAAAATACCATCGCTTGCACCGAGTTGAAAAGATGGTTCTCATCCCAAATAGCAAATATAGTTATTGAAATTTGAACATATTACTCAATTCTTGCATAATTGATATTCCTGTTGCACACCTAGAAAAAAAATCACATTTCCGTCTTCTGAGTGCGACATATACGAGCGTCATGAATAATTCAGTTCTGCAAGAGGCCGAACAAAAATTTGAGGTATTCTGGCATATTCTTAAGCGCTGAAACATGTAAATTCACACGTCTGCTTGAAAGGTGAGGTATGTTTGACACATATTTGAATCATTCCTGTAAAATTAAGTCACAATACGAATTACGTTGTTGTGAATTGTGTGGATCAGGGTCATTTCGCCAATTGCCATTTCGCCGAAAGTGTCATTTCACCGAATCGCCACTTCGCCAAATGCCATTTCGCTGAAAGCCATTTCGCCGAAAGGATCTTTTCACTGAATCCTGCAATTGTCTTAATATAGTGATTTTCACTGTCGACTAGAAAAGATGGCGATGCGATAAGATAGCGACAAAATGCCGCAAAGATAGCGAAACTGTCATTCGCATCGATTCAACCCCTTTGAGACCACAAGCCAGAAAAAAATATTTTTTCAATTGACCGTTACAATAACTATTTTTTTATTTATTATTAAGAAAACTTCAGTCATATTGAATTCATATTGATAATGCGTATGTAGCAGATTACGGCTACAACTTGCACGGATTTTTAAAGCGTGTGTTATTTATTTGACATAATGTACGATTCAGACGATCCGCCTCCTTCCGCCACCGTCACCGGAACGTCAGCTTCCGTCAACGCCTTGGTTTTCAAAACATCGTGCTTTAATCGATTGTGCTATTTGTCTACTCTAAAAAGTTGGTCGTCTTTGACAGATATACATTTGTTGATGCTTTCGATGAACAATGAAATAACAATTGTCGCTAAGGAATTTTACCAGTTGAAAATGCAATTGACCTCAATCCAACAGCCGATTAATTTTTCTTTTGGCTCTAATGCTAGTTAATCTCAGCTGACGTCGCCTCGGCGGCTTTGTGCCGAGCCATCAATTATACAATTATACTTACGGTGAAATGACCCTTTCGGCGAAACGACTTTTGGCGAAACGACTTTCTGCGAAACGGCTTTCGGCGAAATGATCCGCTCCCAAATTTTTCGTATGGGGATTTGCCTCACCCGTAAATTTCATAATTTTAAGCTGCGTGGATATGCGAAGAAAGATTTTTCAAATATATTAAAATCGATAGTACACAGATAAAAATATTTTGTGAATTTACATCTATTTTCATGCACATATTTAGAGCAGGTAATTAATCATAAAGTTACTTTACAATTCTGTAGGTTTCAATAGAATTTAATTGCAAACTAAGCGTTAATTGAAAGATACAGTTATATTCATTAAAAATTCAATGCAATCCAATTCAGTTTTGCATCGATGATGGTTTTCAATCAAAATCTCGATTCAACTCATTTCTATTACATGTTCCTATTGATTTACATGTCGTGTAAATTTCATTATTTCTTTCTGTGTACAACTTATCACTGTTAAGATACACAGCAGTGCAAAAAATCATTATTTAGCTACTTTTGAAACATCTGTAACAATTGTGCAGCAAATTATCAACTTTACTGTATTGTACTGGCAGTTACAGAAGTTTTGCAATTATATTTACGTCATATGGTTGAAAGGAAGTAACTGTAATAATAAGTTGTGCAAATTATAACAACCTGTTTTAGGTATGTCTCAATTCTCGAAAAACTCATAGTAAAAATGAAATTTACGCTTAACGTAAATTCAAGTGTGTCGTAATTTCTTTGGTGATGACACAATATTACGTCTATCAACATATAAAAAGAATTTTTGTGTCTGTATCGATGTAAACTTCAGGTAAACTAACTGTGAAGTTAATGATATGATTTAATATTTTCAATTGTAAATTTAAAAGAATTACGACGCTAATTTCATGAACGTCCATAAAGACGTAAATTTACTCTATGTTTTCTAACTGTGTACCTAACCTAACCTAACGATAAAAAGTGGCATTTTTAGTTCATAAATGTCAGTCTCAGAAGACGTAAATTTACGTATTTTTGCCTTTCTCATATAGAAAGGCTATGCAATCGCTGTGGAAACCGACTTTACAACCGAGGCCCAGAGAACCGAGTGTCATATACCATTCGACTCAGTTCGTCGAGATCACAAAATGTCTGTCTGTGTGTATGTGTGTGCGTGTATGTATGTATGTATGTATGTTTGTATGTGACAAATAATGTCACTCGATTTTTCCAGAAATGGCTGAACCGATTTGCACAAACTTAGATTCAAATGAAAGGCCTTATGACATTATACAATTTTCCTGAGTTTTATTTGGATCCGACTTCCGGTTCCGGAATTACAAGGAAATATGTGCAAATTTGTGAAAAAGTATGCAATCAATTTTCTCTGAAATTCATCAACCGATTTCCACAATCTACGAAGCAAATAAAAGGTCTTTAAAAAGTCCCCGAGAAGACGATCCAGATCCGACTTCCGGTTCCGGTATTACAGTGCGATTAATAAAAATTTTCAATTTCATTAATTTTTTTTCACAAGCGATGGCGAAACGAGGTGCACATTTTTAAAAAACTTACTGCTAAATTGATCTAGTTGGCAGATCTTGTTAGTTAGTAAGTATATAAAACTACTTTGGGACTACTAGTCCCCGGTTTTCGCTTCCGAAAGCACCGGTAATAGTGAAGAACATCTCCAAAAACTGAACTCCCGTCGAATCCTCAGCAACGGTTATGATTCAAATTAAAGCTCCCATTCCTTTAAATATACTGTGCAATTTCATCTTGATTCAACTTACGGTTCCGAAATTATAGGGCGAAGCGTGCCAAAACACTCAAATTCAAAATGACGATGCAAAACTGGTACGCGAGGGTACGTGCGACTTTGCTCCATTCACAGCGTGCTTTGTTCAATTTCGTATAGCGTGCAGGGTTGCCACATTTAAATTAATATTTTTGAGGTGAGAAACATGTAAATTTCTAATCTTTTTATTCAATTTGTACCTACTTGATATTGTTATTACAAGATCATGATAACGATGCCTTTCAATGAAAGTGTACTTATTGCTCTTCTCATATAGAAAGTTCATACAATCACTTGAAAAATTGACTAGTGGAAATTGACCCAAAAGGCTAAGTGTTCTACAGAATTCGACACAGTTCATCGAGCTGACTTTCGTAATACTAGTTCCAAGTTCCCGGTTCTAGAGGTAACGGAAGTAGTGTTCAAAATGTTTAAAACGAGGCTCACTCAATTTTCTCAGAGATGATTTGATCGAATTCCACAAACAGACTCAAATAAAAATTCCTATAATCTCATAGGTTACTGTTTAATTTCATCCGAATCCGATTTCCGGTTCCAGAACTATAGGGTAAAAAGTGTTTAATCATATAGTGCGACGATGCAAAATAAAGAAAAATTCTCATCAACTTGACATGAGTGTTTACAATGTGGAAAGGTTATGTTAGTTTATACTCAGAGAAAGTTGCTTATTTTATTCAAGATTGAAAAAAAGATTTCTTCACAAAATCTTCTGGTGATATTTTTGAAAATATAATTAATATGAGAAAGGAAGCATTACACCACTAGGTGAATTCTATACAATAAATACCATATATACTGGAAGGGTTTATCTTTCAGGCCAAAAAAAAAACGTTATTTCAAAACCATTCTTATTCAACAAACTGTTAATCTCAATGCCACATTGGAAAGTTCGAAAACAATCTTTTTCCAAAATTTTTAAACTCTTCTAAATAGCAGTTTGATGGAAATCTATTTGAAAATTTGTAACAATGATTTAAAATTATCATCTAGATATTTAGACCACATTCTGATGTTTCGCCTTGAAATATACTATTTTGTAATATTTGTTCAAAGGCGCCTGTTGAATTTGAACCTATCACATCAACACAATTGACCGATTATATTTAATATAAATCGACACTATTTCGTAGGGTTCTCGGAGTCTTTGTCAATACTCGGTTAAAACTTTACTTTGTTCAACCTTTTTGTAATTTTGTTAAACCTTGTTATAGAATTGTATAGCTCTAAAAATCAGTATGAGCTATCAGTGATCGGATAAAGTAATACTAACTCTCACTGAAAAATTTAAAAAAATGTTTTGTAAAAACGAAAAGTCTACGTAGACTTTTACTGGAGGGGGGGGGGGGGGGATATTTGAAAAGTCTACAAAAGTCTACGAAAGTCTACTTGGTTTATGAACGGTCCCTTATCAACAAGTGAAAATAAATTTGAAAATACCGCTACGTATATTGTTATGGTTATATCTCTGAGAAAATAAATAATCCTGATATACCTCTTAAGGCTGTGAACCATTTCGTGAGTAACTTTAACTTTTGTTTGAAATCTGACACTTGAGTGGTTATTTGGTGTGGAGTAGCTAAATTTAACTAAAACAGCGGCCCATTTCAAAATTTGACGAACGGAAAGTTATTTGGGTTTATTTTCCAATGGAAATAATTTCATCTAAAAAATTAATATTAGAATTTTCATTGCAAGATTTTTTTCAGTGTCAAAAATAACTATCAGGGTTATTTTTGACAAAATCAAATTAACCCCTCGAGTGTCAGATTTTAACCAAAAGTTAAAATTAACCGCGAAATGGTTCACAGCCCAAATAGCGTTTTCGTTTTCGACAGTGGCAACGCCGGTGTAGGGCAGAAAAGGATGACTTGTTTTACAATTAAATTGGAGTGAGTGCTACATTAAACAGATGCAGCGCTTAAAACAAAAATAGCCATGAGCTTCATGCGTTCATCGATTTCTACCTATATTTGAATGTGCAGAGCGTTCGGTTTTTATTTTCAGAACAAAACAAAAATTTGACAAATTATCAATAAATACATGAATTCTTTTGAATCACAATATAATCTTTTCGTCAGGGGATAGCCATCTTTAATATTTTCTTTGTTTTTGTATTCTTTGCAGAGCCATACCAACTGTTGAATGCAGCATCACATCGACTGGTGGCGCAAGGTTTGTATTGGATTTAGATAATTTCCGTGATCCGCTCTCTCATCATCACTGCATGTTTTGGTCCTCGTAAGTCAAGGTAGCGGATCTGATGTGCGAGGGCAAAATATTCAGTGTGTTTCTTCGTCATTTGATGGCAACCTTTTCTTAACTTACCCTACTCATCATAGCAACTTCCACGAACACACAGAGCGAGTATATAATCTCTCAGCGTGTTATCTTCCCTTTTCCGACCATGACTGCTCTTTATACTTGCTCATTCTTCTTCCTCTTATTATTATAGGTGGGCAGATCCAACTGTGGCAGTTTCTTCTCGAACTGCTCGCTGATTCGTCGAACGAACGCTTCATTCACTGGGAGGGAACAAATGGGGAGTTCAAGCTCATCGATCCAGACGAGGTGGCACGCCGATGGGGAGAGCGGAAGGCGAAACCAAACATGAACTACGACAAGCTGAGTCGGGCGCTAAGGTAAGAGAATCATTCGAATCATTTTTGGTGGGAAATGGTGCGTTGATTTTATTTTGATTGTATAATTTATTTCTAGCATCGAATAGTAGAGAAAATATACAGATACTGAAAGAGATTTATTATGTTTAACATACAGAATTCAGAACAAAGACATTTTTGTATTGAATTCTTCGATTGCAGTATTAAATTAATTAAAACCCTTTTTTCAATCCACTGAATTGTGTAATGATGCCTGTCTCATATTACTTATATTTTCAAAAATATCACCTACAAGATTCTGTCAAGAAATTTTTTTTCAAGCTTGGATAAAAACTATAAACCATTTCAATTTGTAAACAGTTGTGACAAGTTAATAAGAATGTTTCCTTATTTTGCATCGTCGCACTAAATGATGGTTTGAAATGTCAGACACTCTTTACCCTATAGTTTCGAAACCAGAAATCGGATCCTGATGAAACTCAACAGCAGCTATGATCAGGCGCGTACCCAGGATTTGGTTTCGGGAGGGGCCCAGAATGAAAAAATAATCTTACTGAACATTGCTCAAGTAGACAATTTCCGGTGCCCCATTTACCGGCGTTTTTAACAGACACCTTAAACTTTTACACTAGAACTATCATTATTAGATATTTAAATAAAATTTTGAGACTATGACCGAGAGAATGTCGTTGTATTACATTTCTTAACGTTTACTGTCATGCCATTTCAGTCCCACATGTTTAAGACCTTCTGAATGTCCTTTCTAGAGCATAAAATCAACAAGACTTGTGATGGATTTTGAGAAGTGGTCCGAGATATATCTCTTAATTCGATTCGTGGAGAACGAAAAGCATCTTTGTAGGTCATATTAGTTGATGGCCATACAAACTTACTTTAGCTATACAGGTTTCGGTATCAGGTTCCGGAAGTAGCGGTCTAAAATTCCAAAACGAAACTCTCATCGATTTCTCAGAGATGACTTTAGGTTTGGGAATAGATAACAGTTCGAGGAGGCCAAATCAGGCGAACAAGGTGGATGGGAGCACTAAACCGTTGATTTTAGCTATGGTAGCGATGCTCCTGTGCTTCATGTAAGGTCCTTTCACAGCGATGTCGGTCTTTAATCAATTTAGTACTCCAAAGGCATACTATGACTTCCAGGCACTCGTGTCACGACGACTTCAGTCCATTGTCGGGTAATCATTTATTTCTCTGGCGTATGATAATGGATCCAGCCAAACATGTACTCGAAGTGCACTTGCGCTCGTATTTTTAGTCCTAAACAAGTATGTGCGAGATCCAGCGGCAGGATATCTCTCTAATTTGCTCAGCTATGGTAAGCTCGCACACATTTTCTTTCCAGTCATCCAGAACAATTAAGTGTCTTATTATTATTGTCGTTTATTTTGCCCCGTATATAATTTCCATTTTATTTATTTTTGACACAGTTCGCACTGTTTTTTGTTGTTGTTTCTGTTTCTATGATACCATAGACCCTTTCTTTTGAGCCTAAGTTTGTGAAAATCGATCAAATCATCTCTGCGAAAATTGAGTGTTTTGTTTTAGAGTTTTTAACCACTATTTACCGTACTTCCTGAACCGGGAACTGGAAATCGATATAGCCGAAGTTGATTCGTTTAGTAAGTAACTAATATAGTCTACAAATTAAAGCTGTTTTGAGCCAAATCTAGCAGAATTTTACCCTTTTTTGCATCGTCGCTCTAAATGACAATGTGCAATTTTAAACACACTTTACCCTATGAAAGGATGATGAAATTCAACAGCAACATATGTGAAACTCGGTCAAGCCATCTTTGAGAAAAATGAGTTTGAATTATTTGACACATACTCACATACATTCACACACACAGATAGCTCGATGAACTGTGTCGAATGGTATAGGACACTTTGGCCTCCGGCCTTTTTACTACTCAATTTTTCAAGTGATTTTATAACTATAACTACTAGAAAATCAAAAAGTATAGTTTTATGGAGTAGAATTGTTATCGTGATTTTGTAATAATACTAACAAGTGGGTACAAATTAAATAAAAGAGAATATCAAGGATGGTAAACGCTTGAAATGCTCCCATCTGACGATTTATCTATATTAACGAAATTATTTCAGCGTAATCCTTTATGTTTTCTAAACTTTCTTCTGACAAGACAGAAAGATGGTGGCCTTGGTCATAATGAAAACCTCATAATGAAAACCTCTAAATGAAACCTCTCTGTCATTTTCACAATCGATTCAATGACTTTTTCTTTTCGCTGCGCTTTAATTTCTTATCATTTTCATATACAGATTTTCAATACATAATTTTTCTCTCCCGTCTGTGCCGATCCTGCACGCTATACGAAATCGAAAAAAACACGCTGCGAACGAAGCAAAGGGGAAGGTCTTTTCTTCTTCCTTACCAGCACATACCGATGTGCACCGGTTTTTCCTTTCTCATATAAAAAGGTTATGGAATCATTTGAAAAACTGACTAGTAAAAATTCATAGTGTCATATACCATTCGACTCAGATCATCGAGCTGAGCAATGGCTGAGTGTGTATGTATGTGTGTACATGTATGTGCCAAATAATTTCACTAGGTTTTCTCGGAGATGGCTGAACCTATTTTGACAAATTTAGATTCAAATGAAAGGTATTACGCTCTCATTCTTAATTTCATCCGGATCCGATTTCCTGATCCGAAGTTGTATGGTGAAGTGTGTTAAATATTGTACACCGTCACTTAAACCTGCGAAACAAAAACCGTAAAAAATTTTCTAAACTGGACTCAAAACCGATATTCCCAATCTTAGGGTCAAATGGAAGGTCTTATGGTCCTACCAAAAATTACTGCATATTTTCGGATATAACAAAAATTTAAATCGTCGTTTAGAGTACGATAGCAAAATCGTATAAAAACTTCAAAATTTGATTAAAAACTAGTAGAGTTTGTACGTCATGTTAGTTAGTGACCGTAGTTGGTGCTGGAAGTACAGATAATAGTGAACCCACCTCGTTCTCTATATTATACTAGTTAATGCACAAACAACCCATTGGTTTCTTTCAAAAATCGAAAAGAAACATTTTGAATAGAATACCACAGTATTATATATGAAAAAGGCATAATTACACCACTAAGTGGAATAAAACAGGTTTTCACCGTCATTTTGTATGACGGTTAGAAAATTTTGACACTCATCGTCATATAATTAAGGAACCGCAAGTCGAATCTGGATGATAGCTCTAATTTAAATCATGGTTTGTGAAAATCGGTTTAACCGCTACTGAGAAATCGAAGTGAGCTCCGTTTTCGAAGCAGTGTAAGGGACCATAAGAACCTTCATTTGAATCTGTGTTTGTGAAAATCGGTTCAGCCATCTCTGAGAAAATTGAGCATTATTTATCACATACACGCAGACATTTTGTGATCTCGACGAACTGAGTCGAATGGTATATAACACTCGGTCCTCCGGGCCTCAGTTCAAAAATCGGTTTTCACAGTGATTGCACAGCCTTTCTATAAGAGAAATGTAAAAACATGCCTATGTAAAACATACATAACTTATTTAGTTTTCCTTGCGTTTCGCCTTCGACTCGAAAGTTTAAAAAAAATTGTGCGCTCCTACCGAGTTGCCAGCATACATTTTATTATTTTGATGAGAAGTTTTATCACATTAATCTATCGTATGGGTTGGACATTACATGAATTCCAATGAAAAAAAGGAAAGTCCTGGCATTACATTCCTTTTGTTAAATTTGGCCTTTCTGTTTCAACAGACTTCGCAGCCGATTCTTAGTGTACAGAATCATTGCATGGCTTGTACTATGGATCCTACTGACACTAAGAATCCTTCCAGGTCGGGGCTCGAACATACGACAACTGGCTTGTAAGACCAGCGTCCTATGGCGTCGTGGATTCCAATGAACAATGAAAAAATATTCAACTTTCACAAAGATTGAATGTCTGTTTGTTTGGCAGCCTTGTCGAGCCAATTTTATTTCTCTCTCCTTTTTTAGAATGCTATCAGGAAACCAAAGCGAAAAAAATGGCGGATTCATTGAAACTGACTTTGTTACACAGAAAAATACAAGACTTCGCATCTAAACTAAATTATCTAGACTTTGTCACGGTAGATTTATAATACAAGCCTTCAAAGTCGAGATATTCGATGGACAAGTAGAGGAATGCATTTCCGAGCGTTCCAATTTTCAGCAGTTCTTCGGTCAGAAAAAATACAACACGACCGCTAAACTCAATGAATCATTCTGAAAATTTCACAGAATATTCTCAATTAAATTTCGAAGACATTGTCAGGTGGGTTTTTCTATATCCTGCACGGTTTCCAAGAAAATTTAATTTGAAACGGGAATAGCAATAAAATAAATAGCAATAGCAAAAAAACTACCACTTTACGGTACTGTCCTCAGCCCTTAAGGTTAACTATTACAAAAAATCCACTATAAAAAGTTGGTCGTCTTTGGGGCAGATATACATTTGTTGATGCTTTCAATGAACAATGAAATAACTCTTGTCGATAAGGAATTTTATAAGTTGAAACTGACCTCAACCCACCAGCCGATCATGTGTGGCTCTAATGCTAGTTAATTTCAATACAGCAGACAGCAAAGCGGTTAAAACAACTGTCCAATATTCTGGCAGATATGCCAGATGAAATTTTGGGCGTCTGTGTACTAGAAATGCTCCTATGCGCGCTCAATATTTAAAAGTATGCCGAGAAAAACAAAACAAAAACCCTACAGTAGTAGCAAAAGCTATTAAACTGGACAGTTTTTATAAAAACTGAAAAAAAGTATTCTTAATTGCAAAGCCTGCTAACAAACGAAATAGCAAATTTACATACCAATCTGTAAACCTGGCATCTGTGGTTCTGACGCTCATTATTTCGCTATTCTGAGACGATTCCGTCGCATTCTATGTCCAGCTGAAAACCACTATAATCTAAAATCTAAATTCGCCATTAGTGGCGAATTGGCGAAAAAACTCTACCATAGCTTTACACTGTCACCATATGTTCACGCTGAATAAAATAGTCAAAAACCTTTTCTCATATCAATCATATTCTCATATATAATACTGTGGTATACTATTAAAAATATTTCGATTCTTAAAATAAACCAAAGAGATTGTTTGTGCATTAACTGATATAACCTACAGAATGAAACAGTTCTCTGACATCGATGAGAAAACGAAGTGAGTTCCACTATTGTAGGTATTTCGGGCACTAGAACCCATGGCCATCAACTAACATGATTTTAATTGCAACCGAACAATATGCTTAATTTTCGGTAGGAGCATAAGATCATTCATTTGAACCTAAGATTAGGAATACCGGACTAAGTGTAAAAGTAAGTGAGACCCTTGTTTGAGTGTATGACTATTATCTGCCGTCGTTATTCGAAAACCGGGAATACTTTCGAGACCAATTTAGAAAACTATTTACTTTTTTCGTTTCGACTCATCAAGTGACGGTACACAATTTTTAACACACTTTGCCCTATCATTCCGGAACCGAAAGTCGGATCCGGATGAAATATAAGAATTCCGTGTAGAACCATGAGACCTTTCATTTGAATCTAAGTTGGTCAACATCGACTAAGTCATTTTCGAGAAAAACAGTTCAGTTCAGCGTTTAATAAAATGATTATTTGTTGTTAGCTTCGTGACTCGTATTTTCAATATACGTCAAACTGGTTACTCGTGAGATTGTTAGCATTTTTACGATTACAATTTATTTTCTTCCTCCATTCTAAGAGTATGGATCATCCTGCGAATTATTTGAACTTTTAGTTAAAATTTGACAGTCGGGCAGTTATTTTTTATCGAGTAGTTAAATTTATCTAAAACTGTGGCCTGTGACTGTGACGTTTTGTCGGTTACGTCATATATACCATCATATCACCGGAACCAAAAGTCACAGCCATTTGATCTTCGAACTTGATCTATGGCCTAACAATAGTTTTTAAACGAGCCTAAGCTTGTTTAAATCGGTTTAGCCATATCTGAGAAAATTGCGCGGTAAAAAAACAACGCGTTTTGTCAGTTACGTCACTTATACCATCATATCTCCGGAACCAAAAGTCACAGCCATTTGATCTTCGAACTTGATCAATGACCCGACAGTAGCTTTCAAACGAGCCTAAGTTTGTTAAAATCTGTTCAGCCATCTCTGAGAAAATTGAGCGGTAAAATTATCTTCGAAAAGTGCACTCACATACACACACACATACACACACAGACATTTTCCAATCTCGTCGAACTGAGTCGAATGGTCTCCGAAGCTCCGTTCGAAAGTCGGTTTTCCAGCAATTCTAATACCTTTCTCTAGAGAAAGGCAAAAAGTCATAAAAAACTTTTGTGTTGATTTTCACGCAAGTAAAAAATTTGTTTTAAGCGCAGTAGAAAGTACAAGCGTTTGTTTGCTTTGGTATTCGGTACAAAAAGAACGTGATGCTATTACACACACATGACATTTGTCGGAATGACGCTATCTGTTCTCTGTCAAAAGTTACGGTGAGACAGAGATGCCATTTATACAGATTTATCTGTATTATACAGATTTTTACATGCGCATACAGATTTAATACAGAGTACAAATTTCTTACAGATTTCTTAAATTTAATACAGATTTATACAGATTTCACCAAAAGTATTAAGGAAAACATTAAACTATCTATTAGTATTTGAGCTATCTATTAGTATTTGATTGCAATGACGAGATAAACGTTTAGGAATCAACGTACAAATCACTTTTCAAAATATATATTTTTTGTGCAGATATTTAATGAAGAACACTGAAATCCATTTATATTAAAATTTGTAACTAAATTGAACTTAAAAGGTAGACAAGTCTTGGCATCATGAAACATTATTGCCAGACTGACAGTTGTATTACCTGACTCGACGTTGCATATTGGGTTTTGGAAATCCATCTCAACTTATGAAGTGAACATTTTCAAATTAGACAAGTATATGGCACCATAATTCAATTGTTGTTGATAGGAAAAAACTATAAAATTTCGTCGATGAATATAATATAAGATATGAAATTTAATCTACCACTCTATAACCATAATCTATTGGAATAACACCTTTTAACATAATTGTATTGTAGAAATTTCATTTTATTAGCGAATACAGATAAATACAGATATTTTATACGAATCAATACAGATTTTCTATGAAAATATCTGGCATCTCTGCGGTGAGATGCCGGCAACCGAACATCTTCCCCTACCAAATATTACGAATTTCTGAGAGATGGTATATCTTTTTCGTATGAAATTGCTTTACTATTGAGAATAACTTGGCGAAAAAATGATGCAGTGTTTACACAATCGCGAATCATCTCACCGAACAGCATGCATTCCAACGGCATTCGAATTGATTCATCATTTTTCCGTTACTAGACCAACATTCCTTACCTGGGAATCATTATGTTACTGAAAAGTCGACCACCTGACTTTTATGGCTTGTGTGCCTACGAAACGCACAAACTCATAACAGCCACGCGCTTCCGTAGTAACTGACCACGAGAAATTTACTCGCGCCCAAAGAGGAGGCTGTAAAAATATGTGAAGAATGCGAAAGGTGAATCATCCGAATGTTATGCTACTAACCCGTTCACTCTCCGTTGCTATGCCATGGGAAATCTGTTGCGGTTTTGTGTTTTTGTTTTATGCTGTTCTGAATTATCTTCTTTCTCCTTTCAGATATTATTACGACAAAAACATTATGACCAAAGTTCACGGCAAACGTTACGCGTACAAATTCGACTTTCACGGACTGATGGCTGCTTGCCAGGCACAAGCGCAGCTCACCGAACCTGGCGCCAGCTGTATGATCTCACCAAGTTACAATAAATACTCATCGCACGTGGATCCCTACAGCACAAATTTTTCAAATAACCCAAACGACAGCAGCCCGATAAGCTATGGAACGGCAACCAGCCCGGAATCGATCTCCAACGCATCATCTTCATCGCCTACCTCCGTAACTCCTGGCTGTAGCGGAAAAACAACGATGGTTCCCTATTGGCCACCATACGCTGCCTACTCCATGCCGTCGGTACCTCAAACAACTACTGCAAATTCTATTGCAGACATTGTTCCTGTTACGTCGTCAGCATCATCAGCAACGACGACTGCTACAACACCGGATGATGTTACGGCATCATATGACTCACTTGACCAATAGGACTAGTCTGTTGGACTTCCGCTACTATTGAATAAAGGCTCATGATGCTAGAATTTACAAACAAAAAAAAACGGGGCCCCTAAGATGCTAATGCGGTGTATAAAATATTTGAACGTTTGTTGGTCCTTTAATGCGCATTAATTCGGTTAAGTGTTTAGTGATTGTAGGCAACAAGTAAATAAAGACGTACAATAATAATGATAAAAAAATCAACATGACAATTCTACTCCTGGAAATAAATGTAAAATTTTTCAACACAATTGTCGTTCTTAAACGAAAGTGCGTCATGCTTAGTTGATGACAATGCGACAATATGACATCTACGTGTGCTGTGATAATGTAAAGTATGTTTTCACGCACAGCATCATCGACGACACGACCTGCCACTCGTTTTTTGAAACTGTATCGCAAATTTAACTACCTCTCAGTAACTGGTAATGTCAAAATGAAATCTCTCGAAATTTTATTGAAACTGGCAACACAGGTTGGCCAATTATTGATTTTAAATAACAGTTACCAAAACCTTGGTTACTGCATATTGAAGACTTGAAGAATGTAAACAAAATAAACTACTTCAAGTTGAAGATCTTATATCGCGGCAAATTACAAGTTCTGCAGCATCGTCACGCGTAAGAGCAGTGGATCGATTAGTTCAGCTGGGACTTGAACATACGAAAAATGTCTTGTAAGACCGGCGCTATCAGGTTGTCGTAGGTGACCAAAATCTTTTGTTTATTTGTTTATTTTATTTTGTTTATTTTATTTGTTTATTTGGAGCAGGGAAAAGCCCACTGGAGCTGAGCATCACCAAATTTTAGCTCTCTCTCCAGCAGGCATAAAACCTCTCATCTTTTGTACCAACAGATTATAATTATCCAAATGATACATTCCCTTAAATTACATTGGTTACTACTACACACAGCACCATTCTTATCTCTAATACTAATACTAATACTAATACAATACTAATAGCTAGTGAGACAAAAATCTTAGAAACAAATTCTTTATGCTGTTATGAGTTAAGTGAAAATCGAAAGCATTTGAGCAACGATTAAATAGACGGCACATACTAACGAAAGGCTCGTTGTGACCGTAATTGGTTCTAGCGGAAGGAAGACGGAGAAAAGTATGAGTTCGAAGAACACGACGGCGAATATTGAAGTCTAGTGAGCGTAAGAGTTCAGAACAATCGATTCGAGATTGAAGCAGATCTTATGTTGGATGGCTTCTATACGCTGAATATCATTTTGATAATAAGGTGACCAAACAACAGCTGCGTATTCGAGTGTAGAACGAACCAGAGCACAATATAGCGCTTTTAGGCAATGTATATTCTCGAAGCATCTCTTAACACGAAAAATAAATCCGAGTAACTTAGAAGCTTTGTTGATTGTGTAATCCACATGCTGCTTGAAGTTCATTTTTGAATCCAGGATAACTCCTAAGTTTTTAACGAACGATTCTCTTTTAAGAACGGTTTGTGAAATAGAGTAGTCGAATTTTACCACTGAGTGTTTTCGTGTGAACGACATAATTGAACATTTCGAGTCGTTTATAGTCATTCTATTTACTCTGCACCAATTTGTAAAGATGTCTAATTGTGACTGCAGAAATATAGCATCATTGGTAGTTTTGATTAGATGGAAGAGTTTGAAATCGTCAGCAAAGGATAATTTCCTGCATTTCAGCAAAGTATTTAAGTCATTTAAGTAGAGCAAAAATATGAATGGTCCTAGATGACTACCCTGTGGAATTCCGGAGCTGACTGCAAACGGTGATGTAAAGCAGTCACCAATTTTCACTGACAAAGAAGAAAAGAACCATTAAAACCAAGTCTACTTAGTTTGGAAATGGTAATCTGATGATTAATCTCATCAAAAGCCGCAGAAAAATCGGTGTATATGGCATCTACTTGTAGTCGTGCTTGTAAGGATTGAATGATAAACGAAGTATATGATACAAGATTTGTAGATCGTCTCGGCATAAAACCGTGTTGGCTCTTGGTAGGCGCGTACCCAGAAAAAAATTTCGGGGGGTGTTTCAGAACATGTTGATCAATTTCCATACAAATGGAACTTTTTATATAATTATTCGAAATTTTTTTATTGTGGAGTCGTTTGTTGAAAATTATTCATTTTATTTTTTACTTATTTGAAAAAAAGAGTTTACATAATATCATACTTTTTTGAGTTTCGGAGGGGGTTTGAACCCCTAAAACACCCCCCTGTATACGCGCCTGCTCTTGGATATATAATTTGAGCAGTTATGCGTAATAAAGTCCAAGACAATCCGTTCGAATAATTTCGATACTGCACATAACGCCGCTATTCCTCGGTAATTGGAAATTTCGTTTCTGCGTCCTTTTTTAAAAACTGGGAAGATGTATGATTCTTTCCATAAGTCGGAGAAAATTCCTTCTCTTAAGGAGTTGTTGAATAATATCGATAATGGAACTAGCAGACTGCTAGAAAATTTTTTCAGTAAAACAGATGAAATGCAGTCTGGACCCACACTGAAAGATGATTTCAGCTTAGAACATGTTTTGCGCACTACAGCCGTCGTAATGTTGGGATGAGGACCTATGGGAGTAAGCAGATGAACGTTACGGGACAGAAAAACACAGGAAGGAAAGAGGAACGTTACGAGACAGAGAAAACACTGCTGAAGTGCTTGCGGAAGAGATCACAAATAGCAGGTGATGATGTTCCTTGAACACCATCGAGTGACATGTGAGTTGGGAATCCCGTTTCTTTACGCTGTTCATTAACGTAGTGCCAAAAGTTTTTTGGGTTTGTCCTAAGACCAGTGTTGGTGATTGCCGAAAATTTCACAGAAGCTGCTATATTGCTATCTATATTGTATACAACATTTTCAATCCGGTAGAAGATGCTACAAGAACTCGAGTCTCTCAATGCATGAACCGGGAGAGAATTTTTCTACATTCCTTCGCTCCACTTCATACTCTGAGTATTTCTCGGCCCTTAAAAAAAATTGCAGTCTGATAATGATCGCCGCTGTGTGGAACTTACCAAGAGAGAATCGCAAGTTGACAATTATCGCAGAAAATCGAATCGATGATTCGACTTGATGATTCTCATACTAGGTTGCAATATTTCAAAACCCTTGTGTGGAGCATTCACATACATTTTCATAGACACAACTAATACAAAGATTATATGCACATAGTTAGAATAAGCGGCAATAGTAAAATGATTCTATCGCAATTATCAACTGCCTGTATAGAATCGGATCGCGAAACGAGAATAAGCGACCGTTTGTTGCTTCAGAGAAGATCCCCACAGCGGCGTGCCAACCTTTGATTCTCAGAAATATCATCGAGAGAAATTCGCTCTCGCACTGGTGTCGATTCTATGTTAAATGAGCCATGCCGGGTTTTTGTTGTTGCGATGATTTTCAACTCTTTTTGATGGCACTGATTCAATCGTTGAAGAGTTGCCAGCGAACGTTCATTGATACGATAAAAGCCATCCTTGCCTAAGACTACTCTGTATCCGATGTTGATATGCTTGGTAGAGAGTCTTATTCAACCGTTTATAGCGATGATTTAGGTACGAATATTGCAATCTGAGATGGAGTGAAGGATTTTTGGTCCACTTTTTCAAAGCGGATCGCTTAGCACATTTAAAGCCTTTCAGGGTGGAATTCGACCAAGGTGGATGTAGTGCTTCACGTTGTGTCTTTTTCGGTATGTACTGGTCAATGGCGTATAAAATAATGTGTGTCCAAGTCGATACTGCAGAATTACAGTCGCTGTTTGATAGTAGAGACATCCAGTCCAATGATGAGAGAAAAGTGTCCATTGCAATGTAATCTCCTTTTTTGAAATCATAGTAGATTGATTCAACGATGTTTTTAAAAGTAACAGTTGGTTGGTCACGAATATTGATTAGAAGAGGAGGATGATGGTTACAAACTTTGACCAGTTTAGTTGGAGCGCTGATTAGAGTAAGAGAATCGGAAAATTCCTGGCTGGCAAAACAAAGGTCAAGCAGCGGTGTACTGGATACTTTTGTCGGTATCACATAGCGTTCCAACATTCGTCGATGTTTGTTAAATAATTTATCATAATCAGACTTCAGATCAAATCTATGACGACTGTCTGCTATGTAAACGAGTTTCAAAACTGCAAAAGTCATTGGACCGTTATAACGCGTTAGTGCGAATTCTTTCATCAATCTGACCATCGAAATTTAGTATCGTAATACGAATGATAAAGCTGAGTCGATCTGGTATACCAGTACTGTGAATTTTACAACTATTAATCGAAAACGGAATCACCCAGAACGGTGCACTTCTTACCTGTATGGTTGTTCGTGATAAAATGTGAGAAGCTGTTCTTTTATAATTCGATTGACCTGTTGCAGTCATACCCACCTCAATTGGTCATGGCATGCTATGCATTGATTATTATGAATTCGTTTGTACCCACACAAGTACTATTCTACGAGATGCAAGTAATTCGTTTGCAGCCAATCAAAAATACTTAAATATTTGAGCTTTATTTTTAAATCCATTCCAGAATCACACATCTTATGCAGGTACGAATAGACTTATAAGCAGAACTAAAATTTATTCTTTTATAATGACTTTCTAAATATTCGTCAAATTTATATGTATATTCGCCACTGCTGATTTTCTTCCAAATCATTCGACCTCAATTGCTAATCAACGTACATGTAAAGCAATACGCTTTCATATTTTGGACATTCGAAAAATTCCATTACTTCGCAAAACGGATGAAAATTTGATGAACCTGAGACACTTGAGAAGCACGGGTTCTTAGGGTATGGGATCTGATCAGATTCTTTGAATAATTTGATACTAATCATGAATGAGTTTCATGACTACAATACAGGTAGAGCTCCATACACACACAGACATTTTGCGATTCCGACGATCTGATTCAAGTGTTATGAAACTTGAATATGAAACTTGGCCTTCCGGACGTCGGTTCAAAGGACAATTTTCACAGTGATTACATAGGCTTTCTTTGTGAGAATGACAAAAAGTGCATTCAAAAATTCATTTATCAATTCAATAAGTTAATCTTGTGTAGGATTGGCCTCTCTATATGTGAAAAAAAAATGGTTCGTCACATTTTTGAAATTGGTCTGCAACGAAACTTACTAAATTGTGTTCACAATTGCATTGCATAAATTACAAACTACTAGTTGTGTTTAATTGAATTACTTTCACTTTCCATACAATGAGGTTCGATCGTCCGTTCAAATGAAACTTTCATTTCTTCTAGAACAATAGTCTTATTGTTCTAGATACTTTTTTTTATTCAAGGTAACTGTTTTTCTGCCTTCTGAAGCAAAAATAGTTGTTCCTCGGCTTCATTAGGGAAGACATAGCGCTGCTAACCAAGGATGTCGTTCAGGTAGAGTTGAACTTCACATTTACAAGTGGTTCAAGAGAAACTGCTAGTGTAACAGATATCTTATAATCATAGATCGAGCTCGATTCAATCCTGGGTTTCGTCAAGTAGTTGTCTAATACCGCATATCGTGATTCCTATGTGCCAACACGTGGCGACTGAAAGTACAAGGCCACTGGAATCCGTTACCCTCCAACAGTTTTTCGCTAGCATGCCGTCAATTTCAGATCAAGATCACATCAATTAAGAGTTAATACGGATTACCATGTTGCTGTTTTCATGCTGCAAACAAATAGACCCATCAGTGTCCCGTTGGAGTGCCAGCAAAACAAATTATGAAACCAAACTGTTCCTATATTCAAAAGACCTGTAGGTGCTAAAGCGTGCAGTTTAGAGAAAAAAAAACCGTTGTGACAATGTAATCGACAAGTATATTGCGCACCCGGCGGTGACGGTGGTCAATTGCTCATATGAATTTAATGTTCTCGCAGTCAGTCGGCAGCGGCGGATGATTATGCAATATAAATCTCGGGTGGAGCAGGGGATACACAGCGATACTGGCTCTATTAGATTATGGTCGGTCCGCTAAGTGGACAAAGTATCAGTGCCGTAAATCAATTAGGTTAATGCCGGCATCCGTGTGTAAGCCCATCCTTTGTCCCGCAGCTAGCTTTCTTCATTCGAATCGATCGCATCTTGACAATTGGTGATATTTCTAGTTGATAGTATTTAGGAAACGACAGTGTTGATCTTTGAACGATAGTTTTACTCATATTACCCTACCTCTTTTGAGTTTTGTTTCATATATTTTTTTTGTTTTCCTCAGCATTTAAATCCAGACCAATCAAACCGAATGAAATTTCTTATGCTTACCGAATGATCTATAATTCAAGAGACCAATCTATTTGAAAATTATGTAAAGTCTTGCATTGTTGTGACGTTAGAACACATTCATAAACAGCCATAAATATACTATCTCGAACCGAAATTCTTACGAAAATACTCAAATCATGGATTACAAAATTAATTTAAAAAAACCTTTTTTAATCCACCTAGTGGTGAAATGATGTCTTTTTCATGTAACTCATGTTTTCATAAATATCACTGAGGGATTCTTCAGAAAACTTTTATTTAAATCTTGCATGAGATATCCCTTAGTAATATTTATGAAAAATGAGTTAAATGGGAAAGACATCAGCACAAAACAAAAAATCAGAAAAGAAATGTGACGATGTTTTTTTTGTATTTAAGGAGCCTTGTTTCAATCTTCAATCTTTATTTTGTTTCTATGCGAAATATACTTTCGAGACTAATTCTTCGAGTATTTTGGATGTTTTAAAAGAAACTTTATTGTTCCTACTGACAACACAACTGTTTCCGAAATATGCCAAAAAAATGTTTTTTGTCAGTTATTTAGATTTTAATTTCCAGCAAAATTGCAATGATCAGAAAAATATGTTTATAACAGAATTTTTGGATACGTTTTAGCTCACTTACACAGGTTCATTCAACCCTTGTTTGCAGGTATTCAGATTGTAAGTTAGAATAAGAATTCAAATTCCGTACCTTAGTTCTAGAGCTCACTTTTAATATAATATAATCACTAGTAATAAAGAAAAGCGTCTTGAATACTTCACTGCACTGTACTAATAATTACTACACTCCCTGACTTTTAATCAGAGATCCCAGGTGAAAATGTCAAATATCTTCAGGCAGGGTTGAAAAGGTCTTTAATCGTTAAAAAGCTTAAAAAGGCAAACTTCACGCAATTGGTCTAGCGATTAGAAAAAAAAACCTGTTTTAATCCACCTAGTGGTGTAATGATGCCTTTCTCATATCAATCAGACTATCATATATAATACTGTGGTATTCTTGAAAATATTTTTCTTCGATTCTTAAAAGAATAATCGAAATAGATTTGTTTGACCGTCAACTGATAAAATATGTCAATTGGAAAAGATTTGAGGTCGATTTAGAAAACTTTTTACGGTTTGTCGCTCTTTTCAGTGATGGTATAAAATTTTTAACACACTTTACCCTATATTTCCGGATCCGGAAGTCGGATCCTGATGAAATCCAGGAATTAAGTATGGGACCATAGGACCTTTCATTTGAACCTAAGTTTGTGAAAATCGGTCGCGCCATCTATGAGAAAAGTTAGAACACATATTTTCATTTTTTTGCACATTTTACCATTTTTTTTTAAAGTTAGTGCAAAAACCGTTACATATACACATACGCACACACACAAACACACACACATACACACACATACATTTTGCGTACTCGACGAACTGAGTCGAATGGTATATGACACTCGGCCCTCCGGGCCGAGGTTCAAACGTCGGTTTTCACAGTGATTGCATAACCTTTCTATATGAGAAAGGCAAAAAAAAAATTTTCTTCGATTCTTAAAAGAATAATCGAAATCGGTTTGTTTGACCGTCTACTGATAAAAACCATCAAATTGGAAAAGATTTGAGGTCGATTTAGAAAATTTTTCAAAGTTTTTCCCCATTTTCAGTGATGGTGTACAATTTTCAACACACTTTACCCTATATTTCCGGATCCGGAAGTCGGATCCGCATGAAATTCAGGAATAACGTATGGGACTACAGGACCTTTCATTTGAACCTAAGTTTGTAAAAATCGGTCGCGCCATCTTTGAGAAAAGTTAAAACACAATTTTCTTTTTTTTGCACATTTTACCCCATAACTCTCGAACCGGAAGTCGGATCCAAATAATATTCAGGAATTTTGTATGGGACCTCAAGACCTTTCATTTGAATCTAAGTTTGTGAAAATCGATTCAGCCATCTCTGAGAAAAGTTAGTGCACTTATTTTCACAATTTTTTGCACATTTTACCCCATAATTCCGGAACCGGAAGTCGGATCCAAATAATATTCAGGAATTTTGTATGGGACCACAAGACCTTTCATTTGAGTCTAAGTTTGTGAAAATCGGTTCAGCCATCTCCGAGAAAAGTTAGTGCAAAAAAACGTTACATACACACATACGCACATACACACACATACACACACATACACACACACATACACACACAAACATTTTGCGTACTCGACGAACTGAGTCGAATGGTATATGACACTCGGCCCTCCGGGCCGAGGTTCAAAAGTCGGTTTTCACAGTGATTGCATAACCTTTCTATATGAGAAAGGCAAAACTGAGGTGAATTCAAAAGCCTGCAAATTTCGACAAACGTCTGCAACTAAAACATGTCTTTAGCTTATTTTAGAAATATGCAGATTTACAGACAAATCTCTGCGTTCAACTTACAGAGTTTGACAGTCGTTCCTGCAATCAGGCAAATTGAGTAGTGAAAACCATAAGGCAAATCTTATGATACATACAAAATCATCAAAATCAGCATTTCATAAGATTAATATGAAAAGTATACCTCTGCAATATACATCTCATCTATCACTATTATAGTTTTCATACGAACATTTTATGAATTCCACAGTATATGAGAGAAGTTATGTTTGTCATAGAAGTTTCGCACAATGTTCTCGAAAATTCTGTATGAACACCAAAGGTGTTTAGTTGGAATTCCAATTTTCGCGACTTCATAAGGCGGTCTTTTGATTCGTATACGAAATTCTTGTCGCTACAAACCAAACGAGATCATCATGAAATTCCATATATTTTTTGTCTGAGTGTGCTTGCTCTTCGTTCCATTGGCGCAGGGACTTTTCGACTACTCCTCGATGGTGGCACCATCAACTGGCGGGAGAAGCCACCCATCTGACACCGGTATGTGAGCACCAGCCATTTGAAAGTATACCGATTACGTTGAGCCCCTCGCGTTTCGAGCCCCAAACACTGCGATGTTTTGATACTCATCGCGACTCTCAAATTGTAAAAATTATCTCCACTTGATGTCCCAAAACACTGGCTGCTGTATTTTAGGTAAACCGACAAGTTATTGTGAGAGAGTCGACCCAAAATTCACTAATTTTCATGCACTAAACAAGGTAAACGCGTAAAACAAATGTATTACTGTTTGTTTATTTGCGTCGCAATCAGCTGATTTTGAAGTTCCGATTTTTATCTCATCAAGATGGCGTCGTGACAGGAGGCCGCATCACTCAAATTCATAATAAGTGCACGTACTCTAAACTTGAGTTACCACATATCTACTCATTTTTGCGTTAAGGGACGAAATTGTCAAAACTTGAGTAATTTTTACTCAAAATAAGAAAATAATATTTTGTTCAAAATTTGAGTTCCTTGCTCTCAAAATGAAGAAACTGTTCTTCGTTAATTTTCAAATACAAAGTTATTCTTCTTGCTTTTGAATGCGCAAAGTAGTGATTCAAAACCGTTTCCTTTTGAACGGTTTGGAGTACAAATTGAATTGTTTTGATATCCTTATGTTGCGCTTTTCACTAAGCATAATTGAAACCAAAAAACATCTATGATTGACGTTCATTCATGTTTTTAAAACCGGATCTAGAAACGGCAATGGAAAACGACGTATTCTTGCATTCTTTATTTCGATAAGAAAATTCCGAGAATGAAAACGCACTGAACTGCAAGAAGTAATTTTTTCACTCAAATGTTTAAAAACTCAACGCTTACTCTATAATGTATGAATAAATGCGAGAGAACTCATGGCAACGAGTTTATTTTACTCAAATCCATACTCAAATTTTGACATATTGTTCCAGTTTATGAATTTGAGTAATCGCAACTCAAACCATGAGTTATGTTCGAAGAGCGTGTTCGCAACCGTAGTCGCAGCCTACTCTACTGTGCTTCGCACGTCTCAATTGTCTGTCACGGCTAGTCACAACTAGAGTGCCTATAACCAGAGTGACGACATCTCATCCGTAATTTTGGCAACAATTCCAAACATTCCATTAGCTTTACATTGAATTGACAGGTCGTTTGCTCGTTTGGAACTGGGAGCTGTCATTCCAAATGAACAGCTGTCGCCACTCTGATTATAGTCACTCTAGTCACAACCTATGACACGACCCTGTGGCCAGCGTTGCCAGGTCATCATTTTCACGAATTTTTTTTCCAGAATTATCGTTCAACAAAATAAATTCAAATGTTTTGCATGATTAAAAGCATCATTCGAACAACATTTTGTAATTTTTTCGATGAAAAGTATTGAGAAATAAGTCGGTGAAGAGGTATTTTTGAGAACGCTTCTTAAAAATCATGATTTGCGGTGTCCACAGTATCTCAGCGCACGCTAATCAGAAGTGAACAAATGAATGCAGCATAGTTAGAGTAGAAGTTTTTCTAGACCCCAACGTTTCTGTTTGATTTTCTTTTTAATTTTTAAATTTTTGGTGGTTGTTCAAAGTGAAAACGAAAAAATTCGCCATTTTGTAGCTATTAAACCTCCCCAAAATAACAAACAACGAAAAAGAAAACGTTGAGGTCTGGTTTTTTATATTTAGAAAGTGTGTGCAAAATTTGAAAAAAATTGGTGCAGTAGTTTTTGAATGACGATGGACACGGACTTTCAAAACCTGCTTTCGAGAAAAACGCGTTTAAAGTTTTTTGTCTATAAAATCAATGGAAACAATTAATTACTCCAAGGAGCCCGTAAAGATCATATTTTTTCTTTTTAATTTATTATAACGAAACATTTCAAGAATGTTTTGTCAAGTTTTGAAGTCAATCGAAGTAGAAATCTTGGGCCTGTGCGCCGAGCTCTTACGTCTTCGTAGAATGAGATAGTCATAGATAAATTCTTCAAATGTTTTACTATAAGAAAATATAACGAAAATATTAAATGATTTTTCAATTTGTTAGACCCTACCCGCCCCTTAAGATCTACTTGCTGCTCAGTCAACTGCGCAGGCTAGAACGAATTAAATATATCACGTGTTTTAAAGCTACCCAGTAGGTAAGGTAACGCAGAAATGAAATGCCGCTTACTATTTCAAGATCGTCCTCGAGAGTACGAGAAAGGCAAGAACAAATTTACTGTAGGTGATCGTTCTAAATGATTTGCACTTGGGGCAAATAGTGTGATGAAAAGCATCATAAACGGTGAGATTTTCGGTAAGCAACCGCTTTCGCACAATAAAAAAAAACGTTGTTTTTACGCGATTTGGCTTCATGCCACTACTCCAAAATTGTGCAGGAGTTATATACCCATTAAACTTCTTATGGGACATGATGAAGTTCGAAAGGAACGTCGAAACCTATGTTTTCCTGATTAAAGTCAAACTCCCGTTAGGCTGTAACACTGCGAGAATGTGTAGATAACGACTCCTCAGAATTATGCCGAAGAATGAATGGCTAAGAATAGAAGTATTCGGGGTGCTTTATTTTCAGCTCATTTTGTGGGATCGTCGTATAACATACGGCTTATATTGTCCAACAATGCAAAGGGAATCGTGTATCGTTTATGATGGGGTCCGACTAGCACTAACTGCAGTACTGAGCTGCAATCAGTGTTCGTACCGAACAGAAGCACCCTAATCAACATAAATGTAGCAAATATGTTTTTTATCATGAATGGTTGTGCGTATTGCTGCCATAGAGCCGAATTATAAAAACTAGCTCCCGGAGGTCAATCAGCTTCAGTTCTCGCGTGGAAGCCATTCGGATAAGTTCCCAGTTCAGTACGGAAGTGTTGCAGTTGGATAAAGTGTTTAATGATAAGAGTGCAGGCAACGGCTACAGCACATTGTACCAGTAAAGTTAGAGAAATCAGTTACTTAAATAAAACATAAAAATGGGCAAAGGTTACACGTTGACCTTAGCAGTGATCATATGCCTTGTGAAGTGCTGCTACACGAATGATGCCTGTAAGTCTGCTGATAAATTTACATAATCGAAACCAAAAGTTGTCACTTCTGTCAGAGAGTAGTTTAATGCATGAATAGTAGATGTTGGATAGTGCGGTGCAAATTTGAAAATAACAAACCGGATGTTCAATTGGATCGTTAAATTTGTGCCAAAATATAAGCATGAAACGCTAACAAAATAACAATGCACTTTGTATCCGTGAGTAACAATGATTGAATATTCATGCTTCTAGAAGAAGATTATCAAGCAACGGATGTGTCGTCAAGTCCGATTTGAAAAATCAACCAAAGTGGCAAATAATGGATCATAAAAAAAAGTAATGATAACATCCATCATGTGACTAGCGGCACATGCTAAAGGGAAACTAAATTATGTGGCTTGCAGAAAGTGCAGTTTTGTGTGATCTCATGATCTCCTGATATGAAAAACAGGGTAAAGCGAGGTCAAATCGATAATAACAGACCGCGCTAGTGTGAATTTGAAATGGACCTGACAGATGCTGATAAGAGTGACGGAAGGATTTTTTTTTTCTTTCTATCCGGTGGATGATATCTACTAATGTGCTGCGCGAATGATGATGTATCACCGGCTTTTTTACAAACAATAAAATATTAAGCAATAAAATCTGTGAACCTAATGTTTGCTCCTTCGCTCTTCTTCTGCAGCCGACGTAAAGCCATTGACTGGTCAGACCTGGGCTGATAAATTGAAGAAAGATTTGTTGGCCAACTATGATCGAAACATTAGACCGGCTCAGCACTATAACGTAACCAACGTTGACATCAAGTAAGTATGGCGATTGAGTGCTGCCCAAACGAATATACAGTATATTTACATGGTATCTTTTTGTTTTCTTTTTGCTCATTTTTCTTCAAGCATGACTATCACACATGTGGACATCGATGAGGAAACCTCAATTTTCTCTGTATATGGTTGGGTAAAAATGGTGAGCTGCAATTGAAAATCCGTATTTATATTATATCTGTAGATGTACAGAATATAAAAAAACCTTTTACTTTTTAATTAGTCAAAATTTATACCGGTGATCAAATTACCGCAACGTTTTTCTTGAAAATATTAGACCCGTATTTTCTTTCATGTTGACATTAGGAAGACTATTTTCATGGTAGATCAGAAAATCGATTTTTTTCGATTTTTTGGAACACTAGCAGTGTTCCAAAGTTTCAGTTTCAGAATTTTATTCCTGAATTCAGCTTAAATTTTATTATTTCTGAATTCAGTTTCAAAATATAATTCCTTAATTCAGTTTCAGAGTTTAGAACTTGAATGCTAAAACTAAATCCCGAATTTTGGTTCTGCAATTACTTTTTGGAACTGAATTCAGTTTCTTAATTCTGGTTCGGAATTTATGCTCAGAATTCCGAATTCAGAATTCTAGAACTAGATTCGGATCCTGTATTCTGAAAATGAATTCAGTTCCAAAATTCAGAAGTTTGTGGAGTGCATATCGTATCAGTATATAAGTGAATAATATTTTACCATTCCTAATGAGTTTTTGAAGGAATTATTGATACTTTTTGTCCACGGTTGGCTAGTAGATATCAATATTATATATTGAAGAAATCTTAAATTCGTTTTATGGATATTCTTTCAAATCGCTATACAATTTGTATTTTCGAGACGGGTTTTACAAGTAAGTTATTAAAATTAACGTCATAGTAATTCCCAATTTAAATTTATGGCGTTTTCGTTTTTAATTTGCACTACACCGGTGCAGTGCTACACTGAGGCATAAATAAACGAACAAAAATGACGAAAACATAAACAGTAACCATTGACTACAATACACGATTCCATTGCACAGAGCTACACCAAACTTTTGATGAGTGCTACACCAGTGGTATCGGTGCAGAAAAAGTGTAGCACTGGTGTAGTGCAATTGGTAAAAACGAACGGTTTCAGTGCAGCTTTCGCTACACCAGTGTAGTGCAATTTAAAAACGAAAACGACATTAGAAATCATATCAGGTGTACAACTTTGCTTCCGCCGTTTTTTTTTTCAAAATTAAAACCTTGATTACGAAAAAGTGCTTATAGATGTATTATTCAAAGTATTGTCCGTCGCTAGCGACAACTTTCTCCCATCTTTCCGGCAATTTTCGGATCCAGGCTCGAAAAAAGGAGTCCTCTTTTGACGCTATCCATGGAGCAATCCATTTTTCCAACTCTTCGAAGGATTGAAAATGTTGATTTCAAGCCCAGGGCCTTGAGACGTTTTAAAATGGCTTGATGACTCACTCCCAATGATTCGGCAAGCTCTTCTTGTGTTTGACACGAATCTTCATCAAGCAATGCTTCTTGTTGTTCATCTTCGACATCGAAATCACCATTTTTAAAACGTTGAAACCACTCCCGACACGTTCTTTTACTCAGAGCAGCATCACCGGAAGTTTCTGAAAGCATTCGATGCGCTTCAGTTGCATTTTTTTTCGAATTGTAACAGAAAAGTAACAATTTGTAACAGAAAAGTAAAACTTCCCGCAAATGGCGAGAATTGGGCACATAAACAGACATTTTCGAGCGTGAATAATACGAAAACAAGAACAACTGTCACTGAAACGGCGATGACAATTCGTTAGGCACTGTACACACTCACTTTAAAGGCATTGTCATTTATGTATTTTGACCAGCTTCAGCCGGTACAGCCACAGGAAGCAAAGTTGTAGATGGCTAAAAACGTAGGTTTTGCAATTTATGAATGAATTTGAACATTGTACGTTTAATTCTATCTGTTTTGTACCCTACACAATCCCGTATTATCCTGCTTTCGTGTGTTCCGTCTTATAATTCTACCGTTACTATTTTGCAAGTGACGCATTGAAAGTTTGCAAAACTCACAGAATCAATTAACTAGAACGTGTGATTATCGATATTCGAAAGTGAGAAAAACGTGTGTCAGTTTTAATCAAGTTATTATAGACGTAGAAACAGTTCTAAATAGCTGTAATCATTCTTTTTCTCAAATTAATGACGCCAGAACTATTGTGGCTGATGTCATTAAAAATACTTAATTGAAAAATCCACAAAATATAGGTGATAAAGAACTAGTAAAACAATTGCGGGAAAAGCATTATGTTAAGGCTGATAAGGGAAATAAAGTGGTAATTATGAACAAAGAAGATTATGACAATCTGATAACACAAAAAATCAATGACGGCCCTTATGAGAACAAATAGCCGACCCCCTTCCAGAAATTATCAAAAAAGTAGATAAAACTCTTCATGAATGCAATCCAAACTCTTTATCCAAAATCAAAGGACTACCAAAGGTTCATAAACCTGGTAACGAAATAAGGGAAACGATTTCTTCAGTGGGAGCCCCAACTCAAAAAATCTCCAAATGGCTAGTAAAAGAATTCCAATCTATACCAAAAAAAAATCTTCAGTAAATCAGTTCCCAACACACAGGTATTCGCTATTCAATTTCAAAGCTCAGGCGGAATTGAAGATGACGAAATGATGGTATCTTTCGATGTAACCTCCTTATTCCCAAGTGTCCCGGTGAAGGACTCAATCAATCTGTTGGAAGACTAACTCGGCTTTGCACGGATTTTTTTCAAATTCAGTGGTGAATTTTATAAACAATTACAAGGGGCATCCTCGTTTATATGTGAATTATTTGTGGCAAACCTCGGAGAACTTTAAAAAAAAAACAGGGATTATTGACTAATCGCTTGTGGAGATACGTTGATGATATATTTTGCATCATCAAACGCAACGACTTATCAAACTTCTTAGAAATAATCAATAATTTACATAAAAATATTATTTTATCAATGAGGAATAGAAAGAAAATACCTTATGATAATAAAAGAACCGGAATTTTATTAAAAAACGCAAAATTTCAATTTTTAATAAATTTCTTTACTCTCCTCCTGCGGCAACACATGCATGCCAACGCTTGATCCAATTTTCCATACAAGTTTTATGGGCTGCCGAAGGTATGGCCTTTAGTTCACGCAGCGACTTCTCTTTTATGGTCTCTATGGTTTCAAAACGCGTTCCCCGCAATAGCAATTTGAGTCTGGGGAAGAGGAAAAAGTCACACGGGGCCATATCTGGAGAGTACGGTGCTTGGTTGATGATATTGGTTGAGTTTTTGACCAAAAACTGCGACACAACCAAGCCGGCGCATTATCGTGGTGTTCAGCTTTTTTGGCACAAGCCGAGAAGCGACGCGTTTCAAACCCAAAACATCAGTTAAAATGTGTTCGGCTGATCCATAAGAGATGCCCAACAACACAGCAATCTCTCTAATCGGTACAGAACGATTTTGCAACACGATTTGCTTCGCCAATTCAATGTTTTCTTCAGTAATAGATGTTGTTGGGCGGTCAGGGATCTCATCATGATCCAAGTTTGTACGACCACCTTTGAAGCGTTTATACCACTCGTATGCTTGCTTTTTTCCTAGACACGATTCACCAAAGGCCTTTTCTAACATTTTCAACGTTTCGGAACACTTAAATCCATTTGCAACACAAAATTTGATGCACGCACGTTGTTTCAAATTTTCATCCATTATAAAAATCGCCACACGAAAATTTTTCAACTTCTTTGTATAGACGCCAAACAAAAACTAATCGTACGATATGCGACAGAATGTGTATAAAAGTGTTGCCAACGTTGAGAGAATAAAAGTTTACCGATTGGACAAGCGCGGGAATTTTAAAATGAAAATTCCGGTTCTTTTTTTATCATAAGGTAGTTTACCTTTATAGATATCCTCATTGTCAGGAAGGCAAAATCCATAGCTTTCGAAATATATAGGAAGCCGGACCAATACGGACCGTGTCATACCAAATATTTCTAACTATTCCCACCAACACAAAATGGCAGCATTTTACCATATGATTCACAGAATGCTATCCTTGCCCCTTAGAAAAGATGCTGCAATTAAAGAGAAATTGAAAACTTTACTAAGTTCTACAAAATATCCAACAGATAAATTGAAAAAATCTGGGGATTACAAAATCTGGTCTTGTCATTGCGATAAAATATACATCGGACAAACAAAGAGAACACTAGACATTCGTTTCAAGGAACACATCTCAGAAATAGCGAAAGCATACAAGTAATTGGAAAAGGGACTACCACATCACTTCAAGTCAAAAAGTAGCAGAGCATACCTTTTTTGAAGATTATGAACTCACTACCAATGACATTAAAATTTTAAGACAAATTCCCAATCCATGGAAATTAGAAATATTCAAAAATAACTCCACGTCTTCAATAAACCGATACCAAGGGAATAGATCTTCCTGGCTTTTAAGTTACTACCTACACACAGGGGACAAACAAACATATACCGTTTTCGTTGATTGATCAGAGCAGCCCGAGAGCTGACCCAGAGTCGCCCAAACAACTTCTGATGTGTTTGTTTTAGCAACCTGGGGTCGCTCTAGATCGGACTCCATTCGCGTAGTTTCGCTCTGAAAATTTTCTCGGGTCGCAACACGCATCCATGCGAGTTTATTTATTTTTTCATTTTTTCATGAGTTGTTGTTTAGGGCGCGTACCACGTGTTCGTTTTACTCGGAGTCAGACTCGCCCGCGTCTAGGTTCAAAAAGTTTTGTCGTGAATACGACTTACTTTACTATAAGGCGCCTTTTCAAAATTAGCCATATGGAAGAATGGGCAGAGCTTAATCGTGAATATCTCGACTTGTATTAAGGGCAGCAACATAATTCTTTCGCCATTTCATCAAAAATATGATCAGGAATTTAGGATATCATTTTGAACAGATAACAACAAACAACTCAAAAATGAAGATTCCTAAAACTTTGAAAACAACGCGGAAAACTCTTTACTTTTGCTTGGCTTTTTCGCGCAAGGACGACGAGTTTGAGGTAGTCAGGCACATATTTGAATGCATATAATGCGATTATTTCATCTTGTGTGTTGGGTGGAAGCAGACGTCGTGAGAATGATTTATCATTTGCTTTCCGGTCGTCGAGGGAGCGATATCATCAACCAACAGTGACGGAGAGTGCACTTTCTGCGTGGTTAAAACCTCAAACGCTCAGGTAGCAACTCTCATTCGCTTTCCGGTCTTCAAGCCTAGACTCTGAGTCTGCTCTTAGTTCTAAATTTGGTTCTTGAACTCAGGTCCAGTTCCTTATTCCAGAATTCTTCTGTTTGATTCTTTTTAGAATTATAATAATACTTCCAAAGAATTATGTGACATTTTACTATACTCTATGCAACCCATTTTGGTAGTCTTGGCGAGAAATCGTCTTCAAGCTTCAGAGCTTTTTTCCGGAATATGGGTTTAGAATTCAGAGCCTGCGTGCTGAACTGGATTCTGGAAAAAGATTCCGGAACTGATTTCAGTTTCGAAATTGTAGTCTACTAAAATTCAACTGAATTCCTTACCTTACTATGGGGCGCCTTTTCAAAATTTACCCTGTACAAGATTTTCGTGATTAAATTTTCAACAGCGTGAAAAACCCTAAAAAATAATTGAAAAACAAAGTTTTCTAGAACTTTTGAAAAAAATTTATCACGCTTGCTTGCCTTTTTCGCATCCGGACGACGGTTTTGAGGTAGTCAGGCACATATCAGAATCTACCGAACAAATAGAAATGGAAATCTTTGAATAAAGACTGTTCATTTGCTACAGACGAAACTGGATGTCGAGGTGAGGTTCTCCCACCAACATCAGTAAGAACAAACCAAGTATAAAGCGTGAAAGTCTCATTTAGACTTCGGTCGTCAGGAGGAGCAGTCGGCAATGAAAGTTGACCTTTTGCGTGGTGTAAAGCCTCAAACGCTCAGGTCACAGAGCCAGTTTTCAGGATAATTTGATAAGCTTTGTGCAATTTTCGCAGTGCAAAATTCACAACAGTGTTTAATATCTTAGAGAATTACACAATTTGGCCCTTCTGAATGCCAGAAATTTATCTCGTACGGCATTTAGATAACTTTTTTCACTGAAATATTTAGATCCGAAACGAAATGATTGACATCAAAATTCTGTATAGTTCTATTTAGAACAATAATTGTATACCCAAAAAATTATGCGAAATTATCTTCACTATACTGTATACGGCCCATTTTTCAACCAGTTGAAGTTTGTAGTAAAACTTTCTGCTGATTTGCTATATAAAATGCATAGCACCGACTTAGAAGCCATTAATGAAGGTTTCTTTCAGAACCACCATTATTTTATCATTAAGAACTACACTATATATTTCGTAATATTTAATTGAGTGTCAGAACGATTAATGTAACTAATCTGTACTTTAGTTTAGGAGTATCGTTTCAAATTCTAGTAGTGAAAAAGAGGAAAGCTTGCACAATGCACACAATCGATCAACTAATTGATATTCGAAAGTATAAAGAAAGAGTGTCAGTTTTATTCGTATTCACGACATCCAGTTATGTCTCTGACATTACACATCCGTACTTTTTTTTAGTTTTGAGCCCAGTTTTGAACAAAGTTATGGTTTAAAAATTACCGGAAGTCGGTTCTGGATGAAATTCAGGAGGTTTATATAAAATTTCATGTGAAAATCGGTCTCGCCATCTCTTACGAAAGAGAGAAAATAATTTGAAATTACAATGTATGCTCTAGTCACCGAGTAATTCCTGAACGGAAAGTCTGATCAATATGAAATTCAGGAATTGTCTATTGCATCTGATGACCTTTTATTTGAATCAGTTCAGCCATCTCCGAGAAAAGTGAGTGTATAAAAATGTTACATATTGATACACAGTGAAATGTTACATACTTAAACACAGTAGCGGAATAGAGTAACCAGTAAAACCCTAAAGTAGTAAAACCCTTAAAAAAAACTGATAACTAAAAGCGGCATGTGAGTAGAAACCCAGTGCAAATATTCTTGAAAAGTTTTTCTTACGCCCGATGCCAGATGGTCTCGAGCCCGGTTCTGTCCGGAGATGGGTGATAGGTACTATTCAATCTATGTTATAAAAGTCCCACAAGCTGAAGGTGTGAGCTCTGATCCAAAAATTGCTCCGTTAGTTCTTTGTTTGAAGACGCGCGAAACTCAAAATTCAACCTACGTCTACACAACGATCAAGTGAGTGCCTTTGATGTTATTGCGTAAGAAGCATGTAAGCCAATGCATGTTGTCAATTCTATGAAAGGCATGATCTATCTCTCACATTTATTTTAAGTCGCAGGTTAAAAACGATTCCTAACATTTCCTCATTTCTAGCACTGGTTAGACAAACGATTGATTTGGGAACCCTCGGACTACGGTGGCCTGCAAACGTTTATTGTACCAAGCTACTACCTGTGGGATCCTGAGTTAAGTATCCATTCGACGACACTGGAAACGGCTGGCACAACTTTCTACGCGTCCACCAACATTCGAGTAGATAACCGAGGAAACCATAGCTGCACGGTGAGGGTAAACCTGAAAACATTCTGTGAGATGAACTTCCGCAGGTGGCCCTTCGATACACAGCATTGTTCGGTTGTATTGGGAAAATCGGTTACCCGGGAAGAAGAGACTGTCCAAATGAATGTGCTGCCAGGGGAAATAGTAAGAACTGATCGAAAAAGAACTGAAAGAAGCTGTGAAACATTGTGCGTTTTTATTCTATTAAAGGTGCGATCGAGCCAAAACAATCCTAGCTGGAAAGTGATTGACATGCTAATTGAAAGATATGATAATCCGATGGAAGAGGATCGTGGATCGTTCACCGGTGTTCAGTATGGGATTATAGCTCAACGGAAAGTAAAGATATTTCATAGTACGGTCATCGTTCCGGCTGTCGTTTGCATTCTCATGACACTGATCAATTTCTGGCTACCACCAAAGGCCACTGAAAAAGTATTATTGCACTGTATAAATGCAGCTATATTATGTGCATTCTTACTTTACTTTACGATGCATCTACCGCTGCTGGCTACTAGAACACCGTTAGTAGGTTAGGCATTTGAAAATTACGTTGAATTGCAAAATAACACTTCTTTCACAAACACATTTTTCAGTACTATTTTTCAGCAACAGTTTATACTTGACTGCATTCTGTATGGTTATGTCGGTCATCACGATGAACATGGCTAAATCTAAACATCGGAAGCCTGTGCATCCGTTTGTCAAAAGCTTCCTAACTCTTCCCGGTATTAGTATTTTAGTTTGGTCAGGATCTAATATAAGGGTAAAAAGTCTGCACACAACAATTATGCAGCAGAACAACTCATTACTAATTTTGTACTACAGGAAATTACTGAAGATGAAGACTGGAACGAAGAATTGAAAACGGACTCCTTGGCAGTGGAGTCGAGTTCTTCGGCGGAAGAAACGACAAATGAAAATAGAAATCAAATAGACTGGATAAAATTCGCAGTAGCTTTGGAACGACTTTGCTTCATCGTTTACGTATTTCTCTACAGTGTTATGTCGGCTTGCTACTTGAACTAGTTATTATACATATATTGACTACCGAATCTATTACATAAACAATAATAAAATATTGACATGATTGTACTCTTTTAATGAACTATTTTTTACAATTCTGCGAAATTCATTTATGATAATTACAACTCTCAGGTTTGGACAGACGAAAAGCTCAAGTGGTCCCCAGCCGATTACGGAAACTTGGATTTAATCCGTACTAACCCGGACAGTGTTTGGAAGCCAGATCTGGTATTGTACAACAATGCCCGAGGATCGGATAATCTGCATTATGGCAAAACCAACGTACTTATCTACAATAACGGACAAGTACTGTGGGTCCCCCCAACCGATTACCACGGGTTCTGTGAGCTGAATCTACGATTGTGGCCGTTTGACTACCAGACGTGTATGTTGAAGATCGGATCATGGACATACGATGGCTTTAAGCTTAATCTTACCGGCAGTGGAACCCCCGAGGTAAACCACCCCCAAATACGTGCATGTTTGATCAACCCACTTCATATTTTCGTATTCTAGATCAATATTAATGTACCGAACAATGAATGGAGCATCCGGAAGGTCACAACCGAACGCCACATTGTCTATTACGCGTGCTGTACGGAGCCTTACCACGACGTCCAGTACAATGTCACACTACAGCGCCATTCATCGACGCACAAAGCGATCGTGATTAGTCCGGCGTTCGTAATTATGTTACTGGCGCTATCCGTCTTTTGGCTTCCATCACACTGTAGTGAAAAAATTGTTCTCAACGGAGTCATTATCCTAATTGTGACAGTGTTTCTGGTCTACTTTGCCCAACAACTACCGGCTATGTCAGGGAACACACCGCTCATTGGTATAATCAAAGCAATCCATTCGTTTTATGACGCCCCTTTAAACTTTTACTTTCAGTAAATTTCTTCAGCACCACCCTGTACCTAGTGGCTATCAGTACCATTATATCGGTCATTGTGCTTAGAATTACACGTACGAAACACTTTCAACCTGTTCCGAAGTTCCTGAAAAATCAAGTAGATGGATGTCTGGGATCAGTTCTGGGTGTTAATAGTAGCAGTGGCACTCTGCCTTCCGACGAAGACAAAGAATCGGCCGGAGGCGAAAACATCGGCGATCCAAAACAACGTGACTGGTGTCGAGTGGCGGCCTTGATCGATCGATTGTTTTTCGTTATCTATTTAATTATTTTCATCATCTCAATAATATATTACAGTCTCTAGAGATGATATACACGTGTGTTCAGCAATCTTTCCGAAGTTTTCGCTAGTGTTATAATTTAATGTTACCTCGCTTTGTTATCATTGATAAATTTACGATTGAGCAAATATATACGATAATTTTGTATATTTGATTGTCTGTTCATTGAGCTTTGCATTCGACTTAAGGTTCTATTTAACCATTGTTGGAAAATGCAAAAGTTTTTTTTTTGCTGCTGCTAGATGACACATCAAGCGAAAATAGACGGGTGGGTAATGCCAAAGACATAACTGGATGTCGTGAATACGAAAACAACTGACATATTCCTTAACACTTCCGAATATCAATTAGTTGATCAATTGTATGAATTATGCAAGCATTCCCCTTTTCCACATTTTTCGCAAAAACAAAGAAGGCTTCACTTGATCTCGATTACTGTGAATTTCACACAGAGAAAAGTGCAAAAATCTAACCAAACTGTTCTAGATTTGCACTAAACTGAGCATATTTCCTTTCGATTTGCGAACAACAAATCCTAATAGTTCTTTAGAAAACTTTTAGAGCCATGAGAACGGCTGATTTTGTGTAATGCTCTCCACCGTTGCTTTTTCGCCAATGCGAATGACTGGCAGCTGCGACGTCATCGCTCTTGTCGGAAGCGAAACTAGCTTTGCAAACGACACAAAATACATCTGCTCGCAGTGGCGATAGAATCCAAACTGATCCAATTTTTCTTGAGAGGCTTGTTTTTACCAGATTTCGTTTGTAGCTTTTTCACTAATGGGCGGTCCTAACGGCTATAAAAATAGCAGCATATAGAATTTTAATTTCGATATTTCATTTCGGATTTGCGTATCATTGAAAGAAACTATCAGGATGCTCTACGGGATTCATTCCTGCCTTTCAGAAGGACCAAATTGTGGGACTCACTACGATATCAAACACTGTTCGGAACATTTTCTAGAACGATACAGATATTTTATTCTCTTCCCCAGAACGCGTTCTGATTGGCTGGTGTTGACATGGGTCGAATGAGACAGGGTTTTCAATAGTGTTCTATTGAAATACTTCAATGCTTTTTCTTTACACGCTTAAGTTGAAAAATTTCGATTCTATTGGTAGTTAGATTATATAAATCCTTTCACAAATCACTGAGCTATGAGCTTTAAAAATACGAGAAAGGCAAACGCGCCGTATGAATTATCCTCTTTGATACTCGTTTATACCAAACATTTCAGAAAAGTTTAATTTTGAATTGTTTGAGATTAACAACACAACTGAATATTTTATCATAAAATTGTGATCATATTTCCGATGGCATGTAGCAAAAATTATGTTGATTCGTTAGATACAACAAGAGATACTCACGATCAAAAACTTATCACTCTCTCAGAGGGTAAATTTTGAAAAGGCACCCCATAGTAAAGTAAGTCGTATTTACGACAAAAAAACATCAGTTTATTATCTTTTCTACTTTTGCGTTTGGCAACAATAACTGTTTTCCTAAGATTGTTAATCACCCCTTAAAATCACAAATTTTCGTTTTATTCCGATTGAATACGTATGTGATTTAAACGACTTGGGAAAACGAATAAAATGCGTGTTTTACGGATTTTCGCCATACAAGTCTGGCAGGACCATTTTGAATAGGTTCTTCATTTTTAGCGCCTTCGGTTTTTTTTTCATTATCATGTCAATTGTATGGGTGCGCAGTGCTGCTATTTTTGCGCGCACGAATTTGACATTTCTCTCCCCTACTTCTGTATGCGAGATTCGATGTGGACTCGCCTGAGGGCGCCATACTTACAAAAAAGGATGTTGCCAACGATTTGTTCGGGAAATGTTAGAGCTGGATATCTTGTTATCAGGTGTACAACTTTGCTTCCGCCGTTTTTTACCAAAATTAAAAGCTTTTTTGCGAAAAAGTGCTTACAGATGTATTATTCAAAGTATAGTCCGTCGCTAGCGACAACTTACTCTCATCTTTCCGGAAATTTTCGGATCCCGGCTCGAAAAAAGGAGTCCTCTTTTGACGATATCCATGAAGCAATCCATTTTTCCAACTCTTCGAAGGATGTTGATCTGCCAGGCCGTGTGCTATCGAACGGAATAGGTGGAAGTCAGAAAGGGCAACATCTGGGGAATACGGCGTTTCCAGGTACTTTTTGACCACTTTTGCGACGTGAGGCCGAGCATTGTCGTGTTGGAGGATGACTTTGTCATGTCGCTCTTGATATTGTAGCCGTTTTTCTTTTAGAACGCGACTAAGGCGCATCAGTTGCGTTCGGTAGCGATCTCCTGTGATGGTTTCATCCGGTTTTAAGAGCTCGTAGTAAATCACACCGAGCTGATCCCACCAAATACAAATCATAAGCTTGGCGCCGTGAATATTCGGTTTTTAGCTCGACGAAGTAGCATGCCCAGGCTTTCCCCATGATCTTCTGAGTTGAGGATTATCGTATCGAACCCACTTTTCATCACCGGTTACGATTCGATGTAAAACCCCTTACGATTTTGTCTTTGAAGTAGTTGCTCACATACAAATAGACGGGGCTCGATGTCCCTCGGTTTCAACTCGTACGGCACCCAGTTTCCTTCTTTCTGAATCATGCCCAGGGCCTTGAGACGTTTTAAAATGGTTTGCTGACGCACTCCCAATGATTCGGCAAGCTCTTCTTGGGTTTGGCACGAATCTTCATCAAGCAATGCTTCTAGTTGTTCATCTTTGAAGGTTTTTTCTCTTCCACTACCATGTTTGTCTTCGACATCGAAATCACCATTTTAAAACATTGAAACCACTCCCGACACGTTCTTTTATTCAGATCAGCATCACCGTAAGTTTCTAAGAGCATTCGATGCGCTTCAGCTGCATTTTTTTCGAATTGTAACAGAAAAGTAAAACTTCCCGCGAATGGCGAGAATTGGGCACATAAACAGACATTTTCGAGCGTGAATAATACGAAAACAAGAACAATTGTATAAATACTAAACTAAACGTATACTGAAGGCGTTCGAGCAAAAGAAGGAGGTTTCAGTTCGGGATGTGGCCAAAAAAGTGGGCACTTCGAAGTCAAATGTTCTTCGTGCTAAAGAACGTTTGAATCTTCGAACCTATAAGAAGCAGAAACAACCAAAACGTAGTCCGAAACAAGAAGCATCGATCAGGCCGAGGGTTCGAAATCTGTACAATACGATTCTTGCTGGAAATTTGAACTGCATAATCATGGACGACGAAACCTACGTGAAACTCGATTACAAATCCTTGCCGGGACCACAATATTATACGGTGCGAGAAGGGCAAGCTTTCAACCAGTCCAAGACATCGATTGAAGTCGAAACATTTGGTAAGAAAGCTATGGTCTGGCAAGCAATTTGTAGCTGCGGTATGATTTCGAAACCCTTCATCACCACTGCTTCAATGAACAGCGAATTATACATCAAGGAATGTTTACAAAAACGACTTCTACCCATGATTCGAAACCACAAGGATCCTGCTGCCTTCGGACCAGATCGTGATTCTTGCCACTACTCGAAATCAACGGTAGAATGGTATACTACCAAAAATGTCACTTTCGTCCCAAAAGACATGAATCCACCAAATTGCCCACAACTTCGACCAATTGAGGAATTTTATGCATTAACGAAGGCACATTATAGGAAACATGTCTCGGCAGCCGAAACCATTCAACAGTTCGAAAAAGATTGGAAAAAAAGTATCAAAACTTGTCGCCAAGAAGTCTGTACGGAATTTAATGAGGAACGTTCGCAAGAAGGTACGGCAGCTAGTCTACAATGGCTAAGTAGCAAATGTTGAGAATAATATTCTGTTGTTGTAGTCTAATATTATCAGTATATCGAATAAAATTTGATTATCCAACACTTGTGAATTATTTACAACGAAACCAAAGTGCGTCCATACTTTCTGGGACAGTCTTTATTTCGTTTTATTCGAGCTTCTCAACAATTCAGGCGTAAGTTTTTTTTGTTTCGATTATAGAGGTTTTAACCTTAAGGTCATTCATCTCTTCGGCCAGGAAAACTTTCTATGTCCGGGGTTGGGAGTCGAACCCAGGTGGGCTGCGTGAAAGGCATCGACTTACCCATCACGCTTCACCCGTCCCCCAGGCGTAAGTTAATTGTGGTTAGTTAATATCATTACTATAAACTGCATAACATTACATAACTCGTTTTTTCTACAAAAACTAGGGTAACAGAGGTACCACCTCATATATTTTGGCCTACCTAACACACTTTTGGATTTAACCGACGTTAAGTAACCCATATTGCAATTTGAAGCTAATAACATTAGATTACCTATTGGAGAGGTATTTTTCAAAGATAATATAATTTTGGTAGATATTCTTACAAAAAATCAGTTATTAAAATTAGGCAGTCGGATTACGAAAAATTAAGAGGAGGTTGAATTTTCGCAATCATTTTTCAAAAGATATTGCATCTCAAATACGACGTGTTTTGTGTGTGTAATTAAGTAAGTCAACAATTGCACACTATTTGAAGTAAGGATCATGAAAATAAAAGTAACGCCATATTATATAATTAAAAATTACACCATGTTTAAAATAGCTTCCAAATTTTAAGAAAAAATGCATTTTCGTCATGACTTTTATTATTGTGTAAGCTTGCATTGTCAACAATAACTCTCTGCAAAGACGATTATCTTTGATGGTGAATTGTGTTTGTCAACATTATTCAAATATATCTATAAATGCATGCTCAAGTACTTTATTTTATCGTAAGGTTTAAAAAAAATACACTTCATTTGCTAAACCTAGTTTTGGACGGAACTCTCTGAATTCTAGAATCGCGTTGGAATACCGCGATCTACTAGAAAATTCCGCATGGATAAATATTACAAGCAAAAAAAATCAGTTTTGGACCATCTACTGCACTTCGAAGAAACAGAACTGGATTGTCCTTGGCATCTTAGAGCTAAGACTTATTGAATATATCATTGGAAAAAAAAACAGAACTGGATAATTGGATATTAAAAGATTCCCGGAAAGATTTTCCAGTTACTAAGTTAATAAATAATAAGTTCCGGTTAATAAATAGAGCGTTGTTTTTTTCTTCTTACATAAGATTTACTTTCTGTGTTATCTACAGATAGCGCACGGTTTAATTACCTCATGAGCTTGCATATTCTTGGGCGATTCGCATTGCAGAGACTTGGGCGATTCGCATTGTTCAGATGCCTAAACCCGACTCCTCTGGTAGAAGGTAAAAGTTAAGTTACTAAAAGATTTCTCCTTGCCTAAATGACCCTCTGTCACGTCTCTCATTTTCCGTTCTATATATTCACATCCTTGCTCTCTCTTGAGTACTATCATTCTATAATTTTCATTTTCTGTTTCTACAAAAATGGTCTCTGGTTAGGTGAATATCGCATAAAAAGAAAAAAACTTGCATATTATGTTTAATATTCGTGAAGTATCACAATGTTACAGAACTGGATACACGACTCGATATTCGGATTTGGTTCAAGCAAGTGTTAGTGATTTTGAAAGAAGATGGGCTCTCTGTCCAATTGTTCTTACTTCACGTCGTAGATTCCAATATGTAGCGATACCTTTTTTGCATTTAAATACAATGTTGCTCATATTCTTCGTATAACAAATTCATTCGTCCATCTTCAGTGCGCATATCATATATTACTCACACCTGCACAACGTTGAACTATTCACTGCACAAAAGAGAGAAGGGTGAAAATGAATAAGCAATAATCGTAGAGAATCTGAATTTACTAATACACTCTTCGCTGCTGGTATACATCGTGCATGTTCGTTTTATACATTCGTTCATTTATTTTACTCTTCAAATTGGTTCCAATAGCGTCATTGCGATGATCGTTGGATTCTATTCTTCGCGAAGCATTCTTCATCTTATAAATTCATCATAGCGCGTTGGGTAGCAGCAATGAGAGAGTGCTGGGATATAGTTCATCACATATACGGGGGGAACGTCTTAATTTGCTTGTTTCAATGACAGCACGAACGATCATCGCGAATGAAATTTTGACGATGATCGCTGCATGAATATTCGTTACATATTCGCCTTAAGCAAAGACATCATAGTAACAAGATATCCAGCTCTCACATTTCCCGAACAAATCATTGGCAACATCCTTTTTTGCGAGCATGACGCCCTCAGGCGAGTCTGCATCGAATCTCGTACATAGAAGTAGGGGAAATAAATGTCAAATTCGAGCGTGCAACAATAGCAGCACTGCGCACCCATACAATTGACATGATATGTTGAATGTGATGCCGTGCGAAGTCGTTGCTGAACTGAAGATTGATTTCGCTCTAAGCTGACAGGGTCTGCCTTAAGTCATTTGAGGGTATGCTCAATGCAAATGACTGCAAGGAATACAGGGTCCGGCACTCGAAGTGTAACCAATTAAAAAGGCCATAAATTCAGTTTGGTAAATTACTTTTACTTAATTCAAAGTACAAAATGTGTAAAAATAATACAAAATTCAGAATCAATTCACTTTTGCTCGATATGACCACCTTTTGCCTTGACTTGATGACTTGAGAGAGCGAAGGAGTTGCTTCGTTTGGACGAATGTGACTTGCAGGTATTTTGGCCCAGTCGCGGACAATAACTTTTTTCAGCGCCTCGAGACTGGTGTATCTTTTAGCTCGGACTTTGCTCTCCAAAATGGCCCAAAGAGAATAATCCATTGGATTCGCATCTGGTGAATTCGAGAGCCATTGTGTGGACGTGATGAAGTTCGGAACTTTGTTTTTCAGCCATTCTTGGTTCACTCGAGCTTTGTGAGACGGTGCCGAGTCCTGCTGAAACGTCCATGGTCTGCCACCGAAATGTTTGTCTGCCCACGGCTTCAAAGCAACCTCCAGAATACTTTCCCGATAATATGTCGCATTTACCTTGACGCCAGGCTCGATGAAAACGATTGGAGAGCGCCCATCTGCGGTTACAGCGGCCCAAACCATTATCTGTTGCGGGTGCTGCCTCCTGGTGGCTAATCGATGACTCAAATTCTCGTATGAACGGTCGGTCAAGTAAACTCTATCGTTTTGAGAGTTTACGAATTGCTCAATTGGAAAAATTTTCTCGTCAGAAAATACAATGTTCGGAAATTGACCGCTTTCGGCCAAACGAAGCAACTCCTTCGCTCTCTCAAGTCATCAAGTCAAGGCAAAAGGTGGTCATATCGAGCAAAAGTGAATTGATTCTGAATTTTGTATTATTTTTACACATTTTGTACTTTGAATTAAGTAGAAGTAATTTTCCAAACTGAATTTATGGCCTTTTTAATTGGTTACACTTCGAGTGCCGGACCCTGTAGATCTTCATGCGAGCGTCGCCTTCGTTCGCACCCGAATGTACGGACAAGTCCGAATATCAGAGCGATTATCGAACAAAGGCGAAGGGAAACGAACGATGATCATTGGCGTTCGTCGAATTTTTTTATATTCAAGCAACATTCCTTAATAGACAGATTGAAAAATTACGTGCTGCGTTCAGCTGAATTGGAGATTACCGGTTTTGTTCTATTGATAAATAGAATAGCTTTGCAGTCAAGCTATAGCCTAATTTTAAAGTAGGAATGATTTATTTTAATTAAAAAGATCATTTTTTAAAGTGGGCGAAAATATAAATGATCCATTTATACTATGGCCAAAATATAAATGAGGTGGCGTAAATAAACAAAAAAACATGATATTTATAATCGTTTATCACGAATACAGTTTCGATGGTTTTATGTCACAATATGTTTCATATAATACAAAAATTGTGTATTAGTAATCTCTATATGAGATTTTATCATAGTGTATGGAATTAATACATGAATTTCACAATATTCTGCAATTGCTTCCTAAAGCGGGCCAAAATACCTCTGTTACCCTATTACATTTCCACTGTGTTTTCCCTAGCATTTTCAAGACTTTTAGGGACTCATTGGCAGTGTGTGATCGATTTCGGAAATCTGTGTAATTTCTAAAATCAGAACTGCATACTAAGTATTTGATTAAGCTGCGAACCAGGGGTGGAACCATGTAAGGTGATAAGTGACTATCACCTCTTGGTGATAACGAGGTGATCACCAGAATGTTTGGAATCACCGAAGGTGATCACTTTTACTATCACCATCACCGGTGATTGAGCCAACTTCACTCCATTTATCACTTGTAAAGAAACGTCAATTTTTCAGAAGTAAAATATGAATGTGGCGTATACCGTTGATATTAGGAGGAGTAACATATGAAAGTGGCGTATACCCATATAATATTTTAAAATCTAAATTTTTATTCCTATAGTTTTCAATCCTTTTCATTAATTCGAGTCATGTTTATCAATGATGATTTGTATGGATCGAAGAGTAACGTTGAAAAAAATTGCCTGCGCACAAACAAATAAAAAAAATCACTTGTTGGTTTAATTTAGCGCCGATTTTTATTTTTCAATGGAAATCAATGTCACAGTCAATTCTTTGGGATAAATTTGCTAGCTTTGAAATGACACGAATTGTTAGATCTTCTTGATGTTTCACAACGAATGGCATTCCTCTCGAATGAGAAAGATCCGTTAAATAATTTCTTGTATAGTTTTCATTCACTTTACGATTATTCTACTGAAAATGTTAGCATAGTTTTTTTATGTTACGTTATGTGCAACAGGAGATGTCTACATTCATAAACTTATCACTTTTCCAGAAAGCAATTTATCTTTGATTTTACGAATACCCCAATGATATTCCTTCAAATAATAATTATAACATAAATGAATTGATTTAATTGATAAATACTACCGTTCATTCTATGAATTCTTTAAACTATATAAACTAAGTTACTTTTCATTTTGGTATTTAATTTTGACACAATATGAGTACGAATTTCATTAAAAATTATCCTCTCCGACCAATATTGGTAGGTTATTTTTATATCAGTGGCTTAAAATTCACCTAACGGACAATAATTTATAAAGCCACTTCTCAAAAAATCAAATCACTACTGAAAGTGATAACTAAATTGCTATCACCTCCATTTTGACATGAAGGTGAATAAATCGTGGTGACTATCACCTTACGTAATGCCAACGTTTGATAGTGATGTTAGCCTCTCAGCAGTGGTGACAGAACTTGGTGATTATCACCTTACGTGATTCCAAATTTTCAAAAGTGATAATCACTTGGTGATAATCACCTTACATGATTCCACCCCTGGCATCCTTGCAAAAAACTACACATTCATTTCAATGATTAATTTACGTTCATTGTAATATTCTTACTCCTCAAAATCACTGTTCACTATAAGTTCATCGTTTCGTTGTGACATTGACATTTCGCTATCTTTTTCGCTCGTGTACTGTTGGTTCAATTTTTCCGAAGTGACGGATCTGCAATGTATGTTTCCGTAAGATTTCATCGAATTTATGCCTAATTGAAGTTTGTTTCGATCATTCCAGCACAACAATATCCATTTTGAACTATGGCTGCTTTAGCAAACAAGGGATCTGCACTGGTATCGAGTAAGCATCGCACACCATTTTGAGAATAAATCTCAATGGCTACTGGCTAGGTTACATAATTTACGATGTACATTTCCAGCTCTGCTGACCCAGGCCCGACCAAAATTCAACGTTTTTCTTAAATATGCCAAAGTAGAACTCACGCCGCCAACCCCAGGAGATATCCCGGCTATTCGAAATGGCATTGCCCGGATCATCTCTGGAGCTCGCACCGGAGCATGGAAAAACCTGACCGTCAAAGAGGCATGGTTAAACTCGCTAGTTACGGCAGAGGTGTTTTTCTGGTTCTATGTAGGCGAGTGCATTGGCAAGCGTCATCTCGTTGGTTATAAAGTTTGAACGAATTTAGTGGAAAACAATTTGAGTTAGTTGCAATCGATAGCCAGGACATCGGCATAAAAGAAGAAAGTACACAAATACATACTACAAAAAGCGAAGCGAAAAGCCTTTTTTATCTATTATTCATCGCTGTTAGATAGATTATAAGTTATTTGATGCTGGCTTTGAAACAAGTTCCAGTTGGTGATGACTTGATCATCCTTCAGAATGGACCAATTCGGGGATGGTTTGTCCGTGGCAAGCCAGTCGAAATCATCTAATTCATTCCAATTATTAGCTGCTTTGTCCAAACCAGATTTCTCCAGGTCATTATGAAATTCGTCGTAGCTCATATTGTATTCGGCCACCTGAATCTGTCTGCAATCCTCAATAATAGCGCGGGATGTTACTTTCAGATATAAATCGCAGTTCTTCGAACGATGACATCGCAGTTGCTGACAAGCAACTACAAATTTACAATCGACGCAATCATCCAGAAAAATTGACCTCGACGTTGGCCCGCAAAATACTAGGCAATTTTTAAGCTTGGAAAATTGCAACGAACCTGAATGCCCTTCCAGCCGAACTATGCAGTTGCATAAATCTGATCCCGTAATTGTTTGATCGTTGACTGCAGCACGAGATAGCTTAATTAATTCGTTCCGCCTTCCCGAGAAAGTCCACTTCATACGGTCTTCCGCAGTTTCAACGCTTGCTGCATTCGCAGCTTTGCCAATAGCATATCGTCCGTCTTGACTGTTTTTAACCGTCTTCTTACTCTTGAACCCAAACTTTTTCTTGGGAATATGTTCGTTTTTCAACGTGTCCAATCGTTTGCAAAGCTCATTGATCGTATTCTGACACACCTTGATTTTGTACTCGTGAAGAAAGAACGTCGACGTGGACAGATATCGTTGCAGATTAAAAATATCCTTTTGGACATTTTCGAAAATGACGGCTTTGCCGCTGTCAATCGTTACTACCGTATCCAAGTTGTTACTGATTTTCTTAACCTCTTGTTCGAACGATGCATCAAAATATTCAATAGCTTCTGATTCGTCCGCATCTTTCTGACGTTCTAACTTCGCAGATTCAATTTGATTTTTGCGCTCCTTGTGCCGTCTATCAAGAAGGTCAGTTATTTTCTCCTTTTCGCTAAATCCACCGTGTTCCGTTAGTTCTGACATGTCTACGTTTTATACTAACGATGTAAAACCTGTAAAACAAAAATTGGAAATATGAAATTTTCTTGCTCATTTGCATGTCATGTTGACAGAAATCATACTAGCTTGCTATTATTATTCCTTTTTCTTTTGTAAATAGATAGGGTCCTTATTCTCAGCTGCTTCTTTCAATTTTTGCATAAACAAGGCTTTCTGGCCAGTTGCTTGCCCAGAACTAGCTTGCTTTTGCTTGATTTCGTCGATTTTTGCCTGACTAGGTTTAGTAATTTCTAGCAGCACGTATCCAATTCCACCGAAGACTGCTAGATAAACTGCGGATTTGATGTACACATTCATCGTTTATTTACTTGCTAGTCGTAGCGGTGGCAGCAAGGGAAGCCTTTTCTTGCTTCCAGACCAGCTCGTCGTGATTGCGAATTGTTTTGTCGCCGCTTAGGTACTCGCCCAGCTGGTAATAGTTTTCCAAAATCGAGGGATAATTCTCCTTTATGTAATGTCGAAAATCTACACCAAAAAAATTTAAAATAACAATAAATCAATGTCAGAATTTAAAAGGAATTGTTTGTCTCTTTTTCCACAGGTAGAGTTAAATCTTACCCGCAGCGAATAATTCAGTCGTCCTTACATACCTCTATTTGTGTTGAGTCTTTGCCACCCAGCGTAGGTGACAGCGAAACCTAATACTTCGATAGCGAGCAAGATCGTAGCTGATTTTTTTATAAACCTCTTATAACCGGGACGTGCATTCTTGTACAACATATCTATCGAACAAAAACCTCCGGCATGGGAAGCTGTTTTACGACGAAAGGCTGCCAAGGAAACCGAATACCGCACAATGCACAGACACAGACCAGAACAGTCGTACAAAACGTATGGCGATGATGATTCACGTACGTCACACAATCTCGAAAGAAAAGACGAGAACCAAAAAAACGTGCGAAATGAATATCGCCCGAATATCTTCCAGATTCATTTTACACGCTGCCAAAAAACATCTCAATATTGAGTGCTTCTAACTAATCTAGTGGGTATGTGCTGAGACAAGATGAGAAGCGGCTCTTACACGAGAATTATAAATGTCATTTTAATGACTACATTTCAATTTTGTATAGAAAATTCATCATTACTGCCCTTACACGTTCATTAAAAATGACATTACTCGTTAGTGATCGTTTTTTTTTTGTTTCGATTATAGAGGTTTTAACCTTAAGGTCATTCACCTCTTCGGGCCAGAAAAACTTTCTGACCCTATGTGCGGGGTTGGGAATCGAACCCAGGTGGGCTGCGTGAAAGGCATCGACTTACCCATTACGCTACACCCGTCCCCCCGTTAGTGATCGTGTAGTGCATACTCGATAGCTGGATTACCGCATAATTAAAAATGGCAACTGGTACAGTTCAAATTATATAAAAATCATTAGCATCATTTGTTATGGTATATTTTGGATTCAATGATAACATGGTTTTCGTTCAACGTTGTACACAGATGATATGATTTGTTGTTTTGTTATAGTATATGGTTATTTTATGATATGTTGTAACAACACTTCTGGAACCATCCCACTTGAATTCACTATGGCTATTATCGATGTAATATAGTTTTGTATGGCTTCATTTTATAATGCTCCAGCCACTTACAGTAATAAATGAGCGAATTTTAAAGTTCTATTTGGAGTGAAAAGCCTTGGTATTACATTCCTGTAGTGGAATTTGACCTTCTGTTTCAACAAACTTCGCAGCCGATTCAGAATGTACAGACACATTGCATGGCTGGTGCTACGACTCTAGTGACACTACCAATCTTTCCAGGTCGGGGCTCGAACATACGACAACTGGTTTGTAAGAACAGTGTCTTATGCATTAGGTTTTGCACGATGACCACTCGAATGAATTACTAATGAACTGCCGATGAATCAAGTTCACCATTTATCAGCTATCAGTGGTTTGTTTACATATCTATTAGGTTTTGCACGATGACGACATAAATGAATTGCCGATGAATCAAGTTCATCTTTGACAGTTGCCGTGTACTTGTTTTGTTTTGCGACTGCAAGTTAAAAATTGAAAAAATGACGAAAAAGTGTCTGTTGAAAACGTATTCCACAGTGAAAATAACTAAAAAGATTGCCCTGTATGTGTTTCCAGCATCTAGGAGCGATATATGTATGAATCTGTTGAGTGTGAGGCGACTTGCAATTTTTACATTCGACCGATGAACTTCTGATGAATTTTTAAACTGTAAACAAGTACACGTCGACTGTCAAAAAAAGTTCATTCTGTTCATTTTTGTGAGGTTATGTCATGTTCGTGCAAAACCTAATTAGGTTTTGCACGAACATGACATAACCTCACAAAAATGAACAAAACGACAGTCGAGGTGTACTTGTTTACACTTTAAAAGTTCATCAGAAGTTCATCGTTGGAATGTAAAAATTGCAAGTCGCCTCACACTCAACAGATTCATACATAAATCGCTCCTTGATGCTGGAAACACATACAGCGCAATCTTTTTAGTTATTTTCACTGTGGAATACGTTTTTAACAGGCACTTTTTCATAATTTTTTCAAATTTCAACTTGCAGTCGCAAAACAAAACAAGTACACGGCAACTGTCAAAGATGAACTTGATTTATCGGCAGTTCATTTGTGTCGTCAAAGTGCAAAACCTAATTAGGTTTTTTACCGTCACTGCTAACCTCAATCGGATGAACATATTTTGACAGTTCAGCAGTACTGTTTGTAAACAGAAATTTCTTTTGTTTGTTTATTGACAAATTGGATCAGACCATTTACGATCCGTATCGCCTAAATAAAGTTTAAAAACATTTGTTCACGATTGAATACGGATCGTTTTTGATATTTATTAAACAAAAGTGACTAGTTGCAAAGTGTAAAGATGATTGTTTTAGATGTGCTCTTCGATTTTTGTTTAAGCTTGTTTGTAAACAGTACCGCTGAACTGTCAAGGATGAATACTTGTTCATTTGTGTCGTCACGATAAAAAACCTAATTAGGTTTTTTATCGTGACGACACAAATGAACAAGTATTCATCCTTGACAGTTCACCGGTACTGTTTACAAACAAGCTTAAACAAAAATCGAAGAGCACATCTAAAACAATCATCTTCACACTTTGCAACTAGACACTTTAATTTAATAAATATCAAAAACGAACCGTATTCAATCGTGAACAAATGTTTTAAAACTTTATTTAGGCGATATGGACCGTAAATGGTCTGATCCAATTTGTCAATAAACAAACAAAAGAAATCTCTGTTTACAAACAGTACTGCTGAACTGTCAAAATGTGTTCATCCGATTGAGGTTAGCAGTGACGGTAAAAAACCTAATTGAACCGACAACCCTATTTGGAGTAAGGCCAACTTGATTATTCTAATTCACATTTAGAGTAACTCTATCTTCTACGGAACATAAGATCTACTTTTTCTAACCAAATATAGCAGCAATACATTATGACCTATCATACGCATTGTTAAATGTAAATATTGTACTCATTGCTTCTCGTATATATTGAGCTTATGAATACTCCGGACCAATTCAGAGTCTTGGATTACAGCTACATGTTCGATTTGATATTTTTTTTATTAGTTCGTCGAATAGATAAAATGTATTATTTTGTCCCAACTCTACATCACACACGAGGATCATTTGTCACTTGTCACAAACCCGAAGAATCTACTATTGAGATTTGCAATTTCTGAAAAGTGCAACATATTATGAGGAGGAACTAATGACTAACTCAAGTGCAACTATAGCTCAATTGGATAAAGCGGCAGGTCTTCTCTAGGATATAATCAAATTCATTAGATTTACATTCATCGGTAGAGTGGAAATCAACATTAAACAAAGGAAACGGAAGCAACACAAAACATTTATAATGATTTTTCCTATCCCTTTTGACACTATCGATGAAACAGTTGGATGAGTACGCTCAAACAATTTTGAATAGTATTTTGCTGTAAAACGATAACAGAACAATACTACAAATGGTTGAAGTGGTGATTAGAAATCAGAGTGTAGACAAATATATATTGTGGTACTGAAACTCACTGAACGAGAGTAATGCTAAAATGGAATGTAAACAAGCAATTTCTTTTATCGTTTCTGCTAAGAATTCTTCGAGAAAATTACCATTTTTGTATGGTTACGTTACTTAAGGTCTGAGGACAGAGGGTCGCGTATTGAGTTTTAAATCGACCACGTGGCTCGCTCAATTCCCTTTGCGCATCGTTTTTCTCTTGTACTCTCTCGTATATGAGCAAACTGTACCGGGTTGCCAGCATACATTTTATTATTTTGATGAGAAGTTTTATCACATTAATCTATCGTATGGGTTAAACATTACATGGATTCCAATGAACAATGGAAAAATATTCAACTTTCACAAAGATTGAATGTCTGTGTGGTTGGCAGCCTTATCGAGCCAATTTTATTTCTCTCTCCTTTTTCAAAATGCTACCAGGAAACCAAAGCGAAAAAAATGGAGGATGCATTGAAACTGACTTTGTTTCACAGAAAAATACAAGACTTTATTTTTATCGCGATAACATATATGTTTTTATGTACTAATCGCATCTAAACTAAATTATCTAGACTTTGCACTGTAGATTTATGATACAAGCTTTCAAAGCCGAGATATTCGATGAACAAGTAGAGGTATGCATTTCCGAGCGTTCCAATTTTCAGAAGTTCTTCAGTCAGAAAAAAATACAATGAATCATTCTGAAAATTTCACAGAATATTCTCAACTAAATTTCGAAGACATTGTCAGGTGGGTTTTTCTATATTCTGCACCATTTCCAAGAAAATTTAATTAAAAATGGGAAAATAGCAAAAAAACCTACCACTTTACGGTACTGCATTCAGCCCTTGACAGCCTATTCGGTATATTGTAAAATTGGGTATCCAGGAGAATCGTATGCAACAAAACTATACCATCTAGACAAATGTCTAGTGGACGAAGCCGCGGTCTCTACCTAGCAACGTTCCTATAAACGTATCAACGATATTGGAAATCCGCAGCTGTGTCGTGCTTTGCTGGACTGCGGTTCACAAGTGAATCTTCTCATTGAAAGAACGGCATCTTTGTTACGAGTAAAACATAAATTTATCGATATGAAAGTTATGGGTGTCGACGGTACCAAGACTAGGGTAACCAGTTCGGTAAACGTGGAGGTATATTCTCAAAGAAATCAATCTTTAATCAATATGGAATGACTTGTTATTTTACGGGAACGATTCCTTCAAACTACAAAAACATTTCGCATTGGCCGATACCAACGGATCAAGAACTGGTAGATCCAGAATTAAATCGCCCACAAGGAGTGGACTTGTTGATCGGAATAAGACATTTCTTTGGTTTACTGAAAACAGGTAAAGTCAAACTTGCCGATGAACTGCTATATTGATTAGAAACCGTATATGGATAGGTCGTTGGTGGTCTCATAAATCCAGTGGTTGGCAGTACAGTCTGATAATGATCGTTGCTGTGTGGAATTTCCCAAGAGAGAATCGCCAGTTGACAATTATCGCAGAAAATCGAATCGATGCTTCAACTTGATGATTCTCATACTAGGTTGCAATATTTCAAAACACTTGTGTGGAGCATTCACACACATTTTCATAGACACAAAGGTTATATGCACAAAGTTTAAATAAGCGGCAATAGTAAAATGATTCTATCGCAATTAGGTTTTTTACCGTCGCTGCTAACCTCAATCGGATGAACACATTTTGACAGTTCAGCAGTACTGTTTGTAAACAGAGATTTTTTTGTTTGTCTGTTGACAAATTTGATGAGACCATTTACGGTTCATATAGCCTAAATAGAATTTTGTGCACTATTGGATATGATTTGTTTTTGAGATTTATTAAATAAAAGTGACTAGTTGCAAAATGTAAAGATGATTGTTTAAGATGTTTTCTTCGATTTTTGTTTAAGCTTGTTTGTAAACAGTACCGCTGAACTGTCAAGGATAAATGCTTGTTCATTTGTGACGTCATGATAAAAAATCTAATTATCAACTGCCTGTATAGAATCGGATCGCGAAACGAGAATAAGCGACCGCTTGTTGCTTCAGAGAGGAACCCCACAGCAGTGTGCTAACCTATGATTCTCAGAAATGTCATCGAGAGAAACTCGCTCTCGCACTGGTGTCGATTCTATGTTAAATGAGCCATGCCGAGTTTTTGTTGTTGCGATGATATCCGTCTCTCTTTGATGGTACTGAATCAATCGTGTGAGGAGTTGCCAGTGAGCGTTCTTTGATACGATGAAAGCCATCCTTGGTTGCAGCGTCTTTTTTTTAGCGAATCACTCATTAATACAATTAGCACTTGATGAAGGCCATGCTCATCCCCTGACAGCAGGGATAGTGAAGAACGATTTTTACATCGATGATGTGCTTACGGGAGCTGAAACATTGGAGAAACTAGTAGCGGTTCGTAAAGATCTGGATGTACTTCTTAGCAAAGGTGGTTTTACACTGCATAAGTGGTGTTCGAACTCTGCCCAATTTCCAGACAACATTCCAGAGCATCAACAAGAGAAGCAGGTATTATTTGAACAAAATGGTATGAACCGTTCAATGGAAAATGGGACGGGTAATAGCTGTTCACCCGGGTAAGGGTTCTTCCATTGGACGAGGGCGATACGAATCACGGATCTTATTGAACCCCGAGGAGTTCAATGGCGGGGAAGATGTTCAGTCCTAAAGAAAGACAAATATTTAGGTGAAAAAGAAAACCATAATTAGGTTAATACCGGGTCTAAATAAACCTTATAAAATGAAATGCTCAGTCGTCAAAGAACCTGGCAGCACGTCTTTCAAAAATGATTTTTATTGACTATGACTAATACGCATTCATGCATTTCCGTTTCCTTTCTTATAGAGAAAAAGTTTAGTTGAACAAAGAACGTTGAATATAGCCACGCATTTTTCTGATATCGCTACACCAGGTATACCTATTTTTGACCTCTACACCGCAATATAGATATGTTCTCCTAAAATACCGATAATTAACTGATCATACAGATAAATACCAATTTTGGGTTTAAGCTAGGATAGACTTGAGAAAAAATTGTCGCCTTTTTTTGCTCACCTAACTGACCCCCGGTGACATTTTCCTGGTACTTCTGTAGCAGAGTCTGTAATACCGATATGGTTCAGATAGATTTTTATGCCGAAAACAGATTTTTGGAAAAATGACCTGGCAACGCTGATAACTTCACAAGAATGTAAATAAATGTTGCATGCAGGGAGGGCGATAAATTCAACTGGTGTTATGTAACAGTACCCCGAAACTGCTGATACTGATGTAAACAATACCCTGAAACTGCTGATAAATATGCAAATATTTGTGTAGCCATCTGTGATAACATTTTCGAATAAAAAGCTTCTTCCTTTCTGTCAGCTCTGTTTGGCTAGGTCAACATCGATGTCGCAAATTAAAAAGGCAAACTGAACGGTGAGTTGTAGTGCAAAACGATACAGCATCTAGGTATTCGCCAACTTGACCTTGTCGTTTGATTTTGCAAAATAACTATCAGTAGACTGGTTTGGTTGCTATAGGTAATAAGCAGATCTGTAGTTTGATTGATTGCTCCAAATGCATTCTAGGGAAAATGATTTCTTGATGTGACGATGTGATACTGAAGTTTTCAGATCTTTTTGGAAATGAAAAAAACTGCGCTAACCAATGTTTTGAGCTTTCCTTTTTAAAATAATCTTAAATTGTATTTTTTCATGCAGGTGGCTATTAAAACTGCAAAGTTTGTTTCATATACTAAATAAATTTAAACAAAGAAAATGAATAACAATCTGAACGGAACGGTGGACGGAGAAACGATTGTGGAATTTACTTCGCTCGGTAAGTATGATGAGTGTTTTGAGATAAAGTACCTACATTTAAACATTCTTATTTGTTTTAGAATCGAATGTACACCAATTAATTGAGGCAGCGATTCAAGTGCGTAAAAATGCCTACTGTCCGTACAGTAATTTCGCAGTAGGAGCAGCCTTGAGGACGACAACCGGAGAGATCTTCACCGGGTGTAACGTCGAGAATGGCACATTTGGGCCAAGTGTTTGTGCTGAACGAACGGCTATTTGCAAAGCCGTCAGCGAAGGTTTTCGCGAATACGCAGCCCTGGCGGTAGTCGGTTTCCAGGAGAAACAGTTCACAACCCCTTGCGGGACCTGTCGGCAGACGCTGTCCGAGTTCTGTCGCCGCGATATTCCGGTGTACCTTGCCAAACCAGCCCCGGCTAGGGTTATGGTAACATCCCTATACAAACTACTACCGCACGCATTTTTTCCCACCTTCCTGGATAATTGATCTTTATGCACCATTGTTAACACTGACAGAAGATAACTTGTTCTACCTCCAAATCAATCACGAGGCTAAGATGTAATGAGATGTAATTAGTTTCGCATTGACAGGTTGCATCTCTTAAATGAAACCCAAATATATACAGTTTTTTGTTGATTCAAAGTGCGCATTCGGTGTGCATAAATAATATAACCTTTACGATTCTGTACTACTTTAAAGTCATAGCTAGTGTCACGAGAAATATTTTGAATGTAATTAACTCTACCAATTTCAATAACACCTCAAAACTATACATTTCTACTTTGTTTCTAAATGTGTATCATTGCATAAATGAAGTCAGTAGATTTCAATACAAACAATAGTTATGAAACGATTTTCGATATTCGCTAATTGCTATATAAATTAAACTAAATGTATCAAGTCCAAACGCTTCAAAAATTTTTTCAACTAAATCGTAGTACAACGAAAATTTTCATTCGTCATGTTTTAATTTCTCTACATACCTGTTATTTCGTGTAATTCGATCGGTGTTGTGTGTTGAAAAAGTATAGTTAAAATCGGACTTAAATAAAGTAATAAATTAAATAGTTTTGTTAGTGTTAATTTCAAAAAGTTGAAATAAGAATTAAGTTGATCTTATTATTTATGATTTACAAAAAAAAATGTAAAATACCACGTCGTTACATTCGTTACATATAATTTAACTAGCGTCAATTTTTTTTGTTAAGCAAAATACACAATTGAATTTCAACGATTGACTACAAAAGCTATAGAGAAATCCTTCAAGAATAATTGTGCCCGTAGACAATATAGACAAAATAACAAACCGTTCAAAGTTCTGTGCCGAATTAAAATTAAACTTTTCGTCTTCACATTCAAAAGTGATGGAGTTGTGTTCAACTTTTCTGGAAATAAAACGACCTGATATTGTGTATTTATACCCCTGGAATCGGAAGTCATCATTATTATAAACCTGAATACAAGTGGATAGATTTATAAAATCAAGAAATTGTAATACTTTCTTCGGAAATGGAGGCGAAATTCTGGTTTTAACATTACGATGGATCCGTTTCGTTCTGCGTTATCATTTAGAGTTTTAGATAAATTGAAAATGAGTTTCACATCAGGACCGCTTTTACAGAGGGGCAGTGGGGGCAAGTTTTCTAGCACTTACCTTACCTAACAGCTATAGGCCTGGGGTGTCCTTTGCTGTATCAAGCATACGTCTCCACATAACTCGGTCCATGGCTGCTCGTCGCCAGCCACTCAAGGCACGGATGCTTCTGAGATCACCCTCCACTTGATCGATCCACCTTTCTCGCTGCGCTCCTCTTCTTCGGATTAGATTCAAGAACCATTTCACTGGGCTGTCGTCCGACATCCTTATGACATGCCCAGCCCATCGTAGACGTCCGATTTTAGCTGTCCGTACGATAGGTGGTTCTCCTAGCAGCTGTTGCAATTCGTGATTCATACGCCGTCTCCACGTTCCGTCGTCCATCTGCACTCCGCCATAGATGGTCCTCAGTACCTTTCTTTCAAAAACACTGAGGGCGCGTTGGTCCTCTGCCAACATAGTCCAGGTCTCGTGGCCATAGAGAACAACCGGTCTAATGAGCGTTTTGTAGATGGTCAATTTCGTGCTTTTCACGATCGGAGGGTTTTTCTGAGTCCAAAGTACGCACGATTGCCTGCCAAAATACGTCTATGGATTTCTCTGCTGGTGTCATTGTCGGCGGTCACCAGTGAGCCCAAATGCACGAACTCGTCAACCACCTCGATATCGTCACCGTCTATCAATATTCGTGGTGGAAGGCGTAGTGTTTCTTCTCTAGAGCCTCTTTCTCTCATGTATTTTGTTTTCGACGCATTTATGGCCAGTCCGATACGCCTAGCTTCATCTTTCAGTCCGATGTAGGTTTCCATCATCTTCTCAAGGTTACGTGTCACAATATCAATATCGTCAGCGAAGCCAAAAAATTGTACGGACTTTCGGAAGATCGTGCCACTCGTGCCGATCCTCGCTCTTCGAATCACACCTTCCAGGGCAATATTGAACAAGATACAAGAAAGTCCATCACCTTGACGTAACCCTCTCCGAGATTCGAAGGGACTCGAGAGCGTCCCAGATACTCGGACGTAGCACATCACTCTATCCATCGTTGCTTTGGCCAATCGCGTCAGTTTATCCGGGAAACCGTATTCGTGCATTATCTGCCATAGCTGTTCTCGATCGATTGCGTCGTATGTCGCCTTGAAGTCAATGGTGATGCGTGGGTACGTTGTATTCACGACACTTCTGGAGTACTTGTCTTATCGCGAATATGTGATCCGTAGTGGCGCGGGCTCCAGTAAATCCCGCTTGGTACGGCCCTACGAATTCCTTAGCTATTGGCGATAGACGACGGCAAAGGATTTGGGAGAGTACCTTGTAGGCGGCGTTCAGCAATGTGATTGCGCGGTAATTGCAACAGTCTAGCTTATCGCCTTTTTTGTAGACGGGACATACCACTCCATCCTTCCATTCCTGCGGTAGAATCTACTCCTCCCAAATCCTAGAAATCACCCAGTGCAGCGCTCTAGCCAGTGCCTCTCCTCCATGTTTGAGCAGCTCGCCTGGCAACTGGTCATTGCCCATAGCTTTGTTGTTCCTCAGCTTGCCGATCTCCTCACTTATCTTCGACAGATCAGGGGCTGGGAATCTGTCGTCGGCTGAGCGTGCACCCAGATTGATTCCTGTACCGTTCTCTGTATCTTGTACTTCGCCATTCAGATGCTCGTCAAAGTACTGCTTCCACCTGTCGATAACCTCACGTTCGTTCGTGAGAAGGCTACCACTGGTATCTCTGCACACTTCGGCCTGTGGCGTGTAGCCTCTACGTGAGCGGTTCACCTTCACATAGAACTTCCGTGTGTCATTTGCGCGCTGTTCCATCGCTTCGCGATCTTGGTCTTCCTGGTGGCGCTTTTTCTTCCGGAAAACCGTGTTCTGTCTGTTCCGCGCCTGTCTGTATCGTTCCTCGTTCGCTCTAGTGCGGTGTTGCAGCATCCTCGCCCTTGCTGCATTCTTCTCTTCGAACCAGTCATTTCCTCGATTCGATAACCTCGTACCTAGAACGGTTGCAGCAGTGCTACTCACGGCGGACCTTATGTTCCTAGCTGTCGTAGGTTCGTTCCAGCTGCGCGTAGAATGGTTCATTCTCGTCATCGGGTCTCGTCTCATTGCACGTTGATGATGCTGTAATTGAAGAAACGGCCCTTGATCTTCAATACGCACATTCTATCACTGATTGGCTGCCACCCAATCATGCGCTGGCGCATTTTGCCCAACACTACAAATCCCGTTCCCAGAACGTTGGTTGTGTCACAGCTCTGGTAGAAGGTAGCCGCTCGACGGCTACTTTTCCACACCTCCTGTCCCATCCAACAATGTTCCTGCAGTGCTACGACATCGAAGCCGCGGATTTATAGCTCATCATGCAGCATTCGGTCGTATCCCGGGAAGCCAAGCGATTTGCAGTTCCATGTGCCAAGCTTCCAATCGTAGTCCTTTGTTCGTTGCGTAGGTCTTTGCTGATTATTCCGTGTCGTATTTCTTTCTTGATCGTACGTAACATGTGTTTTCCGGGTGGCTTGTTAGGCCTGCACCAACCTCCTGTCTCGCCGGAGGGCCATCGTGTCCGCACTGTTTAGAGTCCCACACTGACACAAGGACAGTAATCAGCCGCTCCTAACATGGAGAACAGACGCTGTTTCGAGCCGCCCCAACATGGAGAACAGACGCTCGGGTAGGCTCGCTCTCTGTAAAGAGAAGGCAAGCCCCCCCCCCCCCCCACCCCTTTATCAGCATACGAGGTCCCACCGAGGTTTGTTACCCGATCTTTCCTATGGTTACTCGTATCCCAGCCGGCACCGCGGGAAGGTAGGGATAGGACTTACTGGACAAGAGGCTAAAAATAACATTGGAGCCTGACTTGCGCATTGTCCAGTCGTTTACCAACCAGTTGTTCACAAAAAACCGGCATGGTTAATTTAACATAGAATTGACACCAGTGCGAGAGCGAATTTTTCTCTCGATGACCCGTCTGAGCATCACAGGTTACCACGTTTCTGTGGGGATTCGCTGATTCTCGTTTTGCGATCCGATTATATATGGGCAGTGGATAATTGCGATAGAATCATTTTACTATTGCCGCTTATTCTAACTATGTGCATATAACCTTTGTATAAATTGTGTCTATGAAAAGGCGCTTGCTGGCCAATGACAGCAAAACGATCTCTTTATATTGCTTTGCCGTAGCCAAAACGTGACGTTCTGAACTCGAGCATTTTTTCTTGTTTCCTTATATTACATTTTGGTGGGGAAAGGGCTCCAATCAGCTTTTTACAGCCCTGTCCAAAATGTATTGCCCTCCCCGTTAGTTTGTATCAGGCCGAATTAGCGCATGCGCGCCATATAAACGCCTCTTTCAATATGAGGAAATTTTATTATTACCCAACAGTTTTTATTATTCATTTATGTTGGTTTTCTTACCTTTGGTCATAGTTATATTCTGTTTTACCTTAATTTCAGTGTTCTATTCAGCTGTGATTCGTAAGTGTCTTTTGTTGTCATTTTTCACTCCGTACTTTTGCTGGCATGTTATGTTGTTTCCTTAAATGTAAAAGTTAGTTGTATGCAGTGGTGTTTATGTTCTTACCAATATTCTTTTCTAATTCTTTCAGCTTTTTCGTATTTCTTGTTCCTCATCCAATCATTCGTTTCCAAAAAAAAATATTAGTGTTTCTTTGATCTTTGTAGAGCAGCTCATCATGGTTTGACGGATAAGAACTGAGGACATGCGTTTTTATTTAAATGATATTATTACCACTTGGGTTTTGTTACACGGACGCAACAAAGCTATTGAAATCCATAAGAAACATTTATGATATTTCGCTGCAAGTTTCCAATATGGAAATCATAAGTCGATCTTATGATCTTCAGAAAAATATTTTCATTGTCCTACTTATGGATTTCATAAATCATACTTATGAAGTTCGTTAGGTAGACTTATGATTATTATTATGATTGATTTACTTATGATTAATATTTATTTACATATTGCATAATCCCTACTTATGAAATTCATCGCTACATCGCTATCTTATGGTTTTCATAACTGATTTCCTTGGTGAATATATGTATAACTGAAAAACACTTAAAATTTTCATGATACAGAATTTATTCTTCACATTGTTTATTTGTTTACAAAAACCGCACCTACCTACTACAAAAAATCTTCTTTTTGTCTGAATAGATAATGATTTCCTGTTTCGTGGATAGCAAATGATGGATTTCTGCATGGATGGATTTAAGTCATGTAAAAACGAGTCCGAATTAACAAAAGCTTCCGATTTCTGGATGTTTTCTTCCTCCACAAACGCAACATTTTCTAAATGCTCTGTCATGCATAAACAAGGTGTTACTATCATGAAATAAAATAATTAATAGAGACTTACATTTCTTTTCTTTCAATCCGCAATCCAATTCCAAACAATTTCTGAATGAACTGGATATTTTGAAGCTAACGAATTTAGTTCTTCATCTCCACAGGCAATCAACTCTATCAATTGTAATTTCGAATTATGAAAAAGTGTTTTGCACGCTTCACATGGTGCGCTTTGCACAAAGTTTCGAAACAAAACAACGGTGTCTTCGTTTTCCATTTTTATGGTTTGACTGTTCTTATAAGGAATGACATTTTCACAAGGTAGACTGTTAAAAAAATCATAAATTGTGTTTTAAGTAATGTATATGTCTTTGATATGAATTTCATAAGTCATGCTTATAAAGTTCATATGCGTGCTTACTAAATGCATAAGTCTTCGATGAAATCAAAATTGTTCTGGTTCATAAGTCACAACTTATGAAATTATTAAGTTTATTTTCTTCGGTGTAGTATTGCTACAGCATGTTCACATTTCGTTATCTTCGGTTGATCCTTGACAGCATTACCATCCGCTCAGACACTTTAGAACATCTGGTGTACACTGACTCACAATCGAAATGCATCACAACCAATTTGATACAACGCACCCGAGGGAACGGTATAATGTATATTGTACACACAAAAAACACATACATACACACAGGCACACACGCATACACACATGCATACATACCTACATGTATTCCACAAGCAGGCATCACAACATTGAGTTACTATTTCTATTCTAATAGATTCTAACTAAAATTTGTGTGCCTTTAGTCATCTCAATAGTAGAGTCACCATGTTATTTTACCGATTACTCGACTTTCAATAAGTTTATTGTGATAAAATCGAATACAAAATCTTTACCTCGTCTGTAAGAAGCAATGGCGTATAAAAGTAGTTCGGAAATGGTTCAATACTGCTATTTTAACGAAGCAAAATGCTCCAAATTTCATGTTACTCTTGAAATTGATCTATCAAAAAGAGATAACAGATCTCACTCTAACTAGTGGTTCTCGTATATGAAATGACTAATGGATTTGAGATGAATGGGGGTACCGTTACCCAATTTCTATCTCTTTTAATGGTCGATCGTTAGTCCTGACCTGAAACGATGGCCTTTATTACCATTCTTGCATGCTTACACTTACATGCTTACTCTTACACTTCACTCACACATCATCCCACCCATCAGGTCCCAAACGATACATCCTCACAATATAAACTGGATGAACATCGTTTGACAGCTATCAGTGGTTTGCTCATTGGTTCGGTCATTATTATTAGTTCATTCTATTCTACAATATTCTATTTCATTCCACAGTATTCCATGGTACACAAACCACCAATAAACGTCAAAGATGGACTCGATTTACCGTTCATTTATTGTCATCATGTGAAACCCAATTGGGATACGTTTACTCTACTTAATTCTCACTTCTCACTGGTAATAAGGGCCGGTAGTATGAAAATAAAACATAAAAAAGAGCTCAGTTAAGCCCTACCGGCCTCTCCAACCCCGGATGTTGGAGCGTAATGCAATCAACATCTTATTCAAGTCGTTCCATATATTATTCATTTAATTCAATTATGAAACTAAATGCTGTAACGCATATCTTTATCAAATTGTAACGCTAATTGATTGTATGTGATGATGTTTGCAATACCGTCAAGCCCACCAACCAATGGGAGGGAACTCGAGCATTTTTTCTTGTGCAGTGGAATTGCGTGTATTTATACTCATCTCATATACATCCAACTTAAAATTTCAAGTGTCTTTTCAATGCACATGAGTAACTACACATAATCAAGAAAAGAAGGAATTGCTCAACTCAGCTCTGATATTTGTTGTTTTCGCTGTCACGTCACGCTCTGTGAGTACTTGTATGCACACCTTCAAGCGAGGCTTCAGTGGCATATGCTTATGGTAGTTGAAAACAAATTGCTGTCTCAGTTGCACCGTCGAAGCGGTTTTATTGATGAAGTTATTGACAAATTTACTTGCCATACAGAGCGCCGAATTCTTCTATTGCAACGATGATGCGAAATAAGTTCAATAAAAAAAAAATCCCGTCCAAAAGTACATTATTTCCTTGTATTGAAAAACACAAACTAATATCCATTCCTCAAACTTTAGTGTTCATTTACAACGAAATGGTACATATGATTTCATACCACATAAGCAACGCAAAAGCCGTAAATTTTAAAACGAGGCGCCACTGGTAGTAACCAATTTACCACCGCAAGGTTACTGTGATATCCTACGTGAATCGCAGGAGTGGTCGATATTGATAGGGTAAAGTGTTATAATATGCCCCCATTGAGAAAACATTAAGATATTATTTAATTTATTGATTTACACCCCGATTCTGCAATCCGACGGATTTGTGATACGAACGAGTCTACACTTTCGTTCGAGTTCGAATTTTGCATTCTTTATTCCGTTCGACTTGTATGATTCGATCGACTCTCGTTCGGGAACACTTGAAATTTCCTTATCCTTATAGTTTTCTTATATTACATTTTGGTGAGGAAAGGGTTCCAATCAGCTTTACAGCCCTGGCCAAAATGTATTGCCCTCCCCGATAGTTTGTATCAGGCCGAGCTGACTCACAATCGAAATGTAGAATGTAGAATGGTAATAAAGCGAGCGAGAATGGTAATAAATAATGTATATTATACACACACGCATACATACCTACATGCATTCCATCAGCAAGCATCACAACATTGAATTACTATTTTTATCCTAATAGATTCCAACTAAAATTAGTGTGTCATCTCATTAGTAGAGTCACCATGTTATTTTACCGATTACTCGACTTTCTATAAATGAAGCGATAACATCAAATACAAAATCTTTGCCTCGTCTCTAAAAAGCAATAGCGCATAAAAATAGTTCGGAAATGGTTCCATACATGGTTACAATGGTTTTAGCGACGCAAAATGCTCCAAATTTCATGTTACTCTTGAAGTTAATCTATCAAACAGAGATAACAGATTTCACCATAACAAATGGTTCTCGTATATGAAATGACTAATGGATTTGAGATGAATGGGGGTACAGTTACCCAATTTCTATCTCTTCCAATGGTCGATCGTTAGTCCTGAGCTGAAACGGTGGCCTTTATTACCATTCTTGCATGCAGTTACTCTTACACTTCACTCACACATCATCCCACGCATCAGGTCCCAAACGATACATCCTCACAATACAAACTGGATGAACATCGTTTGACAGCTATCAGTGGTTTGTCCATTGGTTAAGTCATTATTATTTCGTTCTATTCTACAATATTTTATCTCCTTCCACAGTAATCCATTGTACACAAACCACCAATAAACGTCAAATATGAACAGGATTTACCGTTCATTTGTTGTCATCGTGTGAAACCCAATTGGGATACGTTCACTCCACTTAATTTCCACTTCACACTGGTAATAAGGGCCGGTAGTATGAAAATAAAACATAAAAAAGAGCTATCCTTTTTGAATCTGCACTGAAGAAATTACCGAAAAAATCAGGAATGTTTCGCAATAATCGAAAGAGAAAGTAAACAAAGAGAATCTCAGATTGTTACATTCGTCGTTTTAAACATTTTATACAGATTTGTCTTATTGCATTGAAGTAGATGCACACGTTTAATGTCAAGACGCATTTGCTCCTTAAGCAAACCTTCAAGTTCTCGTATCGAAGGTCGAGTTTTGCACTGCTTGAAGTCAACAATAATTGTATTCTTTCGTGTCAGCGGTAGCTTTTGTTCGTTTGGTTTACTCATTTTCGAGGTCGTACTATTGTTCACTTCACAATACTGTACTTGGTTTCTTCCGTCCCGAACGTAAGCGGTTTTGTTTTATCGACTGACTTGGATGAGATGTGAAAGCGAACTGGTTTCCGAGCTTTTGTCAATTTACATAATAAATGTGTCAGGTTTTCTTAGCGCAACCCTGTATAATGGATGGCAAATATTTTATGACCGATAAGAGAGGTTACGTATCACACTTCAGATTTAACATTAACACAACCTTGAGACAACCGTGAGGCTTTCACGGTCCTAGGGATTGTATGTATCCTTACTCAATGAAGAAGGATGCACATCAATGGTGCCATGGGTGATGCCTGACATAAAAACGTGCTTAATCCACCTAGCAGTGAGATGATACCTTTTTTTATCAATCCGCATGTGTTTTTTGCATGAATATTCTTCGGTGTTTCAGTTTTCATGACATTATTCTAATGTCCATCGATTCAAGTGGCAATTTGAGATTATAATCACTCATTACTCTGTAATGTCGAAACAGCAAATCGGATCGAATTTGAATCTAAAAGTGTAACAATCGATTAAACATTCCATGATATGTCGAAATAATTTCCACTTTAGAGTTTAGGGTAATTTAAGGTACTACCAGAGCCGGTATTCAAGAACCAGCATAACCCAAACCCAATCGTATGGCCATATGACGATTAAATTGCAATATTTTTGAGTCCAACTTTGAATCTTTTCGGGATTGTTATCTTCTATATCGCCTTGAATTTTTAAAATTCATCATCCTACAATTCCAGAATCGGAAGTCAGAATTGGATAAAATTGGATTTATTTTAATTTGAACTTTTGTTTCTGAAATTCGATTTGGCTTTTTTTAGAAAACGATTGAGCTTTGAGAATCGATTCGATACTGGAACCGGAATTCAAAATTCGGTGTAGCCGAAGTCAGACAAATTTATCTGAATAGCTATGTAGTTCACATTTGATTTAAAATGTTTAAAAATCAGTGCAAACATCTTTGAGGAATCGTAGCGCAAATTAAATTTTTGAATACCTTCCGAATCGAAAACTGAGTACAACCAAAAATGAAATAAGTTTTTTTGGTTATCGACTATACAAATCTGCTAACCCGATAAATCTGATTAATTTATTTGAAATAGACATTTTTATACTAATCACCATGTATCTCTCTAAACCGGAAGTTGGATTTAAATGAAAAGCAAGATGTTTTATAGAATCTTAAAACTTTTCATTTGAATCTTAGATGATTCTTAGATTTCATTTAAATCTTAGATCGGTTCAGCCATCTACAAGTAAAATGAGTTACGCAGTTTTCATTTCGTTTCACATATCATCCTGTAGTTCCGGAACCAGAGGTCGGAACCAAACATAATTCAGGAGTCTTGTTTGGGAGTATACGATTTTTCATATGAATCTGAGTTTGTAGAACACGGTTGAGTCATCTCCGAAAAAAATTGAGTGAAATTATTGGTCACACACGGATTTGCTGAGCTTGAGCTTGAGCTTGAGCGACCACCCCTGGTTGCTACTCCGTTACTGATCGGGATTAGCTGAAATTGTACAGGGAATTTCTAGATGATCCGACCTGGGACTGGTACCTTCAATGTACATCTTCTGGTAATCCCGGAATTCAGTGATCAGTACCGGTGCCGGCCAGGCCCGAACGTAGATCGTCTAAGGAATGGGAAGGGATGTTAGTCCAACACTTGTTGTTACTAGAGGCCGTATATACTACTGCGCACTCCACAAGTGTCACGGGAGAAGGATATTTGTTAGTAAAAATTTCAGTATTGGTATTATTCGCGCGCGACTCAGTATGTTCCGGTTTCAAGATGTTCGGATGCACCACTAAACTTATTGACTTCCCGAGTGAACGTTTCAACAATATCCTATATTGAAGTCCCGGCAAGTCTTGATTCACAGCTCTTGTTCAAGTAAACTGAAGAAAAATTTGCAATACTATCGCGTAAAGAATAAAAACTTCCCCATTTTTATAACTGAAATTACGTGATACAAAATAAACGAGTGAATAGGATTTAGACAAAATAGTTGATTCATTGCATTGACATATTCTAAACAGTTGTTATAAAATCATTTTAAATCACCAAATAAAGGTCAACCGATTTCACGTGCGTCTTTATTTATTATTTATTATTATTATTTCCGCTTTATTATTTTAATTACTTATTAAAATTATTAATTGGTTATATTGGTTGATCTGGGCAGCCGGCTACCGAGAAAAATATTAATTTATTGTTTGAAATATTAATATCAAGTGTTTTTTACTACGTGTTCAATATATCGATATATGTTATCTCTGTTATTAACTTTGTAATATCAAAGGATTTGCGCAATAGTTATAGATTATTTATTTATTTACCATTCAATTTATAATCCTGACAGACAATCAATAACATGGAAGAAGAAAACATTCCAAATAAAACTTTTTTTCGAAGTTAGACGGAAATTGATAGGTTGAATGAAGAGATAATTTAGTAAAATAGAATTTAGTAAAATAAAAAGTAGTAAATCAGAAGTGAAACATTGAAAATATCTGATAACTAAAAGGAACAAGAAATTCCTGCAGTTGTCGCCTTTTACGACATGGAAGCAGGAACCCAGTGGATCTATTCTTGTTTCATTTTTTTCCGCCGGATTCCACACGGCATCTAGGCTGGTGGACCACAGCCCCTTGGTCACACACGGATTTGCTGATCTCGACGAACTGATTCGAATGGTATATGGCTGTTATTTTCTTCCAGCATTTATTTCTTTAAGTCGTTTAAATCAATATAATTATGGAATTGCTTTCAACTCGAAAATTCGTCTGGTTTACATATGTCATATTCGAACGATTATGTTGCCAAAAACGAACCGTGCTAAAATCGGTCCGAGGCAAAATATCATGTTGTACACAGTTTTTTGGGTACTTAAAACCAAATGTATGTAACAGTATAAAAAATCGTGTTTTATGTTGTTCCCAAGCATTTCTTTGCCAGACAGCGCTCAAAACTTCTACTGCTGGAATAGGGAGAAAAGTCGTTTACACAAAAATTTCGATATCTCCATTAAAAATGGACGGATTTTAACAATCTATGGCTTGTTGGATAGGTATTATCGTGCGGAATCTAAGTCTGAAAACATATTCTGTTTTCAAGGTCAATTGTGACAGATACTGCCAAAAAACTGAAAATTTTGACATAAAACTTCGTATAACTCAAAAAGTAAACATCCGATCTCAAAACCATTCAATAGCGTTTTGGGTGACTGGGAGACCTTTCATTTGCGACTAGTTTGATCAAAATCGGTCCAGCCATTTCTGAGATCTCGACCTCTTAGTTGACAACACACATACAGACACACACATACACACACACACACATTTGCTCAGTTCGTCGAGCTGAATCGATTGGTATATGTCATTCGGCCCTCCGGGCCTCGGAAAATTTTTCGAAAGTTTGAGCGAATTCTATACCTATTTTTTATATATATAAAAAAAGGTAAAAAGCAAGAATATACAGAAGGAGAACAATAAAATATGATGACCGAATCATGTTCTCTCTATTGCCGCTTATGGCGTGGACAACACCGTCCAACACTTGCAACACTAGTAGTTTAGTTGCATGTTAAATTTAGCTCTCTCTTAGATTACATTGTAGAATGCTTGCATTTGCACATAGTGATAGGACCAATACACAATCCCTGGTCTACCGAAGTGTTCAGTTGGCCAACATAGACATTGATGACACGTGTAATTGCATTTCGGTAGACCCCTTGGCTTAAGAACTAGAACTCAAGTGAGAGAGAAGAGAGAAGCTGGACTTCATAACTCAGTTAGAAATATACGCTTGTATCGAAAGCACGTTTTATTATTTGACTCTTGGAATCACCATTAAACCACCTGAAACTTAATTCCTCTGAGCTAAATTAGCGAACATTTTGATCCATACGAACCGGATAGAAACATTTGATATGTTTATTGTTGGTTTATGGTGATATTCTGACAAAAAGTGATGCCTTTTGTTTCGCGATTTTCACATTCTGAAAAAAATCCGCCATTTTGCAAACGACGCGTCCTATAACATAGTGTGTGCGCGAACCTATGTGATCGTGTTCGAACACGATATACGAATCGAAAAGTGAACCCACGATTTTCCTATGAGTGGAGACGAAAAAACTCCAATAGTGACGCGTAAAAAATCCCCGAAGAAACTTATAGACTGTTTAAGTGGGGAATCTATGAACGATTCAGTGAAAGTGCAAAAACAAAAACAAAGTGACAAAAAGGCAAAAAAAGCCATGGCTAAGCGTTTGGAGAAAGTGATCGATCGCCAAGACCTGGCGAAAGAGAAGCTGTTACGGATTCATACGAATATGCAGAGAACGGATAAAAACATTTATTGGTTAAATCTACAGTTGGAGAATCTCCGACGGACCAACGATGAGCTGGAAAAATGTTATTTGGAGATTTGCGAAATTGTTCCCAGAGACGATCGAGATGAGTTTAAACAGAATCGATTTGAAACTGAGGAACTCTACGATGAACTGTACGTGAGTATTCAATTGGAGATTGCAAAGTTTAATGCGGAAGAAGCGGAAAAAGAGCATCAAAAATTGAACATGTTAGCATGTACAGGCAACCCTGTCGCCCCGCAGCCGGTAGTGATGAACAATTCGACACCTCATCTGCAAGTACCCCTTCCAACCTTTGACGGTAATCTGGGAAACTGGTACTCTTACAAGTGCATGTTTCAGACTATAATGAACAGGTACCCTAACGAATCTCCGGCTATCAAGCTCTACCACCTGAAGAATTCGCTTGTCGGAACTGCTGCCTGTAAAATCAATCAAGAAGTCATTAACAATAATGATTACGCAGGTGCGTGGAAGATGTTGGAGGATGCGTACGAAGATGAACGATTAATCATCGATACGCACATTGACGCATTGTTAAGTTTACAAAGGATGACGACTGAAAGCGGCGAAGAACTTCGTAAATTAATCGATACCTGTACCAAGCATGTTGACGCTCTCAAAAACCGTAAGTTTGAAGTAAGAGGATTAGCCGAGATGATTTTAATGAATGTGGTTGCTAAACGTCTGGATAAAGAAACACGGAAACAGTGGGAGTCGCAGCTATCCCAGGAGGAGCTGCCCTCATACATTGAAATGATGGATTACCTGCGCGAACGAACCCGCATTCTACAGAAGATGACTGGACCATCAATGTTAACTTCCCTCTCTGAGCAGCCTAGATAGCCGTGTAGTGTCGGTAGCGGTTTCCCAACTGCTAAGAATAACGCTACGGTCCACCTGTACCGGTGGTATAAGTCCACCAAACAGGTAAGCCGTGTGGCATCCGGCGGAATTATTTTTTACCAAGAATTGATCCACTGGTTTCCTATTCCATGTCGTAAAAGGCCACATAAATAGGAACTCCTAAGTCAAGGTGTATTTCCGTGCCGATGGCTGAATGGCTGCAGGAGGTTAAACATTGCAGTCGTGAACGGAATATCTTGGGTTTTTCCCGGGAAAAGAGAGGCTTTTGGAAAATCATGGGGACTCAAACCCAGATATATTCATTGGATCTACACAACTATCGTTAGACCAATTTTAGCATATGGATGTCTTGTATGGTGGCAGAAAGGAGAAGTCGCGACAGTTCAGTCAAAGCTAAATCATCTCCAAAGGATGGTCCTAATGGCGATGACAGGAGCATTCACGACAACTCCTACTGCTGCTCTAGAGGCGCTACTGTGCATTAAACCACTACATGTGTTCCTAAAACAAGAAGCATTATCTTGTGCATACCGTCTTAGGGTTACAGGGCTTTGGAACAGTAACCCATTAGAATATGCTACCAGTCACACTCGCTTGTGGTCCCAAATGGTTCCGTGGGATGAGTATTTACTCGCTCCTAGTGATCTAACTCTCACATGCAGTTTTCCTTTTAAAACATTCAATGTGAGCTATCCTCTTCGTTAGGAATGATTGTCTGGTTGTCTGGAACGACAACTTGATGAACACATAGTTTGTTTTACGGACGGTTCTCTGTTGAATGGTCGTGCTGGTGCTGGTATCTACTGTCGTGAAATAGGCTGGAGCAGTCTCATTCACTTGGTAGATACTGTACTGTGTTCCAAGCAGAAATCTACGCAATTCTGTGTGGAGTACAATCGGCACTTCAGCAGAGGATCTGTGGTAAACGTATTTATTTTTGTTCCGACAGTCAGGCAGCCTTAAAAGCACTCAGTTCGAATGACTCACGGTCGAATCTAGTGATCGCATGTCGAACTCAAATTAAAGACCTCAGCATTTCAAATGCTGTTTACTTCTTATGGGTACCCGGCCATTCTGGTATTACTGGAAATGAATGGGCTGATGAGTTGGCTAGAGCTGGTGCAACGAATGATTTCGTTGGTCCTGAACCAGCTTTACCACTTTCAACTAGTTGGATAAAGCACAAGATACGTTCTTGGGCTGCATCCAAACATGCCAGCTACTGGCGCAGCTTGCAAACTGGCGCTCAGACAAAGCATTTCAACGTGCTGAGTATTATTCGTGTGATTTGTGTGAATGCGATTATGGTACTTCATATCATCTGATATGTAACTGTCCCGCATTGAGGCAGCTACGTATCCGGGTTTTTGGTTCTCCATACATGGTTGAGTCTGTGTATGCGGAGCTAAAATTGAAGGATATTCTCTCGTTTCTCACCCAATGTGGTAAGGAGCTATAGTCAGAAGGGTTCATCGTTCTTCCTGGAGTGAATGAATCCCTTCTGTATTAACCTTAAATAGGGTTTGGCAGATTGTTTGGCATCCTCTGGGGGGTACCGAATTTACTTCTGCTCGTACATACTGCGAGTCGTTCTGCATTCTTCCGGGAGTGCAGAATGATGTCGCTTTTGTAAGATCTCTAAATCCTCTCGGGGGTTGGAGGTTTTATTAACAGCAGACTGTTCGGGACCTCGTAGAGGTTCAGAATTTCCTTCTGCTTCCACTAAATGTGATCCTCAGCAGATTGTTCAGCATCCCTTAGGGGTGCAGAATTTACTTTTGCTTTTATGTGTTTTTGTGTCGTCAATTTTTCCCATCCTCCTAGTCCAACCCTTACCATTTCCTTTCAATCCTTCCCTCTTATATATCGGGAAAATGATGCTAAAAACAAATTGATGGCAAGGCACAAATCTCCAAATATCAAGGGGAACGTGCCATTTGAGCCAATTTGTTCTGATTCCTGATTCCTGAAGAGGATTAGCCGAGATGATTTTAGTGAATGTGGTTGCTAAACGTCTGGATAAAGAAACACGGAAACAGTGGGAGTCGCAGCTATCCCAGGAGGAGCTGCCCTCATACATTGAAATGATGGATTACCTGCGCGAACGAACCCGCATTCTACAGAAGATGACTGGTTATGCAGAACAAAGGCCATCCAGCGCTCTGAAACCGAGAACCAAATCAGAACAGAAGATCCAGCCAGCAAGAAACTTCGTACAGACAAAAGAATCTTGTTACTGTTGTAATGGAGACCATCTCATTTACAAGTGTGGTCAATTTAAGGAACTAAACGTAAGTAGTCGATATGCCAAGGTGAAACAGGCCGGACTATGTTTCAATTGCTTGCGTCATGGGCATCGTACATTGGATTGTAATTCTGACAAGACCTGTAAGAGCTGCAAGCGAAAGCATCATAGTCTCCTTCATGAAGAAAAGCCTGTACCTGTGAACCAATCCGACAACCAGCCTACTGAACAAACTCCGAAGTCTGATGATCGTCAAGAAGCAGCTGCGCAATCTGGATCAGTAAATTGTGCAACGTCGCTGATGGTGACACAACAAGTGTTGCTGTCCACTGCAGAAGTACTTGTTACAGGAGCTGGAAATATTAGCTTTCCGTGTCGCGTATTATTGGATTCAGGTTCGGATTCGAATTTAATCTCTGAGCCGTTTGCGAAACGATTGAAGCTCACCCTAGTAAAAATCAACATGCCGATCAGCGGATTGAATAACACTGAAACTCAAGCTAAGTATAAAATTTCCACGAAAATAAGTTCACGAGTCAATTCTTTTAGCGCTATTCTGGAGTTCTTGGTTGTACCAACCATCACAAACCTACCAACGGCCAAAGTAGATATTCGATCCTGGTCGCTACCCGCTAGTCTTGCTCTGGCGGACCCGTCTTTTTATGTTCCCAAAGAAATCCAAATGATCATTGGCGCTGAACTATTTTTCGATCTCGTAAAAAATGGACGCATGAAATTAGCAGCTGGAAGTCCTATGCTGGTTGAAACCAACCTGGGATGGATTGTCAGTGGTCCCGTAAAGGGTCAGTGGTCCAGTCGTAAAGGAGGTGTTTGTCAACTAAACTTGTGCGAAGAGCAGATAAACCACACACTTGCAAGATTTTGGGAATTGGAAACTGTCCAAGAAGCATCCCCATTTACACCTGAAGAACAAGCCATCGAAAATCACTTTGTAGAAACTCATTCTCGTGACGACATTGGTCGATATACTGTACGATTGCCGTTCAACAAAAACAAGGGTCAACTTGGTGACTCGTTGGAAACTGCTCGAAGTCGATTCAATCGACTATTGCGATCGTTTGTAGATACGAACAAACAGATTCGCTATACTGAATTCATGACAGAATACCAGACTCTAGGACACATGGTTGAGGTTTTCGATAATCCTAAAGATGGTTACTTTCTCCCGCATCACGCGGTGTATAAGGAGTCCAGTTCAACTACCAAAATACGTGTAGTATTCGATGCTTCGGCGAAGACCACATCCGGTCTCTCGTTGAATGATACATTGGCTGTTGGGCCAACTGTACAGAAAGATCTGATTACGATTCTATTGAGATTCTGTTGCTTTCCGGTTGTTTTGACTGCAGACGTACCAAAAATGTACCGTCAGGTACAGGTTCACAAGGACGACCGAAAATTCCAACGAATCCTGTGGCTAAATTCGAAAAACGAAATTGGAACATATGAATTAACGACCGTTACTTACGGTTGTGCTAGTGCACCATACCTGGCAACGCGCACGCTTATTCAGTTAGCCAGAGACGAAGCAATGGAACTTCCACTTGCTGCAAAAGTGGTCGAAGAGAATAGTTACATCGACGATTTCCTCACTGGAGGTAGTACCGACGAAGAAGTAATCGAAATTTACCGACAGCTGACAGAGCTGCTACGACGTGGTAGGTTTGGAGTACACAAATTCTGCTCCAACAGCGAATCAGTTTTGAAGATAATACCAGTTGAGTTGCAAGAAAAACAAGCTAATTTCAAGGATGCGGATATCAACAATGCGATAAAAACACTGGGGCTCATCTGGAATCCACACGATGACTATTTTTGTTTCAACGTAAAACCTCTTGATGGAAAAGTGCCGACCAAATCGAGTGTACTATCTGCTATTGGTCGCCTCTTCGATCCATGCGGCTATCTCGGTCCTGTTATCACAACGGCGAAAATGCTAATGCAAGATTTATGGCGACTGAAGCTTAATTGGGACGATATTCTGCCTGACGAACAAATGAATTTATGGTTGGCCTTCTGCAAACAACTTCCGTTGGTCAACGAATTGAAGAAAAAACGATGCGTTGTCAATGGTAACGCAACTGAAGTAGAGCTACATGGATTTGCAGATGCGTCTCTGCGCGCATACGGGGCTGTCTTGTACACAAGGTGCATCTCCCCTAATGGAACAATTGATGTGCAGCTGGTGTGCAGTAAATCTCGCGTTGCTCCGTTGAAGCCGGTGACGATTCCACGTTTGGAATTGTGTGGGGCACTTCTTCTCGCACGACTGGTTAATAAAACTGTTGCAGCAATGAAAATTCCGTTCAAGAATGTGACACTGCATCTCGACTCGCAAGTGGTTTTGTGCTGGTTGAGAAAATCACCGCTTGCTCTTAATCAGTTTGTTTCAAACCGTGTTGTCGAATCCATCGAACTAACACAAAACTATCGTTGGCAGTACGTACGATCTGAGCACAACCCAGCCGACTTGATCTCACGTGGCGTGCTTCCAGAAGACCTTTTGATGACGAAGCAGTGGTGGGAACCATCCGTTCTTTTGCGACAACAGTTTCTAGAATACGACGAAGGTGAAATCCAGCTGAACGATGATGAAATTCCTGAATTAAAACTAGCGACGGTTGTGGCTACTGTGCAACGAAAGCTTTCGATTGAATTGACAAGATTAAGTAATTTTAGACGACTGCAGAGATCATGGGTGTACGTGTTGCGCTTCATCATGAACACCCGCACTAAAACCCGTGACACATCGGAGTTCAAGGCACACGAAATGACTGATGCACTTCATGCTATCGTTCTGTTGATTCAACGAGACGAATTTCGAGAATTATTTCACACTTTGGAAAACAACGGTAAAAGGCAGAACAGATTCAGTGGGTTAGCTCCATTTATTGGCACTGACGGTCTGATGAGAGTCGGTGGTCGGCTCAAATACTCTTCCATTCCATACGACGGAAAACACCAGATTTTGCTTCCCGAGAAACATCATGTAACACGTATACTCATCCAACAACTACACGAAGATAATCTTCACGTCGGACAGCGAGGATTGCTGTCGATTGTTAGAGAAAGATTTTGGCCTGTAAACGTGAAAATGTTAATCAAAAGATTAATTTCGAAATGCTATGTATGCTGTCGAAACAATCCTCAACCAATAAATCAATTCATGGGCAACTTGCCGGATTATAGAATCACTCCTTCAGCCGTGTTTGCCAACACGGGAGTCGACTATGCCGGTCCAATATATTTAAAGGAAATGGGAAGGAAGACAACGTTGTATAAAGCATACATTTGTGTGTTTATTTGTATGGCCACCAAGGCTATTCATTTTGAAGTGGTATCGAATCTCACGACAGGAAATTTTATTGCAGCACTGCAAAGATTCGTAAGTCGACGAGGATATGCTGCTAATTTGTACTCCGATAATGGCACTACGTTTATTGGAGCCAATCACGAACTTGCTGCCATGCGCAAACTATTTGAAGATCAAACACACCGGAGCAAATTGAACGACTTCTGCACTGCAAAGGGAATCCAGTGGCACTTCATACCTCCTCGTAGTCCACATTTCGGTGGCGTCTGGGAAGCAGGCGTCAAATCAGCGAAGCACCATCTGAAACGTGTTGTTGGTGAAACCAAATTAACATTTGAGGAAATGACCACTTTCTTGGCGCAATGTGAAGCCGTATTGAACAGCAGACCGCTGATTCCAGTTTCCAGTGATCCGAACGACTATCAGGCGTTGACTCCATCACATTTTCTTATTCAAAGAACAGCAGTAAGTATTCCTGAACCGTCATACGAAGGGCTGAAGGTTGGGCGGCTTGATCGTTGGCAACATATTCAGCTTATGAAGGAGCATTTCTGGAAGCGATGGTCCGCTGAATATTTGCATCATCTTCAATCCAGATCTAAGTGGCACAAAAACATCATTAAAGTTGAACTCGGTGCAATGGTAGTACTCAAGGCAGGCTTCCCAAATGTACCGCCGCGCGACATTATTATTGAGGATGTCATGCTACTCTTTCCATGACAGCCTTGTGATAGGTTTCATCACGACAGCCCTTAGACAAATAGTTCTGTACAGCCAACGTTGCCGTCATTCACTTCGTTCGACAGTTCATTCCATCTCAAGACATTTTGTCGTGGTCCACGACAGCCGAAGAAGCATGAAGTTCTCGCTATTGCAACAGTTAACTTCGGGTATCAGTCACTGCGTTGTTTCTGTCGAGAGCAAAATATTACTCTCCCTTGACCAGGTCTGCGACAGTAGCCGGTGCGGTCGAATATATTTCTCTAGGTTTGATATGACGATTCGAGGCAACATGGGGGTTTTTAGTTTTGCCTTTGGTGATTGCTTTGCGCAGCGGTTGATCATTGCGCATAGCAATCACCGTTGTTAGGGCATTGATAACAATATAATTGATAATTAATAATATACGAAACTACTAATACGAAACGGATTGAAGAAAGGACTTTGGTTTTAATGAAAGTTAATTTTTATATTTTGGTCGATCTTCTATGAATCGATCGATCGATTAATTAAAAAGCAATGTATTTCAATAGCTGAGACAGTTCGGCGTGCTCCTTTCAGGCAGTTTGCGGTCGGTTTGTGGGCTGTAACATTCATAGTGTATGCGCGCACTGATGTGCGTGGAGCATTATTTTCATCCTCTTTATCTCTTCCTTCAGGGTAGTAAAGACGCGATCGTTCCTTATACGAGTGTATAAGCCAATTGAATCAGATTTTAGATTTATATGTTAACGGTAAATAAATGTTGGTAGCGAAAGATATATTCAAATCAAAGATTCCATATTCGATACTCGTTAGTGTTAGCTTTGCAGTCGACTTGTAAGTCTACGGGACTTTTGCATGGCCAGTGCTGCAATACTACGGACACTAAGAATCCTTTCAAGTCAGGACTGAAACATACAAAACCTGGCTCGTTAAGTTCGTTATACATTGAACCACCAATCGAATAAAAACCTTGAGTGTAAATTTTGGAGTCGGAATTTGCAAGGCAAAAATCATTTAGAAACATCTTATTTTCAGGTACCGTACAACAAAGCTTTGAATGCAAAAACTGAATGGAAAATTCCGGTTCTTCCAAAAAATATGTTTCCAAGCGTGGAATGCAGCATGGTTGCCCGTAACAGATTCGAATGTTTATTTTGTTTTATTTAGAAAAAAAAAGTTTTAATTCCCCAAGTTATGTAATAATGTCTTTCTTGAGTAATGTGGTCTCAAGCTTTCCAGACATATCAAGTTCTCTTCTATATATGAATAGTATAGTGTTTCTATTACCCTGGGATATATTCCAAAATACATATCGGGTACTGTACGGTTACTTATATGATATAAGGTTGTGCTGATAATCTGCTGAATCATTTTCTTCCTGTTATGCATAGAATTATCTTATTTCCAGAAACAGCATATTAACTATAACATTATTTTGGTCATAGCTACCAGAAGTTCGCGACTTTTACACACGTTGAAACTGTCACTTTACATTGTAAAATTTGAATCTCGGTTAAAGCGTATCTTTCATCAAGTAGAAGCTTGTATTCAGTATATTTTGAATTCTTTAACTTAATGTCGTTGTTTGCCACAAAACTTGCTATAAAAGTAACTGAGGCCCAAATTTATATCTACAGTTAAAAGGACAATTTCATGTAAACTTCTAGAAGTATCTCAATCATTTCCTCTATGTGCTTTTACGCTCAATCCAATTTTGGAAATGTAGATGTTGCAATCACGAGCCGCACGCAGAAGAAGATGCGGTGCATTGAAATTTCAAACAGCACATCCAGTTTATATGCGCTTGCTACAATTCTCGTACACATTTTTGGTTTTCTGTTTGAGTAGGCTCTCACGGAAAAGGAAAGTTGTTCGTGAATAGCAAAGCGAACTATTGAATTTAATTCGGATCCGACTTCCGCAGTTACAAGTCTAATAATGTCGAAAATTTTCTAAAGTCGAATTGGCTTAGTAGCTTGTGTCTGCATTTAAAAAAAAATCAAACGTTTGGAACTATAAATATTGTAACTAAATAGTGAAACATTCTGAGAGCCGAGTTCATTGCACATATTAAACAGTTTTCTTTCTGAAAAGAAATTATGTACTGAAAAATGTAGGTGTAAATCCCCGGTGAACAATTAAGTTTGAAACCGGGAATAAATAAAAGATATAATAAAAATTATAATAATAATAATCATAATAATAATAATAATAATAATAATAATAATAATAATAATAATAATAATAATAATAATAATAATAATAATAAGAATAATAATAATAATAATAATAATAATAATAATAACAATAATAATAATAATAATAATAATAATAATAATAATAATAATAATAATAATAATAATAATAATAATAATAATAATAATAATAATAATAATAATAATAATAATAATAATAATAATAATAATAATAATAATAATAATAATAATACTAATAATACTAATAATATTAATAATAATAATAATAATAATAATAATAATAATAATAATAATAATAATAATAATAATAATATTGTAGCAGTCATTTCCGGCCCTAAGAAACTCATTGTTTTAGTTATCCTAGGAGAAACAGAAGTATATGACACGAATTTGGCTTTCATTTATTTAAAATTCAAAAATTAAATTTTTAAATTCCCAGTTTTGGTACTGATCATCTCTTAATTTCGAAACAAGAAGTTGGATATGGATGAAACTAAATGGAAGGCTTTTAATTAAATGATTTGCGATTTGAAAATTTCTTCTGAACTTTTCTTCACATAAACAACCATCTGTTGAACTACTTTTTATCTGAGGGCTCCCCCAATCAACTTCATGGTTGCGGACCCTGTATTTGTGTAGATGGTATTAAAAGATCTACCACCTCAACGAAAAAGAGCTCAATTACAAGGTCCGGGGAGTACATAGAAACTTGCAATGAGAGCAAAGGGAAAGTCAATTTCAGCCGCAATGAAGCTATATTAATAGGCACTGAATTCCATATAACAAAATTATAAACTTATTTTTCTAGTTTTGTGATATTTATGAAAACAAAAGAGGTTTATTGAAGATCGGTTTTCAAAGGTAGTAACAAATTAAGAACTCAACGTTTTTATATTCTCATTCCTTCAACTGCTGCAAAACCTATGTGAATGTTAAATGAACAACTAAATTTAAGCTATTTTAAATAAATTTAAGCTATTAGTTGATTGATTCCTATGTGAAAAAGAACAATTGAGAATACTAAATTTGTAACAAAGTTTGGGGTAAACCAAAAAATTTGATGCTTTTGGGATAAATGATGGTTTCATCATATATTTCTTTTTAAAACACTTTTATCGAAAATCTGAAAGCACATGTTCACATATAAACATAAAAGTTGCTCATTCAATTTTATGGTCGAAAACTATTCAAAGTGCACCAAACATCTTATTTGGGTTAAGAGTATCATATTCTATAGTTTCAACGAAATCGGTGAGGCACGGGTACCAAAGTGTGCCGACAATTGGTGGAGTAACGTTAAATACACTAAATAATTGAATAGTTGTGAAAAGTAGCTACGATTCGATCCAAAAATCAAACGTCATTATTCAGGATAAGGGTGAATAAGACATTTTCGGAGTATTATTAATGAATGGAAGTGTATCTGTTTCTTTAGGAATAAGAAGGAAGCACTAAGGATGAATATTTTAGAAATTCATATATATGAGCCGTTACACAAAACTCAGTGCTTATCTTTTAATGTAGTTATTAAAATTCATTGCCCTCGCCGACAGTATATATAAATCTAAAACAATTTCTTTATTTCACAATGGTAATGTGTAATGAAACCCTAATGTTTCCTGCAAAGGTAATCCCAACAACGCAATCGTATGTACTAGTCCCGTTTCATTGAGGCAATCGAAATAGTGCGAGCGCACTATGAACCACAGCACGTCTCCAGAAACAGCCGGTTTATTGCTTCAAGAGAAATTGATGAGACAGCCGGCCGCGACAGCCCTTCGTAACAGTAATTCCCTAAAAATCAAAGGATGTCTTCGATTTTCAAAGGATGTCGCCGTAACAGTTCATGCGAATGAGCTAACATAAAGAAACAGGATACAAACAGCCCGTTCTGTTTGACTACTCTCCGGATAGAATACTCTCATCAATCTGGCGAGTACAAACTGTCTCAGTGACAGCATTCATTTAGGCATGCGAGCGCTGTTGCCATTACAGTTCGGCGTATGCTTCACACATATTGTAGACTGAGCTTTCGACTTTGCGCTCAGACAGTTCATGCTATCTCGTGGCGGATGTCATTGAAGAGCAGTACTGCTGGGAAGCCTGACTCAAGGAGGACAATATGCCGCCACACCAATGGCGACTGGGACGCATCGTAGCAACGCATCCAGGAGCAGATGGTATAGTTCGAGTTGTAACCATCAAAACAGCTACTGGAGATTTCCGGCGAGCGGTGACAAAGATCTGCTTGCTTCCTTCAGTTGATCCGGTGGACTCAACGGGGGCAGAATGATGACACGTGTAATTGCATTTCGGTAGACCCCTTGGCTTAAGAACTAGAACTCAAGTGAGAGAGAAGAGAGAAGGTTGACTTCATAACTCAGTTAGAAATATACGCTTGTATCGAAAGCACGTTTTATTATTTGACTCTTGGAATCACCATTAAACCACCTGAAACTTAATTCCTCTGAGCTAAATTAGCGAACAGACATTCACATGAAAAAAACCGGATAATATCGTAGAATTGACGGCAATCCCGACCAGCAACGAAATAGAAACCAGGGGTGGTTCAAACCAATTTATCCTCACCATTTTTTCATTCATTAAACGAGAAACGAAGAGAAAAGTCAGTTTTAAAGTGACAATGATACAGAATATAAAATGTTTATCAGAAGCAAACGAATACAACCCTTTAAGAAAAACCCAAACTGAGCCTTAAAAACACTAAATTCTTTTTTTTTTCGCTTTATACATCACGGTGGACTAGGCGCGTTTCGGACAGTTCCAGAACCGTAAAAACATCTTCTTCGTAGATCTTTTAACGTTGAACAACGTCGTTTTAGAGAAGCATTTCATGCTTCCCCGGATGGAAGCAACACAATTCAATCACAAACATAGAACGGTACTAACTAGCGGTATCCTTACTTGTGTCATCCGGTTTTCGCATTTTTATCTGGTCCGTGTAGTCCATGTAGAGCCGTTGCCAACTAGGTTGCGTTTTCAACTGGCCAAGAATTTCCTGTGCAATGTCATACTTTGGAATACCAAGAATAGATGCCTCCATGTCTATCTCAAACGAAGTTCCTAGCAGGTCGTCCAGCACTTGGCGAATTTTTTCCTCTGTTCCATGCTGAGCTAGTTGAAAACCTAGCATCAGATACCAGTGTCTCATCTCCGTCGGTGAATTTATCGTCTCCGCTATTTTTATTTGATTCTCGACAAATGCCAGCATTGCTGGATTCTGCCAGCTGGTATTCGGCCTACAAAAGATAAACGATGAAACCAATTTACAGGTAACTTCTTCGTTTCGACTTACGCCTCCAGAAAACTTCTCGGATTTATTGCTGGGAAGTTGGAAAACGACTGGACCGCAGTCAATGGGAAGGATTTTATATTACGCACTGTAGGAATAACTTTGCTGCCGAACAGTCCATGTCGCATAACTGGGTCCGGAGAATTTGTGATTACCCAACTCTCCAGCTTTTTGCTATAAGAGAATGATGACCCATTGGCCAGGATAATGAAAGGGACCCCATTGTCGGAGATGTGTAGTAAAGTAGCATAACCTGGAAATATAGAATCAAATGACGCTGAGTAACACGGTAACACGTAGATACTCACTATTGCCCATGATATCTTTGCAGCTACCATTGAGGAATACACTTTGATCGTCTAAATCCCACACTCGCATGGTGCAGTTCTCAGTGATAACGGCACCTAGTCTGCAATCGGAACTCTGTCGAAAAATATAATTTCATTTAAATTATCATCTCAAACACAGTAAATTTCATAGCTTACAAAAGCACATTGAACAACCGGACTCGTTAAGCTTATTATCGGCAGTACCGGTGCTCCAGTATGTATGTTCACGTAGCGGATGCTTCCATCCATACTGCAGAATACGACATACTTCTTTGCCACAGCGTAGTTGACGACAGGTGAACCTATTACAGATTCCCAAATTTGTTTATCCTTGCGCGGAACCGTAATAAGATTGCCCACAACCCGGCATAGCATACCGTAACCAGTTTTGATGGAACCGTTAGTAACCGTTATCCGATAATCACCCATAGCCTTGATTATAGTACCCTGGAGAGGCGTAGCTTTGCCAGAAACTACCGGCTGCTGTTGACTAGTGTCGGCATCGGATCCCTTGCCTGGACTGGTAGGAGTTTTCATATTCGCAAAAGCCTGTGTTCGAAGCGGAGGTTCTATCGGCTTGCGTTTTTTCAATCGTATATCCAACTTACCGGTTTGGTCAATTAAACTTTCTACACTAGCTGCTGCTGTTTCGCCTTTCGAACTACTTTGTGAAGTCGTTGGTTCTGGTGGTTTTTCTATGGTAATAATGCTGCTCTTGTTTGCACTGCTGCTGGAAAACTGCCCACTCGTGCTAGCAGTGACTTCTGTCTCATCGGACAATGGGATAAACATCGGTGTGATTCTTCGTTTTCCGTCGGCAGTTTTTGTTTCAATTTGTTTTAAAATTGGCCTTTGCGCTTCTTGACTTACAGATGAGGAAACAGAAACAGCACTTTCTTTGGGTGTTTCCTTATTGGTGGCAGTTTTCTCCACTTGAGATTGTTGTTGAAGAGGAACCAACGATGGTACAGTCAACTTTTGCGTAACGTTCAGTAAATCCGCATTTTCAATTATCATATCTTTACCCGATGGAGCATTAAGACCTAAAGTTATATCTTCTCCATACATTCGCTGGTAGAGACTATTTTTGTCCTCTTCAGAGAGAGGTTTCCCCAATTCTTCTTCACTGAATTGGAGACATGCCACATGTCCGTCGCCACTGCAAGCTAATAAAATATAGCCATTATGACTCCAGCTGAGATCTAGAATGGAGTCTTGAAAGAGATCGTGAATCACCACCAGAGGTCTTTGTAAGGCAGTTAGCCAAACAGACAAGCTTTTATCTCGAGCTCCGACAGCCAAACAGCAATACTGCTGAGATTTGTTAGTTTTCGGAGCCGTTCTCTTCAAAATAGAATTGTGAAATCGAACACAAGTGACCGCTTTCCGATGACCTACAAAGTCTTTATCGCATTTCCATCCATCTCGTTCGATTATCTGCGCCGTAGGACCTCCGCCATTCATTGCATGGGCCGACACTAAATATTGGCCATCCGGAGACCATGATAACCGCAGAATGTGCGTTGTTCCTCCACACTCTTCGAATGGTTCTGTGATGGTTTTAAACAGCTTAAAATCTGTCGTTCTCCAAATTTTCAATGTTTTATCATCGCTTTGCGATGCAACAAATTTTCCAACCGGATCCCACGCTACTCCTTTCACGAGCCCTGTATGCCCTTTCAGCACCTGCAATACACTCGGAAACTCCTTGGCATCCCAAATTATCACCGTGTTATCAACACTAGAGCTAGCTATGAATCGGTCCTGTGGAGACCATGCTAAATCCAACACATCTCCGGCATGACCCCGTAGTGTCGAAATACACCGCCAGTGTTCAACTGTTTTTGTTGATCCAAAAGCAATCCCACCACCAGTGGATTTTTTCCATATCATTATAAGTCTATCATCTGCACAGGAAGCTAACATTATTCCGCTGCCGCTCCAACGCACACAGTTTACACATGCTAAATGATTGTCCATCTGACATAATATCCTTGGCAGGTTTGGATTTTTCTCCGCTTCTTCCTTGACAACCGGTGCCAGGTTCCAGATGACAACTCGACCAGAGTCGTTCCCTTGACCGCCGGTTGCGAACTTTTCCCCTCCAGGATGGATGTCGATGGAAAAAATTGATTTCTCTGCAAATCGCCAAAATTAATTGTAAGTTTAACACTCAAACTTGTTTCATACCATCGTGATGAACCCAGCTAGGTTGAAGGATTTTCATGTTGATTAAACTATGTATAACGAAGAATATTGTCCACTCCGTATTTTTCCCTACTGATCATGCATTCCGCTAAATATTAGTTGTTGCTTTAAAGAATGATAAAATATATATTTTCGTTTAAAACGAGAAAATACCGGCCGATAACTAGATTAGCGCCAACACTAAATAGCAGAAGAAACTTTATACAGTTTGACATTTGAAGTCAGAGGGCCAGCGCCACTGCAAAAAAAAATGTTACGTACACACTCAACGAATAATAGTTTCAAACAGACTTAATACGTTTACACTGAGCAAAAATAGATTAAACTTTGAAGCGTTCCATTTTCGTTTCAAACTTAAAAATATTTTCACCACAGTTAATAGATATCTGCTGTTTTTTAAAGAAGGCCGAATCTACTATTATTATTTACTATTTTATGAAAAAAAACACAATCGAAAATTAAAATACGAGATAAAATAATAGTTTAACAAAACACAGGCAAGATGAGCCCTTACTTGGCCTTAGCCTGTCACGTTAGTGACACAGTAAAGAAAAAAAACTGCAAGTCCAAAAATTTAAAAAGGCGCAATAATACAGTTAGCGTAGAGTTTCGCGGATGAACCACAGTGCAGACTAACAAGTTTCGTAGCAAATAGTGTTTTTGTACGCTAATAATCGGCTAAGAAGTCTGTTGAAACAGAAAGGTTAAATTCCACAAAATTGATGTAATACCAGGACTCTATATTCAATGACAAGAAAGGTAGGCATGGCAAACAGCGGTCACTTAGAGCAGTTGTTATTCACAGCTTAACACACATGTCAGTACTGCACAGGAATCAATCTGTTTTTTTTTCTGATGCACTATAACTGCAACAGGGGCGCTATCAAGAGCACAGTTTATCATAGCAACGCAACAACTCGCATAACAATTAAGTTGGTCGTTTATTACGTTTGAGAGCTATGGGAATAATTTAGATCAGAAGATGAGTGCCTCATGAATTGTCTGATAGATAGAAACAAAACCGAAAACCCATCAGTGAAATACTGCTCGTCAACTACAAAATGAAAGTCTTTTTTGCATCGAATTGTTATTTTCCATGAACATACCGTTCATTTCGTGAATCACATGCGAAAAAGACAATTTTTTATCGCAGCGATAAAGCCAAGGAAAGCTGACAGCTCACAGCTCTTTTTAAAAGAACCGCAGCTCACCAGCACACTCATTTGCTACCCAGTTCGCCGCATTGTGAAGAGGAGAAAAAGCTACGAGTTGAACGGATCTTCGGCACTTGAAGAGCGAGTTCTAAACGATAAAAAATGTTTGCACCAAGTTTCGTGTTTTCTAACATGCCTGCATCTATCCTTCTTTAATGCCCCGTTTACACTTCTGCTGGCTGCCAGCATGCTGGTGTCAGTGTACTGCCCTCTTAGGAAAAAAACGTTCAACGGTGGTCCTTCGTTGGTCTAATACTTTGGATCATTGGACCACAGTTGAACGTTTTTTCCTAAGAAGGCAGTACACTGACACCAGCATGCTGGCAGCCAGCAGAAGTGTAAACGGGGCATAAAGGATTGAATGAGACATTATCAGTAAGAAATCTTACCTCGCACGGCGCGAGAAAAACGGATCACAAAATTAACCATCAGTTCCATCTAAATGAGCTGATACATCGAATCGATTCATTTTGGTGAGCTGCTCACCAATATGAGCTGTTTCGCACACCTCTAGCTCAAATCCCCGTTGCTAAGTGCGAGGCAGGTGGTGAATGAGATTTTTCGAACAGGGCGTGCCGAATTAGTTTCTACGTTAAAATCGATTAAAACAGCCATTTTTGTCACAGACAGTGTATAAATTTAGAAAAAAGGAGGAATCTTATGTCGTTTTTCATTGAGAACACTCGTGGAGTGTTTTGCTCGATTCGTGCAGTCGGGCAATCAAAACAGGTGCACTGTGTTTCATTGATTTGCACCGCACGAAAAAAAATGCACTTTCGGGGCAAATCGCGAGCAACTATTTTGCATCCGTTTTCTTTTCCGAGCAGCACGCGTGCAAACCAAACTTTACAAAACCGTTTCATTGATTGGCTGCCAGGGCAAAACACTGGCACCGAGCGAGTGGAATCAATGAAAAACGACATAACTGCTGCCAACAACATTTGACCAGAATAATAAGTGTAAGAAAATTTCGTAGGAGTTATAATAATCCAAAGAATCTCATATAGATCTGTTACACGAGGTTATGGTATTTCGGGTTGTAAATGATCACAAAATCAATATTCTAGCATATAGGGTTTCGTAACACGATTGTAATTTATTTCTTAAAATACATTTGCTGCGCACTTCGAATGCTATTTATGACTCGGCATACGACACTATTCTCCAGTTCTAAGTTTACACTATAAATCTTAACAATATTTGATCAATAATACATCATTAATAAAACGCAAATAGTCCAATCAAAACGATCGTAGAATTCTCTCGACGGCCATCTACACAATACATCAATGAAAATCGGGAAACGGACAAGTTGATAGTAGACGGGAATGTTATACCGGTCGATCCACAATTAAATCTTCTTAACTCTTTTATGCTCAGAAAATTAACAAGAATAACAAAGCTATATTATATGAACAACAAATTAAGCCTTTCCGCTGATTGTAGCTCCTGATTGAGGAGCCTTTTCGTTATCTTTCTCCAGTTGTTTGCCAAGATATTCCCTGAAAATAAGCGAATGATTTATTTCCCTGCTAATAGAGAGACAGAAGGTTGTATTACCAGTTATGAACCATTAGCTTTTGAACTGCTAATAATGCTTCGTAGCGAACGTTCGGATCTTCGTGGGCCAGTAACTGCATGACCAATTGTTTTCCTCCCAGTTGCTCAATGACACTATAGAAATGAAATTGATTATTGAGTATGCAACTGAAGTTTTGAAGGATGAAACGAATACGATGCGTAAAATACTTACTGTTTGCCCCTCGGGTAATGACGCACGTATTCACCAATATCGTAGCTTGCAACTGACAGTACCAGGGGATCCTTTGAGGTTTCCAGTAGGTGTACCAAAATGCGTAACAATTCATAGTTTTTCTCATTCAAACGTTGGGCATTTTCACGCCAGAATTTAGCCGACTTATGAACAGGTGACCATTCCAGCCGAGCACTCTTGATTTCCGTTGCGTACTCATCGAACGAACTTAAATCCTGAACCGAGTTTTGCAGCTTCTCGATTAAGAACTCTAGATCTGCAGAAATGTCCTCATCATCGAACCGACGTTGCTCCAAAATCTGCAACTGTTTCATCACCTTGCACTGTACCATCGCAATACAGTGCTCCTTGGCAACCTGTAAATCCTCCGGCTTCTCGATCATGTTGCGAAACACGGCTAGGATGATACGGGTCACCTTTTCCTTGGCGCTATCACTTAAGATGTCAGCCAAAATGGGAATCACGTTGAACTTGTTCATCTTCTCCGCCAATAACGGGTTGAACGTCAGAACCCACAAGCAAAATACCAGCTGGTATTGGACCTGGCAATGATTATTTTTCATGTTACATTTTTATTCATCGCTATTAATTTGTGTTTTCGAAAAACCATTCTGCTTCGTTCTGGACCGACATGTTTTACTTTACTTTTAACTTTTTTTTTTTTTTTTTTTTTTTTTTTTTTTTATTGGTTTATTTAACCCCGGTTTTAACCAATTGGTCATTCGCCGGGGGGATGACTTTTAACTTTTATCAAATCGTTCGTTTGATCCAGAACGTGATCAGAATGACGTTTCTAAAACCCGTTCGAACATTGTACCTGGAAGTTTACGCGCGATGACAGAATACTAATCAACGTACTGATGCCGTCAACAGTGACAAATGCGAATCTGTATTCATCCACACGAAGCATCATCTGCAGACAGCGACCCACCGATTGGATGTATTCGTTGTTCTAGATAGGAAGATAGCATTCGATGAAAATCTGTCTACCATTTTTCCATCCATGATTGAAGAAGCAATTGAAATGAATGTACACCAAGATTATCAGCTCTTTAAATTTATGATATTGTTATTGTTGCCATGAAAAACGTAAATATATTGGTTAGAATCTGGTGATTCTACTTTAAAATGAGTATCATGTTTGAGCATAAGACAAAACGATATTTGAATTTATTTAAAGTTAGTCGGGTCGTTTTCAGTTGTTCAACCGTTGATTTATCAGTAAACAACAACTTGTGGAAATGATTCAGTAACAAGTGTTTCAATGTCAAAACACAAAATGGTATGATTCTTTTTACATCAAACAACAAAATTTATCGTGAACAGGATATTGATGATAGCTAGTAGATAGTCATAACTAGCTGTAGCAAAATGGATTTCAGAACAAGATGAAACGATTTCTGATCGACTACCGTTAGGGAGACATTCAGTGGCTCTCCTTCCACGCGCTGGCGTGGCTCATCGATGGCACTCGATATCTCACGGAACTTTTCGGTTATCTGGTGGTGATGGTGATGATGATGATGATTGTGATGATCACCACCGTTGACTCCCCCGTGATGAGCGTGATGTCCGTGGCCGTAGTGGTGTGCGGCTAGAGCAAGTGCTTCTTCCGCACGTTTCTTTTCTGCAGCTTCAAACTCGATAACCAGCTTTTTTGCCTATCTCAAAGAATATTTTACAAACAGTTTTACAACAATTTCGAGCATTCTTTCAAAATAATAAACTGTTCACAAACACAGCGATCTGTTTCTAAGAATTTAAGCATTTTCGAACAATTCAATCATTAGTTGGTTATAAAAGCAGTGCTACATGCACTTAAACCACTACAAAGCCGGGAACGTCACACTCATTACAGTTTTGTCCTGTTAGAGTGGATTTTTTGTTATTGAAACATTAGTATCACGAAAGAGTATAGCTAGTTTTGTTAGAATAAAACCAGTGCCAATAAACCAGCAAATCTCATAACATTCATACTTACAGCAACTGTTAGCTGATCCTTTAACCACTGCAGATAGAAGTGCAGATCGGATTTTGGCATCAGTTCTTGACCCCAGCACGCAAGCTTCCCGACGACTCGAGATGCCATGTTCACAATAAATCCATCCTGCCGATTTAGAAGATTCAGAAACGGCGCCCAAACGCTTTCCTTATGTCTGTTGGCATAATCATGGAAAATCTGCACTCTGGTACGGTCCTCCTGCAGCAGATCGTCAATCATCACCAGAATGTATTGAATGGTTTGGTCCTTGGAGACGTGAGCTAGCAGATTCAGGAACGTCTTGGCACACTGACTTGGGTTGTCTTGCAAATACTGACTCTGCGACTTCTTATCTTTATCCAAACTACCAACACATGCAAAATCCTCCTGCGATATCATCTGCGACTGCATGTAAGATGACCAGTTTGGCTTATTCTGACGAATATCTCCTGCCTGTTGTTGCAAAACGCTGGTGGCAGCAATCATATCTGCAGACGAAAAGTCACGTGATAAAAAATATTTTGATCGAATTATCATAGGCTGTTTAATTTAACTAAGCATCAATCATATTGTTATTAAGAACATATTCCCTCTGGTACACCAATAATAACCACTACAATTTTATTGATTTTCTAGGAATTCGAGCTCTGAAAAAAGTAATGTTGTTCATATTTACACTTACCAATTTTATCATCCGGAAGGGACGACATTAGATCCTGCACTTCCGACATTGTTCCCACCTTTTAGGATTGTTTGTTCTGGCAAAATTTAGAAAATTTTAGCTTCAATTCAGTTGGTCGGAAAAATAATTTCCGATTTTTCGCAAAAGGAGTTCGCAAAATCAGCTAGATGAAAATTCTGTACTGCGTATACTCAGATGAATGTCATATGACTTGGGGTCAACTTGCTAATAAGTGGCAATGTTTGGTGACGTTATGGTTTGCGTCCCAGTGGTTGATGAAACGTACGATTGATACATACATGCGAGGGGAATGACAGTTTTATGAAATTTTGTTTTATTTTCTTTTTAAGGATCACATTATTGATTGATAAAAACTAGGGTAACAGAGGTAAATTGACAAGCTTTAGGAAGCAGTTGCACAATATCGTGAAATTAATGTATTAATTCAATACAGTATGGTGAAATATCAAATAGAGATCACTAATACAATATGAAACATATTGAGACACAATACTTTTATAGTAGATCGCGGTATTCAAAAGCGCATGCTTGCACCACAGACTAACAGACAGGACACTCAAATTAGATTCTTCAATCATTTTAACGGTCATTTCGAATATTCCTTTATTTGGGACAGTACTCACATGTGTCATGATGGCGCCACGTTACCCTTCCGAAAACATCCTGTCTGTCATCTAGACTGTGTTTATTTTTTTCATTTACCAACAGAGTTGCCATTCATGCAGAATTACCTGTAATGTATTGATTTGTATACGTCCATGCGAATTTCATGCAGGATACAAATTTAATACATATTGCCAAAACTATATACAGAATTATGCCTACTTCTCATCCTCCAACGCAATACAAAATCGAACCCGTTTTGTTACAATATTTACTTGCTTCTGGTCTGCCGCCACTTAATTTTGGGTGAAAACTACCAACACAATAAAAAATCCTGTCTAGATGAACTACGTTGAGTCAAATAAATGGTTACCTTCCAACATCGCGAAAAAGTTAAATATATTATCAACGTAATCCAAAAATTTATTGTGACGATTCATTTTCAAAAATTTTGATGAAATCAAGCATCCCTGCAAGCAGCTGATCGGTGTTGACAAACGAGGGGAAACCAACTAGTAGAAAAACTTTTACGTCACACAAGGGGTGTACCGATAGTAAATAGTTCGCGCAGTACAATATAGGTGGAACTAATGCATCACGAAAAATTATTTTTATAAGAATTTACTCATACTGTCATGTCTGTTAGTCTGTGCTTGCACTACGAAAAGATATTCCGCTGCTTATCTCACTGAATCATTTTAGCCCTTTTTTCCGTGTACTTTTTTCTCGATTGTTTTGTTGTAGCCATCTGAAAACTAAAAGAAAATATATAGTTATGGACGAACCCGAATAACATATGGCACGTATATATAGACGCCAGCAATAAGGCGCCAGTGTTTTCGACACATGGAGATGTCAGCTACTCTGTTACCAATTATCGAAACGCTGACATTGCAGCAGATATTCGGACATCGTGGTTGCATCAGCCAGGAACTATTTGTAATTACATCAACCCTAACTCCCATACCGCATCAACGACTTCGACATGTTCGCACGAACATCCAGATAACACAGGCTAGTCAGTTCTTTTCCACAATTTAGAAAGTTTAGTCCAAAATTAAGTTTAGTAAATGAAATGTAATTATTTTCAAAACCCTTACGATGTTGACAAACACAATTTACCATCAAAGCTAATCAATTCACACCAAGGGGTGAAAACGAGAGTGGCAATATTGAGACATGCACCAATGCATTGTGTTAATGTGTGTTTGGAACACTACTCTAAGCGACCCACACTTTATTTACTTGCCAAATGACATTATGCCAAACATGTTTATGTCAATCAAAAGTTATGGCGAACAAATTTATGCCAAACAAAATTCGGTCAAATTACTTACACCCCTCGGGCACAGAGCATCTCAGCCGAAGGTTTTTTTTAACTTCGAACAATTAAATCTATTGACATATCCATTTCGTTAGAATGATCCGATGCGATTGTTGAAGCTCAATGCCATAAACTCTAAAATCGATGCATAGCGAATGCGAAACTATGAATACATCGTTACTTCTCGGTCCACTTATACAATTTGAAAATGTTATCTGAAAACTAAATGATATCCAAATATCTTGCAGCAGTTTGATTCAGCATATCTGAAATAAATATACATGCAAACTTTTGCCAGCAGAATAAACAGTATTCACAACAAATTGAACTGCCGTCACTCTGACAGTGTAGCATGACAGTGTCTGGCATGCCGAAAAAAGACTCCTCGAAAATTTATCGGAGCATTCCGTATTATAATTTGTATTTGCTTTTAATGCAGAAAATAGTGAATAAGACGATAAAAATACCCAGAGATTTGTCTTTGTCGCAAAATCAGCAAATTTAATGAAAAATGCGAAAGGGCATAACTTCATAATTTAGACAGGAAGCATAAAAATAAACAAATCGATAAAGAGCGATGTTGATTTATTCAGTGGATATATAAGGAACGTGGTAAAATGTGCATGCTTTAAAAGATAAACCAACAATTCATCGACTAATCAATTGATCTGAGAATATACGATAATTTCTAAATAGGATTTGAAACTGCAGTCGAAACATTCAACGATGTTTTTCTCCATTTGCTGTCAATGTTAGATTCGCCCTTCTTTGAAAAACAGCTGATATACTTTTGGTCAATTGAGGTTACTATGCCTGGTAAAAAATAAACGGGCGACCCTAGTGAAAAATGGGCGGACAGTATATTCACTGATGAAAACAAAACAATATGTAAGAGTGATTCACACATGCGTCAAAATTTACAGACTTTAACATCGTTGCCACCCTTTTTTTGCTCGTCAAGTCAGTTTAGCGTCAGAAATATAAACATACACTGAGCTAAATTTTCTTTTTCACATTATATGATATTCTAATGATTTTGCACTATTAGCATTTCCAATAATAGTTACAAGATGTGTTCAACATCATGTCAAATATATGAGATAATCTTATGAAACATAAAACTCTTCTTAACGTTATTTTTACAGGATTTCCATATAACGAATGAAATTTCCAGTCTGAGTCAAATTGATTGGCGCGTCTTATAACCATTACTAGATATCCGCACAACATGCATTGGAACAATTTATGAAGCGCATATAATATTCACTTCGATTTTATTTAGATAGGTTCATATATACCATATGACTAGTTTTAAAAAATTGTATATATATATATATATATATATATATATATATATATATATATATATATATATATATATATATATATATAACTTTCAATAGAGCTCATACGAATAGCAGATAATCGCCAACTACTACTTTTCTTTGAGGATTCAAGCTTTACTAGTATTCCGTTCGGTAAGGGAGCACCTCATGATATTTGCGAAAAAGAAGTGAGATTCCGAGACTGAAAATAAAAATGAATCTTACTAGACAGATAGAGTAATGAAATGTACCGGATATATATTTCATGGTCCGTTAACGCATATCCTTGAACGAAGTTGGATGAGCTGTCTTGTCAGCGATTTAAAATTACATTGAGATGCGGAACTTCCTGAAAAAAAATGGTCTGGAGCAGTTGATGAATATCGGAGACACAACTATTTCTTCAGCTTCAAGCAGTACGATTCACGACTTCCATCGGATTTCCATATAAATTATATGGGATATTTTTATAACTTTCATTATGATAACGTCCATTTAGATTTGACGTACACATTAAATAAAGATTATAAGTTTCCATATAATTTCTATGAATTATATTCTGCATATGATTCATATGACAAATCTAATGAATATAAATAAGATTTTCATTTCAGTGTACTTGCTAACTGCAGATTTTTTTTCGGATATACAGACTTTTGCAACCCTGTCTGAAGATATTTCTCGGGTGATTTTTCAATAGGGCGTATAAGCAAGTGACAGTTTATCTTTAATCACTCTCTCTTTCGATTATTGTAATGTGATTAAAAAGATTTTCTTTAATATCACTATTCTTTTTTAAAGTCGAACGTTTCGGGTATCATTTCATGCAAAGAGTTGAGTGATAAACGTGCAAAACTACTTGGTTATTAACAGAAGAGAGAGTAACCAAAAAGAAACTGTCACTTGCTTATACGCCCTTTTGAAAAATTAACCGAGATTTGAAATTTTTGCCTGGTACCAGAGATGCCAGGTATTTTCAGAGAAAATCTGTATTACCCTGTATAAAAAATCTGTATTTATCTGTATTCAGAGATGTCTATCTCCTCTGTGTGACGAAGAGCAAGCAAAATTTCTCCCCCCGCACTGACAACTTCAGCGAGAGCTCATCTCTTTCACATTTATACACCACTGTTGTTTAAAGTGTGCACGCATCATGAGTGCGTTTGTTTATTTCCTTTTACCTCTTCCACTGAATCGCACCAAAGTGCTAGAGCATTAGCTAATAAATTCTCTGAGGTGGATGCAGATACTTTCACAGAGGTGTACACTCCGGTGAGCACTCTGCTGTATGGTTTGCGTAGAAGAAGCGTGGACACGCAAAATCAGCAAAATAAAACAATTTATCGTAAAATTGTCGGTTTTCCTTGCAAATTTTTCATAGCAAGGCCAGATCTACTCTCTATTAATTGAAGTTCACAGAAGTGTTCGCTCACCATCACGCGCCAGTGGTCACTTGGGTGTATTTAGACGAGAGCGCGTGTGAGCGATTCATGCGAAGAGAATGTGTTTCACTCGCGCCAGCTGCTTTAACCACAAGCACACACTCAAATGCTGTCTATTCGACACTGAGAAGAAGTGCGCTTTCCTCTTTGTGCGGTGCTTCGTTTTTTGCATCCTCGGTCTGGACAAGAATCTGACTCCAGCGTGTATCACTCTGGTGAAATGCCATCTCTGTCTGTATTCACTAATAAAATGAAATTTCTACAATGAAATGATGTTGAACGCTATCTCAACAGATTATGGTTATATAATGAGAGTTTCAATGAGCATTTATTTTTTATCTTCGTGGATCACAAAAATATGCAAAGAGTGGTTCACAAAAATATGCAAGTGCATTACTCGCTTTGGTCAGTACCAAATTTGGCTCCGCTTCATCGTGCTCATTCTGTCTACGACCTTAGCCTATCAATAATGCTTCAAATTGTGATATAAATGTTTCTTTTGTGTTAATCATCAAATATCTGCACATAATTTTTTACTTTAATTTGTGATTTGTCGGTTGATTAAAATTTTTTCAAATCGTCACTGCAATCAAATACTAAAAGATAGCTCAGATGAAAACAGTTGAATTTTTCTTTATTACTTTTTGTGACATGTGTATAAATCTGTATTAAATTTAGGGAATCTGTATAAAATCTGTATTCTGTATTAGATCTGTATGAGGATGTAAAAATCTGTATAATACAGATAAATCTGTATAAATGGCATCTCTGCCTGGCACCTCTGAGGCTAATAGATGATCTGACATCTTTATCCCTCATTGTCTATCCTTTGCGTAACGCACGTAATGTAACATGCTATTTGTTTTTATATAAAGTAACACTCAAATGTCAGGTCATATATAATTGAATCAATTTTGTTTGTGTGAGAGCTGATCGTGATGGAAAAGTTGCAAAATAATCCTTTTTAAAACAAAACTTCTTGTGTTACTTGTCGCTGAGCCTTGTTTATTATGATTAGTCTTTATATTGTGGTAATCATGATCTAGAATACATTTGAGTCAAGGCCAGTTCCAGTTTCGTTCCCATGAACAGAATTGATCAATTTGTAGTGTCAGGGAACATCAGCAGAACGTAGAAACAATAATAGGAGGTGGCAAGGGAAAAGCAGCACGCAGATCGAAACTGAGACGAAAAAGATGATGTGTCAAAGTGAAAGAGCTGATCATAAGATAGAAAAGCTCTCTTGGTTCGAATAAAAACAAGTTAAATTGTGGGTTGTTTTATCAGCCACTAAGTTGAAAAATACGAATTGATTGGTCTACATAAATTGCTTTAATTTGGAGGATATTTGATATCGAAAATCAATTCTGATCAAGTATCCAAAAAAAGTGTTACTAAATGAAGATTAAATGAGATCGACTGTAAGCTATATGTTATCGCAAGGACCAGGAGACCCGATAATGGCGCACCCAGATTATGAGCAACATCATTATCACCATGGTTGTCTGCTGATACTAGTGCGTGGAATCGGTCCTCTCAAACCACGGTCACTACAGCGAGTGTTCGAACGTATCCAAAGAGTAAACAATGTCAAAATTCCAGGTATTGTTTTAATGAACAATAAAAAATATGTGTATATTTATCAATTTGGTATTTCGTACAGATTCTTCTGGCTCGACAAGAGACATATGGGTTCGCTATATTCGAGAGCATCCGGTGGAGAATAATGATTGGGGTGATTTCCAAACTCATCGTCGTTTGCTAGGCCTAATCACTGTTGGCAAATTTGACAACCAAAACGAGCTTAACGAATTGTGCCGTGTTCACGAATCTCTCAAAGTAAAGTACACCAATACGCTTTTTGATTCGCGGTGTCTATTGTTTGGTCCGGCCAGTGAAGAACTGCATAAAATGGTCAACAGTTTGGAAGAGAAGAAGGACCCCACAATCGAGAGCTGTTTCCAGACACCGTCCAACTTTAAAAGTAGAGCTTTTTTCTACCCAGAAAACGATTCCTGTTCGAATCTGGAAACAAAGATTTCAGAATTTATCACCTCTCTGTATTACATCTTGGAACTCAAACGTCTTGAGAAAACACGGGAGAAGGTTGATAAGGTGCCACTTCTGCTGGCTCCATTTGAAAAGAAAGATTTCGTTGGACTAGATCTTGAAAGTCGAAATAATAAGAAGCGTTGCATCGGTCGAATGACAAAGCATTTGGGAGATCTAACGCTACAGGCTGGTCTGGTAGCCGAATCGTTGAACCTCTTTCAATCTGCGAGTGAAACTCTACGTGCCATAAGCGATTCGCTCTGGCTTGGGGCGGCCTTCGAAGGATTGTGCGCCGCCTCTGCCATCCTGTTGTATCCCAATTTTCGCTACGCGATGTCAATTCAGCGGAACTCTAGTCTACAAGAGAATACGTCATCATCTCCGCAAAAGTTCAACCTTGCTCGTAGTCAGCTGGTTTCGAACAATGGTTACAATGGAGAAGTAACCGGTAACACTGTTAATCAGAAGAAAACTGACATGATGATCAATCTTAACTCGGAAACTGCCTCCATACCGGATAAAACTTCGGCCTCCTCTAACTCGTCTGCTTCGTCAATCAGTTCGACGTTTTCCTCTGGTTCCGGTGGGAGTACGGCTAGTGGTAGCTCTTCCTCTCTGACTGATTCCGGTACACTGGTGAACAAATCAGCAGTAGCACAAAAATTTCCACCGAATATTCTCCAACCAGATGATATTCCTTTGCGCTACCGGGAAGCCATCATCAATTACAGTAAATATCGCAATGCTGGTATAATTGAAACGGAAGCGGCTCTCAAAGCAGCCCGTATATGTATTGAACAAGGAAAGAATTTGGATGTAGCAATGTTTCTTCAGAACGTGTTGTACATAAATCTGAACATGAGTGAATTGCAGCGGGTTCGGAGATTTGAAGTGCTTACTGATTTGTATCAGAAAATAGGTTACAATCGAAAGGCAGCCTTTTGTCAGCGGTTGGCTGCCTGGCGCCATGTGGCCGTCAGTAACACTAACCCGGACTGGGGTCAAAGTTATCGACTCATGTTGGAGAGCTTTTCCGGTCACAAACTTACGTTGGAACCCCACGAAGTACTGGAGAATAATACCGGTTGGCCAGTGTTGCAAATTGATTTGCTACAGCAATTGGTCGGAACAGCTCGAAGGCTGGGTCAACCGGCACTGGCAACTAGGCACATGACATTCCTGCTACAAACCATGTGGAAACATCTGACGGCACACGATCAAAAGGAGATGGCACTGCAGTTGCAAAATCTAAGCTCGCAGTGTGAGGGTGCTCCGGTTCCATTGGTGTTGGAAAATGGAACTGTGATTCCACCGGCGAATTTAACCGATCTACCCTTGTGCAGTCAACTGGTGGTGAAAGATTTGCCGTCACATATGAGACCGATGAAGGTAGGTGGAGCAATAATCGAATCGAAAACTTATCACGACAATGGTTTTATGTTTTTAGATTGTAATAGCCAAAGTGGACCAGGGCCCGTTCCTGTTTACTCCCATTCATTTTAGTTCGATGGATCGTCGTCAGGCAAAAGACGACAGCAAAATTTCCTTCAACTGGATTCAGAATGATGTGTGTGAAGTCAATGTGAAGCTGACTAATCCTTTGCCGTTTGAGCTGCAGGTGACGGATATTCGCCTTTTGACCACGGGAGTCGTGTTCGAGGCATTCCCGCAAACGGTAATGCTACAACCGAATGTGCTGACAACGGTAGCACTGCATGGAACACCGATCGAGAAAGGTGAATTGGATATTCAGGGTTACAGCACTCATACGCTGGGTGTAAAATCGAACTGTCGTTTGAAGCACATGTTGCACCGAAGGCAACGCAATCTGCCTTCGCACTATCAGGTCAATGTGATTCCGGCGCTTCCAAAGCTAGAACTAAAGACAAGCCTCCCACAGACTGCGACTTTTAGTGGAATGCCGAACGCGGACTGTGTCACAACTTCCGCCAGCATTACACTGTACAATGGCGAGAAGGGAGAATGTGTAGTAACTCTGACCAACACCAGTAACATCCTGATCGAGTACATTGATGCAACGTTTCATTCGAATATGGATGCAAATTTGCAGAATAGGATTTTTCAATTAGCATATGATGAACTGATGTCAAAACTACCTATCAAACCGAACGAAAGTATCGATTTCAAGCTTATTATTTATGGCGAGGCTGATTTTATGGGAGCTGTGGCAAACGGTCAACAGTTGTTTTCCCATCACGACGGTATAAATAGTGCGGGACCTCAAAGTCTAACGGCATCCCACAGCGGAGGTGTCATGGGCGGTACCATCAGTGGTAGTGGCAATCCAAGCATCCCTAGTCGAATCAGCTCACCAACTAATACCCAAAGGCGGAATGATCCGCTGACGTCCAGTTTTAGGTCGTCACATTCGGGCCACTCTTCGTTGGCTACCCTTAGTGTCGGAATAGCAACAGGGCATATGCCCCGGCAGCTGGAGGCACAGCTGCGTTTCAAATACTCAGGTGGAGAAGGCATGCAGGAAGGATTCTGTAGGCAATGCGCGATTTCGTTCAATGTTGAACTACTGCCGAGTGCACAGATAACTAATTGGGATGTTCTGTCAGCGGAAATGTAATTATGGTGATGTGTTACGGTGAATGCTAATAATAAGTAACAATTTTTTTTCTAGCCCTTCTCAGTTTTACTTGGTGTTGGATGTTGTCAATCTAACCGTTCAGGAAATGTCCCTCAACTACACCTCCAATAAGACAATACTAATTGAAGCAAAGGAAAGTTGTCGTGTTCCGGTGCCAGTCGATCGATGTCCGTTGGAGCGAATTCTGTCGGCTATGGAACAACAGCTTCAATCGTTGAATAGCACATCTGTCGATGGTCACCCCAGCATGCTAAGTGGGGTCGGTGTGACCACTACCAGCGGTGACACGGCAGATCTAACGGAACGGGTGTGCTCCGAACACATCTCTGAGAACGTAAGTTTGAAATGGTCTCTGCCAGGATTGGACTGTAGCGGAGTTGCTTCCCTGAGAGGAATTACACTTTCACCGACGATGCTGGATCTAGTGACCGTACCACCGTTGCAGTGGGGTAATTTTAGTCTATTTTCACAATTGTCACTTTAGACAATTGTCACTTTACCAAAATGTCAATCGAAAATATTTTTTGCAGAAGTAAAAGTCGATAACCAATTGGTTGCTCCCCAGTCGGAAGTAACATGTGTGACGGGACAGTTCATGGCACTGAGCATCGGAATCTGCAATTTATCGGCATCAGTTTTGCAAAAGGTACAACTCTCCGTTCAGTTCTACCAGGACTATCAAAATGGGCACCACAACTATCGACTGGAAACACGAGTCACAATGACCGGTCCGAATCAGTAAGTTTAGTTTTTTTTTATATCTACAAACTAGCCGATTAATGGTTAATGAAAACTTTGCAGCATCCTCATCCCATCCCTCAATAAAGATGAGAAAGCATTCCACGAGTGTTCGGTGCTGTTTTTTACACCCGGCCGCTTCAAAGCGGACATTCAGTGCCGATCGCTAAACTCAACCGGGGATCATGGGTCATCGTCTTCGCACGTGTGGCGCTTCATACCACCTGTGGAGATAACCGTAATCGATCAATGAAGGATTAGTTTTGACTCACGCTTTGTAGCTTGTTCGTTCGTTACTGTTAGGCGACCGAACAAAACGAGCTATAATTATCGCCAAACTACTATAACAACTCAGCTAGGCTCACAATTAAACGAAGAAAGTTTCTATCGTGTGATCGGGTTTCGCATGTGTAGTTTCTTGAAGATCTTTATTATAATTATTATTTTATATAATTGTAAGTAGGTTGGTAGCGAGTAACTGGTCTGGTAAATAATTGGAAAATATAACAATATAACGAGGAAATTAAATAACTTTGTCAGAGATAAGAGCTGTCATGATTCCAGATCACAAATGCAGAACAAAAGCAAAAATAGTTTTCACATTACAATTCTGTTTTTTTTTCTTGTAAGATTATTACTCTTTCAAAATGCTAGAGCATCTAAACTACATAACGTAAAATGAAATTTTTTTCGTACAGTTTTTACACTTATGATGATTCTCACACTTACGGTTTTTTTTGTATGGACTTGGTGAGGATAGTCGAATTTAGTAGATATTGTGCAAACGTATAGCAACAAACAAAACATAAAAAAAACATACAAACATGAAACTGTTAAGCCAACAAACGTACAGTTTAAAAATAAGAAGAGCTATTATAGGACGCTGCAAGAACACTAAGATTTTTCTGTTAACATGAAACAATGGATGTTATTTATTATCTAATAAAGTTGCTGAAGCAATGCTTATTATGAATTGTAAATCATCGTTTTTTTAATGTCCTAACTTACCATACCTGCCCCGAACCATCGTGGTTGGATTGGTAACGATTTGTTCCGTTGTTCTAAACAAACGGAAGTTTTGTGCGTGTGTTTTGTTTCGAAGCTTACATACTGCGAATGATATTCTACCACACACGAGCCAACTCTCATACAGTCCGTGTGCTGTACCTTTTCAAAAACACGCACACGAAGTCCGAAGCACACGCTTGTGTGCCATGTTGCTACTAGATCGAGAGACGTATGCTTCGAAGAACCAGCTCGCGATGCTGGCCCATGAGCTGGAATGGGGGACTAGCTCGTGAGCTGATTCATGTGCTGACTTCAGTGTCCGTTTTTTATTTTATTTAATAATATAATATAATATTTAATCACACAGTGTCCGCTCCTTATTGTCTCTTGTCAGTAGGTGGACTACACAAATAGCACACGCTCATGAGTCTGGTTTGAAAAGCACAGCACACGAGCTTATTAGGCACACACTGCAGGTATAGAACAGCTCGTGTGCTGAGCTCGGACATCACTGCTACCGCAACACTATTTTTTATCTAGTGCACCATCTAAGTTTTATGATTTGAACTAGCAGAATGACGATTATTTATTTTACTGTCTGCTACGGAGAACTCATATCGTTTTGATTATTTGATAATTTACGGATCTTTTACAAAAAAAAACAGTTTAATGAAAAACGTGAAAAATATGTGTTTCCTTCAACTACATATATAATAGGTGTATAAATAAGTTTGAGCTGACTTTTTTTCGAGATTTGAAAGTTTATTTATAAAAAATGTGGGGTGGGGGTTCAAAAGATTGAAAGAATAGAGCGTCCACAATATTGACTCTGTAAAACAAATTCTGATAACGAAGTATGAATTGTCAAGTTATTTGCACTTTTATATAATACTCTATTGTTTATGGAACTTGATAATGTTGAAAAATATTCCATACGGTGGGAGAGGGAAGGGGCCAAAATCCCTGCACACATCAATTTCTCTATAAAGTATGATACACAAAACTGACTTGGCGAGCAAAAATAATAAAAAAAACCCTTCCTAATCCACCTAGTGGTGTGATAATGCCTTTCTCTTCTTTCATAACAGTCTCATGAAATATGTTTCATACTTTTACTAAATAATTTTGGATACTAATTTTGTCACCAATTGATTCAGATTGATTCGAGTGGTTCACAAAAGCATGCTTCAGTGTTTATGTCACACAGTCAGCATCATTTTTCCAAACTAGTGCTTGACATTTACGTTGCCTATTTGTAATCAGTGATGCTAATCTAAAAAAAGCCTTCTTAGTGCATATAGTGGAATTTTCATATATCTTGAAAATCACCATAGGGGGGAGTACATGAAATTTTCGAAATCGAAAAAAAATTTTTGATGCCAAAAGGCTTAGAATTGCATGAAACGTCGAGATTTAGTGTCATCTCGAAAAAATTTTTTTTGAAAAAGTTGACTTTTTGGGACTTAGAAAAAATATGAAAATTTTTCTAAGTCCCAGAAAGTTGATTTTTTCAAAAAAATTTTTTTTTGAGATGACACTAAATTTCGATGTTTCATGCAGTTTTAAGAGTTTCGGCATCAAAAAAAAATTTCGATTTTGGAAATTTCATGTACTCCCCCCTATGATGCTTTTTCAAGATCGAAAATTGTCAAACCTTTACCACCGGGCAGCACCCCTTACGCATGTCCGATTTAGCTCAAATTTTGCATGAAGGCTTTTTTCGAGGTGCTAAAACTTTTGAGCACTAGAGCTTAACGAAAATAGAGGTGATCCCAAAATTTTGGCACCCTTATATATATAAGAGCGGTAAAAATCAATGTGTTTTGTCGGTTACGTCACTTATTTCCATCATATATCTGGAACCAAAAGTCACAACCATTTGATCTTCGAACTCGATCAATGGCTCGACAGTAGCTTTCAAACGAGCCCAAGTTTGTTAAAATCGGTTCAGCCATCTCTGAGAAAATTTAGCGCGTTCAAATACAACGCTTTTTGTCGGTTACGTCACTTATACAACCATATCTCCGGAACCAAAAGTCACAACCATTTGATCTTCGAACTCGATCAATGGCCCGACAGTAGCTTTCAAACTAGCCCAAGTTTGTTAAAATCGGTTCATCCATCTCTGAGAAAATTGAGCGCGTTCAAATATCTTCGAAAAGTGCACACACACACACACACACACACACACACACACACACACACACACACACACACACACACACACACACACATACACAAACACACACAGACATTTTCCGATCTCGTCGAACTGAGTCGAATGGTATATAACACTATGGGTCTCCGAGGCTCCGTTCGAAAGTAGGTTTTTCCAGCAATTCTAATACCTTTCTATAGAGAAAGGCAAAACGTCACGTCAAGTTCAAAAGTCTGCGAAAAACTCGATTTTGAAAAGTCTGCAATTGGCACAATGACGCCAAAATGAAATGTAGAGGCACCGCTTGTCAAATCGGTAGGAAAATTTTTAATTACTTCTCCTTTTCAAAGGTTTTTTATAATTCATTTGAAAAAGCATATAGAATCAGTGGAAAAAATGTTTTTTTTTGTGATGTGGTCACGTTGATCTTAATTTATTGTGCGAAAACTAACGTTGATTTAGAATGGAGCATTCAACCTGGTTCAATACCATTTTTCAAATATCCAGAAATAACAAATAAAATATCCAAAATACATGGTATTCGAGAAACAACATAACACTGGTTTATGTTTAAAAAACTACAAGGATCAGCCCCATGTGGTTGTTCGAGCCATTGATGTGGAACAAGACAACCAAAATTTCGAATGACCTACAATCAAAAAGTTCAATCAATCGTCAAACTTTTGAATCCGCAATTGCACGAGAGTCTGCTTAGATTGATCTTGATTAGGAACCAACACCGAACATTGTTTGTCTTGATTTGTATTTGTTTTATAGCCGACGAAATTACACCAATATCCCAAATGTATGCAATTATATCTTCGTACATACTTGCGATACGGACTTCGATATTTAAGCTTCTCTTCGCCAAGCTTGTGTTAAAGTTTTGTGGGCGAGCAGTTATTTTTATAGCGTTAAGTTTCTCTACCATTCTGCAATTTCGGTTGAAGTGATAAACTTTTTCTCATTATCAATCGAGTTCATCTTATAAATTAGAAATTATTCTTAAGCACTCAAAATTTACCCTGGGGTTGTTGCGAATTTCTCAGGCGAAAACGACATAACACAAGATCAAAGAATACCAATTAAAGCTTCAAATCGTTTTATGGCAGTATTTGTCTTGCTGTCTAGCAACAACCTACCTCTAGCATGCTACGCGTAGGACTGAAACGTTAGCTATAATTTCGCTTCTATTTATAGATTCGCCTGCTTCTATTTATAGACTTTTGCATCGATTGACCAATCAGAGCGATGCTTTCCCTTTGATATATCGCTAACTCCTTCAAAACCGTCGTCTATGCCAGGGAAATCCGATATGCCGGAGATTTTTAGCAGACAAAATAGGACACTGCTCGCTACTAATAAAAATTTCAATAATTTATAATTGAAAATACGTGGCTTGATACATTCAAATCGAGTCTTAGAAATATTTCCAATCAAATGATAAAATAATATTAATAATTGATACAAAATAGACTGAGCTGTAAGTGTTTAAAACCTGACCACATTTTTACGTGTAGTTTTCCTTGAGTTTCTGATTTGCACCCTTATGTAGAAAATAAAGATGTGTTCCACATCAAAATGTTGATACGCAAAAACCTAACCTTACCAAATTTTACACATTACACAAAATTTTCCATGTTTTATAGCAGTTTACATAAAAAAGTAGTATTAATTACTTGAAATCGACTTTCTTCTACTCCGAGTATGTTTTTATTGCTGATATTTATTCGCTACCGTCGATTCAGTTTTGCGACAATGCACAGAGGTCCAAAAGCTCAATTTCACAAGCTCAATTGATAACTCATTAAAAACTTGGTTTTCGAGCTACAGTATCTTCAGCAAAGTGGCTCAAAATGATAGACGCCATATTTTGGCAGATTTTATTTTTGTGATTAATCCCCCTAAAAGTGAGATAAAAATATTGTTTTAGCTCAGGGTCAACATAGGGGCTAAGTAACTTCGGCAAAGTTGTTTAGAAAGTCATTTCAAACAAATTTGCAGATTTTGGTACTATTCTCGGAACTTGAGTGTTTGATTTGATTGACATCAAATTAGTCAAAAATAATCCTGCTCGAGAGAATGGTTATTTTTGACAGATCGATGGTTATTTTCCGACACTGAAAAAAAATCTCGCAATGAAAATTCTAATATTAATTCTTTAGTTGAAATTATTTCCAGTGGAAAATAAACCCAAATAACCTAGGACAGGACCAGACAACTGGTTTCTTTTTCCAAAAAAATATTTCTCTTCCTATTCCGTTTGCTCCCTGCTGTAAATATAAAATGCCTCGCGATCACTGTTGCCAGTAGAGATAATTATTCATTATGAAAACTTTCTCCCCTTATAACATTCAATTATTTATCATTTGAAAACACTTAGACAAATGTTATATCGGTCAAAAATATAGCTCTGGATTCATTCTGATCAGATGTTTGTTTTGAAGAAACCGTTTAGTTGAAACAGCTTAATAATTTTTTTCGAAAACACTCAATTTTGGGTAATTAATTTCTGCAGCTTTATTAACTAAATTATTCAACATACTCTATTTGAGAAAAATAATAACATACAGAAGTATCCAAAGATTCGGTGCTATTCTCAACCAACATAATCAATATTCTCGTTCATATCACACTTCGTGATTTCAGGCTTTCTCTTTGTATCATCCAGTGATTGTTAAATTTACTCGTATACTTTCCGCATTGACAGGATTTAAAAACAAATTGAACTTAAATCCTATTGAAATTAATAATTTTGAAAAGATGACCCGAAAAATAAAATATCCAATATCAAGCTACATTGTTACCGACGATACTGACAACACTTTTTCTACCACCCTGCAGTAATCTTGATTTCAACAACTTGTACTTGCTTATGTCAATTTCAACCAATCACGAGCTGGTCTGAAATTGGTCCTAAAAGTGGATTAACAATTGTCAGGTCCTGTCCTAGCAAATAACTTTCCTTCCGTCAAATTTCGAAATGGGCCGCAGTTTTAGTTAAATTTAACTACTCGATACAAAATAACCACTCAAGTGGAGGAAATAAACATCGTTTTATTTCGTTCTTTCTGTATTTAGAATGCTTCCAAAACTTCCGTTTTGGCGAATTTTCATAGACCACTAGACCAAGAACGCAAGTAATAAGGTTGATGATACAGATATACATATTTAACACAGGGCAGAATGTTAAGACGATTAACAGAAGCATTCGAACATTTATTTATTCATTTATTCATCCATTTTTTTTTTTGTAAAGCTGACCTAAGATTTATATTTATATATTTCATTCTACGTATATTACATCCTCCACAAGTGTGAGAGCCACGGAAATGCATGAGCGGTATGGGCGATCTGAAATTGTGTTTCACAACTAGAGGTGTCCGTGTGCGAGGAAGCGGGATATTGAAATAAATCAGTTGTAATTCCATTTGGAAAAAAATCTATTTTTCTTCTCCTATTACGACAGAATCGATTGAAAATTCACTGCTGGATAAATGTTCCTATGTATTTTTGACAGCTCCATTAAAAAACACCATCGTTTAACCAACAACGCAATCAAATTTGTGCGTACACAGGCACACAGATTTTCCAAGTTGAAACGCAGATTTTAAAATGGCAACTCTGCTTGAGAGCCGCGGTTCAATTTTGAAGAGCCGTGGTTCGTTCGCTCATTGCTACGAGTCGGTTCAAATGAACGGCTCGTGAGCGCTCGCCCATCACTAGATGTTATTAAAAAGATTTTCTTGGGTTTCACAATTCTGTTTAAAAGTCGATTGTTTTGGGTATCATGTTATACAAAGAGTTGAGTGGTAAACGTGGAAACCGCTTGGTAATTAATAGAAGAGAAAGTAAACAAAGAGAAACTGTCACTTGCTCTTATGGCCTTCTAAAAAATCGACCGAGAAATGAAAAAAATAATTCTCGTTCACTGGAACAGCTCAGGAGCGAATTGCTCATCTCTACTTCAAACCTTCTTTATACGGTTGCGATCGTCGGGACTTGTATTACTAAAACTTCTATTTCATAATAAAATTGATCAAATTGGTTTGAAATCAAAGTGTACCGTTCATTGGTAAATACAGATATTTAGTAATTTTAGAGAGATTTCAATTCTGGAGTACGAATGTTCCAACAAGAAAGCGTTAACTTGCAGAATAAGTCACGAGAGATTCCAACGATTTTATAAAATTTTATCTGGCATCCCTGGTAACCATGCATATTCTGTATATATCATTGCACCATGAGCGACGGATTACATCCGCACGTCCCGAAGGCGAAACGATATACGCCAGCAGCTTTAACGACCGTGGATTCACTGCCAAGAAATGCTACCGAAACATCAGGAAGTAAATTTGTTGGAATATTCACTGGACTCTCAGTGGAAGTGTGTGATCCTGAAGCAATCGCACAGCTTTCTCTTGGTGGTTGTTTTGGTCAAGGAACGATGTCCCGTTCATTTCCCGCGTCTATTAGAAATCGTGAACAAGCTGAAGTACCGCTGGAGATGATACGAGAAAGACAATTGATAAGGCGAGAGGAATGGAGCCGCAAATATGGACTAAGTACAAGTAAGGATAAGACTAAGGTTTATGTGATGAGCGAAGTCATCGAAAAGCAAATAGAACAAGAAGTTCTACCTATCAGAGAATTTAAAAACAATGCTGATACCGTATACAACTCTTATCCTGTTCAAGAAAATCTTAGTTTGTTATTTGAAGAAGCGATGTTTTTAACGGATAAAGTGGGATGTCTGGAAGTATTTACTTTGGATGGAGTACAATTACCACCTGAAAGGTTATTGTTAAAAATAACGGAATGTACTAACAATTTCATAACTTCATACGTATCCTACATTTATTTTAAATCGAAAAACTGGATAATCAAAAGCGGCCTTAAATTTGGAGGCGATTTTCGTAAGTTGATGTTAATGACAGCGAAACATTTCTAAAGCGATTATTTTTACAGTGCTCTATCAAAAGGGCCCCCAATTCTTCCATGCGTCATTTATTGTGCTTCTACTGCCATTTCAAAATGGACAGAAACTACCAGGTCATCATGATTTTCAGTGTTTGAATCGAATAGCAGAAACAACGGCAAAGGAGTTATTATTACTGGAAGTTCACTATCCGCGTGGTTTGTTTCCTACGGATTATGTAGAATGTGCTAAGCGATTGCATGAGTTCAAAGTAAGTGAGACGTTTCCAAAGCACCACAACTACTTAGCTGCCCGTGATAGTCATCAGCAAAGCACCACCAATTGAAGTAGTTAAAGAACTGGTCTGTTTCACTGTTAATAAATTCTATAACACAACACAAAATATCTACTGATTAGCTTGCTCTAAATTCCGATATTTCTTTGGGATTCCAGTCCGTCTATATTCGCTCCGTTCTTTAAGATAAATCTCTTTGCACTCTGACTTGAATTGTTCGTCATTGTACCATTTGAGGCTGCAGGCTTTAAGAGCTTCATTCTGCTTTTGACATTTCACAGTCATTAGGATGCCCGAATCTTTGCAGCAGGCTTCAAATTTAGAAACTTCCTCTATGCATTTTTCCACTTTTGATCGTTCTCGCATAATTTTTGGGATGAGTACTTCGACTTCAACTTTTCGAAGGCTTCTGTCGTTGGGATCTCCTATGTGTGTAGAACGATGATGTAAGTTTACTTGTTCAATTGTAATGAAAATGAATTTACCCAATCCATGAGGATTCAACTGACTGAGTCCAGTTGTGTTGATGTTATACTCGCTACCACCATAAGATTGAGCCATTAGTACTACCTTTGGTTTTGAATTACGTTCTGCTTTTAGAATTCTTGGCAAAATGTTGAGTCGCCGCCGGGAGAATCCAAAACAATCTTCGCTGACTGCACTCAGCTGATTGACAAATTCAAGATAATACACATGGCAGGTGTATGTATTTGCGGTCGTCTACACGCTACCAGAAAAGTGGATATTTCTCGGTTAATTTTTCAAAAGGGCGTAACAAAATCGTAGGCCTAACTACGTAGTTCTGGAAGTCAACAGAACTAAAATCAATTCTTAATTTTTGGAATGAAATTATAAAATCGAATTGATATATGTGTACTTGTGTATGAATATGTTTTTTAAGTTCTCATATAGGGGACGGGTGTAGCGTAATGGGTAAGTCGATGCCTTTTACGCAGCCCACCTGGGTTCGATTCCCAACCCCGCACATAGGGTCAGAAAGTTTTTCTGGCCCGAAGAGGCGAATGCCCTTAAGGTTAAAACCTCTATAATCGAAACAAAAAAAAAAAAAAAAAAAAGTTCTCATATTTTTGCTTGTAAAATAGCGGAATCACAGAGTGATAAGTGAGAAAAATGCAATTTTCAATTGTTTAATATGGGGCACATTCTATGTATGAAACTAATCAGTAAATTCTCCTACACATCTATTTTTTCATCGAATTTCGGCATTGCCGAGATTTGCACCGCCAAGTACTCAGAAATCAAAAGATAAAATTGCGGAGTCTAGGCACTCTCAAATTTGACAAACGTCAGTTATTACCGAAACTAGTTCACTGTCTGTTTGGTATATCCTTTACTGAATGTTCGGCAAAAGCATCGAAGTGAAATTTATGAACTACTAAGCCTTCAACAATTCAAAGTAAACACTTTGTTTTTCTTTAATTGTGAACATTCAATTGTGGATCAAGATTTCATTTTATTTTCGTATAAACATACTAAAAAATAATCACTACATTACTTATGTTTCGGAGATGAACAATTGTAAAACATGCATTCAGGGTTGGCGGTTCAATGCATAGTACGCTGGTCTTATAAGCCAGTTGTCGTATGTTCGAACCCCGACCTGGAAGGATTCTTAGTGACAGTAGGATCCATAGAACTAGCCATGCAATGATCTGTACACTAAGAATTGACTGCGAAGTCTGTCGAAACAGAAAGGTCAAATTCCATAAAAGGAATGTAATGCCAAGACTTTGCTTTGCAATTCAGACTGTTGTCGGACTCTTTTTTTCATAAATAAGTTTATTTGATAGGCAATATACATAAGTTTTTCTTCGCCGTGGCATCCACAATACATAGTTATTTAAACCTAATACATTTCGAATAACATATTAGTATGTTGGTATTCATTAGTTAATCTAAACACTGTTTTTATCAAGCGAGTTGCTATTATAAATTACATTAAATGAAATACATTTATTTTGTACATGATCTTATAATTATTTCAGGTTTGTTTGTATCAGTTCATCACTTTTATTTAAAATAAGATAGCTGGCTATTGGTGGAACTCATGGAAGAGAAAACAGTCTAACATAAAATAAAATTTAAATTGGAACTCCAATGGACTTAATGAAATAATAAAGAAGTTTCATGTAAGGAACGTCACGACAAGAGAGATCTGACATCACGATACTCCACGCATGTCCAAACAACATGGTCAATATCGCGGTAACCATCGCCACAAGCACAATGATTAGTCTCGGAAAGTCCAATTCGAAGGAAATGTGCATCTAACGTATAGTGATTGGCCATGAGTCTGGACATCACACTAATGAAATCTCTACTCACATCCAGTCCCCTGAACCATGCCTTTGTCGATATTTTAGGAATAATTGAGTGCATCCACCGACCCAGATCATCTTTATCCCAAGAAGCTTGCCAGCTGGCAAGTGTTCTTTGGCGAGACGGGCTATAGAATTCGTTGAAAGCAATCGGTCTCTCATAAATTTCACCCTCAATAGCACCACGTTTGGCTAAAATATCGGCTCTTTCATTGCCTGGAATAGAGCAGTGAGCCGGGACCCAAACTATTGTGATTTGATAATTATTATTCAATATGACGTTCAGGCACTGTTTTATTTTCCCCAAGAAAAAAGGTTCATTTTTGCCAGCAGCGTTTGAGCGAATGACACTCAAACACTCAAACTATAATGAACTGCTGCTTACTCTGCTATATAAACAGATGCAGGTTCTTGAAGCCTTAATGAGACCGAAACATTATTGTTGAATATACCAAACCCAGTAGCCTCTTCAATTCGTGATCCGTCCGTGTAAAATATTTTCTCAGAGTCAATATGCCTGAACTTACTTGAAAATATTTTTGGGATTTCCATCGAGCGTAGGTGTTCCGGGATTCCACGCACTTCGCGCTGCATGGATGTGTCGAAAAATAGAGTTGAGTCAGGGACATTTAGGAGGCTGACACGGATAGGAATATATCTTGAAGGGTTGATTTCCTGTGACATATGGTTAAAATATACTACCAAGAATCTTGTTTGAGATTGAAGCTCAACTAGCCTTTCGAAGTTATTAATAACCAGGGGATTCAGTACTTCACATCTTATTAGCAGTCGCGATGAAAGCTCCCAAAAACGATCTTTCAATGGAAGAACTCCCGCCAGAACTTCAAGACTCATTGTATGTGTCGAATGCCTGCAGCCTAAAGCAATTCGCAAACAATGATATTGAATTCGCTCTAATTTGATAATATGAGAGTTTGCAGCGGAACGAAAATAAACGCATCCATATTCCATCACTGAAAGTATCGTTGTCTGATACAATTTTATTAGATCTTCCGGATGAGCACCCCACCAAGATCCTGTTATTGTTCGAAGAAAATTTACTCTTTGTTGGCATTTCGTTATCAGATACCTAATGTGTCCTCCCCACGTGCATTTGGAATCGAACCACACCCCGAGGTATTTAAAAGTTAAAACCTGTTGGATCATTCTTCCCATCATATGGAGCTGAAGCTGTGCGGGATCATGCTTTCTTGAAAAGACGACTAAATCTGTTTTCTCCGCAGAGTATTCGATACCAAGATGAACAGCCCAAACGGACAAGTTATCTAAGGTATCTTGCAATGGTTTTTGCAGATCAATAGCTTTGGGTCCAGTAACTGAAACTACGCCATCAACTTGCAAGGTTATGCAAATAATTATTTATAACCGCTGGGAGTCCATGTTGGTGGAGCTTGTCTGAAAGAACATCAATGGAAACTGAATCAAATGCTCCTTTAATGTCTAAAAATACAGAGGCCATTTGTTGTTTTTGAGCGAAGGCAATTTGGATGTCAGACGAAAGTAATGCAAGGCAGTTCGTCCCTTTATTTCTACGGAAGCCAAACTGAGTATCTGAAAACAAACCGTTCGTCTCGACCCAAATGTCGAGACGTCGTAGAATAATTTTTTCGAACAATTTTCTGATGCAGGACAACTTCGCAACGGGTCTACATGAGTTGTGATTGGAAGCTGGTTTCCCCAGCTTTTGAATGGCGATAACTTTCACTTGCCTCCAGTCAGGTGGAACAATATTTTGCTCAAGAAACTTGTTAAACAATTCCAACAAACGTCTTGTTGCGAGGTCGGGCAGATTCTTCACCAAGTTGAATTTAATTCTGTCCAACCCACGAGCGTTATTGTTAAAAGATATTCATTCAATTCATCAAAATGGATTCAACCGAGAGCATTACTATTACGTTTAGAACTGAGGCGGTGAAAACGTTGTCTGAGAACATAATTTCAAAGTCCCGACGCCGAATATTTTCAGAGCTACTGTTCTTAAAATTTACACGCGCCTTGCCTTTGAAGCACATAAACTTTGAAGCATGTTTTCTCCAGAGATGTCCATCTCATCTGTGTGACGAAAAGCAAACAAAATTTCTACCCTCGCACTGACATCTTCAACGAGAGCTCTTCTCTTTCACATATTTACACCACTGTTGTATAAAGTGTGCACGCATCATGAGTGCGTTTGTTTATTTCCTTTTACCTCCTCCACTGAACCGCACCAAAGTGCTAGATCATCAGCTAATAAATTCTCTGAGGTGGATGCAGATACTTTCACAGAGGTGTACACGCCGGTGAGCACTCTGGTGTATGGTTTGCGTAGAAGAAGCGTGGGCACGCAAACTCAGCAAAGTAAAACAATTTATCGTTAAATTTTCGGTTTTCATTGCAAATTTTTCATAGCAAGGCCAGATCTACTGTCTATTAATTGAAGTTCACAGAAGTGTTCGCTCACCATCACGTGCCAGTGATTACTTGGGGTTTAGGAGAGAGCACGTGAGAGCGATTCGTGCGAAGAGAATGTTATTCTCTCGCACCAGCTTCTTTCAACACAAGCACGCACTCAAAGTCTGTCTGTCTGGACACTGAGAAGAAGTGCGTTTTTCTTCTTTGTGTGGAGCGCAACAAATGTATCCGCAGTGTATAATTGAAACCTAAGTAAGTAATGAATAAAAAATAAAACGTCTTGTAGATATTTGAATAACATTTAATCGTCTAATCATTGCCATATTTTTTGTACAGATGCCGCATTATCAATGATTCAACGAACGCGGTTGAAAGTGAGCTATAAAAATAACGGAAAATTAGTCTATCCTGTGCTATAATAATAATTACATCTGCCTGATGCTCTTCAGTGCTTTCTCGATGTTGCGATAGATTCGCGATGGAATGACCTCCAGTAATACTTTGTTGTAATTTGGATGATCCGAGAGCTGTTTGAACATACTCTTGGTGTAGTTTCGCGTTTCGAGGGAACCCTCGAGTAACAACTGTGCACCGGTTAGTACCAGTTTGTCCCGGGATTCCTTGGGCAGTGAAAATACCTTATCTGGACCGATCTGACGAATGATTCTGTCAAGCAGTTTGGCGGCAGTCGTTCGGACAACAGCATTCTGATGGGTCGCCCCCTTGGTGGAGATAATGTGGATTACTTTTGGGTGGGATAGATTCTCACACATCGATTCTAAGGCATGGGTAGCGTCGGCCCGAAGGAACTTGTTGGTATCGGCAGTACGGTGCAGTAGGTGAGTGGCGATATCCTCTGCTTCCCCTTCGATACAGCGTCGATGGGTGGAGAAGAATTCGGCTGAAGCTTGACATGCTGTTCGTGCTACCTGAGACCGTAAATTACGCACTTGCTTTGCCAACGCCACCGACAGAAGGTGGATTTGTGAGTCTATAATGGCAGGGTGATGTCTAATCAAGCGTACGAAGAATTGCAAGCCACTGATGTTCTGCTCCCAGTTAGGACTTTCCAAGTGTTGGATACAGTTTGACAGTGCATCCTTTGGTTTATCGAACTTTCGCAAGTTTTTCTGGAACATACTCTCATTAATCTTGTTCTTTGCCTTGATTCCGCTGACCACATCTTTGACGGGTGCAACCTTACTTGTCTTCCGAGCGAGGTATGGTTTTTTAAGAATTTTCTTCACCGGCGATTGTTGGATGTTTGTCTCTACGGTCTCCAAATGTTGGAGATTGCTTAGACTAGCCGATTGTACGCGACTTTTAGATGGTGCTATTTCGGTATCCTCGGTTTGGTTATAGCAGTTGTTGGATAATTCTTCAGTGGAGTAAGACGTTTGCAGGGGATGTGGACTAGGAGTTGGGTAGCGTTTGGGAGTTACCGTTCGCTTCGGTTCCATCACATCTTCTTCCACATCGTCATCGTAGTCGGATTCATATTGAACTTGATTAGAGCTAATCACGTCCTCACTTTGCACCGGAGTACCTTCTCGATCGTACCATACTTCATTCTGTCTGCTCTTTGCCGATCTGTTGGACTTGATCGATAGGTTATCGTTCGTTTGTTTCATAGAGAGATTGCTGTATGAAATGTTGCTAGTTCTCGAGAGTCTACCGTCGCTTTTCAGGATACCAGATCCAATCGATTTGCGTGAGGTTACCGATTGAGGCCTTGACGAAAGAATCGAAGGAGGGTGACTGATGTTCGGTGAGCTAGGGTAATTGTTACTTCCTTGGCCACCGAAGTTAAATGTGCTGTTCGAGATGATTCGTGTCGAGGTCGAATCATTGCTAGACTTTTCGTCATTTTCACTATCATACTGCTCGTCACGATGAATTATGTAGCTCTCCTGGTTGATTCCGCTGCCGGTACCCTCAGCTGTTGTTTCCCCTAGGAATCGTGATCGACTCGGTGTCCCGATTGTGTCGGCACCGGCAGCGGAGGCGACGAAGAAGCGCCCATTGCCGTTGTTGTTTTGGTGGTGGCCGACGTTACCGTAGTTTTTATTGGGTGATAAACTGGGCCGCTGGTCTACATCCAGCTTTTGCACATGCGCGTTCACTTGTTGTTTGTTGTTGCTGGAAGTAAATAATGGAGAAAAAAGAAAGGATATCAGGTGAGAATGGTGTTCGCCCGTCGATGTACTGCTGTGCTTCATGTGGTCAACATTTCGTGAATAATTAACCACGATGAATAGAGCAGAACGTGTCCGAAGAAGTGGAACTGACGTAATTGAGGTCATGTACACCGATTTGACTTCAATAGAATATATAGGGGTATTTTTTTTTCAAATTTTAGGACGTTTTCGGAGAATCGCCTGAGCCACGGGGTTACGTTGACTTGTCGACCTTGTCTGTTATCACATTTGAACTATATAAGGTACGCTTGTTAGTCTAGTATAGATGATCGATAAATATGTTGGTAGAATACAACAGTTCTATCAGTAGATGAAAACATGCTCGAAGACGCCAAATTACCAGGTTTACTGAACAAAGAGAATCGTTGCTGCCTATAATTTAGGTCATGAGGAGCCCATTTTTAACTAGGGGAACGTACCACTTGAGCCAATTAGTTCTTATACATTTAAACTCTCTGCCATCTGGGTTCAAGTTTGGGTATTACTTGAACCCAGATGGCAGAGAGCTTAAATGTATAATAACTAATTGGCTCAAGTGATACGTTCCCCTAGTTAAAAATGGGCTCAAAATTAGAGTTTTCCTGAATGTTTGGTATGAACGAGCATTAAGGTGAAATTTAGTGATAAAATAAGGCGCACAAAGCGTATCGTGCAAAACCGACATCTAGAAAAAAGGCACTATTTTTCACCTGGAGCTGTTAGCGGAATATATTCAACAGTGTACCATTGAATTCCACTATTTCACTGTCACGTCACGTTTGTTATGCATCATTAAAGTATAGTGACTTTGTGAAAGTGTAATAACGTGACAGTGAAATAGTGGAATTAAATGGTACATAAATAGTGCAACTGTTGAGAAAAAAAGGAATATTTTTACGTTTAGAAGAATTTTTACGTTTTTTTACATTATAGCTTTTATAGGTTGTAATTTCGTACAATTTACTGCATCAACTAATGGAAACATGATACTTTTAATTTAAATGCGAGTTTGCGAAGGTCGGTCTGACCGTTTCTGAGAAATTGGAGTGATTTATGGTTTGTAGCATACGACCAATTTTCTGGAAAACCAGGAACGATGATCCGGTATACCCAAAACCAACGTATTTGGTCATCAACTAACCATACCTGTCTGATTGAGGAATTATACGGCTATTTAAATGCATTTGGTTTGATTTTCCGAGTTATGCATAAAAACACAAATGAATTTTTTATACTTATCAGCCTGTAATCTGAGAAAATCGGGTGCTGTTTTCTAGTTCATTTTGCATATTTAACCCCGTCCTCTAGAACCGGAAGTCGAATCCAGAAGAAATTTAAAGTGAACCTATGAGCTGTAAGGACTTTAATTTGAATCTAAGTTGAAGAGAATCGGTTGAGTGGTCTCTGAGAAAATCGAGTGCACTTAAGAAAATTAAGTGCACATTTTGGTTACATACACATACACTCGGTTCAAAAGTCGGTTTTCACAGTGATTGCATAGCCCTTCTATGTAAGAAAGGAAAAACAAGTTTTTTTTGTAGGGAATCTGCTCTTGAAAATTTTTAAACATACTTTTTCACTCTTCCGATATTGGTACCATTTTTGATTTTTTTTAGTAATAGGGTAACGGCGAAATATCATTACTTAGAGTGTTGATAGAATAACCTTAAGCAAAGAAATTGTATTAACAAGATCACCAGCTCTCACATTTTCCGAACAAATCATTGGCAACATCCTTTTTTGCGTGCATTGTGCCCTCAGGCGAGTCCGCATCGAATCTCGCTAGTAGAAGTAGTGAAAAGAAATGTCAAATTCGTGCGCGCCAAAATAGCAGCACTGCGCACTCATACATTTGACATTACATGTTGAATGTAATGCCGTGCGATGGCGTGCGATTGATTTCGCTCCAAGCTGACAGGGTCTGTGTTAAGGGTAAGATGAAAATAGGTTCATTCGCTTCGAGTTTTCGAGTCGCTGTAATAGCAGTTTTGAACAATTTCTTTGAGCCGAAGCAAAGATATTGGATCAGATTTTATTACAGTTCGTTGATTGAAAGTCGAGTAATTGGAAAAATAATACGCACGGAAAAACCAGCGATTGCAAAACAACAAAAATATAAGCTGTTTTTCTGAATTTGATTGGTTAAAATTTGGTACAACTAATCGATTGTTGTTTCAACTAAACTGTCATTTTTTATTTATCATGCTGGCAGTTTAGCAATGACACCCAGCAAAGACACGCACCACAAACGAGCAATGAAATGTTACATCTGAGCAATGACATATAGCGTAAGGGCATAAATCAAATAAACATAGATTTCCCAGTGTAATACTAATGTAGTTGAGCAACCCGTGACAGCAAAAGCACCGTCTAGTGGAGAATGGGTGCGTAAATGCTCCTAAAATGCATGCATAAAGTTGCCTGCGCATTCAACAAAACCACAGTAGCTAATGGAAAAAAGTACACCCGTTTCTCACTAGAGGTGCTGTTAGTGTCACCGTACAGTCGGAAATCTATGTTTATTTGATTTATGGTAAGGGGTAAATGAAACTGAGCAATAACACAATCCCAGCAAAGTTACCCGTATGCATGAAAACGCAAATTGTCTGTTGTTTTAACCAATTATTCAGTTATTTGAATTTATGAATGTCAAGAGAAATGTCAAATTCGTGCGCGCCAAAATAGCAGCACTGCTCACCCATACAATTCACATGTTATGTTGAATGTGATGCCGTGCGATGGCGTTGTTGAACTGAAGATTGATTTCGCTCTAAGCTGGCAGGGTCTGATGAAACGGACACTACAACTTTTGTTTTGCGTGTTGCTGTTTTTCGTTCTCCCCCAAATGACAGTATTTAATTACAACAATTTCGTTTACCTGAATGGTTATGACAAAATTAACAGATATGTAATTTAAATCAATAGCATTTTAGTCGAAACAATCAGGGCGTGAAACAACAATTGCTATATTGTAATTTTGTGATCTGCGGATTCTCCGTGCAGTGACTTTATTAATGAGATGACTATTGGTACAATAGTCCCAAATAAATATTTTTGAAACACGTTAAAGTGCTTCGGTTTCATATTTTTGCCTTTCTCATATTGAAAGGTTATGCAATCACCGTGAAAACTGACTTTTGAACAGAGGCCCTGAGGGCCGAGTGTCATATACCATTCGATTCAGTTCGTCGAGATCACAAAATGTCTGTGTGACAAATAATGTCACTCAATTTTCTCAAAGATGGCTGAACCGATTTTCACAAACTTAGATTTAAATGAAAGATCTTTTAGTCTTATACAATTTTCCTGAGTTTTATTTGGATCCCACTTCCGGTTCCGGAATTAAAAGGAAATATGTGAAAATTTATGAAAAAATATGCAACAAACCAAGAAGCAAATAAAAGGTCTTAAAATTCTTTAAAAAGTCCCCGAAAAGTTGATCCAGATCCGACTTCCGGTTTCGGTATTATAGTGCGATAGGTGAAAATTTTCAATTTCATGAGTATTTTTTCACAAGCGATGGCGAAATGAGGTGCACATTATTATAAAACTTACTGCTAAATTGATCTAGTTGACGGATCTAATTAGTTGGTGATTATATAAAACTACTTTGGGACTACAAGCTCCCGGTTTCCGCTTCCGAAAGTACCGGTAATAGTGAAGAAAATCTGCAAAAATAGAACTCCCGTCGATTTCTCAGTAACGGTTAAGCCGTTTTTTCACGATTTATGATTCAAATTAAAGCTCTCATTGTCTTTAAATATACTGTGCAATTTCATCCTGATCCGACTTCCGGTTCCAAAATTATAGGGCGATGAGTGTCAAAACATTCAAATTCAAGATGATGATTCAGGGCAACGGGTATAGCGTGATGGATAAGTCGATGCCTTTCACGCTGCCCACCTGGGTTCGATTCCCAACCCCGCACATACGGTCAAAAAAGGTTTCTAGCCCGAAGAGGTGAATGACAACAATGTTAAAACCTCTATAATCGAAAAAAATGACGATGCAAAACTGGTACGCGACGGTACGTGCGGCTTTGCTTCAATCACAGCGTGTTTGTTCAATTTCGTATAGCGTGCAGGGTTGCCACATTAAAATTCATATTTTTCAGGTGAAAATATGTTAATTTCTAATCCTTTTATTCAATTTGTACTTACTTGTTAATGTTATTGCAAGATCATGATAAAGATGCTTTTCAATAAAAGTGCACTTATTACCTTTCTCATAAAGAAAGTTTATACAATCACTTGAAAAATTGACCAGTAGAAACTGACCCGAAGGGCTAAGTGTTCTATATAATTCGACACAGTTTATCGAGCTGAGCAATTTATGTGGGTGGGTGTCAAATAATGTCACTCTCGTAGTTCTGTAGGTTGCTATTGAATTTCACACCGTCATTTAGAGCGACGAAGGGTAAAATTCTTCTAGATTTGGCTTAAAACTGATTCAATTTGTAGGCTGTATTAGTTACTTACTAAACGAACCGACTTCGGCTATACTGGTTCCAAAGATCCTGGTTCCAGAAGTACCAGAAGTAGTAGTCAAAAAGTTTAAAACGAGACTCACTCAATTTTCACAGAGATGATTCGATCGATTTCCACAAACAGGCTCAAATAAAAGTTCCTACAGTCCTACGGCTGTTTAATTTCATCCGGGTACGATTTCCGGTTCTAGAACTATAGGGTAAATTGTGTTTAATCATTTAGTGCGACGATGCAAAATAAAGAAAAATTTCTTATAAACTTGACATAACTGAAAATTTGAAAAGGTTATGTTAGTTTAACCCAAAGAAAGTATTTTATTTTATTCAAGATTGCAAAAAAATTTTTTTTCACAAAATCTTCTGGTGATATTTCTGAAAATATTAGTGATATGAGAAAGGCATCATTACCCCACTAGGTGCATTAAAACATATTTTTTAAATGACGATCACAATATTTGATTTTTTCTATAAAAATTAACAATCGTTTAATGCGTTTCCATTGAAGCTCTATTAGAAGGAAATGCTTGGTGCTTAGTTTAGCAGTTTATGCACCATGTGTTTTCTTAATAATAGAAGTTCAGTGGTGATTTAGGAAAACTCAAATATTGTTATCGTTTACATAGAATATGTAGAATAATCTTCGAAAAAGTTCGCTTTTAAAGTCTCTGTACATTATTAGAGGAACACAATTTGTCTCTAATTGAAAACAAAGTTGGTGAAAATCGGTCACGAATCTGAGGAAAGTGAGTAAGTAATTTAAAATTGAAATTTTTACACTAATCACCCTGTTTTTCCGAAACCAAAACTTTTGTTCATATAACATTCAGGAGACGTGATTTAAAGCTACTACACCCAAATCCTATGAACATGTATTATTGGATGTGTATAATATAATGGATAATTTATGAACGAAAAACCTGTACAGGAAAATGATGTTCTAAGTCGCTTTAATATCCAAGATGGCGACTTCCGGTATATCGATATTCGTTACAAACCATCAGAATATGAGTATTTTCGGAATGGGTTTGATGAGTAGATGTCAGAAAGCGATGTTTGAGGTAGTTCTGAATTTTAAAATACCGATCAAATCAGTTTCAAATTACCAAGACATTTTAAGCTAGACGAAAGGTGACGGTAAATTATCAAAACTCATTCTTTTTAAATTTGAAATATTAAACGGTTACCTAAACAATGAGAAATTCTGCTCCAACGCCATCTGACTGACTTGCTATATTCAATTCACCGCCCACTGCAGATCGCCAGCTGAAAGCTGAATTCTCGAGTATACGCTACCCCGATACTACATTACCTAATGATATCTAGTTTTTAGTTAGTGGTTAATTAAGATTAGAAAATACCCTTGGCATCTTAGAGCTTAAGCAGTGTGCCTTAAAATTATATTATACTATTGAATAAAAAAAAGAAAATTCCGAACCATCTCAAACATCGTTTTCCGATATCTACTTATTTAATTCGTTCCGAAAATCCTCATATTGTAAAGATGTTCATAGAATATCAATAAACCGGAAGTCGCCATCGTGGAATTCAGAACCATCTCAAACATAGTATTCCGACATATCAACAAACCCGTTTCGAAAACACCTATGTTATAAGGGTTTTCAAAGAATATCAATGAACTGGAAGTCGCGACTTTGAATTTCCACAATACCTCAAACATAATTTTCCGAAATATACTCTTTAAACCTGTTCCAAAAATACCCATATTGTAGTATATTCCATGGAATATAAATGATCCGGAATTCATTTTCATTACCCCTTTTACGAAGTAGGTTCGTAAAAAATGTTCACGCTATTTTAGATTTGGTTCATAAAAAGACTTACGTAAAAACGTAAAAAATGTTTACGTAAACGGAGGTTTGTGTGTATAAGGCAGTGCGGTAAAACTTCATTACAATTGACTATTATTAGTTGGCTGTCAGCATATTCCTTCTCATTCATTTTACTTTTGTTTGCCGAAGCTCCCAGAATTCATCGTCAATTGAATAACCGTACCTAGTCACTTGAAGGACTTGTTCACTTGCTCAGTTTGTAGTGCCAAGCCGTCTACTGTTTCATTGTCTTCACTGTGGGTAGTGAGCGAGTGCGAATGAATAACATAAACATAAACTCGATAACACAAAACTCTCACTGACCATAATGATAAAAAGAGGGTGGCGGTTCTCATTTGAGTGTTCAATTATCACCAGCAAGTTAAAATCAATAATTTCGACTGTTTGAAATGTATTGAGATGTGTTTCGAAGTATTTATTATGAAAACTGAAAGCTCCCTCTTTATGTTAATTTATGTTTATCCTGCAATTGATATTTCCTAGATTAAATTAGTCTAGGAATAGACTTCTAATTTAAATAAGTCTTGAGAAAGAGCTGAGGAGCTAAAAAATACTGTCTTGACTTAGTCTTGACTTGTAAACTGATTAGCTCGTAATATCAAAATTATTAGTGTTTAAACAGACTGTTAGTGTTTTAGGTAGTTTTGAAAAAAGAATTAGCCAAAACTAGTGTCAGTAATGAGGGAAAGGTTAACTTGATCCAATGCACTGTTTGAATCTGGATTATCGAAAATTTCGTCACCTTGAAAAGGTTCACTATCACGATTCTATTACAATACATAATTAATTACTTCTCTTCCATTTCGTTCCCTGATTCTGCAGTAGAAGCGGTTGAACAATGCGTCAGTCCTTCTTCGCTAGCGCCCGACGACCTCGGACTTGGTCCCTGAGAATTCCTTTTCGTCAACGCGTCGTCCTCCGGTTGGTGTTGAACGAAGCTATCGGCATCTAATTCTACCACCACCCGACAGTCGCCATTTTCCTCTGCTTCGCGCGCGATAAAATTTTTTGTTGGGGTGTAAATTGTGCTACCATCGAGTGGCACCACGTTGATTACACTATCTCCTACGTCCCCATCGTAACCACCGCACGATAGCCCTGTCTGCCGATTGTTGGGACTGTCCGTGGGTGATGATGAAGCACTTCGATGTTTCATGAAACACCAACAGCAAATGCGAACACACTCCGGAGGTTCATCGTTAAATTTTTCAAACGCATTATGCTTTCTCACCCGTGTCCTAACGTGATTGTCGGTGCCATTTGCGTGGTGCTCTGGAATACCATCATTCATCAGCACTTTAAAGCTACCATTTTCGATACCATTGTGATTGTTCACATTAGTTACATTTTCACTCGACGTCGTACGTAAAAATCCCAAACAACAGCTCGTACATAAATGATAGTAGGGAAGAATTTTCACAAACATTTTAACACACAAAAATCACTTGTCTGCAGAAAAAGTTTGTCCAACGCGCAGAGATTGATTCGGAGTTTCCTGTGTTTTCAATGGCCTATTTCCATATTTACAAAATGCAAACATTGCCAGTCGCACGCGATTCACTTCATTAATTTGAAAAACATGTGCTCTCCATTGGTCAGCTAACAGGCTACTAGTGGACAATTCTCCAAAACAGCAGGGGAAAAGTCATTCCACACGTCCTCACGGTAATGTTGGTTTAACTGTGACTGAACCACTCGACTGATATCCTTCTGACTGGTAGCCAACTTACCTACCTGGTAGAAAGCTGTTTGGTCGTTTGGCTGTGGTAGTAGCGTTCTATCCTTAAAAGCCCATTTCTTCGGGGTGGAATTGGTGCTAGGGAAATCGGACTGCTGCCAACTGAGGGACGGGACGAGTGACTAGAACTGAGGAACAACCAAAGCACTGTGTTAGTGTGGGCGTCATTTTCATAGTTCGATTTCCATTCTTTGCTGTTTTGTTTATAACAACGACTACGAGGGTGGTACCAATCGAGAAATGATGAGATTGCACGAAATTCTACGGGCTGCGGGTTGCGTCGTTATTGGGTATTGAAATTATTTCGCATTGTAATCTTGTAATCGTGAGCTTTATTTTTGTAACTGTTCAACAATCTTCGAACAACAGTTCTTTTCACAAACTTAGATTCAAATGAAAAGTCTCTCAGTCCCATAGCACAGTGGTTTGAATCGACAAAAACGTGAACTTTTTTCTCTAGCTGCTAAACCGTTGATCCGATATACATAGTTCCTTTGGAGGTGGGGACGGGTATAGCGTGATGAGATAGTCGATGCCTTTCACGCAGCTCACCTGGGTTCGATTCCCAATCCCGCATATAGGGTCAGAAAACTTTTCTGACCCGAAGAGGCGAATGACCTTAAGGTTAAAACCTCTATAATTGAAACGAAAAAAAAAGGTCCTTTGGAGAACTCATTCACAAAAATATACCTCGTGATTTGATCACAATAAAAATGTGCAAAGCCTACTACGATAAAAGTTCATTTCAACAACTTTTTTCCCTTAAGAGATAGAGAAACGATGTCTTCTACAAAGTTTTAAAACTTCTAACGAGAGAAAACTTTGCCGAAAAAGCTATAGGTCAAACGCAAAATGTTTCGGATATATGAAGCAATTTCGTTTGAAACCACTTAAAACCAGTTTTTTGTACATAACTTTTTTCACAATTGTTTCCAGTGTCTACTATGTTCGAGACAATTACTAAAAACATTTTTGTTAAAGACTGTGCACGGTTTGGCTTTTTGAGCTTGAGCGACCACCCCTGGTTGCTAATCCGTTACTGATCGGGATTAGCTGAAATTGTACAGGGAGTTTCTAGATGATCCGACCTGGGACTGGTAAATCATCCTTCAATGTACATCTTCTGGTAAACCCAGAATTCATTTATCAGTGCCGGCGCCGGCCAGGCCCGAACGTAGATAGTCTTAGTAATGGGAAGGGATGTTAGGCCAACACTTGTTGTCACTAAAGGCCGTATATACTATTGCGCACTCCACAAGTGTCACGGGAGAAGGATATTTGTTAGTAAAAATTTCAGTATTTCTATTATTCGCGCGCGACTCAGTATGTTCCGGTTTCAAGATGCTCGGATGCATCACTAAACTCACTGACTTTCCGAGTGAACGTTTCAACAATATGCTATATTGAAGTCCCGGGAAGTCTTGATTCACAGCTCTTATTCGTGGAAACTGAAGAAAAATTTGCAATACTATCGCGTAAAGAATAAAAACTTACCTATTTTTGCCTTTCTCTATAGAAAGGTATTAGAATTGCTGGAAAAACCGACTTTCGAACGGAGCCTCGGAGACCCATAGTGTTATATACCATTCGACTCAGTTCGTCGAGATCGGAAAATGTCTGTGTGTGTGTGTGTATGTATGTATGTGTGTGTGTATGTGTGTGCACTTTTCGAAGATATTTGAACGCGCTCAATTTTCTCAGAGATGGCTCAACCGATTATAACAAACTTGGGCTCGTTTGAAAGCTACTGTCGGGCCATTGATCAAGTTCGAAGATCAAATGGCTGTGACTTTTGGTTCCGGAGATATGATTGTATAAGTGACGTAACCGACAAAAAGCGTTGTATTTGAACGCGCTCAATTTTCTCAGAGATGGCTGAACCGATTTTCACAAACTTGGGCTCGTTTGAAAGCTACTGCCGGGCCATTGATCAAGTTCGAAGATCAAATGGTTGTGACTTTTGGTTCCAGATATATGATGGTATAAGTGACGTAACCGACAAAACACATTGATTTTTATCGCTCTTATATATATAAGGGTGCCAAAATTTTGGGATCACCTCTATTTTCGTTAAGCTCTAGTGCTCAAAAGTTTAAGCACCTCGAAAAATGCCTTCGTGCAAAATTTGAACTAAATCGAACATGCGTAAGGGGTGCTGCCCGGTGGTAAAGGTTTGACAATTTTCGATCTTGAAAAAGCACCATAGGGGGGAGTACATGAAATTTCCAAAATCGAAAATTTTTTTTGATGCCAAAACTCTTAAAACTGCATAAAACATCGAAATTTAGTGTCATCTAAAAAAAAAATATTTTTGAAAAAATCAACTTTCTGGGACTTTTCATATTTTTTCTAAGTCCCAAAAAGTCGATTTTTTCAAAAAAAAATTTTTTCGAGATGACACTAAATCTCGACGTTTCATGCAATTCTAAGCCTTTTGGCATCACAATTTTTTTTTCGATTTCGAAAATTTCATGTACTCCCCCCTATAGTGATTTTTCAAGATATATGAAAATTCCACTAAGTGGACTAAGAAGGGTTTTGCCTTTCTCTATAGAAAGGTATTAGAATTGCTGGAAAAACCGACTTTCGAACGGAGCCTCGGAGACCCATAGTGTTATATACCATTCGACTCAGTTCGTCGAGATCGGAAAATGTCTGTGTGTGTGTGTGTGTGTGTGTGTATGTATGTGTGTGTGTATGTATGTGCACTTTTCGAAGATATTTGAACGCGCTCAATTTTCTCAGAGACGGCTGAACCGATTTGAACAAACTTGGGCTCGTTTGAAAGCTACTGTCGGGCCATTGATCAAGTTCGAAGATCAAATGGCTGTGACTTTTGGTTCCGAAGATATGATTGTATAAGTGACGTAACCGACAAAAAGCGTTGTATTTGAACGCGCTCAAATTTCTCAGAGATGGCTCAACCGATTTAAACAAACTTGAGCTCGTTTGAAAGCTACTGTCGGGCCATTGATCAAGTTCGAAGATCAAATGGCTGTGACTTTTGGTTCCGGAGATATGATTGTATAAGTGACGTAACCGACAAAAAGCGTTGTATTTGAACGCGCTCAAATTACTCAGAGATGGCTGATCCGATTTTAACAAACTTGGGCTCGTTTGAAAGCTACTGTCGGGCCGTTGATCAGGTTCGAAGATCAAATGGTTGTGACTTTTGGTTCCAGATATATGATGGTATAAGTGACGTAACCGACAAAACACGTTGAGTTTTACCGCTCTTACATATATAATGGTGCCAAAATTTTAGGTTCACCTCTATTTTCGTTAAGTTCTAGTGCTCAAAAGTTTAAGCACCTCGAAAAAAGCCTTCATGCAAAATTTGACCTAAATCGGACATGCGTAAGAGGTGCTGCCCGTTGGTAAAGGTTTGACAATTTTCGACCTTGAAAAAGCACCATAGAGGGGAAATGGTGAAATTTCCAAAATCGAAATTTTTTTTGATGCCGAAACTCTTAAAACTGCATGAAACATCGAAATTTAGTGTCATCTTAAAAAAGTTTTTTTTTGAAAAAAACCAACTTTCTGGGACTTTTCATATTTTTTCTAAGTCCCAAAAAATCGACTTTTTCAAAAAAAATTTTTTTTCGAGATGACACTAAATCTCGACGTTTCATGCAATTCTAAGCCTTTTGACATCAAAAATTTTTTTTCGATTTCGAAAATTTCATGTACTCCCCCTATGGTGATTTTTCAAGATATATGAAAATTGCACTAAGTGGACTAAGAAGGTTTTTTTTAGATTAGCATCACTGATTACAAATAGGCAACGCAAATGTCAAGCACTAATTTGGAAAAATGATGCTGACTGTGTGACATAAACACTGAAGCATGCTTTTGTGAACTACTCGAATCAATCTGAATCAATTGTTGTCAAAATTAGTGTCCAAAATTATTTAATAAAAGTATGAAACATATTTTCATGAGACTGTTATGAAAGAAGAGAAAGGCATTATCACACCACTAGGTGGATTAAGAAGGGTTTTTATAAATGAAATTACGAGATACAAAATAAACGAATGAATAGGATTTAGACAAAATAGTTGATTCATTGCATTGACATATTCTAAACAGTTGTTATAAAATCATTTTAAATCACCAAATAAAGGTCAACAGATTCCACGCGCGTCTTGATTCTTTATTATTTCCGCTTTATTATTTTAATTCTTTATTAAAATTATTAATTGGTTATATTGATTGATCTGGGCAGCCGGCTACCGAGAAAAATATTAATTTATTGTTTGAAATATTAATATCAAGTGTTTTTTTTTACTATGTATTCAATATACCGATATATGTTATCTCTGTTATTTACTTTGTAATATCAACGAATTTGCGCAATAGTTCATTTTTATCATTCAATTTATAATCCTGAAAGACAATCAATAACATGGAAGAAGAAAACATTCCAAATAAAACTTTTCTCCGAAGCTAGACGCAAAATTGATAGGTTGAATGAAGAAATAATTTAGTAAAATAGAGTAATCAGAAGTAAAACATTGAAATTATCTGCTAACTGAAAGGAAAAAGAAACTCCTGCAATTGTCGCCTTTTCTGACATGGAAGCAGGAACCCAGTGGATCTATCCTTGGTTCATTTTTTTCCGCCGGATTCCACACGGTATCTAAGCTGGTACTGTCCGAGAGAGCTCATAAGTACTATCAATCTCCTAGTGGATCCCAGCCCCTTGTGTGTGAGGAATTCAACGGTTGTTCGACAAAGTGGTCACAAAGTAGCAGTGCTGTAAAACTGCATTCAATTCAATTGAAATCGAATGTGTGCACACACTGACGAGCACTCTACTGCAGTAAACTTCACATTCTAACAGAAGTCAAATAAATGAGAGGGATATGCTGATGGTCAACGGCCATAAATTTCATTTTCACAAAAAAATATTCGATTGAAATGAAGTTTTACCGCACTGCCAAGTAGTCCACTCGACAGTAATTTCAAATTTCATTACCAGTCCAAATTCTATATACCGGAATCTAAATTCAAAGAAAAAAAAAACGAATTGACGAAATTTACGACATAGATATAGATTCAAACCGGGATACTGAACAAATATATATTATATATAAATATACAAGAAAAAGAAAATACTCATCCGTAAATGCGTTCATAATCTGAGAATGCAGAAGTTGAAAATGCTGCGCTAATGGTCCTCCTTGATAGTTTGAGGGATTACTCCGTAGACTCTTGTACTTTTGACTTATTTTGATTGCTCGTTTTCAATCTTGACTAACTTAATTTCTCTAATTTATTTCACTTTCACTTCCTACAAACTTCATACCGGTTTTACTCCATAAACATGACTTAATTTTCCAAATTTCGGAAACAAAAACTGACGGGAGCGAAATGTTTTGCTTCCGATATTTTTGGCGCCGCCTACTTTTCTCTGTGCACGGTTTGGCTTTTGCCTTAAAAAGTTATTTAACATTTAAACTTTTAAATACACTAACTTTAACTACTAATAGGAAGCAGGGTCGCAGACCAAAAGGCACATACATATACTTTTTGGAAAGCTTAAATCAAGTAATATAAAGTAACGAAGTGTGTAGCGTGGCCTTTTTAAATTGTGTGAATGAGACAACAAAATATATTGAGTACTTTTTGGCCATTTTCTTAGCAAAAACATTTACTAAAACGACTATTTTTGGTTTATTAAAAGGAGCTTTGTAGGAAATGTTCAAAAAATGGAATCGGTCGTTAGTGTAGCTTTGGTGCAATGGTGTAATGATTGAATATAATTTCATGATGCATTCTTGTATGCAATTGATCAAACTAAAGAAACAAGTTTTACTTATTCTTTTAATAGAATATTCCTTATCCGTTCTTTTAATTCCAATCCAATTCATTTCAAGGATGATATCTTACACCATTGCCAGTACGCCTAAAAACAAATACGTTCTTATGAATTAAACCATACACTGAAAAAATAATGAAATTCACGCTATTTCTGAATAAATGGTACTATGAAATGGATATCAGTTGAATAAAAAATTCGATTCAAAACCATCCTCGATGTAAAACTAAATTGGAATACATTAATTTCAATGAATATGATCGTCTATTTATATTGATTAAAATTAAAATTAATTTTTTTTAAATTTTTTTTTGCAGTGATTTAGCTTTGAGGATTCAGAGCCGAATTACTTATCGGTAAATAATATGGTAAATGTGAAAGTTATTGAGCGTTTACATACCTACGTGAAAGGTATATATTTATTTGAACGGTTGAATGCAAAAAGCGGAAGTTGCACTTCTTCGTTTTCAAAATCCGTTTGAGTATTTTTAAATCAAAAACTGGATGAAAACATTGAGTTAATAGATCGGACACGGATTTTGCTATGCAAAAGTCGTGTGTAAACATATTTTTTGCAATAGTTTCCAAAAAACTTTTAATGCTAAAACCGGATAAAAACTGTCAAACCATACACTAGTGTTATTTCCTTTGTCAGCCCGGAGACTTTTCGATCGACGTGTTATAGAACGAAAGAAAACGAAAAGAAAGGAAGAGCAGTCTGTGACGCCAAAGGATCGAAATGTCGATAGTAAACTCAGACTTTCGTTTAACCTTTAGTTAGCTTTCACCACCAATTCAATTATTGTATAAAACATTTTCATTCGGAAAGTGAAGCAATAATGTCTCATCATTTATGGATGCTCACTCCATTTACAAGTAAACCACACAATCAACCTTTTCAACGCTTCGAACCGCAGTTGCTGGTCAGTCAGACTGTCTGTCAGTGGCTAAGAATAATTGTGGGTGTCGTGTTTGAAACCGGTAAAGATTGTGTATGTGTGAACACCGCGTCATTTCTATTCTGACAGAAATGGGGTTAACAAATTCTTACCCCAAGGTCGTCCTCGAGTGGGGTTCGATGGGTGATTTAAACAAAAAGTTGCCCACCCTTCTGGTCGAGACTACGACTATCTATCATTAATCATACGTTTTACGAAGGTCAGAGTGCTTTAGATAGTGAAGGAAAATTTGAATATCATGAGAATTCAAAATAGAAGTTCAAATACCTTTATCGTGGGGTTTTCTATCCGATGTGCGTCATTTTGTATAAAAGAGTACATTTGAGCTTCCTTCAACGACGTGGTTTACTGGAAGGGAAGGTGGGAGACGAGTTCCAGTACGCTTGGGTTTTCACTAATTGGCATTGCGTACGATTATATCCCCTCTATCAGTATATCACAAGAAGCCTGGTTTCGTAAACCTGGTTGTAGTTACTCAGATCTACCATTTAGAGGCCGTTGATATATCATTGGATCACAATTACGCTACCAGATGCATTTCGAAAAGAGCGCAAAGTAATTGAATTGATGGTAATAGCTAAATTGGAGCATTGCGGAAATCAGAACCATAGGAAGGATACAAATTTCAAAGTCAAGGACTGTTGAAATGTTGAGAATTCTCGTACAGAGCGACGCTAGTGATTTCGCAGACATTCGATAGACTACACTGCTATGAGTAATTTCTTCCAATCTTCAGATTGGAACTCTTTATTATCCAATGAATGCAACTCAGCTGCAGTAACTTGGACTCACATTGTGCATTACGCAATAGATTAGTTCATACAAAAAAATACACCCCGGAAAGCAATCCACCCACCATATAGCTATTGTAATATGAGCCTTCAAGACTAAATCTCCTCACACATCCCAGACCACACGCACTTAAAAAAACCCGTAAAAGCGCCCTTTCATGAAAATCTAGAAACCTACATAAAATAAAAACATTACCTACATGAAGCCAACTAAAATGTCAGCACTTGCACTTTCCGGTGACCCAGCGAAAAACGCCGTGGTCATAAAATTCGACTACAGAAACAAGGAAGCATCAAGTTTCAAATCGTTATGTCATCGAAAAAACAGAACACAAAAACATAACAGCCTGTGTCGCTTCCCCCTTCTGCACGTCCCTCATGTCCCACAATCGATACCAGTCAACACGACCTAGAATAACAGTAACTCAGGAACACACACTAATTCAAATCGACACTCACGAGAATAACCCAACATGCTATCGCCCTCTCCTCTCCGTATCACATCCGCTCACGCTCATCAAGAAGCTTTACTCCCCCAGATTCTCAGAGATCCTAATTGTAAGAACTAATTAGCTAGGCTAGGAGAGAATAGGCTATATAAGTAAACGAATTTATAAAAATAAAGCTAATCTTAATCTTGGAAGTAACATCAACCCATGTTTTAATCAATCAAATTTGAAAGGGTTATGGCAAACATTTCGAGTTCGGGAGATGTAATCCAATATGTGACCTTATCGACAAATCCCAGTGTTTTTAACGCCCCAAATTTTCTCTGAGATGAGATAATCGATTTCGAACGACTTAGACTTGAACTATTCGCGTTTGAATTATCGTGTCTAAATGTCTAAATAATAGTCTCTACCATAACTACCAACAGTGGATTCACAGCAGTCTTAGATCGAATCTGAAAAGCTTCTAGAGCTATGTCAACAAACAACGTAAAGAAATGGACTTTCAACATCTTTCGACATCTGTGATCTTTTTCGTTAGCACTTTAGCAGTGTTTTTTTTCGGACGAAGTTTTAACTGACGATCAAATTCATGGTTCTTATCTAATTATTACGACCACTGTAGTTAACGAAGCGTGATTTAAGCTGAAGTTATCTATCAGGGACATAAGCTTATTCGTTTTGCGCTTCGCCAACTACCATGGAGAGACCCCCTAATTCAGAGTTACCATAGATTGTTGCAAGCTCATAGATTGCGATCTACTGTCCGTTCGCATAAATGTATTTCAAGTAGTTTTCATTGCAATTTGATTGCTCGGAGCTGTCATATTTGCTAGATGTTGATATTCGTCGTCCTTGTCTTCAAGCTCGTCCTCTCCTACGAATTTCTTCCGCTATAACTAACTATGGCCACAACGAGTCGATTGTCAGTATGTGTCGACTGTTTAATCGCTGTTCATGTCAGTTCGACTTTCATCTAACCCGTCATACTATCAGAAAATTGTTTTATCGAACATTATCTCTTTAAACATTTATCGTTAGTTTTAAAAATTTAGTTATATAGTTATAATAGATAATAACATGAAATGTATCACTTGGATATTCAGTAATCTGTTGGTACAAAAGATGAGGAGGTTTTATGCCTACTGGAGACATAGTGATAGATTGATAATAACTATTCTCCAGTGGGGTTTTCCCTGATCCGGAAAAAAGAAGGAGTTAACGCAAGTAACCAAAAACAAAGATCGACCCAGGTGTGCGCACCAGCAACGGCGAACCCAACCCACCTAAAACTCCAAGGAGAAAAACCTGTGGGCCATCCGCAAGGGGGCCGGACCCCCTTGGGATGACTCCCGCGGCCACAAAACAACTGGCGGAGAAGGAAAATTAGGTATACATAAAAAAACACTGAACTCTGTAGGCCAAAACTGTAAATTTTTTTTACCTCTCCGGTGAACGACCAAAATGGTTAAAGCCGGGGGTAAAAAAAAGAAGGAGTTAAAATTTTATTAAAATTTGTTAATTTATTTTACAAGTGTTATACCAAAGATGTAAGGGGTTTGAACAGAGCCAAAATTGTTAGAAATTCCACAAACTCGAAGACTTTTTACTATCGATTTTATGGCAATTATAGAATCTCATTATTGGAAACAATGTGGCTGGGAAAGGAACAAATAAATTATTGACAAGTTTAAGGAGTGTATCGAAAATAAGCTATCTACATACATTTGTGTTGTACGCATGTATTTGTGATGGTTTTTTATGCTCAGATGACAGTATGCTGTACGTTTGGCTGTTAGCTTTCGTTTGTTTACTTGTTTGTGCGGTTGAAATTCTGCGTTTTCTAAATGTCGCGTATTAAAGAGGAAGTGAAAATTAAGGTTCTGGACACATGGCTAAGTGAGAAGGGTATTATTATGTGAAAATTGGCGAAGCGGTTTGAAATTCATCATGCCAGTGCACAGTGGTCCAAAACGGCAATTTCATGACTTTAATTATTTTTCAGCAAAACGGTGGACTTTTCATCATTGGTGTCTTATGAAAAGTTGCACGAGTTATTACTGCGGTTTTATGTACATGGACGGCCATGTTCCAGTACACGTGTAAAGACAGATAAACAAATTAACTTTTTACTGGAAGCAGCTAGAGAATTTTCGTCTTCGACAATATTGTATAAAATTAAATTTCGAGTAACTTTACTTAAGAAAAAAAAATTTCTAACTCTAGCCGTTAATTATTTTTAGGTGGTTTAAATAATAAAGTTTTAAAAATCAGTTTTTTTGTTCTAACAAGTTTTATATTTTTCTGAGAGTAATGAATTTTTCTACAAAACTAGATTTTGTGCAAATACTTAACAGTCTATAACATTTCAAAGTGCTATGATAAATTTCAAAAGAGCTATGAATATTTTTATGTAAAATACAGTCGAAATTCAAACTTATATATCGCAGATGAGTGCAAAAAGTAGCAGATCAAACAGTTTAGGTTGGATATCAATTTCGATTTAGAACAAAACCTCGAAGGAATGGTTTGTATCCGATTGTATCCAAGGATTATATGGGTGAATATATGTCTGGTGTGAGGTTTTTATATATTGTATATATTTTTATGCGCAAGAATAATAAAAACAAAATCAACATAATGAAATAGTTCTGTATATTACATTTCATCTTCTGAATTGTCACTAGAGGTGTATGCTGATTGCTCATCCTCTTCGTTAAAATTTAACAAGCTTCTCGCATCTGATGAAAGAGATTTCATGGATTTTTGAGGTAATCTAACGATGGAAACTCGGCGCGAATTTTTTTCTCCTTTGCTGACCAAACAGCTAAGATAACGGAGATTGAAGTTAATGTACTCAAACGATGCGGCAGCATTCTTCAAGCAATTGCATCTGGCTATAAAAAATCAGCTGCTATCTGGCTATCTAGCTGCTTCCAGTAAAAAGTTAATTTTTTTATCTGTCTTTACACGTGTACTGGAACATGGCCGTCCATGTACATAAAACCGCAGTAACAACCCGTGCAACTTTTCATAAGACACCAATGATGAAAAGTCTACGGTTTTGCTGAAAAATAATTAAAGGCATGAAATTGCCGTTTTGGACCACTGTGCAGTGTTAAACCCATCATTAATAAGTTTGGGGAACACTAATCTTTAGATGAGCTACCAGGAAGAGGCAGTAAACCCGGTTTTTCTAACCTGAAACTGAACCAGAAAGTGGTATCTCTAATCATGAAGAACAAATCAGTGTCAATACGTGATTTGGCCAAAAAAGCAGGAACGAGTGTCGGAATGATCCAGCGTATCAAGACGCGAAATCACCTGAAGACCGACAAGAAAAAAATTTCGAAACAAAGTGTAGAACAGAAGAAGCGAGCAGTAGCAAGGGCCCGGAAATTGTATTCGCGTCTTTTGCAGTGTCGGGATGCATGCGTTTTGATGGACGATGAGACTTATGCAGGCCCGTGCGCAGGAATCATCAATGGGGGGGGGGGGGGGGGGTGGTTCAAGGGGAGAGGTGGGTGTCCAAAAGGCGAAAAGGTGCCTCATCCACTATATTGACAATGTAAAACTAATTCTGACAGGCTCGTGCGCAGAAATCATTAAAAGGGGGGAAGGGTGGGGGGGGGGGGGGGGTTGGGGTCAATTTTGTCGAACATTTTTTAGCGAAAACGATAAAAGAAATAGTTCCCCTGTATGTGAGTATTGGGCTTTACTCTAGAGAAAAGATGCGCGTTATTGAGAGCGGTGGTAGTCGGTACTTCGGGCACGCACTATACAAATGCGTAACATCGATGACTGCATTTCCAGTAACACTTGACAGAAAGTGGGAAAGGCGCTAAAATTTGAAAAAGAAAGTTGCGTCATCCACAATATTGAAACTGTAAAAAAATTCTGAAAACGTAGTATGAATTGTCAAGTTATTTGCACTTTAATATAATAAGTACTCCATTGTTCATGAAACTTAATTTAAAAAAAATTCTTCATGGGGGGGGGGTTAAAACCCCCAAAACCCCCCCCTGCGCACGGGCCTGGACTTATGTAAAGACTCAAAAACCCTTCCAGGTCCACATTACGTTACTGTCGTCGTTGGGGAGGATGTGAGCGATGCGGACAGGTCAATTCCAATGGAGAAAATTGCTCGAAAGGTATGGCAAGCAATATGTTCCTGTGGATTGAAGTCAAGCATTTTTTACACTACCGAAACTATAAACGCAGAAATCTTTCTATCCAGAAGAGATTGTTGCCTTTATATAAGAAGCATAGTACACCTCTATTGTTTAGGCCGGATTTAGCGTCGGCTCACTAACCAAAACCGGCCAAAACCACTCTGAATTGGCTTGCGGAAAAGGGTATAAATTCCGATGAGAAAAATATCAATCCACCAAATCAGCTTCGACCCATCGAACGTAACTGGGCAATCGTGAAGAGTGTCTTCCAGAAGACTGGTAAGGCAGCTGGGAACATGCAGGAGTTCAAAAAATTTGAACTCAAGCGTCCAAAAAATGCGATGCATCACTTGTCCGGAACTTGATAGAGAGCGTTCGTTATGCTCAAGTTTAAACTCGTACAATAAAGTATCAATTTTTAGTTTGAGTAAAATATCGTTTTTTATCATAGTTTGAAATAAAAATTTGTGGATAGCTTATTTTCGATACACTCCTTATACAGATTATTGGGAAAAATTTTCAATAAATCATTACTAGATAGATAAAATCCAAAACCAAACCAATCGAAAAGTTTGAAACAAATAAGAGAAAAAGTGGACAAATAAAAGTGAACCTTTTAATTCCGGTCAGATTTGTACAAAAAATAGGAAGAGTGAGAATTTCAAAATTAATTCTAACATGATGCCTGATTAATTCTAACATGATGCCTGATTAATTCTTAACATTTCATCAGGTGATTCGTAGTTTATTTTGAACTTCAATAGTAGTAGTGCTTGGAATAAAAGAATTTTTCATAATTTCGAGACAATCATGAGTTATAGCTACAGTTATAGTTGTTTATTTCCATCCCTGTTTTAAAAATTTGACCATTCGTCGGGGAGTCATGGAGTTCAATGAAGGGAACGATGCTACTTGTGTATTTGTACACAAAATTCAAAAAAGAAGTCCACTTACAATGGCAATGCAATCATTTGAATTTCTTTAGGATGGAAATTTTTAAAAGAGCCTTCACACACGAAAACTTTTTTTCCTAAAAGCGTTGTTTTAACAAATGATCTCTGACAAGATTTTCAAGAATCAATGTGTTAGTCTGACACAATTGTATTCGATCTCCCAGGTAAGCACCCTACCAAGAATATTTCGTTCTAAAGCATGTTTAAATGGAAAGTATTACGGAATCAGTCAAAATTTGTAACGTGGGAAGCAATTCGCGTAGTAGAATAAATGTCCGGATGTCAGATCCGGATGAAATTCAGGAATCCTATATGGCACCACAAAACCTCTCATTTGAACCTGATTTTGTGAAAATTGGTTAAGCCATCACTGAGAAAAGTGAGTGAGATCTATTTTGGAATATATGACCACTACTTCTGGTGCTTACGGAATCGGAACCGGGATTCAGGAAAGCCGGAATTTGTTTGGTTGTCTACTGATAATGGCTACCGATTAAAGTAGTTTCTTGGATAGTTTAGAACTTTACGCTATAATTACGGAACTGGAAGTTCGATCCAGATAAAATTCAGGAATTTACTATGGGACCGCAAGACCATTTATTTAAAGTTAAGTTTGTCAAAATCGGGTCAACTATTTCCGAGAAATCCTAGTTAGATTATTTGAGATTATTTATCAAGTAGAACACGCGGTGTGCTTCGTTCATAGAGGCGATGTAGTATTTTCATCTTCCGTAGCAGCGCATGTATGTTTCATATGATGGTTTAAAAGTTTTGACACTCCTAACCCTGTAATTACTGAACCAAAAAGAAAAATGGAATGAACGATCAAAATTCTGAATACCGTATTTTTTTCAATCTTAGTAATATTGATAGAACAGTTTCAGAAAGTCCAGAAGTAGGTTAAAAAGTTCTAGTCCAAGGAATCTTTTTCATTCTTTTCTATCCCAACTCATTATCTAACGTTTTCCGTTGGGTACTGATCGATAGTTAAGCGTAACTCGTTGAAACGAAATGTAGCTTTGAAAGTCATCGATCGTACTACGACCAGGCAGATTTTTTGTAAGTCCGGCAACTGCTTCTAGGCCCAGCACTGCCGGGCGGGGCGATGACGAAACGATCAAAGATGCGAGCAGATCATCTGTTCCTAAATACTTACTGGATAGAAATGAGAACACATCTCCAGCAAAAAATGGGGTTTCAACGAGATCCACTAATAAAACTTTGGTTGAAATTCCGGTTCCGTATAATCTATAAATCTTGAACCGTTCCAAATAAATCATTTAAATATGAAAAATCAACTAAATCAAATTACACCATACAATGTAATTTCATCAAGACCTGACATGATATTACAAACTTAATTATATCGAACGTTTCAAAGTTTCACACGAATGGAAAATCAAACATGAAATTTTGCACGTGCGAGAGAAGCATAGCAAGCTAAGATGGGACCGTTATGCGAGTATCTTTTCCTTCGTTAACAAAAGTACTCGCATATGGATTCCATCTTGTTGCGTAAAAGATTTTATATAAACGAATGACAAAAATGTAATATTTCATTCCAGATGGAAAGTTTATAATGTATTAATTTTGCCTTTCTCATATAGAAAGGTTATGCAATCACTGTGAAAACCGACTTTTGAACCGAGGCCCGGAGGGCAAATTGTTATATACCATTCGACTCAGTTCGTCGTGTACGCAAAATGTCTGTGTGTGTGTATGTGCGTATGTATGTATGTAAAGTTTTTTTGCACTAACTTTTCTCGGAGATGGCTGAGCCGATTTCCCCAAACTTAGATTCAAATAAAAGGTCTTGTTGACCCATAAAAAATTCCTGAATATTATTTGGATCTGACTTCCGGTTCGGGAGTTATGGGGTAAAATGTGCAAAAAAAAAGAAAATATGTGTTCTAACTTTTCTCATAGATGGCGCGATCGATTTTCACAAACTTAGTTTCAAATGAAAGGTCCTGTGATCATATACGTAATTCCTGAACTTCATGCGGATCCGACTTCCGGATCCGGAAATATAGGGTAAAGTGGGTTAAAAATTGTATACCATCACTGAAAATGGGGAAAAACCTTAAAAAAATTCTAAATCGACCTCAAATATTTTCCAATTGATAGTTTTTATCAGTAGACGGTCAAACAAACCGGTTTCGGTTATTCTTTTAAGAATCGAAGAAAATTATTTTGAAGAATACCACAGTTTTATATATGATAGTATGATTGATATGAGAAAGGCATCGTTACACCACTAGGTGGATTAAAACAGGTTTTTATTATGTTGTTTATTTATACCCGGCGTTAACCTAGTTACGGTCGTTCGCCGGGTTAATTCATAGTGTAATTCAAGTATGTGATTCAATAGTATCACGAATCAATCATTTTAGTAGCGGAAAAAGTCTTTTCTCACCTTGTCTATTTTCAATATGGGACAGTATACTACTACATGATTGAAAATTGTAAAAATCGTCTCTGGGAAATCAGAATAAGTTCCATTTTTATATTTTAGATAGCTGTCTGCTATCCCTACTCAACGTATTGGTTCAAAAGATAACACGGATATTGAAGCATTCGTTCCAAAATTTCGCATCGTTCCATAGTAGAGATGGGCAATTCGTTCGCGAACGGTTAAAAAAAACTAGTTCATTTGAAAGAATGAACGAGCTATAGTTCTTTTTTCGAGAACGTTAGTTCCTCAGTTCAAAGTCGAGGGATCTTTTTATTTTGTTTTTTTTGAGCAGCGCATTTTTCATATTAGATGTTCTTTGATATTGTTTCCGTCGAGTCTTATCTGTATATGAACAAGCTGACTTCGGTTCAACTGGTTCCCGGTTTCCTATTTCGGAATTACTGGAAACAACCGTGTAAAACTTCCAAAAAGGACTTACTTTGGTTGTTCAAACGAATGATCTAAGAATCCCAGGGTTGGCACTGATTTTAACTTCTGATTCCGAATGTACAATATTACAAATTGTCATCTAAAGTGACGATGCAAAAGACTTAATAAATCTTCTAAAGTTGGCTCAAAACTATTAATATTCGTAAACCCTGGTAGTGAATGATCCTACAAATTCTCTTTGGTGTATCGACTCTCGTTTTTCGCTTCCTAAAGCACCGTAAGTAATGGTCGAAAGACTTGGAATACAAACTTCCATATATTTCTCATAAAAAGCATCAGGTGGATTGAATCCCGTGTTGGCGGTTCAATGCAAAGGATGCTGGTCTTACAAGCCAGTTGTCGTATGTTCGAGCACCGACCTGGAAGGGTTCTCAGTGTCAGTAGGATCCATAGTACTAGCCATGCAATTATTCTGTACACTAAGAATCGACTGCGAAGTCTGTTGAAACAGAAAGGCCAAATTCCACAAAAGGAATGTAATGCCAAGACTTTGACTTTGGATTAAAATCATGCTGATCACAAGGACCAAACGTTTGAGAAAATTTTTCTAACTTTGCAAGTGAAGTTTTTGAGCTTTGACTGAATTTTGAATTTGATTTTTGAAACGACTTCAACCATCGTATTTCGACATCTACTCATCAAACCCAAATTAATTAACAAATCTTCCAAACTTCACTCATTTAATCCGTTCCAAAAATACCCATATGGTTTTGGTTTGTAACGAATATCGAAAAACCGAAAGTGATTTAGAACATTCTTTTTATGCGTGTTTGCATTATATTCTTTCCTGAAATATCCATTATACATTATAAGGGAAGATTTGATGTTCGTTCCATAGTAACTTTCTAGAGTGAGGAAGACGATTTTGATTGTTTTACTCCATTTACCCCAATCTAACAATATACACCAGGAAAGCTTTTTTAGGTTGAATGTTTCAAATCACGTAAACGTCATGATTCGATTTACGAGCCTCGATTATTATTCAATATTCAGTTCGGTAAGCAATTTGCACCTGATCGACTATTCCGTAGCGTTGTCAATTCATGGTGAATGAACTGTTTTTTTTTTCTCAAGCACTCAAGCGGAACAATCGGATAAGACATTCTGTAAACTTGTTGATATTTAAGAATTGAAGCAGTTTGCGTAACATCCAAAATACAAACAGTAAGTCAATATTAATGGTTTGGATCAGATTCCTAGAAGTTGACAAGCGAATAAATTCGCGACTCGAATCATCCGGCCGTCGAATGGATATGAGCATTCCTGTTAGACGCATACAAAATAAAGAGACTTTAAGTGTAAATGACAGTACCGCGTACTCTCACTTTCATTCACACAAATTTCCGGTTCATTTTCGGTAAAATTTGTTGACCACATAAAGAATCCTGACCGAAATCAGGTCCAGTAGATTAAATACACCAACGGGAACTCACCTGTTCATTAAATTGGGATTATAAAATCTCATTCCATTCCGTGACTGCCTTATCGCTCCATTGTCGATGGCCGGATCCGTTGCTGGACGAGAATTACTCTGCAGGACTCTATTGGCGTTAGCTAAAAGAAAAATTATGTCAATTTTTATGCATTTAATCAATTCTTAACTCGAATTGCTTACCGATCGTATCACTCATAAAGCCATCACTCATTCTCGAGCACAGCCTACTGCGCATTGGGCGAACCGTTTTCATCTCATAAGGGTTGGAATTTTTCCCATTCGATACGTTTCTTCCGGTCTGCTTTAGGTGGTCCATCTCGGGGAACCTGCAACCGATTTTTGTTTTAGCAATTGAAGGTCGAACATTGCCAACCGTTTAAAACACGTTGTTCTGCTGTCGGTGGTTACCTTGAAATTGTCGGTTGCTTGGAATGCCGGCTAGCACCGGTGCCGTTTGCTTGCGATTTCCCGCCCTTTCGGCTTTGCGGCTGTTGGTGTTCGGACAGCTCCGGATATGACCGCGATTGTAAGTTTCCAAAGAAAGGTCTCGATCCTGATGCCGGTTGTGTAGTAGTCATTATCGTCATTCGTCGGGGGTTGGCCAGGCGGTCGGAAATAGAGGAGGAGGAGGTGGGGAATCATTAGGATATGCATTATGTTTTCTGAAAAAGGGCGAACAGCAAATAAGTGGAGTGAATTGTTCTGGAAAGTGTTTTATCCAAATTAGCATATTTTCGCTGGTGGATGACGATGACATATTTACCTACTCGGCTTTGTTGTGACGATGTAGGAATGTATGTCAAGTAGGTATATTATGTATGATTACGAAAGTGGTGGAATTTCGTGCCTTCGCAGTTGGAATCGGTTTCGTGAAAGTGTGGCTATGCCTTATATCGGCACTATTTTGAACCTATAACTCTCGCCCCAGAGGTTGTCAGGTGTTGTAGGCATACGTGCACATTGGTTTGACTTTATGGGATGGAATTGTGTCGGCAGTCCGTTAGACCGGTGTTTTTAAAGTGAGAAGTGCATTTGCTGTAGCATAAACGATATTTCGGAACTCACCATTATTGCCTGCGATGTTATTATCCTATAGCACGCAGCATAGTAATGAAATTGAATGTATGTTTAGATATGTCTTGAATTATGACTTGTATAGGGTTTTGCAACGAAACATTCAATGAAAACCAAAAATATCCTTTCCTATAATGTGTGATCTTTCGACTAATTTAAAGGCTAACTTTGTGCTTTGATAACATATCAGTTTGATAGACTGAGGACAACATGACAAAAAGCAGTCATTGTTCCTGTACACATGTCTACTAATTCAAAACTCATCCATTGAAAAAAATATCTGCTACCTAGTTTCCAATAAAAAGTATTGTTGTTTTTCTAAGAATAGAATTTCGTATCCCAATTTTCACCCAATAACACTCCAAATACCAAGCCTGAAAACAAGTTGGAACGGTAACTTCGAGCTGTCATAGCCCTCGAATTTTGTGAAGTTCGTAGATTGATTCAAAAACTTTGTAGGAGATGATTGGTAAAGAAAAACCAATGAAAATTTGATTTTTCCCGTTTCAGGTTCTTTTTAAGCTCAAAATATACCCTATCTGCATTCATGCGGCACCTGCATCGCGAATAGGATAATGAGAATTTCAACTTTACCGAGTCATAACTTTGTTGTTAGTCAACCATTGGAAAGGTACTACCAAATACAAATTATAATACGGAATACTCCGACAAATTTTCGAGGACACATTTTGCGCTATGTGTCGAGGTACACTGTAAGAGTGACAGTGTATTTTAGAGAGTTTTCTGTAAAACTGGCAATGCTGAAGGGTACGATTCAATTCACCATAGATACAGGGTTGCCACATATACAGATTAATCTGTATTTTACAGATTTTTCAGATAAATTTGTGATCAAGATTCTGTATATACAGATTTCAGATTTTTGGCAAGAAATACAGATTTCTACAGATTTATGAGAGTGTGGATTAAAAATTGAATAATGATCGAGTTAAAACATATTGAATCATGGTACTGTTGTTTCTCGAGGTAAAGCCATTATCTTGATTTTGTGTTAATTCTTAAAAGAGGGTAAAACTTACATAAATAAGAACACCAAGAACAGTAAACACAGATGTCCTATCTGCTAATAAGGATTTTTCTATGCTGACTTCATCATTTCGAAAGGCTCAACCTCAAAAATAACTTCCCGCAATTTTCCAACTACAACATAAAAAAATTCAAACCAAGAAAGACTTTTTCATTCCGTTCTGCTTCGATTTCTTACCACATTCCACATACAGATTTTCAATACAGGTTTTTGATCTCCTGATACAGATGTACAGATTTTTCTTCTGAAAAATGCAGATTTATATGTGGCAACCCTGCATAGATACTGTTTATTATTTTTTTCGGTTGAATAAGAAAAAAAATGCTGTTACGAACAAGGCATGTTTTTGTGAAATTAATTAAAAAGGATTTTGTATTCTAGTAGCAAAAATTACTTTGCTGATAAAGTATAACTTTCTGTGTTTTCAGCGCTGTCTAATTTATCTTCATAACAGAAAATGGTTGAATCATCGAGACAGTCAGACGAAGAAGTGCTGCTCATGAAATCCGCTTAGAACTCATCGTAGTCTCGTTTGAAACCGTTTTTAGGTTACACAATGAGAGTTGTCGATTGTTATATCTGAATTTTAAACTTGTCGACGTTTTCTCTCTATCTAAAGAAATTACTACCAAATAGTTCCCTCCCTACGACAAGCTCCGCTTACAGGTACAACAGAATTAAAATCATAAATACGATGGTTTGTGGTTGTTACGATGATCTTATTATCTAGGGCATTAACCAGAATTCCATCAAACCGAAATTCTTATCCTGGAACGATCGTCAACCGTCCTGAGATAAACGAAAATCTCTAAAACCAAAAAATGCACCAAGACATTGAACAGCCTAAATATTACTTTATTACTGAAAAACACTTTATACTTAACCATTCCATCATTCAGTTAATAAAAAAAATGGGACGCTGAAAATCATTCCGTAAAACTATCTTTTTAAATCTATCCATTTAGTGACATTCGACGCCTATTTCTTTGAAAACGTGGTAGATTTTCATTCAGCTCATCGACTCAAGGCTCTTTCCAGGTATCGGATTTCATCATCGGAATTCGGTCCACAAAAATAATACACATTATTATGAACGGTTGCACTTTTTTCGAAAACAACAAAAATACATTTGAAAGATAGTTTAATCGATAATTTGACAATAAAAATTTTAGTTTTTGATGTAAATCTGGAGCGATAGATTTGAACTCAAGCTGGCTGCCAATATGTTTCAATGTTATAGTCCATAATGACAGATATGTTTCTCCAAGACTGCTCAATATTTATTACAGGGCATGTAAAGCTCATACATGTCGGTGCAATGTTTGTGTATCTAAATCCCAGCTAAGATCGCTAAGTTGATTATCTCTTTGCTCAGAACAGAACATTGTCCTTCTGTCCGATACATACAGTTCGGTTTTCGGTCTTAGCCAGTATCTGTAAGATGCAATACTTCCGATAAATACATATATTTGCATAAAGAATAGATTTATAAGTACCTCAGTTTACAAATAATTGAATACTATCTTTTTCACTACAATTATATTTTAATATTCAAAAATGGTTTCTGTCAGATTTGTAAACAATAAAAATAAATAACAACACTAAAATAACCATAGTTACATTCAGAAAAGTTGCCAGTTTCGTCAAGTCTTCCTTGTCAGAATGGAGTAGATTAGAGTGACTATAATATAATATAATATAATATATTATATAATATATTATATATTATATAATATATGGTTATAGGCACTCTAGAGTAGATAAATGGGCCAAGGTAAATTGATCATCTCGTGAACCAAACAATGACGATCGTTTTGTATGGGACCTAGGGGTATTATTATTTGTATTTGGTACTACTTCCAGAAATAAAATGCACTACAAAAACGTGTAATAGGGTTGTCTACCCAAAGTTATAATGAAAACTGTAGATAGATGACCTCAGAAAAAGTGAGACTATTTACAATTATCGTAAATATCTCGAATTTCAAAGCGATGACCTATATATTTTTACACATCATTCGATTGCTAGTGATACCAGCTACAATTTTCGCCCAACTACCATTCTTGCACTGTTAAAAGAAAACCTAAAAAAATCGATGAACTTATAAGTATATATGAATTTTTCATTTTTGTTCACATGTTTGTTTATAACTCAAAAATTAAAGCGATGACATGATGACATTTTTCTACTCCAAAATATTGGAATCATTACCAGAAACAATGTATTGATGAACAAAATTAAATATCCGTTCAAAGAATCTCAAGAAATTTGGTACAAAAACAGAGAATTTAAATTATTGGAAAAATTTTGCAAAACAAAATCAAAACGAAACTTTTAAATTATATGACATATATTTTTTATTATTTTAGTTGAAAATTTATTTTGAACAAAATTTACAACAAAAAAACTGAAACTTGGATTTCACTGACAATCTTAAAAATTTTGGTAAATATACCTAAACTCTAAAAATAATTATATTTTTGTATTTGACAAAAGATTTAAACAATTTTTATGCACAACCCCCCACAACGCAATTGATAACTACTACAATTCTAATTTTGTTTTAGGTTTTCCGTAGAATCCTAGAAAAAAACGGTAGAAGATCGGAAATTTCAAAATTTTAAAATCATAAATCTTAAATTTTCAGCTATCCTAAACAACATCAATTATAATCGACAGAATATTATAATTTATTTTTCACAAACTTAGAATTATTCCGGAATGTACAGATTGCGAAAATTATTTGAATTTTCTATTTGTAAATTTCACTCGAAAATCTATCATATACTTGTTTTACAATTCAGAAAAAGTAGGATTACGAATTTAGCACAAAAAATCTCACGAAATTAAGTAGAACCTGTTTTTATCCACCTAGTGGTGTAATGATGCCATTCTCGTATCTCTCTTATTCTTATGTAAAAAATGAATGGCATTCTTCAAGCAATTTTGTTTGATTTTTTAAAAACATAAAGGCTAGTGCATGAACTAGTGTAACGTACAGAATGAAACAGTTCTCAGATCGGTTAGGCCATCTTTCTCAGTGAAGTGAGTTCCACTATTCCAGGTACTTCTGAAACTGGAATCGCCCCGAATATTGGCTTTGCAGCAGCCTTTGCGATTAGCACCAACAGGTTATCTACCTGCAGCTTACAGTTGTTTTCGTCTCGAAAAACAACCTCTCCGTTTGAATGCTTTTTACTGAATGAAACCCTTCACTGCCAATATTCTGGGATCATCTTTAATTGCGTAAAGCGGTAGGGGGATGAGTGGTGCCAGCCGGCCTTGGAAGTTATTTAGGAATTAACCTTGTTTGTGCTAGAGTACATAATCAATTTCATTATGTTTACGTTTCGGTTTAGCCTCGGCGGTTCATGTTGAACTGCAGGTGGCATAGCAGTTCAACATAAACTGCTATGCACTGACGAGTCTAAGACGAAACGTAAAGATAATGGTGAAAGTTTGATAATTTTCCATTTTGAAAAATCACCGGTTTCCATGAAATTTCCGAAATCGACAAAATTTTTTCAATTCCAAATATCTTAAAATTTGCCGAAACGATAAGATCTAGGTCATAAAAAAATTTTTTTTTGGAAAAAAATCATCGAAATCGGAATTTATTTTTTATATCAAATATCTTAGAATTACCTGAAACGAGATAACATCAGATCTCGACGCTCGATTTCGGTAATCTTAAAATTAAAAGTCCCAGAGAATCGATTTTTTTTCAAAAATAAAATCGAGATGACTCATGATCTCGACGTTCGGTGAGGAAGCGTAAGAAAGTCGAAATTAATCAATACACAGGTATAGAAAAATGCAATCGTTTGGTGAATCTGGAGGAGGTAACATTATCAAATAGATTAACAACCAACGTGAGTAAACTTCATCTTCCCGAATATGCACCTGAGTTAGTTTTAACACTCTTGAAGACAAAAATACCTTATTGTCATATGAAGCTAATAAATGTCTCACAGTGTAGTTATTAGAGTATTTTTCAATAAAAAAAACCAATGTTTAAACACAGTTTAAAATATAAAAAAAATATCTCCTCCGCCTTTTTTTATAAACATGTTCGAAAGTATCTTCTGTCAAATGCAAAAAACGGATTTTTTTTCGTTTGCCTCAATATTAGATACAACAGTTTAAAAATAATAATTTTTGAATTAGTTTTGCTCATAACTTCGGTTCAGAATGCGACATCATCAAAAAATTGGTTTTAACAATGTTCAAAAATACATAATACGAAAAGTGAAAAATGAAAATGCTACAGTAAAATGTTTGTTTTTTTAGGAACACCCTAAGTTGCTCTTCAAAAATGACTGTAACACTAAAACCGTTGGAGATACCACAATGGTGTCTTCAGAAAAGCTGCTCGATATAAGTTTATCTTCAATTCTGCCGAAGGATGCAGTCCTCTATCTCAACACATCCGCAAATAATTTTTGGACCACCTTCATAATAAGAGCCACCCTAATACCATGTACATCAAAATATGGCTTATTTTTCACTGATCATTTGGTTTGAAGACATCATAGCTCTAAAGTATAAGGTTAAGCCACAAATATTTTTGTCCCCCTAAATTGTGGATCCGGATCACTGTGCAATGCAATTAAACTCGTAAATTTTAAAATTTCCAATCGTCTACCTATTTTTTGAGATTCTACGGTAAACCTAAAACAAAATCAGAATTTTAGTAGTTATCAATTGCGTTTGGGTATTGCATAAAAATTGTTTAAATCTTTTGTGCAATACAAAAATATAATTATTTTTAGAGTTTATATATCTAAACTAGAATTTTTTAGACTGTCAGTGAAATCCAAGTTTCAGTTTTTTTTGTAAATTTTGTTCATAATAAATTTTTAACTAAAATAATAAAACAATATATGTCATATAATTTGAAAGATTCGTTTTGATTCTGTTTTGCAAATTTTTTCCAATATTAAAAATTCTCTGTATTTGTACCAAATTTTTTGAGATTCTTTGAACGGATATTTAATTTCGTTCATCAATACATTGTTTCTGGTAATGATTCCAAGATTTTGGAGTAGAAAAATATCATCATGTCATCGCTTTAATTTTCGAGTTATAAACAAACATGTGAAAAAAAATGAAAAATTCACATATATTTAGAAATTCATCGATTTTTTAGGTTTTCTTTTAATAGTGCAAGAATGGTAGTTGGGTGAAAATAGTAGCTGGTATCACTAGCAATCGAATGATGTGTAAAAATATATAGGTCATCGCTTTGAGTTTCGAGATATTTACGATCATTGTAAAAAGTCTCACTTTCTCTGAGGTCATTTATCTACAGTTTTCATTATAATTTCAGGGTAGACAACCCTAGTATTCGTTTTTTTATTCAGTGAATTTTATTTCTGGAAGTAGTACCTTTCCAATGGTGAACAAATATTGAAAATCGGTTGACTAACAATAAAGTTATGACTCGGTAAAGTTGAAATTCTCATTATCCTATTCGCGATGCAGGTGCCGCATAAATGCAGATAGGGCATATTTTGAGCTTGAAAAAAAACTTGGAAGGGGAAAAATCAAATTTTCATCAGTTTTTCCTAAGCGATCGTCAATAATGACATACATAAAATAATCTACAAACTTCACAAAATCCGAGGGTGTAAAATTTATCGAAATTGGTCAAGTAACAACTGAGCTATGATAGCTCAAAGTTTGGGTTCCAACTTTTTTTTAGGCTAGATATTGGAAGTGTTAAATAAGATAAAGTTGTTCACACAAATTTCGATACAACTGAACGACAATAAATTGTAGAAAAAACGGAACTATTCCAGATCGTTAATAATATGCATAAAACGATAATACTGTCAAAAAATAAATAGGTTGCGTTGAATATTACAACGAATTTCGTACATTGGATTAGCTTTAACCAATAGCATATAATCAAGTACTGCATATCATTACAATTATTATTCACGATAACGATATCATCGTAGCATGACTGCTTCAGGTATGGAATACTATATTCAGTTCGTAGTTACTCACCGTCTGGCTCACGGGGATCTTGGATGACCAGCCGGAGATGGTACCTTTGCGTGTTTCGGATGGTTGGCTTACCTCATCGAACACTTGGAAGCTTGGTTTTCTGAAAAAAAAACCAAAACAAATGTTAACCTTTACCCGGAAGTTGTAGTAGTTTGAAATCATGTAGTACCTGCTACACTCGTCGTATAATCCACCGTCAACCTGGAAGCTAGGATAGTGCTTGAACCGTGTCGATGTCGGTGATGCAGATCCGCTGCCGGATTCGATCCAATCGACATCAGCACCGAACATGATTACGGAGCTGTTTCGACAGGAGGGCACTTTCAGTGCATACTCTACACTACCATCGGGACCGATGAACGGGAGTTGTTTCCGGGCCAGGCGAGCCTTGACCGCTGCTATCAGATGATTACCATCCGGACGCTGGGCTGCGGTAGAACATACCACGTCTAAAACTAGTTTAGGGGAACTGATTTGTCCTAATACTGCGAGCACATCGAGCGCCCCCTGTAACAACAATCGTCGTGAAAGTGATGACCCAATAGCACGATGGCTGGTTTTACTCACGTGTCGGACTCGTTTTTTTCGATCGATCGCCGCTTCGGTGGCTCTCGATATTAGCGTGTTGATATCGAAGTACGTGCTAGGAAATGTCATTAGAGCAAACAGAACCATTTGCAATGCATTTTCACGGAACTAGAACAATAAGATAATGCATTAATCTCGTGACTAAGATTAGGTTTTAAGTTTCATCAGCATATGAAAATATAGAAGGTCTGAGAACGATACAGATTCATCACTCTTGTTTCTAGATGGTGCTAATATGTGTCATTTTTTTCATAAATTTGCACATATTTCCTTGTAATTCCAGAACCGGCAGTCGGATCCTAATGAAGTTCAAGATACCATAAGATCTTTTATCTTTTGAATTTAAGTTTGTGAAAATCGATTCAGCTATCTCTGAGAAAGTTGAGTGGCGTTATTTGTCACACACAGACATTTTGTGATCTCGACGAACTGAGTCGAATGGTATATGGTATAATCGGCAACCCAATTTTTACGACATCTCAAGCATCTCAAACTTAAAAAAACATTCTTAAGATTGCTCTAATTTTATTAAACAAGACGGTTGACATACAAGCCGGCGGTAGAGCCTAGTAAGGTGTCTTTGCATGTAGAAACAAGTTTGTTCTACAGACAGCAGTTCGCATCAAAAAAGTTGCAATTAACGGCAACAACAAATTGGAACAAATTCAACGATTCGGTTCATTTGAGATTCGAAACATGAAGCTTATTGGGGCTTTTTGATATTTTCATCCGATGAAATAAAGCATCTTCACCCGATTTGGCAATGAATAGATTCTGTTGAATTTTTGATTGCATCAGCCCCGCCGCAGTGACTGTAACCTTCAAATGACGCAATTATTAAAAAAAAGCATTATTTCATTCAGCATCAGAGCGACTATCGATATCCGGAAGTTTGATGAAAATAGATCAGTTTTACTTGTAAACAGTGTATCGTTTAGAATTTTAAACGGTACATATTAAATTCATTCTCGAAATTCGAGTTTTATTACGATTATCACCAAATTTACAGTGAGTTAAAAGAAATTAAAACAAGTTTTGACATCAATCATTTAATTGTTTTCGTCTTTGTATCCGAATGCGCGAACCTTGGCTGCACGACCTCAGAATCAACATTTTTTGCATATAAATATTTTCCTTTCCTAATTACTTTATTATGGGCTAGTATTTTTCTGTTAAGCTCTAGAACGTCCTCCGTGGTAGGGCATGACACCAAATCCGGCCAGAAGATCATCAAACCGTCACCTTCAGAAGATTGAAACGCCTCTCTTAGTAGCACCCTTTTAAATGCACCTGTCCATCCATGATGCTTGCGATGGCGAAAGGTATACTCCACATTCTGCAAGTACAAATCGTTTGCCAAACTAAGAAATTTTCGACAAACTTCGACATCTTCTGTGTCCGTTTGTTTCGGGGAACCTTCGGACAGTGATATCACAATGGCCGCTGAGACCTGGCTTTGATCGATCAAACCTTTCAAAGAAAAAAACACTATTGTCTATTACACAATAACGACATAATCTCGTTTCGATCGTCCGGCACTGGCCTTCACACACACAGCACTGGTTTTCAGCGCTTTCGCAGCAAATCCAAAGTACTCGGAAGGTTGAAACGGTAATGGCTGCAGTCGCTTGAGCGAAGAGAGGTCATACAAAGCACTAAGTGCAAGTCAATAATCAGAAACATTTAGTGTTTTATTATGTGCAATATTTCTGGCCAGGCTTAAATAACGAATTATATTTGCTTTGAACATCTCCGAAAAGCTATGATTTTCAATATCCCACATTTTTGATGATGTTCAAAGTGAAAACTACGATTTTTCACAAAAAAAATCCGCCATTTTGTTGCTGTAAAACCTTCCCAAAGCAACAAACTATGGAAAGGAAAACGTTGCGGTCTGGTTTTTGTATGTAGAAGTGTGTGCAAAATTGGAAAAAATGGCGCAATAGTAAATCGTACTTTTTATTTTATAATTTATTATAATAAAACATTTCAAGAATGTTTTGTCAAGTTTTTAAGTCAATCGAAGCAGAAGTCTTGTGCCTGTGCGCCAAGCTCTTACTTCTTCGCAGCATGAGATAAACAAAGATAAAGGCCCATAACTTGCTGAGTTGTTTTCCGATAGGCTTTAAAATTTCAAAGATTATTTTTGAAATGTTTAACTATAAGAAAATACAAAGAAAATGGTTTTTGAGAAATGTTAGACCCTATCCGCCCCTTAAAGGTTTAAATTTAGTCCTAAGTAACCGGTATGGAAACTGTGATAAAGCTATTCCCCAAGTAGCAATCCGCAACTAGTTCTGATACGACAAAGTCCAAACTATGTTGCAACAAGAGCACGAATATGTTTTACTGGTTAAAACATGGTGACAGCAATGTTTCATCATAACATAACTAGTTACGAAATAGTTATTTAGGTTTCCAATAATAACATCTTTGTGTCATATTGAATTAAATATAATTTATAAGCTATCGTTACTTAATCCAAACATATCTTTAATCACAACAATGCTTCTAGCTACTAGTTGAAAATAAGTTTATTTGACTTCAATAGTAGCAACCCGAAACTAGTTTTGATATCACTTAACCCAACTGTGTTGCAACAAGAGCACGAACATGTTTTTATGTTATACTGATTAAAACAAGGTGACTGCAGTGTTTCTTTATAACGTAAACATTGAACTAACTATCATTTGTAAGTTATCGTTACTTGATTCTAACATATCTTTAATCACAGCTATGCTTTTAGGTACTAGTTGAAAAAAGGTTTATTTTCCGTTGCGAAACCATTATAAATACATAAGCGTATATGTAAATCGTTACTGTGAATTGATGTAGTAATAACTTAGATATTATAAGATTATAACATATAATTTCTTCATTGATTCAGATAGTTATCGGTAGGTTTTCCCAACGTTATGATAACGAAAATGCAAACAAAACAACCTTTGTTGGCTTGAATATGGTGAACACAATATGGAGTCTCAAGAAGTGTATGAAACATAAATAAAACCAGGATATTACTTGTTTTAAAACTACTTTTTGCCGAAAATAGTGAAAGGCAGAATAGTCATTTTTGTTCTATGCACTGTCATAAACACGAAGAAAATAATATAGGGATTGAACATCGATTGTGATAATATCATAGTTCTCATGATATATGAATTTAAAATGATGAGAAATCACTCTACTTGGAATAATTTTGAGCATTATGAACATAGTGTTAATTTGCTGTTTATTTTTTATATCTTTATAAACAGATTTTGATTGAAGGCGCATAAAAAACAGTTAAGTAAAATTTAATTCCGCTCGACAGTTTCAAAATCGTTGTGAAATTTGTACCTTGTATCAAGTTTGTGATTTAAAGTACTCTTCTGCTTTTTTATTGATGATAGAAAAGTGTTCTGTATTCATTCAATGTTTATAATGTCGATTGTGACTAAATTTCAACTAGTTTACTTGAAAACAAGTTATTTTCAAGTTATGAAAAGATAAGTTCTTTCAGTATGGCATTACAACGTAACGACAACTTATTTTTAACCGACATAGAAACTAGTAGAAACTGCGCTTTTTGAGTCATGCAAGTGGTTAGATGTTAGTAACAATCACTCAAATATCTGGTTGCAAACTAGTCACAAACAAGCTAGCGTAACAAAAATTGTTACTTGGGTCATTATTCTGGCCAGCTTTGGTAAGATCTTCCGATTGCATTCACCATAACATATATTATGAAGTATGACATACTTTTGAAATAAATACTGTCTAAATAATGTAATGCATATTATACTTAGGTCCAAGGATGGCTTTTATCGTATCAAACAACGCTCACCAGCAACTCTTCACACGATTGAATCAGTGTCATCAAAGAGAGACGGATATCATCGCAACAACAAAAAAACCGGCATGGCTCATTTAACATAGCATGGACACCAGTGCGAGAGCGAATTTCTCTCGATGACATTTCTGAGAATCAAAGGTTAGCACGCTGCTGTGGGGATCCTCTCTGAAGCAACAAACGGTCGCTTATTCGTGTTTTGCGATCCGATTCTATATATATGCAGTAGATTATTGCGATAGAATTGTCAACTTGCGATTCTCTCTTGGGAAATTCCACACAGCAACGATCATTATCAGACTGTAAATTTTTTTTAAGGGCCGTGAAATACTCAGAGTATGAAGTGGAACGAAGAAATGTAGCAAAATTGCATTGAGAGACTCGAGTTCTTGTAGCATCTTCTACCGGATTGAAAATGTTGTATACAATATATGTAGATAGCAATAAAGCAGCTTCTGTCAAATTTTCGGCAATCACCAACACTGCTTAGATCTGTTTCATTTTTATAGCTTCGCGTAAGCCTAGCTTGCGTATGAAGATTGCAGAAAAACTATAAAACTGCAACATAATAAAATCGTTTTTATTGTTTTCCTCTTATCCCTCTCATATAATTCAGATTACGCACTAGTACGAGGGTTGTTACATATGTATTTAGCCTACAAGCATTATATTTTATCGGAAATGGTTTTATTGTTTGCATACGCTTGAACTAATTTTCATAACATTTTTTTCACTCTTCTTGAAGTACCCTTAAAACATGGCCATTTAACGCTTCAACAGCTGCTTCAGGAGTATAGAATCGCTCTCCACGCAGTTTATTCTTCACGGAAGGAAACAAATAGAAGTCGTTAGGTGCCAAGTCAGGACTATTCGGCTGGTGGCCCGTCAATTCGACGGTTTGGGTGCTCAAATATTTGGTTGTTTGAGACATTATCGTGGTGAAGAATGATTTTACGTCAATCAGTCATTTTACATCAATATTTAAAAAGCAAGAAATTGAATTTTCAAAGGAATTTGTTGATGGGCCTAAGTTAATTTTAGTAAAGGGGTCCATGGCCCAAAATAATTTGGGAACCCCTGCTCTGAAGCAACGAAAGGCGATATGTCCGTTTATACCCAAAAAACAAGCCACCATTTTCTTTTAAGTGCTTCGAGCGCAAACAACTTTTGTTGGATTTGGTTCTTCTTGCAACATTCATTCAGTCGACTGCAGTTTAGCTTCGGGCTCATATGAGTAAATCTATGTTGCGTCACCTGTGTAGATGTTATACACAAAATTTGAAGCTCCACGATTGAATATTTTTCAGCATTTTTTTACACCAATTGTCACGAATCTTTTTTGAGCGATTGTCAAATTATGTGAGATTCAACGAGAACAAATTTTTTTCACGGCCTAATGTTCATGCAAAATAACATAAAAGCTTTTTACACTAATGTTCAAGGCTGCCTCCATTTCACGGTACGTCACATGGTGTTCTTCTATTATCAGATTTTTTCACAGTATCGACTGTGACTGTGACCACGATTGAAATCGTTATACCAGTGTTTTACAGTCGCAAGGAATGGTGCTACACTGCCAAAAGTCGAACTAAGTTGAATGAAGCACTCTTCTTGATAATCTATTACGAAAATCGTAATAAATCATTGCACGAAAATGTTAACGATTCAATTCCATTTTTTGGCTGTGGTAAAATTTTCAACTCACTGTAAACAAAACAAATAGCACTTGAATGACAGAATGTTCTGAAAATGGTTAATGGTTAATGGTTGAATGGATAAAAATTGTCTAACATTGTGGAAACGCGAAATCCTTCGGGCAACATTTAGTGTAGTCGAGGCTAAATACATAAGTAACAACCTCGGACTTTGATGTACCGAATTTCACGAATTTTATTACTATACATTTAGTTTTGCAGCGGTATTGATTCCTACATGTATTTTTATGTTTCGACTCGTTTGTTTGATTTGTTGATTTGTTTTGTTGATATTTGTTAATTGCACCTAATACGTAACCAAGGTTACGGTAATTAATAAACGAATGATAACAGTTCATCGGTCCAAGTAACCAGTTTCTGAAAAATTTTGAGCGAACTCATTTTGACATTACGAGTTACTGAAGGGTACTAAAATTCACGACACAGTTTTGATGGACGAGTGATAGATAGTGTCGTCGGTTATAGCTTCATTATATAAAATTACACAAGCGTTAGAGCAAATTCAGCAGCTGCAAGATTCATATGGGTGGTCTATAATGTAAATGAAACTGAAACAGACGTATCCCCAGCAATCCGTTTTAGTTTTATTTATTCGACCAGTTCTACTGTCAAATTTAAAACTGGTATACATTGCCGTTCTATTTTTTTTATATTTGAAACACAGATAAAACGCTGCTGGGGCTGCCAGTTTATTTTGTTATAATTTCTAGATTTAAATTTTAAAACTGACATAAATTATGCAACTAGAACTAGAACACTCCTGAATATGCCCTTACAAGTAGTACAACCGATTGGGTTACGGTACCAGCAATCATCTTAGCTCCCTTTTCATCTCATATAGGAAAACCATTAGCTAGAGTGAGATTTGCCATCTCATGGCGTTTTCGTTTTTAATTTGCATGAATAAACGAACAAAAATGACGAAAACATAAACAGTAACCATTGACTACAATAAACGATTCCATTGCACAGAGCTACACCAAACTTTTGATGAGTGCTACTCCAGTGGTATCGGTGCAGAAAAAGTGTAGCACTGGTGTAGTGCAATTGGTAAAAACGAACGGTTTAAGTGCAGCACCGGTGTAGTGCAATTTAAAAACGAAAACGACATCAGTTTAGTCCATTGCATTGCTTCAAAGGATAAGATGCAAAAGGTGCGATCTCTTCGCACATTCGCGTCACAACAACAGAAGTATTGCACATTTTTCCGGACCGAAGCAATTTGCAATTGCAGTAATGAATAATTTCGGGACTGATAAGACTCCATTCACCACACTGTGGATCGGTCTGTTTGCAGTTTAAATTAATGAACAAGTTGTATCAACAAATTACTATGAAGAAATTATAAGAAAAAAACCTACCTTCGAACTTTTGGCATGCAGAAAATCATCGGACAGCAATCGTTGCACAATCGCGGCCGTCGGTAACCGTTGCATCAAGGCCTTGGCGACGGTGTTACTGCCGGGACCGCCCTGTCGGCACAGACCGATCATAATCTGATTTATGCGGTCTTCCAGGTTCTCCAGCGGAAGGCGCGACACCAGATTGACCATCATTCGTACCTTGTCCTCGATGACATCCGGATTCCGCTCCGAGGAGAGTAACGTTCGCAGTAACGATTCCAGATACGGTTGAACCTTGGCCAGATTGTCGGACGATTTAAGAGATTCCTCGATGGCACAGAAACCTTGAGAACGCACTCGCCAGTCCTGTAATGGAAGTCATCACTTGCTTACATAACTGAACACCCTGGTTGGCAGTCCCACCCATGTAAAACGATGCAGTGACATGCATAGCGAATGTGCAGAACATAAATTAACACCAATAAACGTTACGAGAAAGGGTGTGTGGGTGGGTGTCAAGAATTTCCACTCGCGACAGGAAGCGATTAATTTGGCTCACATTTCTCATTTCAACTTCTCGATTCGTGCTGTAACTGAGTTTCGTCCTGATGGACTATTATTTTGCCGTACTCGCTATCTGGTAGAAAATCTAAAACGTAGAGCTTCACTCGAGCATAACTTCTCTCACAAACACACGAAGTGATGATTTAGTTTAAAGTTTTCCATGCATGAGCTTTAAGGATTAAGAATAGTAAAAAGAGCTACCGTTTATCCTACGAGCACAATGAATCAAACGACTGCTTCCAACTGCAACTGGGACGGCTCAATTGCGTTGAACAGAACGTTCGGTACGCCGGACTGCAGATTCGAGACTGTCGATTGGGAAAACCCCAGCCAATGTAAAAGCTTGCGTCCTCATTGGCCTCCAGCCGGGTTTTCCAATTCGACCCGATGGCGACCAATGGTAGTGGCCAGCCTAGAGGGCAATGTCTTCGCAGGAAAGAAAGTAGCAAACGAATGAAATTGATTTACTTTGTTGACACTGTTTCTAGTCTAGCGACGGTTGGTTCGGCTGGTTGGGCTGGTAGGAGTGATACCAATACTAAGTAGATCAGTTTTAATGACCGGGTGCCAGATAAGGACTTCGCCACCACTAGGCAACGCGAGGCTCGAATTCTGAACACGTCGCATTCGACGGTATTGTAGAAATAGGGATGGAAAATGAGATGGATGTAGGCAAATCGCATACAGTTATTCAGGCTTACACGGTGGGGGGGGGGGGGGGGTTGGTGAATGAGTACCTAGGGAAGGTGTGTGTCGTAATTGTTGTTGTCACGCACGCGATTTGGCGTTCGACATATTTTTTGATTTTTTGGCTATGTTCTAGATTTGTTTTTGCGTGCAGTGGTGTTTATTTTTTTGCTACCAGCAGAATGAGGTGAAGTTCTTTGGGTTGATGGAATCGAGTTCATTTATTATCGTAATGCTTTAGAGTTTCAATTGCATGTTGTTTGTTTGACTTTTGCGAATCGATAACTGGTGTATCTTTTTAAATTGAACTGAAGAATTTGATTTTTTTGCGAATCTATTAGAAGCATTTACTAATTCAATCTTATGCTGTCTCATATGCAATCGGGCACTGATCAAATTTCTGTAGGGTAGAGTGTACCAAAGCGTTATCTTCTAATTTAAATCGGCGACAATTCAACACGGAAAGAAATCCGTTACTGCGGTCATGATTAGAAAATCACGAAACCAATAATTTAAACTTCTCATGAAATCATGGGCAATAACCCTTTTGCGATGAAAATTAATCATGGTTCGAAAATGCGTTACTTTTAAAGCTCGTAACTCCAATTTTCTACCCGGATATCAATTTGAATGTTTACTTGATTCTGAAGCATATTCATTTAACAATCGTGATAGAAAATTGACAACAAAAAGATAATGAACCGAAAATTGACATCATAAAGCTTGCTTCATTTAGAATTGGAACAAACTTTTGCTCATATTGTGGCGCTCCTGGTGGACGGATTTGGAAGTTCTTGTGACGCTCATGGTGGACGGATTTGGAAGTTCTTGGCGCCCACGTGTCAACTTCACGTATGATTTTTGACATTCCGCAAATCGACTGTACTTTGTAAACAATCAACATGGAAGCCGAAAGAAGGGAAAAAATTGTGCACAGTTATTTGGAAAATCCATTGTGGTCTGCATCTAGGCTAGGTAAACAGCAGAAATTGCCCAGAAATACCGTAAATCGTCGGAGTGGAACTGTCGACCGGAAACTGCGTGGTAAGATTTTGAAGACGATTAAGAGGAATCCTAATCTGTCGGACCGTGATTTGGCCAGAAAATTCGGTGCTGCCCATAGTACCGTGAGGAGAACTCGACTCCGGGAAGGAATCAAGTCGTATCGAGCTAGCAAACAGCCAAATCATACCATAAAATAGAATAGTGTGGTCAAAATTCGTGCTCGGAAACTATATGACTAGGTGCTGACCAAGTTCGACGGGTGTCTTCTGATGGATGATGAAACCTATGTCAAGACTGACTTCGGGCAAATCCCAGGTCAAAAATTTTACTTGGAAACGGCTCGGGGGGATGTTCCAGCCAAATTTAAATTTGTTTTTTGCCGACAAATTTGCAAGAAAATTTATGATTTGGCAGGGCATTTGCAGCTTTGGCAAAAAACACGAAAGTTTCCGTTAAAAATAAGACAATAACATCGAAACTATACCAAAAAGAGTGTCTCCGAAAACGAATTTTGCCGTTCATTCGATCCCACGACCATCCCGTAATGTCTTGACCAGATTTGGCAAGCTGTCATTACAGCAAAGTCGTTCAAGGATGGTATGCAGAGAAAGGGGTCCAGTTTGTTCCGAAAAACCTTAACCCACCCAACTGCCCCCAGTTCCGCCCACTTGAGAAATACTGGGCAATCATGAAGAGGAGACTCAAGGCAAAGGGAAAGGTTGTCAAAGACATCAATCAGATGACGACCTGGTGGAATAAGATAGCTAAAACGATGGACGAAGAAGGTATGCGCCGCCTAATGAGCCGTGTGACACGAAAAATTCGAGAATTCCTTCGAAACCGTGACGAATAATTTTACATTTGTATAAAAAAAGATCTTGAATTCAATAATAAATAACTGAAATACAGGCAACTGTCTTTGTTCCAATTCTATCTGAAGCAAGCTTTACATTTTGTTTGAATGTATTTTTACATATTTGATGTGACCATTGTTGTTAGATTACTATTCCTAGAGCTAACGTAAACCAAAAAATAAATTCGATTATGAATTTGGAACACCGCCTAACGAAAATCAGAAAAATTTGTTTCATAGATATAACAACACAAGCTGTATTGATTCACCTAAATATTTTAAATAAGATGATTTTGCAAACGATGTTTTGAAATCATAAAAGGTATTTGCAAGAATTCGACATAGAATTTCTTTTTAGGAGACTTTTTTCATGCAGTTCGTTTAAGTGTTTAAATTCTGAAACACAAAATCAAAACTGGAGCAATGATCGCCAATAAATACGTTATTTTAGTATTCGTCGTCGTTTTTCGAAAAAAAAAATATTTTAATTGTTAATGATTCTGATTAAAACAAGTTCGTTGTGCTTTTCACTGTTTTGCTATTCAAATGCACATCTTTTGCGACATTAGTTAAAATCTTTTGCGACATTAGTTGAAATCATCATATACAAAACATAACGCTTGAATTTATGTTGCAAAAATTACCATCGTAGCAGAAACACGCCTGAAGTTATACCCAACAAGGTCAAGTGCGTAACATTAAAAGACGTTACAGTGGGGTCTCGTACAACGCGGATTCGGTTTTGCCGGTATTCGTTGTTGCCGGATTCGTTATTGCCGGATAACCGCGATAAACGGGACCCAGAGCATATGGGATTTCGACTGATTGGGGCTGTGAACGGTTATCTCGCTTCGGTCGACAGATAGAGCCACACAATCTTCGGCAAACTTGTTGTAGATACTTAGACCAACAATTTAGTGTAGTTTGACAGACAATTAATTAAGAACTGCTCCGCTGGGGGCGCTTTGAAAAATGCATTCGCTTAACACAGACAAAACGATTTGAGCTTCAAGTAACTCGCAAATTATTGTATTTTGAAAAATGCGGGAATTCAAAGTTTGCCGAACAGCAAAAGTATTAACTTGGACTTACTCCAACAGATGTATCTAGTGTGCTTGAATACAAATATAAACTATCAGAATTATGTTTATTTATTCTGTGATATCTCTAAAACCTGATGGTATAGATTGGCGGTGTTTTCGGAAAGAAAGTAGAGGAGGTAAAAACAGATTAAATAGTGTGAACAGTTGTAAAAAATTTTCCCACTTGGTGAGGCTGGTGTGCAATTCTGGGTTGGAAATTCCTGTAATCTTGATTTATTTTGATTTATTAGGATCGTTTTTTCGAGGGTTTACAAACTGGTTAGAAGATTGAAAAAAGCTTGTGTGTGATAATTTAAGAGCGGTGTATCTTCCTGGACATTGCTAGGGATATCAAAAAGTATTGGATAATGTGAACAGTAGAAAGGTATTTTTTGGGAAAATTATATTTGTTTGTTTCGTGATTTATACTAGTTGACGGTAGAGATTTCTTCTACAATGCTTGTGTAGGAATTAATAGCTGTCTAGTCGCGGACAAATTTGACAATAAATATGATAACTTTTATGGGATTTCTCAAGTTTCGCAATATGCGGTTTCTATATAGTTTTCTAAATTTTTCGGTTTGATTCTTTCTTTCGTTTCATTTGGTTGTGTTAGAGACGTGAATATATAATTGATTCCTATAAATACGTTGTTGCTAACTTTATATCCAGTAGAAATCAAGCAGATAGGGAATTTTGGGTGCGTGAAAAAAAACTGGAATGGGAAAAATCAAATTTTCATTGGTTTTCCTTTACCAATCGTCTGCTACAAAGTTTTTTAATCAAATTACGAACTTCACAAAATTCGAGGGTGTAAAATTTATTGAGATTCGTTGAATAACAGCTGAGCTATGACAGCTCGAAGTTACCGCTCCAACTTTTTTCAGGCTTGGTATTTGGAGTGCTCATAATGTAGCTAATGCACGTGATTTAAAAAATTTGCAGCCTTTGAATCTCCCAGTACACTACCGGAGCAATAAAAAAGGCTGGATGACTCGTAGAAAAAAATTGATTTCAAGAATTGCTTTGATTCCATTCAATCAGTTTTAGTTCAAATTAAGTCAACAACGTTGAAAAATTGCTGGAAAAAACTACTTCCATTTTTTTTGGAGCCTGGTACACAAATCGATGATATTGAGAATGAAAGAATAATTTCTGAAATTAAGGATTTCGGTGGAAAGATGGGTGCTGAACATCTTTCTCGTGAGGAAATTGATAACATCATCGCTGATAAATTGATTACGGCAGAAAAAATTGTCACTGATGTTGATCCAGATACAGATGATATAGACGATATTATTATTCCACAACCAAGCGCTGAAGAAATCAACTCAAAAATTTTGCAACTCAACGAATTGGAGAACTTTTGTTCTTTGGATAACAACATCGAACAACGAGAACAAATGCAACACATCCTTATACAATCTAATACACAACTAAAGAAGTTATTGATTGAATGGAATTTGAATAATATCTTCATTTTCGACTATTTTTGATACTATTTGTTATTTCAATAAATTCAACCTTCCACAACAATTTCTAAAACTAACATTAGCCAATGATTTTAAATTAATTAATCCTTTCAAAGATCTGGGTAATACCAAATTCCCACAGAAAAAGCTCGATTATTTTCTCCAATTGATGCGGTCTCAATAGAATGGTTTTGTATGCATCAAAATAATTCGTAAATTCTTTCTATCGCAAACGCTCTACAGTATTCGACCATATCGCTTCCCGAAAGGTTTTCAAACGGAATTCGACCGTAGAGAATTTGAGAGTTAGAGGCGATATTCCTCGCCAAGTTTTTCGCACCGTCGGCGCTGGAAAAAACTCGGCCAGGAATATCGGTGGCAATCAAATGGATTTTATCCCGGATCCGGGATTCCAATACATACACACGCCGGCAGCTCAGTCACCGCCGATGAGGAAAAAACGTCCCGGATAGTCCCGGATGGTCCCGCCCCGGTCGTCCCGGATAGTCCCGGATGGTCCCGCCCCGGTCGTCCCGGTATAGTGCGAACAGGCTATAACTGGATATCCACCGCGTCGAAGCCATTCAGAATAAACTTCTTCGGTTTGCTTTTCGTAGTTTCCCTTGCAGTGATCCCTGCAAACTTTCCAGCTATCAGGAGTGTTATAAATTTATCGATTTTTACTTTTTATCAGTTCACAGAAATGTGTTTACGTTTACGTAGCAGCTTTTGTTACAATCTCGAATTGGTTATCCGCACTTGTTAAAAAAACTGAATTTAGAGGTTTACTGCCTGATGAAGAGTGTGACTATGAAATTTTCGCTCCATTGGGCATTTCCCTGTTCAATAAAGAAGGTTTAATTCAAATAAAAAATATAATGAAACAATATGAGCAATATATGTCACATTTAATGTACTTAACATTATATACAATAACAGTTTAAATTCTGTCTCTCCTTCATCAACTCATTCAAAAACTGATCGATAAGATCACTCTCATAAACAAGTATGGTATTCAGTTACATAAGTTCACATTGTAGATACAATAAGAACTGTTTCATCAATCATTCAATAGGTATTGGAACCCTCAAACTTCTCGAAGAAACCATCTTAATAATTCAACATGATTTTGAGTTGCTGAATTGCACACTAGAGTCAGCCATGCGAGAAATTTGAATTACTCAATTACACCATTTGATCTGTTTTGACCTCCGGAACATTCTTTCCGAAAACACCGACACCACCGAAAGTAAAATATTCGCGATATTTCATGTTCAAACTGTTTTCCTATTGTGAACATATGAATTATTTCATGCTCTTTTTAAAGCGCTCCTGGCGGAGCAGTCAGTTGTCAGTCAAACTATACTAAATTGTTGGTCTAAGTATCTACAACAAGTTGGCCGAAGATTGTATAGCTCTATATGTCGACCGAAGCGAAATAATCGTTCACAGCCCCAATCAGTCGATATCCCATATGCTCTGGGTCCCGTTTATCGCGGATTCGCTTTTCACGCCTCCGGTGTACCGCGTTATACGAGTATTTTGATTTCTAAGCCTAGCGTTTGAGTTGCATAAACTACTAGAACAAAGCACTATGCGTTTCCTTCTAACAGAACTTGATGGGGACGCATGGTCGACTGTTATTTATTTTTTAGATGATCCCACCTCATACCCCTACAAAGGTGTGAGCAGAACGAGTTATCTAAATGATAATTAATATTTTTGCACATATCTTAACCAGTAAACAAAAGAAAACGATCTGATTAATCTAGCAGGTATTGATTCTTCTTCAAAAGAACGACTGACCACAAAATAACATTCAAATATTTCGGATTTACTATCCAGGGTTTATCAAGAAAATTTTCAACTCGGGAAGACCAGTACCAGTATCAGACAGTAATTCATCTGGCCCTTCCCGCCGGACCCGTTCATCGCTACACACATCAGCTACGATGGAGTAACGAGACTGCGGATGAGCAGAGCCAAGCCCAATTCCATCAATAACAGTCGATCCCAATTAGTTTCCTGAATCTATTCCTTAAATTACTAATCAAACCTTGCGATCAAGGTCAAGAGCAAACTTAACACACCGAATGCTAAGGCTCTTCGGCCAGTCCTGTTCGCTTTCCAAATAGTCACTACCTGCTTCGAGCGTGAGGCTCAAACGTTTGTAGACTGCTCATTATTTTTAACTCTCAAACAAACTAAAAATCCATCATCATCATACCGAACATAGTAACTTAATACGTCTCACAATAATTTATATAAACAAAAAAAAATACAATCTTCGTAATACGTAAAAAAAAATAAAAAATCTAAAAAAATTGAACTAACTAACTAAATATTTGCTTACAAAGCGGACTTTATGTGTGAAATACACAACTTTTTTAACTACACCAATGTCGCCGCGCGCTTGATTTCTCTTGGCATCGAATTGAAAAAACTCAAATCATAAAAGGTATTTGCAAGAATTCGACATAGAATTTCTTTTTAGGAGACTTTTTTCATGCAGTTCGTTTAAGTGTTTAAATTCTGAAACACAAAATCAAAACTGGAGCAATGATCGCCAATAAATACGTTATTTTAGTATTCGTCGTCGTTTTTCGAAAAAAAAAATATTTTAATTGTTAATGATTCTGATTAAAACAAGTTCGTTGTGCTTTTCACTGTTTTGCTATTCAAATGCACATCTTTTGCGACATTAGTTAAAATCTTTTGCGACATTAGTTGAAATCATCATATACAAAACATAACGCTTGAATTTATGTTGCAAAAATTACCATCGTAGCAGAAACACGCCTGAAGTTATACCCAACAAGGTCAAGTGCGTAACATTAAAAGACGTTACAGTGGGGTCTCGTACAACGCGGATTCGGTTTTGCCGGTATTCGTTGTTGCCGGATTCGTTATTGCCGGATAACCGCGATAAACGGGACCCAGAGCATATGGGATTTCGACTGATTGGGGCTGTGAACGGTTATCTCGCTTCGGTCGACAGATAGAGCCACACAATCTTCGGCAAACTTGTTGTAGATACTTAGACCAACAATTTAGTGTAGTTTGACAGACAATTAATTAAGAACTGCTCCGCTGGGGGCGCTTTGAAAAATGCATTCGCTTAACACAGACAAAACGATTTGAGCTTCAAGTAACTCGCAAATTATTGTATTTTGAAAAATGCGGGAATTCAAAGTTTGCCGAACAGCAAAAGTATTAACTTGGACTTACTCCAACAGATGTATCTAGTGTGCTTGAATACAAATATAAACTATCAGAATTATGTTTATTTATTCTGTGATATCTCTAAAACCTGATGGTATAGATTGGCGGTGTTTTCGGAAAGAAAGTAGAGGAGGTAAAAACAGATTAAATAGTGTGAACAGTTGTAAAAAATTTTCCCACTTGGTGAGGCTGGTGTGCAATTCTGGGTTGGAAATTCCTGTAATCTTGATTTATTTTGATTTATTAGGATCGTTTTTTCGAGGGTTTACAAACTGGTTAGAAGATTGAAAAAAGCTTGTGTGTGATAATTTAAGAGCGGTGTATCTTCCTGGACATTGCTAGGGATATCAAAAAGTATTGGATAATGTGAACAGTAGAAAGGTATTTTTTGGGAAAATTATATTTGTTTGTTTCGTGATTTATACTAGTTGACGGTAGAGATTTCTTCTACAATGCTTGTGTAGGAATTAATAGCTGTCTAGTCGCGGACAAATTTGACAATAAATATGATAACTTTTATGGGATTTCTCAAGTTTCGCAATATGCGGTTTCTATATAGTTTTCTAAATTTTTCGGTTTGATTCTTTCTTTCGTTTCATTTGGTTGTGTTAGAGACGTGAATATATAATTGATTCCTATAAATACGTTGTTGCTAACTTTATATCCAGTAGAAATCAAGCAGATAGGGAATTTTGGGTGCGTGAAAAAAAACTGGAATGGGAAAAATCAAATTTTCATTGGTTTTCCTTTACCAATCGTCTGCTACAAAGTTTTTTAATCAAATTACGAACTTCACAAAATTCGAGGGTGTAAAATTTATTGAGATTCGTTGAATAACAGCTGAGCTATGACAGCTCGAAGTTACCGCTCCAACTTTTTTCAGGCTTGGTATTTGGAGTGCTCATAATGTAGCTAATGCACGTGATTTAAAAAATTTGCAGCCTTTGAATCTCCCAGTACACTACCGGAGCAATAAAAAAGGCTGGATGACTCGTAGAAAAAAATTGATTTCAAGAATTGCTTTGATTCCATTCAATCAGTTTTAGTTCAAATTAAGTCAACAACGTTGAAAAATTGCTGGAAAAAACTACTTCCATTTTTTTTGGAGCCTGGTACACAAATCGATGATATTGAGAATGAAAGAATAATTTCTGAAATTAAGGATTTCGGTGGAAAGATGGGTGCTGAACATCTTTCTCGTGAGGAAATTGATAACATCATCGCTGATAAATTGATTACGGCAGAAAAAATTGTCACTGATGTTGATCCAGATACAGATGATATAGACGATATTATTATTCCACAACCAAGCGCTGAAGAAATCAACTCAAAAATTTTGCAACTCAACGAATTGGAGAACTTTTGTTCTTTGGATAACAACATCGAACAACGAGAACAAATGCAACACATCCTTATACAATCTAATACACAACTAAAGAAGTTATTGATTGAATGGAATTTGAATAATATCTTCATTTTCGACTATTTTTGATACTATTTGTTATTTCAATAAATTCAACCTTCCACAACAATTTCTAAAACTAACATTAGCCAATGATTTTAAATTAATTAATCCTTTCAAAGATCTGGGTAATACCAAATTCCCACAGAAAAAGCTCGATTATTTTCTCCAATTGATGCGGTCTCAATAGAATGGTTTTGTATGCATCAAAATAATTCGTAAATTCTTTCTATCGCAAACGCTCTACAGTATTCGACCATATCGCTTCCCGAAAGGTTTTCAAACGGAATTCGACCGTAGAGAATTTGAGAGTTAGAGGCGATATTCCTCGCCAAGTTTTTCGCACCGTCGGCGCTGGAAAAAACTCGGCCAGGAATATCGGTGGCAATCAAATGGATTTTATCCCGGATCCGGGATTCCAATACATACACACGCCGGCAGCTCAGTCACCGCCGATGAGGAAAAAACGTCCCGGATAGTCCCGGATGGTCCCGCCCCGGTCGTCCCGGATAGTCCCGGATGGTCCCGCCCCGGTCGTCCCGGTATAGTGCGAACAGGCTATAACTGGATATCCACCGCGTCGAAGCCATTCAGAATAAACTTCTTCGGTTTGCTTTTCGTAGTTTCCCTTGCAGTGATCCCTGCAAACTTTCCAGCTATCAGGAGTGTTATAAATTTATCGATTTTTACTTTTTATCAGTTCACAGAAATGTGTTTACGTTTACGTAGCAGCTTTTGTTACAATCTCGAATTGGTTATCCGCACTTGTTAAAAAAACTGAATTTAGAGGTTTACTGCCTGATGAAGAGTGTGACTATGAAATTTTCGCTCCATTGGGCATTTCCCTGTTCAATAAAGAAGGTTTAATTCAAATAAAAAATATAATGAAACAATATGAGCAATATATGTCACATTTAATGTACTTAACATTATATACAATAACAGTTTAAATTCTGTCTCTCCTTCATCAACTCATTCAAAAACTGATCGATAAGATCACTCTCATAAACAAGTATGGTATTCAGTTACATAAGTTCACATTGTAGATACAATAAGAACTGTTTCATCAATCATTCAATAGGTATTGGAACCCTCAAACTTCTCGAAGAAACCATCTTAATAATTCAACATGATTTTGAGTTGCTGAATTGCACACTAGAGTCAGCCATGCGAGAAATTTGAATTACTCAATTACACCATTTGATCTGTTTTGACCTCCGGAACATTCTTTCCGAAAACACCGACACCACCGAAAGTAAAATATTCGCGATATTTCATGTTCAAACTGTTTTCCTATTGTGAACATATGAATTATTTCATGCTCTTTTTAAAGCGCTCCTGGCGGAGCAGTCAGTTGTCAGTCAAACTATACTAAATTGTTGGTCTAAGTATCTACAACAAGTTGGCCGAAGATTGTATAGCTCTATATGTCGACCGAAGCGAAATAATCGTTCACAGCCCCAATCAGTCGATATCCCATATGCTCTGGGTCCCGTTTATCGCGGATTCGCTTTTCACGCCTCCGGTGTACCGCGTTATACGAGTATTTTGATTTCTAAGCCTAGCGTTTGAGTTGCATAAACTACTAGAACAAAGCACTATGCGTTTCCTTCTAACAGAACTTGATGGGGACGCATGGTCGACTGTTATTTATTTTTTAGATGATCCCACCTCATACCCCTACAAAGGTGTGAGCAGAACGAGTTATCTAAATGATAATTAATATTTTTGCACATATCTTAACCAGTAAACAAAAGAAAACGATCTGATTAATCTAGCAGGTATTGATTCTTCTTCAAAAGAACGACTGACCACAAAATAACATTCAAATATTTCGGATTTACTATCCAGGGTTTATCAAGAAAATTTTCAACTCGGGAAGACCAGTACCAGTATCAGACAGTAATTCATCTGGCCCTTCCCGCCGGACCCGTTCATCGCTACACACATCAGCTACGATGGAGTAACGAGACTGCGGATGAGCAGAGCCAAGCCCAATTCCATCAATAACAGTCGATCCCAATTAGTTTCCTGAATCTATTCCTTAAATTACTAATCAAACCTTGCGATCAAGGTCAAGAGCAAACTTAACACACCGAATGCTAAGGCTCTTCGGCCAGTCCTGTTCGCTTTCCAAATAGTCACTACCTGCTTCGAGCGTGAGGCTCAAACGTTTGTAGACTGCTCATTATTTTTAACTCTCAAACAAACTAAAAATCCATCATCATCATACCGAACATAGTAACTTAATACGTCTCACAATAATTTATATAAACAAAAAAAAATACAATCTTCGTAATACGTAAAAAAAAATAAAAAATCTAAAAAAATTGAACTAACTAACTAAATATTTGCTTACAAAGCGGACTTTATGTGTGAAATACACAACTTTTTTAACTACACCAATGTCGCCGCGCGCTTGATTTCTCTTGGCATCGAATTGAAAAAACTTATTCCCTTGTACAATAATGAATTTTGCGATCTGGCTAACAAAAAGCTTGGTGTTCTAGCATCAGATGCGTTTCTAGTATTGTACCTATGCAAATCAGTTCCTTTTTCAATTCGATCACACAAATATCGAGGCAGCATGCCATTTAAGATCTTGAAAATAAATACCATGGTTAAGTAGTAAATTCTCTGTTTCACTGAAAGCCATTGTAATGCGTTCAGTAGAAAATCTTAGGAGGTATATCTACTACATTTAAGAATTAATCGCATGATTTTATTTTGCAGTCGCTGTAATCTCAAGATTTGTGTGTTATTAACAAGAAACAGAATGGATGGGCAAAAGTCAATGTGTGGTGAAATGACTGTTTTATATAAAAGAATCTTACTATGGGTCGTTAAGTCATTTTTCAAACAACATAATACACCATACTTTTTGGCAATCTTCTTGATGACGTTATTCTGTGACTTTTGGTTCCAGAGATATGATGGTATAAGTGACGTAACCGACAAAACACGTTGATTTTTACCGCTCTTATACATATATAAGGGTGCCAATATTTTGGGATCTCCTCTAATTTCGTGAAGCGCTAGTGTTCAAAAGTTGAGGCACCTCGAAAAATGCCCTCATGCAAAATTTGAGCTAAATCGGACATGCGTAAGGGGTGCTGTCCGGCGGTTAAGGTTTGAAAGTTTTCGATCTTGAAAAAGCACCATTAGGGGGGAGTACATGAAATTTCTCAAATCGAAAATTGTTTTTGATGCCAAAAATCTTAAAACTGCATGGAACGTCGAGATTTAGTGTCATATAAAAAAAATTTTTATGAAAAAATCAACTTTCTGGGACTTTTGATATTTTTTCTAAGTCCCAAAAAGTTGATTTTTTTCATAAAATTTTTTTTTCGAGATGACAAAACTCGACGTTTCATGCAATTCTAACCCTTTTGGCATCAAATTTTTTTTTTTCGATTTCGGTCTATGAAAATTCCACTAAGTGGACTAAGAAGGTTTTTTTTTTAGATTAGCATCACTCTTCTTATATAAATAGGCAATGCAAATGCCAAGCGCTTGATTGGGAAAACGATACCGAGTATTAGAGATGGTCGGGTATCGGGTATTTTACCCGAAACCCGACCCGTACCCGTACCCGACGGGTTTTTGGTCGGGTACGGGTAAAAATTTTTATTTTCGATCGGGTACGGGTCGGGTACGGGTAAAAAAAATTTACTGCTTACTCGGGTACGGGTCGGGTCGGGTAAAAAAATTTACTACTCACTCGGGTACGGGTCGGGTACGGGTAAATTTTTTTTTTCTGATCGATTACCCGAGCATTTGTACTTCACATAAATATGTTTACACGTTGACGAGAATTTTTTATTGCAAAACAGTTGTTCCGAAAAATAAACAATTTGATTCAAGGGGTTTTGACATTCGCGCCTAGAACCAGACCTGAAAACTGGCATCTTTTTCCAGAAAAAAACATTTCTTTTCTTCATTTAAAAAAAACGATCAATCATAGTTACGTGAAAAGTTATGTGAATATTTTCCACCCTACTTTTTTATAACATATTTAATAAGATACACTGCCTTAGCTCTAAGATGTTGCGGTCAGACCCTACTTTCCACGTAGGTTTTAATGGACTCCCATTTTTTTTGTTACAATTATAGAGGCTTTAACATTAATGTCATTCACCTCTTCGGGCCAGAAAAACTTTCTGACCCTATGTGCGGGGTTGGGAATCGAACCCAGGCGGGCTCCCATTTTAAAGCTGTTTAATGCACAATCCAGTAAAAATTATTTGATTAATATATAAAATGTAGTGTAGTACTCATATCACATTCAGATACCAGAAAACTGTTATTTTAAATATTGGTTGGAGATTTTCAAAATTTACATATAAATCATTAGGATTCTAACCATAAAAACATGAACATTTATTTCAGAAAATCTGCATAGAAGTTCTTCTTATTCTTCACTTCTGGGTGGTGTCACCTCACTTGAAATGACACCGATTGATGGCACAGCAAGTTGAGCTATATTGCCAGTTCGATGTCAACATTTCATAAGGGCACATAAACCAATGAGAGTTTCTCTTTGTTTACTTTCTCTTTTGTGAATATCTCCTTAATTTTCACGTGTACCTACAAAGTACCTACAAATGTTCAAACTACTAACACTTGAAGGACTCACAGTTCACCATTTTCAAAATTGAATTTTTCACACCGGGAATACACGTGAATTATTCGATGTTTGGTCAATTCACGTAAACGAACCGATGATACTCTATCAATTTTAGGGGATGTTCGTGATTTTTCAAGTGATTCTAATGTGAATTTTTATTTGTGTGTCAAGATAATGAGCACGCTTACTTGTGGTTCTAAAGAATTGGATCAAAAGTCGCACTGTTTCGTAAAAACCATACCTACCAAAAATTGAATAGAATGGGTATTACGACATTTTGTATAAATATGCTTCTCGAAAAATTTGAGTAGATATTACTCCCTTTTGTTGACATTTGTAAATGAGTATAAAGTACCAAAGACATTGGAAATCTATTCATGCTTCACAGTGTATTTATATCACAAACGAATTTCCAGACATGACAGTCACGATCTTTTTTTGGCGCACATCTACGGTCCTCCGTGAAACTGGCACCAATGGTGATAAATTGGTTGCACTGCTGAGTTCCCATCATCGCATTCATAATGCCAATGTCAAACCGTGAGAACCCTTTCGATACGTTAGCTCATTTGTATATATTGAGATTTCATGGCACACTTTGGTCGAAATGATAACAATGCAATTAATCTCGCGCTCCACCAAGCGGTGAGTGCGGTCATTTCAGAAGACCGGGAACGGACCAGATTTTTATTTAATACTAGCTGAAATACCCGGCGTTGCTCGGAAATTTTCGTGAAGGGATGACCGAAAAAACTTCTCGAAGTTGTCCTGCTTAGTGAAATACTCTTGTAGTGAAACATAACTTAGACGGAACCCCGATCGAACAATACTCCGTTCATGTTCAAATTGCGAATGATCAGTGCCCCATCTCAGATCTCTCAATAATCATAAATTTCATTTCTCGACAAACCTCATTTAGTTGCTAGAAATTTGTCAGTGAACGTACTACAGATTAGAGATGGTCGCGTATCGGGTATTTTACCCGAAACCCGACCCGTACCCGTACCCGACGGGTTTTTGGTCGGGTACGGGTAAAAATTTTTATTTTCAATCGGGTACGGGTCGGGTACGGGTAAAAAATTTTACTGCTCGCTCGGGTACGGGTCGGGTACGGGTAAAAAAATTTACTGCTCACACGGGTACGGGTCGGGTACGGGTAATTTTTTTTTTCTGATCGATTACCCGACCATTTGTACTTCACATAAATATATTTACACGTTGACGAGAATTTTTTATTGCAAAACAGTTCTTCCGAAAAATAAACAATTTGATTCAAGGGGTTTTGACATTTCCAGAAGAAAAAAAACATTTCTTTTCTCCATTAAAAAAGCGATCAATCATAGTTACGTGAAAAGTTATGTGAATATTTCCCGCCCTACTTTGTTTATAACATATTTAATAAGACACACTGCCTTAGCTCTAAGATGTTGCGGTCGGAATCTACTTTTCACGTAGGTTTTAATGGACTGCCATTTTAAAGCTGTTTAATGCACAATCCAGTAAAAATTATTTGATTCATATATAAAATGTAGTGTAGTACTTATATCACATTCAGATACCAGAAAACTTTTATATTGAATATTGGATGGAGATTTTCGAAATTTTCATATAATTCATTAAGATTCTTACCATAAAACATTTATTTCAGAAAATCTACATAGAAGTTCTTCCTATTCTTCATTTCTGGGTGGTGTCACCTCACTTGAAATGACACTGATTGATGGCACAGCAAGTTGGGCTATACTGCCAGTTAATTTTCGTTTCTTTTCACTGGACTACAAGTGGAAATCTCGATGCGTGACAACGTGGAGTCGCAAAAGTACGGGTGAAAATCTTTTCTCGCGAAATACTCAAATTTTCACCGTGTTCACTCGTTGAGGGTTTCACCGGAGGCGGCACAGAAGTTCAATGGCTGTAAAAACCACCAGCTACCGTTAACATCGTGGGTGTGGGTTTGTGAGGCTTACAAAACGGGCACAGTTGACAGATAAATTTAAATCAAAATCATAATTCATTTTGCTTTGTAGTAAAAAATTGCAACCAAAAAAAATTCCTGCGAATGTTCATACTACTTACACTTGAAGGACTCACTGTTCACCATTTTTAAAATTGATTTTTTCACACCGGGAATACACGTACATTGTTTGATGTTTGGTCAATACACGTAAACGAACTGATGATACTCTATTCATTTTAGGGGATGCTCGCATAACATTCGTTTTCGTCACGTATAATATTCAATTAGACATTTTGGAACCATTTTACGTGATTTTTCAAGTGAATTTTTATTTGTGTGTGAAGATAATGAGCACGCTTACTTGTGGCTCTAAAAGCGGACCTTACACGATCATTAAAAGTGTCATTAATAAAAAAATAATATCATTTCAATGAACGTGTAATGGTCAGTAATGACGAGATTTCTGTCAAATTTGAAATACATCATTACTTAGTCATCATTAAAAATGACAAAAATAATGCTCGTGTAAGGGCCGCTAAAGAATCGAATCAAAAGTCACACAGTTTCGTAAAAACCATACCTACCAAAAATTTAATACAACGGGTATTACGACATTTTGGGTAAATATGCTTCTCGAAAAATTTGAGTTGATATTACTCCCTTTTGTTGACATTTGTAAATGAGTATAAAATACCAAAGACATTGAAAATCTGCAGGGTCCGCCATCTAACATTTATTTTTGAACTAGCGGTTATTTCGACATTAGTAACCTTAATGTCACTTCTGATTTGACAGAAACTTAGTTGTATCCTTCCGCTGAACGAAAATGGTTGTGTGTACGCTTGAGAAACGTGTGAAAATAGTGCAGTTTTACTTTGAAAATCATGGTAATGTTGCGGAATGTGTGCAAAAAAATCATCTTCTCGGATGAGGCGCATTTTCATCTCGGCGGGTTTGTTAATAAGCAAAATTGTCGCATCTGGGGGACGGAAAACCCGCACGTTATCGTGGAGAAGCCGATGCATCCTCAGAGAGTGACGGTTTGGTGCATCATTGGCTCATTTATCTTCGTAAATGAGCAGGAGCCGTCGCCACGGTCAACGGCGAGAGCTACCGCACCATGATTAGCGATCCTGTTACTTGAAGAGGAAGACTTGGACACCATTTGGTTCCAACAAGACGGCGCTCCGAGCCACACAGCCAACGCTACGATCGATCTTCTGCGCACAGTCCTCGAAGATCGAATTATCAATCGAAATTCGAATGTTGTTTGGCCGCCTCGGAGCTGTGATTTGACGCCGTTAGACTATTATCTTTGGGGAGCTTTCAACGATAAGTGTTATGTGGACAAGCCAGAGACAATTCAAGCTTTGAAGGACAACATTCGTGCAGCCATAGCTGAAATAAAGCTGCGTACTGCAAGGCCAGCCGAGGCAGCCATTTGAATGAAATTATATTCGACAATTAATCGGAAGGATTGTACTTTAATATGAGAAAAATAAATTTTGAAATCGAATGAACCGTTTGTGTTTTATTGCATGTTTAAAAAAAAGTTACATGGCGGACCCTGTATTCATGCTTCACAATGTATTTATATTTTGTCGTGAATACGGCTTACTTTACTATGGGGTGCCCTCTGAGAGAGTGATAAGTTTTTGATCGTGAATATCTCTTGTTGTATCTAACGAATCAACATAATTTTTGCTACATGCCATCGGAAATATGATCACAATTTTATGATAAAAATTTCAGTTGTGTGACATAATCTCAAATAATTCAAAATTAAACTTTTCTGAAATGTTTGGTATAAACCAGTATCATAGAGGATAATGCATAAGGCGCGTTTGCCTTTCTCGTATTTTGAAAGCTCATAGCTTAGTGATCTGTGAAAGGATTTATATAATTTAACTACCAATAGAATCGAAATTTTTCAACTTTAACGTGTATAGCAACAGCATTGAAATATTTCAATAGTACACTATTGAAAAACCTGTCTCATTTGACCCATGTCAACACCAGCCAATCAGAACGCGTTCTGAGTAAGAGAACCAAATATCTGCTGCTGTACAACAAATCGTTCGAGAAAACTGTTCCGAACAGTGTTTAATATCGTAGTGAGTTCCACAATTTGGTCCTTCTGAAAGGCAGGAATGAGTCCCGTACAGCATCCGGATAGTTTCTTTCAATGAAATGCAAATCCGAAATGAAATATCGAAATAAAAATTCTATATGCTGCTATTTTTATAGCCGTTAGGACCGCCCATTAGTGAAAAAGCTACAACCGAAATCAGGTAAAAACAAGCCTCTCAACAAAAATTGGATCAGTTTGGATTTTATCGCCACTACGAGCAGATGTATTTTGCGTCGTTTCTCCTCCGACAAAAGCGATTACGTCACAGCTGCCAGTCATTAGCATTGGTGAAAAAGCAACACTGGAGAGCATCACACAATACCAGCCGTTCTAATGGCTCTAAAAGTTTTCTAAAGAACTATTAGGGTTTCTTGCTCACATATCGAAGGGAAATATCCTCAGTTTAGTGCACTTTTCGCTGTGTGAAATTCACAGTAATCTAGATCAAGTGAAGCCTTCTTTGTTTTTGCGAAAAATGTGGAAAAGGGGAATGCTTGCATAATTCATACAATTGATCAATTAATGGGTGTTCGGAAGTGTTAAGGAACATGTCAGTTGTTTTCGTATTCACGACATCCAGTTATGTCTCTGACATTACCCACCCGCCTTTTTAAATGTAAACAAGCATTTTAATGTATTTTACTTACCAACTAGAGCCTGGTACGGCTCGATATCTAAAACACTTTAATTTTTCCATACTGAATTTTGGTAAAATTTTTCCTACTCATTCGGGTCGGGTACGGGTACAGGTAATTTTTAATCGGGTACGGGTCGGGTACGGGTAAAATTTTTATTTTTTTTTCGGGTACGGGTCGGGTACGGGTAATTTTTTTAAATTATTGATCGGGTACGGGTCGGGTACGGGTAATTTTTTTATTTTTTGATCGGGTACGGGTCGGGTACGGGTAAATTTTTTTGCTGATCACTCGGGTACGGGTCGGGTTCGGGTATAAGAATTTCTATACCCGACCATCTCTACCGAGTATGTGACATAAACACTGAAGCATGCTTTTTTGAACTACTCGAATCAATCTGAATTAATTGGTGTCAAAATGAGAAAAAATTAGTGTCAGAAATTATTTAATAAAATGTTAAAAAATTCATGAGACTGCTTTGAAGAAAGAGAAAGGTATTATCACACCACTAGGTGGATTAAGAAGGGTTTTATCATTTTGTTTGGCATTTTACCCCGTTACTTCCGAACTGGAAGTGCGATGCGAATGAAATTCAATTGTAGGCTATGGAACCATAAGAACTTTCAATTGAATCTAATTTAGTGAAAATCGGTCCAGCCATCTCCGAGAAAATCGACGACACATGCATGTTACATACAAACACGTACAGACATTTTGCGTACTCGACGAGCTGTGTTGAATGGTATATGACACTCAAAAAATCATTGGCTCTCACGCAAGGCGAACGGCGCATAAAAATCCGCGTAAGACCTATTTTCTGATGAGAACAGATGATCCTTTTCCACAGTGTTAACGAAACGCACACAGTGCAAATCGGTTCAATATAGCCGCGTCCATGCTATGCAAAATGCAAAATGATCTTATGCATACGAAGTTTTCGTCTCTGCTAGGGAAAGCTATGAGAACGACTTGGTAAATAGGGAAAAGTATACATTGTTCGTTATTAATTGAAGTATTAACCACCAATTATCTCAAATTTTTAGTTTTGTCGTGCCTTTCCAAAATTAGCCATATGGAAGAATGGGCAGAACTTAATCGTGAATATCTCGACTTGTATTAATGGCAGCAACATAATTCTTTCACTATTTCATCAAAAATATGATCAGGAATTTAGGATAATATTTTGAACAGTGTGAGATAACCACGAACAATTCAAAAAAATAAGTTTTCTGAAAATTTTAAAACAACGCGGAAAACTTTTTACTTTTGCTTGGGTTTTTCGCGCAAGGACGACGATTTTGAGGTAGTCGCTGTGCGAAAATCGTTCGAAATAAATGTTCCGAACTGTGCTAAATATCGTACACGGAAAGAAATCCGTTACTGCTGTTATGATTAGAAAATCATGAAACCAATCATTTTAACTTATCATGAAATCATGAGCAATAACTCATCTCCCATGAAAATTAATCATGGTTCGAAAATGCGTTACTTGAAGAATGCGTTTCTTTCAAAGCTCGTAACTCTAATTTTCTATCCGGATATCACTTTGAACCCTCTACCTTATTAATAGATTAATGGTAAAGCAAAAAGCAGACATTGAAAATTAATACCTACTGAAAATGTTTACTTGATCCTGAAGCATGTTATTTAATAATCGTGTTGTTTTACCCACCGGTTGATAGAGAATTAAACATAACATGAAAATAAAGATAATGAACCGAAAATTGACATCATAAGAGACTAAGCACGGCTACGCTTTTCATTTGACAAACATCAATGTTACATTTTGTTCGAATGTATGCTTACATATTTGATGTGATCGTTGTTGCTAGAATAATATTCCGAGAGCTATAGTTTAATTCGATTGTGAATTTGGAACACCATCTAACGAAAATCAGAAAAATATTTTGTTCAAAAACTTTGATTGATTTGTTTCATAGATATAACAACACAAGCTGTATCGATGCACCTAAATATTATGAACAAGACGATTTTTTTCTGCAAGAATTCGACATAGAGTTTCTTTTTAAGAGGTTTGAATCACTCGAGTTTTTTCGTGCAGTTCGTTTAAGTGTTTAAATTGTGAAACACAAAATCAAAACTGAAGTAATGAACGCAAGTAAACACGTTATCTCTTGCGTCGTCGTTATTCAAAAACAGAATATTTTCATTTTAAAAGAAGTTCGTCGTACTTTTCACTGAATTTATATTGCAAAAATGACCATCGTTGCAAAAATCACACATAACGCCTGAATTTATGTTACAAAAATTACCATCGTAGCAGAAACACGCCTGAAGTTATACCCAACAACTTCAAGTGCGTTACGTTTAAATTTCATAGAAATCAGTCCAAATGGATCATGATCCGAGAAATTTTAATCATGGTGTATTATCATAACATGAAAATATAAGACTCGTATACCACGTTTGAAAAATTCCTTTTTCTCAGATTCTACGAATGACCCCATTTTTGGTGGTGTCGTAGTTTTTGAAACTGACCTGACAAGTTATGCGCCATGGATTGGAGCAAATGGCAACCGTATTTGGCAATGTCTGATAAAAAAATGGCGGCTGGCAGAACTTTTCATTGCAGCGATTACAAAAAAAAAAGCTTTCACAACTTTCGAAACATGGAGTCTTGCATTGTCATGAAGCAAAAATACTACGCCATTGCGTCCGCTTTTCATGCAATGCTCTGTCCTACTGCATCAAGTGTAATATGTACACTAAGGTCACTTTTTACACAGTATTTTTTCGCACGGTTTTTTTTATACACGGCTTTTTTACACGGATTCCGGAATTAACACGGTTTCTGATGAGAGTTTGTTTTTTGAGAAAATTTTTTAAAAGGGACAGGTTGTCTGTAAGAAAACGATTATTAGAGCTAATTTAAAGTTTAAAAGTTAACTAAAATCATTCATTCAACAATTCACGAGATCATTGACTATCGTTCCATAAAATGTCAATCAGTTGTTAATGTTGTTAATCAGTCTTCAGATTTTAATCCCTGTCGTAAATTACACGACAACGTCTCTTCCGATCAGTTGTGGTGTATGATGTCAGTATCGTCATTGATATCATCGAGAATTTCGTAGCGTTGAAGAAATAGTCGGATTTACTAATCTCTTCAACTCTTCATCATATCGAGCAGTACAGTATTTTATACCCATTCGAATGATATAGCTGTAGTAGTATTATGATTTGCGCCGATGGAATGAGTTGTTTCAGCATGATATATAATAATACCTTTTCTAATTTGATCCATATTCATCTTTATGAATTCTTCCCCTTTAATTCTGTCGCTGCGTACACAGATCTTCTTTCAATACCCATATCTTCCCACTCAGTTTAGTTTAAAATGACAGTTGAGATCGTTAGAGTTTACTACACATTAGGGATGTCCGATACCGAGTCGATACTTTGAGGTATCGATACTTTCTTTCACGAATCGGGTATTTTTGGTATCGATATAGCATCAGAGCGATACTGTAAATATCGATACTTTTGGTCTCGATACTTACAGTATCGCAACAGATTGAAGTTAACTTCTATTACGACGGAGCATTTTTTTTATTCAATTAAAGAGACTTTAACCTTAAGGTCATTCACCTTTTCGGGCTAGAAGAACTTTCTAACCCAATGCGCGGGGTTGGGAATCGAACCCAGGTGGGCTGCGTGAAAGGGACGTTATCAGAGCTAATAAAAGTCATTTTCATTGACACAAAATAGACGAAAATGTCAATAAATTACTGTCACTCTCATCTTCGCTTGCAAATTATGAGAACGAAATCCATGTCCAGTCAATGACATAAGCGGGACAGTTCTTTCTTTCATTTACCCTTTCAGTAATTTGCGGTTTTCTGTGAAAATGCCATAGTAAGCAGTGTCGATATTCAACCAAAGCTTTGAGAATCGAAAATGACAAAAAAAGGTTTCACAACGACTTTTACCTGTTACTGCTCGAATTTGTAGTAGTTTTTTTTCAAAGAGGTTCTGGAATGTAATTACTTCGATATGTCATATTTTATTCCCTCTTTATAGCCAAACATCACACATTGTCAATACATCGATGAAAAAATGAGAATTGAAATTTTGCTGATGCTCCCTGAAGACGTTAGTTTGGTTTCGTCTTGTCATAGAGGAAAGAGTGACATTGGCAATTATACTCTACTTTCAATGAGAATCGAGAATAATTCGTCTCTCTTTATTTGTTCTGGTGTAGGTCATTTACAATGAGACAGTAAAATATTGAAAATGAGGCTGTTGGATTGAATTCTTTCATTGAGAATGCGTGACAATTTTAAGCTCTGGACGCTATGCCCGTCCCCAATGGAACATTTTTATTTCTTTGGCTTCGACAAAGCGCCAAGCTCGCGCATGTATTGGTATGACGTGGACTAGCCGTCGTTGAAATTCGTTCTCGATAATTTCGCTTTGTCCAACAGGTGCGCTGAAAGAGAATGCAATGTGCAAAACACGCACATAAAGATCATACTCTCAGAGGATTCAATCATTTCCATTTTTCACACTCATTGTACTCTCTTTCAGTGCGCCTAAAAGCGATGGAATAATAGCAACAGGAATTGGCTTTTAGTGTAGTATTCGTGTATCGACCTAAAGGTTACGCCATGTAAATTGTTGAGAAAATAAGTGAAATGTGGCGTGCAGAAATTCTTTGACGTGGACCAGAAATCGCGAAAGGCGAAGTGCAATCTATGTGGCAAGGAATATGCGTATACTGGTGGCAAAACAAATTTATGCACAGCAAAAAAAAAAGAATTGTAACAATCTTATCAAATGCAATAATTTCCAGTTTTCAAAATATATTGCAAATAAATAACACTTTATCACATCGAAACAACGTATTGAGTAGATTACATCAGCTTGGCTGAAGACTTAGACTATTCTGGTAGGAAATTACACTCACTACAGCGTTTACGATATAATATCATACCAATCTTAGTGTCGATCTTAATGTTGTAATATTACACGAAAAGATGCATAATTTCCCATCAGAATCGTCTCAGTATTCAGTCAAGCTAATGTAATTTACAAAATACGTTGTTTCGATGTCATAACATGTGATTTATCTGCAATATTTCTTGAAAACAGAAAATTATTGCATTTGATGTTCAGTACGTCTAATTTTTTTCACATCGATTAATAATCACATAGATATTAATTTTTTTTTGCTGTGTGGAAACATCTTTCTGTACGCCAAGTCAACAATTTTATTTTGAAATGATTGCTGCGCAAGTATCAATTGATACTTACAGGTATCGATACTTTATTGCTTTTTGATACATTGTATCGATAGATAAAATTTCGATATTCCGATCCCCTAGGTATCGATACTTTACCTTCCGAGTTCTATCACTACTACACATCGCACCTTATTCTCAAGCTTTATTTGTAGTGAAAGTGTTTATGGGTGGTATTATTAGTACTTCTTTAGTCGAACGTTCTAAATTGTACGTGTTATCGTTCTTTTGAAAACCGAATTCATTAATCAGAAGGCATGAGCCATTTAGATTAGTTTGCTCATCATACAACGTGTTTCCTGGGTGTTCTAATTTTGATTTGTCATCCAATGTGTTTTATCAAGTATGACTAGACCTTCTCGTAACCTTTTACTTTTCCGTTTTTATTGTGAAAAAAAAAGTTACATTTTATCAAAAACAAAACAAACAAATACTCAAATATACGGTTTTTGGAATTATTACGTCAAATTTTCCACGCGGTTTTTTGCACGGTTTCCGCAATTAACACGGTTTTATTTTACACGGATTTTTTTAACACGGTACGTAACCCCCGTGTAAAAAGAGACCTTAGTGTATATGGAACCAGTGATGGTGTCACCTAATTTGAGTAACTCATAATAAATAGCGCCCAGTTGATCCCACCACATGCACTTTTTCAGTTGTCACTTTTATAATTGTTACTCTCCCATCTTTACTCATAGTGCAATAAACTTCATCAGTTGCAAGTTCAGGAATCAGGAATCAGAACAAATTGGCTCAAATGGCACGTTCCCCTTGATATTTGGAGATTTGTGCCTTGCCATCAATTTGTTTTTATCATCATTTTCCCGATATATAAGAGGGAAGGATTGAAAGGAAATGGTAAGGGTTGGACTAGGAGGATGGGAAAAATTGACGACACAAAAACACATAAAAGCAGAAGTAAATTCTGCACCCCTAAGGGATGCCGAACAATCTGCTGAGGATCACATTTAGTGGAAGCAGAAGTAAATTCTGAACCTCTACGAGGTCCCGAACAGTCTGCTGTTAATAAAACCTCCAACCCCCGAGAGGATTTAGAGATCTTACAAAAGCGACACCATTCTGAACTCCCGGAAGAATGCAGAACGATTCGCAGTATGTACGAGCAGAAGTAAATTCGGCACCCCCTAAAGGATGCCAAACAATCTGCTAAATCCTATTTAAGGTGAATACAGAAGGGATTCATTCACTCCAGGAAGAACGATGAACCCTTCTGACTATAGCTCCTTACCACATTGGGTGAGAAACGAGAGAATATCCTTCAATTTTAGCTCCGCATACACAGACTCAACCATGTATGGAGAACCAAAAACCCGGATACGTAGCTGCGTCAATGCGGGACAGTTACATATCAGATGATATGAAGTACCATAATCGCATTCACACAAATCACACGAATAATACTCAGCACGTTGAATAGTAGCCATGTGATAATTGAGTTTGCAATGTCCAGTCAGAGCTCTGACCAGAATACTGCAATGTTGCTTGGAGAAATGCAGTAGACACTTTGACATTTTCAGATTTAAATCTGGTAGAAATGCTTTTGTCTGAGCGCAAGTTTGCAAGCTGCGCCAGTAGCTGGCATGTTTGGATGCAGCCCAAGAACGAATCTTGTGCTTTATCCAACTAGTTGAAAGTGGTAAAGCTGGTTCAGGATCAACGAAATCATTCGTTGCACCAGCTCTAGCCAACTCATCAGCCCATTCATTTCCAGTAATACCAGAATGGCCGGGTACCCATAAGAAGTAAACAGCATTTGAAATGCTGAGGTCTTCAATTTGAGTTCGACATGCGATCACTAGATTCGACCGTGAGTCATTCGAACTGAGTGCTTTTAAGGCTGCCTGACTGTCGGAACAAAAATAAATTCGTTTACCACAGATCCTCTGCTGAAGTGCCGATTGTACTCCACACAGAATCGCGTAGATTTCTGCTTGGAACACAGTACAGTATCTACCAAGTGAATGAGATTGCTCCAGCCTCATTTCACGACAGTAGACACCAGCACCAGCACGACCATTCAACAGAGAACCGTCCGTATAACAAACTATGTGTTCATCAAGTTGTCGTTCCAGACAACCAGACAACCATTCCTCACGAAGAGGATAGCTCACATGGAATGTTTTGAAAGGAAAACTGCATGTGAGAGTTAGGTCACTAGGAGCGAGTAAATACTCATCCCATGTAACCATTTGAGACCACAAGCGAGTGTGGCTGGTAGCATAATCTAATGGGTTGCTGTTCCAAAGCCCTGTAACCCTAAGACGGTATGCACAAGATAATGCTTCTTGTTTTAGGAACACATGTGTAAAAAGAAACACATGTGTAAAAAGGGTTGAGTAACTCATAATAAATAGCGCCCAGTTGATCCCACCACATGCACTTTTTCAGTTGTCACTTTTATAATTGTTACTCTCCCATCTTTACTCATAGTGCAATAAACTTCATCAGTTGCAAGTTACAACGTATCAGAAAATAAAAATAATAAGATAAGGAGAAATTTTTTAAAGATTTAAGGAAAAAGTTCGTTTTCTCAGTGTATACATTTTCCACACAGGTTTAATAATTATTTGAAACATTAGCGAAAGTTCCTAAACACGAAATAAATGGCCAAATAGCTGTTTATTATGATTAGCAATGCGATAAACTGGACAAGAAGATTTGGGAAAAGCTGAAACCTATTCTCTTAATTCTCAAACCCGATAAAAACTTATTTGAAGCAATTATCGACCAATGAGGTTACTTCCCTTTTATTTGTAATTTTTTTGAAAAATTTACTTTGGTAAAAATGACAATTAATATCGTTACATTCTCACCGGTGCCGTTATTTGATCAAAGATCCAGCCCCATGCGCAAAAACATCGTGCGCAGCCCAATGCTGTGTACCGTCTTTTCGACAGGGGCAATCTTGCTGTTCCATGGCAGAATTTCCACTTGGCTGTGGTTTTAAGCGGGTGCATAATAGCAGAATTGAACATCCTGTCAACAGATGGACTTAATTCTAGCACCACGAATACCGAAGAACGTGGAAAATCGACCCTTTAGATTTTACCTTTTTTTTGAGATCTCAATAACCGACGGAAATTATTTTTCAAGAAAAATTTTTGACGGGAGCGAACACTTTTTTCAGTTACCTTGTATCATAGCTTGATATGATCATAAAGTGCTAATCACCCTCATTCTTGTTTACGTCCGTATCCGCAATACGACGAATGGGTACTTTCGAACGAATACGAATAATCTATTCTTGTTTTCACTCGAATGAATTCGAACGCGACTCGTTTGCCACAAAATATTCAAATATCTGTAAACTTCTTCAAATAAATGCTAAGCCTTGATGAAATCAGTCCAATTCTTGTGAAACGCTAAAATGTATGCCAGTTTAGCTTCAAACGAAACGTGTATTCGAACATCATTCGTACGAACGAAAAATCCCATTCTCGTTTACGGACGAATAGACGAAATGCCGTGGTTTCGATTCGTCAGTTTAATGTTGCGTATCAACCGTTCGAACACATCGGAAAAAGTTTAACCGATTTCTATCAAAATTATTTTCGAATCTAAAGGTGATTTGTAATCAAATCATAAATTTGTGTTTTGCATAAAACAAGAATGACTTGTTCGCATTCGTTCGAAAGTATGTGTTCGTCGAATAGTCGATACGGACGTAAGCAAGCATGATGATACAAAATCAGCGAAAAAAAAACAAGTCAAATAACAAATGATATCAAAGATTTTTATTTACAACTCAAATTTGTACCAGAACTGATAGTTTAAAGTTGGATTGGCGTTGTTTTTATGCATGTACGATGTTTAAAAGTGTGATTGATTCGAACGTAAACGGAAATACGAATTTGATACACTTTCGAACGTATCGCATACGGCCGTAAACAAGAATGAGGGTGAATATAAAATGCTCAAGCATTAGCGATATATTATTTATAATGGATTGAGGAAAAGCACAACCGTTTGAAACAAATTAATAGTTATACCAAATTTACGAAATGTAAATTTTAAAACCATGCTTCTCTTGTTTATTCGGTTAATTCTGCTCCAAGTATAATTTAAAATCGAATAATTAAATCTTTCGACTAACCAGCACTGATTATGAGAATATTCTGAACAAAATCATGATGAAATTAAAATTTCTGCACTAAATGATATATGGAGTTTTTATCAAAGAAACCGAAAAGTTTCCAGGTTTGAAGTTATTTAAAGCTAATCTCGGCTTGATTGCCTCATTTTGACATTTGTGCATGGTGTTTTAGAAAACATTATTATTGCAGACGTAAAGCAATCAATCTACGCATTAGCAACAGCTGAATATTTCTCCACTTGTGGTTACTGCAACATTTAGCTTTTTGATCAATTGGTTTCTCGTCAAAACATTTATTTCTCGTTACCGGCCAACGTTTCGAAGGTTATACCTTCATCTTCAGGGCAAAACTACTACATATATTAAAATAGTTGGTGCTAAATCGAAGTCGATGTGCGTGGGAAGTGCTTGTTTTAGAGTAGCCGTTTCTCAACCAACTATTTTAAATGTTACACCATACTTGACGAAAAATATTTGTAGCCTTTTTGCCCTGAAGATGAAGGTATAACCTTCGAAACGTCTGCCGTTAACGATAAATAAATGTTTTGACGAGAAACCAATAGTCCAAAAAGCCATCTTTTGATTCGAAGCAACATTAATTGGTCACACCCGCATCAAATAAAGTAGCATTTAGAACTGATGAGTCTTTAATGGCATTTCCTTGTATGAATATAGAGCAAATACATGACATAGTTTTGCTGCTTATTATTTCGCAAGTGAATCTTCTACAGACCTCGTGCTAGTGTTAGCAATGCGAAATGTGCCGAATGCTATGAGCACTTCCTGTTTTCAAAAGCCTGAATGTTGAATATCTTTATGAACACAGAAGCATTAAGAAGAACTCGCAATGACCGTTAGAAAATCCGTAGCAAAAAACCAAAATCGACGAACTCACTGCAATCTTCTGGTACGCGCTGGTGGAAAACACGTGCTTACGGTAAGACAATCAATGCAAAGTTAAATCCGACTACTTTGATGGAGTAGATTGCTGTCATTGCTATAAGTGTATGGACGTAGAACATATTTCATTACCTTTGAGTGCCCGAGCAAAAGCAAGCATGTTGGGCTATAAAAATATTTTTCTATAAGTCAGTTTGGAGTAATTTTCGAATCTACCTTCTCATACAATTTTTTTGGTTGCAAATGGTGGAACACCAATTACCAGTCACTCTGTAAATGACAATTTCCACCAGCTACTACCAGCAACGAATCGTAGAAAATTTTCAAATCAAATCGACACGAAATGGTCCGGTTTGTTTTCATCATTTTCATCGAACCAACCGAAATGTGTGTGTGTGAGTGTTACGATGCGATAGTCATTATGCAAATTACCCAAATTTCCATCATTATGCGGCATCGTATTCGAACAAACAAGGCTGTTTCGGTCATTTTCACTTGGCCATTCAACCGAACAGTAGTTTATCAAAATCGTTAGAATGAGATTCTTCGCCTCGTTTAAAGCCCTTTCTTGGGGTTCGCAAAACACATAAACCATCAACCGTCTCCATCTATTTTTTTTTCGCTTTCCGAAGTGAAAGAACCCTCCGAAGGTAATTCCCATTACTCTGGAAGTGCCTATAACCTACACCTTCTGTCGACGCCTTGTTGGGTAGTCGGTTCCGAACAGGGAGAAAACAATATCCTTATGTACAGTTAATCATCGCGTGTTGCACTTGATTTTGCCGAGAGTTTTTCAGCTTGCCCGACTTATGTGCCCCAAAGCCGGGAGGAGGTTTGCGTGCCGGCGAACATCAGAGAAATGAGACCTCCGTGGAATTTAGTCCATTCATCGTTGTGTTGGTCATCACGGCGACTACGACGTGTGTCCGGCGTCCGGTGATTATGATATGAGTGAATGAGTTCGCTTTGACTTTCAGCTGAAAAGAGTTCCGAAATGGGGTCGTCATGTTTGTTGCGCACGACGACTCCTTCTGAATGGTGGTCGCTGACGTTTACTATTTACTACACTAGATCTGAACTAGATTTTTACCTCACTTTTTCGCCCTACTAGCTCAGATGAGTGCGAACAAAAGAGGAAAGAGCAAGACGGTGCCGGCGGATGAAGCCAAATTAAATTACTTAGGCTAGTGGAGCAAAAAAGGAAAAAAGGAAAAGAAAAATCAATGACGGTAATTGTGACTTACTCCACTTTTCAGTTGAACCAGAACGGACGCATCAACGATGCCCAGATCTTCCCAGGAATGGACAATTCTAGGGTGTAAAATTTTAGGAGAGCCGGATCGTGGCGATCGTCGTCCGTCCGTTGCAGGTAGATTGTTATTCTCGGCATCGGTGCTTTCGAAAATGTTGGCAATGTTGGAAATCTCCCCTTCCGTATCGGATCTCGAGACGACAACCGATGGCGGCACAAACTGATCGACTGAGGTCTGGGTGGCTATCGTTTTACCGAAAACATCGTAAATATCATCCTCGTTAACATTGACACATTTATCACTTTTCGTTCCATTTAGGTTGTTCATTTCGAGACTGTTGTTGTTTTTGTCACTGGCAGTGGAACGATCTCCGGCGGAACCTTTGCGCCGGTTTCGATTGGGAGAAGTCGATGGGCTTCTTAGCAGATTGTGCATAATCTCGATGCCGCTGTGCGGAGCCGGACTCAAAGCCGACGGACTGATGTAGGTGCTCCGTTTCAGGATTGCCGAAGTCGCTGATCGAGTCCGACGCCTCGAACGGCTTCTGTCTTCAACCGAAAGCAATTTACTCGGCGAAAGACTCGACTCGTCTGGTTTGGAGGGTGGTTTGTTTCTTCTCGGCGAGGGCATCGTGTTCACTTTCGGTACTCCGGTCCTAATCATCTTCGGTATTTTCGAAGCGGGATTCAATTTTTCGGTGATCGGTTGAATGTCGTTTATGATTTTTTCCTCAATTGGAATTTCAATGTTCAACTCTTTGGTGTAATCTTTTTTGTCCTGGCTTAGCCCAATATCTTCCGATTCCAGATTGTTTTTGGTGTCGGTGCTAGTATTAAGCAAAACTTCCAGTGACAAATTCGGTTTCTGTAGTTTTGGTGACGAGGCAGTTGCCGAGTCGACCGACTCTGTTTTCATAAGGATTTCTGTTTTCTTGGAAGGACTTGTTGGAAGTTCCAAAATGTCGGCATTCCTCAAGACGGCATTAGTAATTTTATCTTCGATACCTTGAATTGCTAGTTTCACTTCTTCTATTTTTTCGGCTAGTATGTGATTCGATTCGGTCGGTTCTGGTTGGCTTTGATTGTCTGGGGTTCCGGAATGGGACGCAGTTTCTCCTCCTGTCGGTTCTGTCTCATTGGGAGGTGATTTTGTTGGTTCGGATTGAGCAGAACTCGCCGACGATCGGCTCGATTTAGGACGAGATGTTTTCGGCCGTTCGGTGGCTGCTGGTTCCGGAGGCTCCGGTGGTTCAGGGCTTGGAGACGGTGTGTTGGAATAATCTATCGTGGTCATCGATAGGCTCGATGTTCGCATATCGTCTTCATCAAATGTGACGCTTCTTCGTCTGGCGAAAGCAATGTGTCGTTGATTTGCGGTGTCTTCTGAACTGAAATAATCTCTGGATTTGGCAGACATTGGTCTTTGGTTTTTGCTGATATACTCGCTGTTTATTGGTGGCGATGATCGTTCCGTGTCTGCCGACTGTGAGTATTGTCGCCTTAGTGAGGAACTCGACCGGTCGATTGATGAAGTGGAAGATTTTAACGCTGAACGTTGAATGACCGGTGATAACTTATCGGAAGAGCTCACCGTGGCAGATGAGTTGTTGTTATTTACATTATTGATAGCACTAGAACTAGAAGACTGTGAAGCGGTTAGTACGTCTTGATCACTCTGTTCGAACGTATCACTATCCGGTGTTCTCATTTTCACTATTTCTCCACCAAAACGAACTCGTCTAGGAGTACTCCGAACATACTCATCGGACGAATTATCCAGATTGACACTAGATGTAGCCAGAGTTTTAGTTCCTACACTATCGTCAACTTCACTATCGGTTAACACACGCACTATACCGTACCGCTTGGAAATATCCTCGTCACTTTCGTCACTAATCGACTGGGAATTTTCAGCTTCTAAGATACGCATGGTTACTGATTCTTTGTTAATCTTAATCTCAGTTTCCATGATCACTTTGGAGTCATCGATTCTATCGATGTTGTCTACACTGATCCGACGAACAACGGAACTGCCATGGTGGGGAAGTTTACTGATTGCGTATGGATTGTGATTGAGCCGATCGTCTGACGTCGATCTACTATCGTAACTATCCAACCTCGAGATATCATTGTGGCTTCCGGATTTCCACCGTTGCGCTTTGGGAGAGAGATGCTTGATGGGCTGATGAATCTCTGTCGTAGGTACTTGAGGGACGTGAGGTTTCCACGACTTATGCATAGTAATTGCCGATCCGGGTGGGGTCAGATTCAATGCTGTCTCTCGACGTGGACTTTTCGGTGGATTTGGAAGCCCATACACATTACATAACAGATCGAAATCTCTCCGATAGGATATCGAAATACATTCGTAAAATTCTCGCGATCCGATAGAGTTCTTTATCTTCAGTAAGATTTTCAATGCTATTTCCTGGTAGGTTATCTGCGTCATTTTACCACCAAGCGCATTGATGACGGCCCGTAAAATAAATGTTCGTTTAGCGGTTAAAATTGCCGGTTGTATAAGCGATGGTAGTGCCAGCATAACGCCCACAATGTACCGAGTGCTGAGCGGATCCTTCGGGTTCCGATCCATTCCGTAGTTCATAATTTCCAACATCACCGTTTCCGGCATTTTGGTTTGTGCGATGTACACTTTTAAAACATCCAAAGCCCCTTTCCGAACGGCAGGCGACGGGTGACCCAAATTGTCAATGATGGGCGGTAACAAAGGGCCAAAGTACACATCGGACTCGTCACGGAGCACAATCAACACGTCTATCAGCACTCGCAGTGAATGCTGTCGGACTTGATATTCGGGATCGTGTAGACGCTCTAAAAACTCCCCGAAAAGTTCGTTCATGTTCAATCCGGTTGGAAGCTCATTGTTGCGGATGATGTACTCCCACAGTGGAGTCAGTTGCAGAACCGATAGCACTCGTTGATTGTCCTCAACGTTCAAAACACGACGATACCGAGCCGGAGATGCACTTACCATATTCGAAGAATTACTATTGGAAGAGGAACCCTCCCCGCTCGTCGATGAACTTCCATTGTTTTTCGCGAAAACCCTTCGAAAAAACATTTTCCAACAGCGCTTGTTTCAACTATCACATCGGCGAGTACAAATTTTCCACGGTTCACGAATGCATCGGTCACAATGAAACTGTAGTTGAGACCCGTTAATCGACCGGAAAGGAAAAAAAGTATTATCAAACACCGAATCGCACGAAAGCCACGAGATGAATATTTCCATAGGCACAAATTCTGACACTTTCCACTAATCAACACCGACTGACATCAGCTGAAACGTCTAGCGATTCTACCGCAAAGCATGCGCCGAAAGATTGTTGTGCCGTCCAGGTAACCAAGGACGACCGCCGCTTGGATTTCAGTCTCGCGTTGATGTTTGGACATACATATATGGGCCTGTAGGCTACTCTTACTACTCGCTACGTTAACCTACATTCTTTAATTTCTCTAAACACATACCACAGGGGTAATGTCGGTAGAACGGAACCGGGGAATTGAGGACTATAATAATGCTTCACGGAGCTAGTGTCAAGTGGATCGTCGGTTACTGGTTCCTAACAACGAATGAATTAACCGTGTCGAAGGAGTCGGAGGAATGATTACAGAACCATCTCCTGCCGAATTTAATGAGCATACTAGGCGGCACGTAGCTAGATTAGTCACGGATCATTGATTGTGGGTATTTTAGATAACCTGATGTATTTTGTAGGAAAATTAAGAAAGATTCCAACCATGTTTACCAGAAATGGCATAATTATGATAGTTTTCCTTCAGTCTCTGTTGTGTAGTTTCCCAATTCCAAATTTGGTCCTTTGAATCCAATCTTGCTGTTGAAGAGAAAAGCTCCGTTCTCTCTTGTATCCAATAATGTAATGAGGGTGTGAAGTCTCAAACGATTGCTGTGATGAAGATAAACTGGTTGCTAATGATTGTGGAATCAAGTTATACGTGGTAACCATGTTGTGGCTGGTACCACACATCCTCCCTCATCTCTAAATAAAGTATATGTTTAGGATAAATTTATGTATATATTTTAATCATTTATTCTATTGTTTTTCGATTGTGCTTATATAATTGTGCAGGTATGCTGGAAATCTTTTTTCTCTAACTGGACGTTTATTTATTTCCATTCCCGTAGATACCTTTTTACCGTATTGGGTTATTGTTTTGTCCTGTTCCCTTTCGTCAGACTGTCTCCATTCTCCAACTCTCTTGGTTTGGGTAACATGTCTCTTCAGTACTTGTCCATTTTCATCACCTAAAAGAAGCATTCCGTTCTTTTCTTGAATCACTGTATATTTGCGTGGATCGAAACGGGAATCGGTCTTTGTTCGAACTTGACGTTCTATAATTACTTCGTCTCCGGGCTTAACTTGACAAACGCGGGCTCCACGTTTCGTATCTTCACGAATTTTTGCTTGTATCTTTGATTCACGATCTCTGCTGGTAAGCAAATCGTTGTCAAACACTGCTTTTCCGCGGCACAATAGAGGAAGTCCGCGTTTTATTTTTCTACCCATCATTATCTCTTCTGGTGGTATTTTTGTAACGGAGTGGCCAGCTGCATCGTAAGCGTTCACTGCAGAATTTAGTTCTTTCAAGTAACTGTTTCCACTTGAAGAAGCTGCGATCATTGCTTTGTTGACTAATTTCATGCAACTTTCTGCCAAACCGTTCTGTTGTGGGTATAATGGGGTAGAGTAAATAGTGCTGATACCACGCTCACGACAATAATTTTTGTATTCTGTTCCGTTGAATGGCGGACCATTGTCCGATTTTATATTTTGTGGGAAACCCTCTTTTTCAAAAACGTTTTCTAATATTTTTCTAGTGCACTCGAAACTTGTTGAACTAACCGGTCTGGCTATTATATACCTAGATCGATAGTCTACGATAACCAGGATTGAAACTCCACCAAACTTTGCATAAGGTCCGTTAAAGTCCATGGCAATCGTTTCCCAAACTTCGTTTGGTGCAAAAACTCGCTTCATAGGTGTGGGTTTTTCAGGTTTTCCATTTGTAGCACAAATTAGACATGAGCCAACCCATGCTTCAGCATCTTTCGCCATTCCGGGCCACCACACACGCTGTCTTAGGATGCTCTTAAGCTTTGCTGTAGAGGGGTGTCCTTCGTGAGCAATTGCGAGTGTTTTCTTACGTAGATTATGTGGTATAATTGCACACCCGGTTTTAGATAAAATTCCTTTGTGATAAACTAACTCGCTACTTACTGCTTTGAATCGTTTCAAATTTTCAGGCCAAATATTAGTTTTAAGGGCATCCACTACGTCTTGTAACTGTTGATCACCCAAAGATTCTTCTACCAACTCTTCTTCAGTCAAAAATTTTATCGAATTCGCCTCAAGGGAAGCTATTTCCCATGGGCTTCTGTAATCATCAAAAGCATCATCATTACCTTCGTATAATCTGAAGGATGGATCTGCGATATTTTCACGTCCTCGCACGTATTCCACATCAAATTTATATGGACTTAGCCTGAGAGCCCAACCATCCGCACGGTTTAACGCTCGTTTAGAGTCTTCACGCGTTCTGTTTAAGATAAATGTAAAACCCTGTGCATCTGTTCGAAGGGTGAACGTTCTTCCAAGTAAAAAGTAGGCAAAATGTTCAACTGCCCACACGGCACCAAGTGCCTCGCGTTGGTTCTGAGGGTAACGTCTTTCTGTTGTAGTCAGGGTTTTTGATGCAAAACTGATCCTGATGATCCGGGGAGGTTGTTTATTATTAGATTGAACAAATACCGCACCGAGGGCGTTTGGTGAGGCGTCCGTGTACAATATTGTTTTGTCACTTTCTGAAAAATATCCAAGAGTTGTTGTGCATTTGGAAATTTGTTTTTTTAGTTGATTGAAAGCTATTATATGTTCTTCATTCCAGGTCCAAGTATTGGAGCTGGTGACTGCCCAAAGTGGGCTCGCGATATCAGCGAAGTTTTTTATGTAAGGGCTAACATAAGATGCCAATCCCAAGAAACTCCGGAGCTCGGAGACAGTTGAAGGTTGTCTAAATTTTTCAATATCCTTTATCTTTGTCTCATCAATATTAAAGCCGTTTTCATCAAGTTCATGTCCGAGAAACTTCAACCGGGTTTTATCAAACTCGCATTTGGTTTGATTTATTGTTAGATTATTGTCTTTCAAAATCTTCAGAACATGATCAACCGATTTATGCAGATCTTCCAAGTTATCCGCGTAAAGAAGGATGTCGTCGATGTATATTATTTTATTATCTATGTCTCCGAGAATTCGAGTCATTTCCCTCTGGAAAATTTCCGGGGCACAATTCACACCAAACATTAACCGTGTGAATCTAAACATGCCTTCTTCTGATAGAAAAGTGGTTAGGTCTCTCGAGTCCGTATGCAGTTCCAGATGGTAAAAAGCGTTGGTCAAATCAAGTTTACTAAAGATCTTCGCACCATGAAGTTTTATTCGCATTTCGTCTAGTAGCGGCAACCGGAAATACTCTCGCTTTATCGCTCGGTTAGGAGCCCGCATGTTGACCACAAGACGGAAATCGTCTTTACCTTTTGCTACCGCAGACATACCGCTTATCCAGTTAGGAGCCGTCGTAACACGTTCAATTATTCCACGCTTTTCCATTTCACGAAGTCTTTTCCTCGCACTTTCTCTGAAAGCCGCAGGGACATTATAGTATGCATTTTTCGTCGGAGGTATGGACTTGTCTACACTGAATTTTATAAGAACACCCGGTACTTTTGGAAACTTCTCGATGAGGTCAATCACTTCGCAGTTATCAACATTTATGCCAACCTTTAGTAACCTCAAATCGCTAGCTGTGGAACGACTTAATAGTGAACGAAGACCTTCCTGGACAACTAAAAATTCAGTGGTAATCAATGGTTTATGGCATCCAACCACCTCGATTTCTGCCTTAAATCCACATTGTACAGAGATGGGTGTTTTCGAAGCATATGATCTAAGATCATTTGTGGTCTCTAAACTCACTGGTTCAAGTTTGGCTAAACCTAAGTCAAACTCACGCTTCAAAAGTCTCCAGTCATTACCACCGATAATATTCACATCAGCCCCAGAATCTATTAAAAAACGAATTGGGGAAGATGATCCAATTTTGCAATTGATTAGTGCATCTGTTAGCGATATAGAGTTACTTTACTGGGTAATAACAATGATTATTTAATTTTTTTCTTTTTTTTTTTTAATTACTCAAAGTTCATCATTATATTCATTTACCTTGATATTTTGATTTGGCCATATTGACGAATCAACACGTTTACTCGAAATATTGTATGCATTTTTCTTGCGACAAGCAGCTGCGAAATGTCCCAGCTTTCCGCATGTGTTGCAATTGCTGTTTACTGCCGGACACATTTCAAATTTGTGAAATAGATGGTTACATTTGGGACAACGAGAGCGACGTCCTATACTATGAGATTTGTCATTGGCAAATTCTTGACGATTTTTTTTATGATTCCATTCATTGCCAGTTGTTTCAGGTCTACGTTTCAGCTGTTGTCGTTCGTTTATGAAGTTCTGTCGTTTTTGGGTTACTGCAAATGCTTCTGAATGTTCAGATAGTGTGGACTCAGATGAATATGCTTCGTCGCGAGTTGCTGCTTGCACAATAAAAGTCGTCCCATATCCAAAAGTTCTAGCAGTTTTGACTAATTCCTTGTTTCGCATTCCCTTTAGAAGCTGCGCTCTGACGAATCTGTCTTGGTCCTCGGTAGTATAGCCACAAAGACGAACTTTTTCCATTAAACGTGAATGAAATGTTATTGTGGATTCGTCTAATCCTTGTTTAAGATTTGAGAATGCTTCGTGCTCCGCGGTGATATCGATCATAGACTTTAAATAATTTTCAATATTCTTAACAAAAATTTTGTAGCAGTTTGGATCTTGCAGGCTTGGGCGAAGTCTAGCGGCTCTGGATATTCCCTGAAGCTTTTCACCCATTGATAGGAATAGAATCTGTGCGCGTTTAGTTGGATTGTGTATGTTTGAAAGAGATGCGGCAATTTCGAAACGGTCTATGAATTTGTTCCATTGTTCCCTCATTTTGTTAGCGGGAACATCGTTTGGAAAAGGGTGAATGTGTTCCCATCTAATGCTTGCTATACTTGATGATGTATCTGTCTTATCACTTTCGATGTTCCAGTTGTGATCATCCTCATACAATGTTGAAGTATATACTCCCAGCGGTTGATATGAATTTACTGCCCGTGTCAGAGTATTCAATGTTTTTTCCATAAGCTCCATTCTAGTTTCGTAGTCTTTTATTTTATTCTTGTTTGTTAAAGGATTTCCGTTGCGCTTCTCGTTGATAGAGTAATTGTTTAATGTTTCGTGGTTAACAATTTCGCCGGATAACTGTACAGGCGACCAATCAATAGACGATTCATTGTCATCTTCCGAATCGTACTCGGGTGCTCGTACATATTTTCCCGCCATTCTGAATTAGTAATCTACAATAAAGAAATACCGAATGTATAAACTATTTGATTTTAATATCTCTTTTTAAAGACAACAAAATAATAACAAATATCTTCAGCAGACGTCCCGATCCGCGCTGAAATATCTCACGGCCGTCCCGGTCCGCGTAATTTTTTTTTTTTTTAGCGGTCGTCCCGATCCGCACTAAAATTTCTAACGGCCGTCCCGGTCCGTGTCCATTTTTTTTTCAGCGGTCGTCCTGATCCGTACTAAAATTTCTCTGGGCCGTTCCGGTCCGCATATTATTTTTTTTTTTAGCGGTCGTCCCGATCCGCGTTAAAGCATTTAAATTTCTCACGGCCGTCCCGGTCCGTATCATTTTTTTTCAGCGGTCGTCCCGATCCGCACTAAAATTTCCCGATCTGCGTAAAAGCGTTTAAATTTCTCACGGTCGTCCCGGTCCGTATTCATTTTTTTAGCGGTCGTCCCGATCCGCACTATCAATTCTCAGGAATCATAACCGCAATATTCATTTGCCGACGTATAAGTTAAGTTGCTTTATTTTCTTACCTATTTTTTTTTTTTGTTTTGCTTGAGGAAAATTTCTCCCGTCAATTTGCTATGACGATCAAATCAACTTGCTTGACGACAGTAAAACAAAATTTCTTGCAAGTCTTTTTTTTTCGAATTTATAAAGGCGCTTTGTGAGCTTCGTAAATTCGTAAATTATACTAACCGGCTCCTGGCAGGATTGCCAATGTGTAGTTTCCCAATTCCAAATTTGGTCCTTTGAATCCAATCTTGCTGTTGAAGAGAAAAGCTCCGTTCTCTCTTGTATCCAATAATGTAATGAGGGTGTGAAGTCTCAAACGATTGCTGTGATGAAGATAAACTGGTTGCTAATGATTGTGGAATCAAGTTATACGTGGTAACCATGTTGTGGCTGGTACCACACATCTGTGAAAATCGTCAACCGAGGCCCGAAGAGACGTCATTTCGAAAAATATGCTCTCATAAATTCATATTCATACTAAGCCTTCATATTATTCTAAGCTATTATTCTGTATTAGATTTAATGAAGATCTTACTCCAACCAACTACAGAATATAAACAAAACTACATAGAAATCAGATAATTTATTTTGTCGTGAATACGACTTACTTTACTATGGGGCGCCTTTTCAAAATTTACCCTCTGAGAGAGTGATAAGTTTTTGATCGTGAATATCACCTGTTGTATCTAATGAATCAACAAGATGGAACTTAAAATAATTTGCACCGTCAGTAACACATTCACTTACGAACGGCAATGCAAAAGTGGAAGTGATGATGTTGAACACATCTTCATGCTAGTATACAAATATCCCGTGCGAAACAGAGTTGCCACGTATACAGATCAAAATGTATTTTTGTCGTGAATACTTTAGTATGCGGCCGAAAACAAAAATGAACAAATTGTTAGAACAATGGTTTCCACTTGAATTGCGCATTCTACTTTCCAGGCGTATCAGAACTGCCTAAACTTAAAGCAATCTTAAATATTTCTTTATCACAGTGATGTGATCGTCCTAAAAAGGACGGGGTTTTCAACTCCTCGTCGTTACGGATGGCCAGCTGCAGATGGCGAGGGATGATTTTCGTTTTCATGTCACGGGCAGCGTTACTGGCCAGTTCCAACACTTCGGCAGCCAAGTACTCCATCACAGCCGCCAGATAGACCGGTACACCGGCACCGATACGCTCGGCGTAGTTCCCCTTCCGGAGCAGACGATGGATTTTGCCAACTGGGAACTGCAGACCAGCACGATTTGAGTGGGACTTTGCCTTGCCCCTAACTGTTCCTCCTGTGTGCGTTTCTGTGTAAAAATTCCACACGATGCTGTTGACAGCTAGACAGCCAAATCAGTATTACTGGCTGCCGCTCTACTAACTCTCTCTTTTATGTCGTCTCACTGTTTCCCGTTCTGCGAATAAGGAAAAGCAATTTTGGCAAAGGGGCTGTCCTTACACCGCTGCCAGTAGCAGGTATAAAACGAAATGTCATGTGAGAAATACCGTCATTCGTAATCTAACACTCGATGTGGATAGACGAATAACCTACGTCTAATTTCGATTTTGTTTTATTTTTTATTCGCAGTTGTCTACCTACCCAAGCTATGGGTAAAACGCGCCATAGATCCGAGAAGGATCCAAAGAATGCTAAGCGTCTGAAGCCAAGTGATGTACAGGTAAACGATCGTTTGCTGAGTAAAAACCAATATGCTGATCTGCCAGTTGATGTCGAAGAGGAACTGCAGAAGAAGGAAAAAATGCCGCCTTTCTACCTGAAGGGCTTCCCACCAACTCAACGCTTGGATTTCAACACACTGATCAGCAAAGGACTACAGGCAACAATCCGTTTAGTACTGAAGGCTACAAAATAACTGTTCCGGCTTTGAACCACTACAAAGGAATGGAATGTTATCTGAAGCAGACAATAGCGGAATACTTCACACACGATATTGCCGCCAACAAACCTATGAAGGTTGTACTTCGAGGACTACGCGACATGATGGAAGCCGAACTAAAGCAGGCACTGTTGGAGGCTGGACTAAAGCCTATGATGGTGTTTAAAATGAAACGACATAATACGGACAAAAAGTTTAGAGATCAACTGTACCTGATTCATCTGGAGAAGGGCTCCATCACCATGAGTCAACTGAAAACGATTAAATCATTGTTTCACATAATCATCGAATGGCAAAAGTATAAACCGGTACATCGGGATGTCACACAGTGCACGAACTGTTTGAACTACGGCCATGGAGCGAGGAATTGCCACATGAAAAGTCGGCGCGGGAAAAATGCCGAATCACATAATACCAACGATTGTGTCTACTAGATGACATCCATCTACTAGCAAATCGTGTCCCAAACGTGCTGAGTTCACAAAAATTCGACAACAGGCGTCCCGTAAACAATCAACGCGCAAGAATGTTCCACAGAAGGATGAAGTTAATTTCCCACGGCTCCCACCGAAGAGGGATATTCCGAATTTGCCGCCACTTCCTCGCAGCAATCCAAAAGATTCAGCCGCTGGATCACAAAAAGAATCTTCCTCAAAAATCCCTCCTGGATGGGGCAAGAATCAACCACAAGCAAAGGATGACTCTGGTGATTTATTTTCTGCTGAACAACTGATCGTCATTTTTGAAACAATGACAACAAAACTACGAAACTGCAGAACGCGGTTAGATCAAATCAACGCCTTAGGCAAATTCATCATCGAATATGTAATATAATGAGTTGGTTATAGTAAATTGGAATGCTTGCTCACTCAGGAGCAAAACAGCTGAGTTATCCGACTTTCTTCAAGAGAAGAATGCCGATATTGCTATTTTAACTGAAACTCATCTCAAACCTGAAATTTCTATTTGTATTTCCAATTACAGGATTCACAGGCTCGACAGGGCAACTACCAGAGGAGGGGGAGTTGCCATTGCCATTAAACGATCCATTCAGCATAGGCTTATGTCAGCCTTTAAATTGCAACTCATAGAAGCCATCGGAATTGAGATTACAACGACGATGAGACCCATCATCATCATTGCAGCGTACTGCCCCAAACAAACCAATCTTCGAGATGGTACGTGTGCATCATTGAAGCGAGATCTGGCTATACTCACTCGACGACAGAACAAATTCATCATTGCTGGGAACGCACGGCATGAGCTGTGGAGAAACAGAAGACAGAATCGAAACGGATTCGTACTTGCCGAAGATTACGAAGCTGGACAATACAACATCTTCGCTCCGGATCAACCAACGCGACTTTCCAGATCGGGAGTTCATTCCATTTTGGATATATTCATCAGCAACATCGCCATAGACAGCTCTCCGGTTGTCTTCTACGAGCTCTCTTCTGACCACTTTCCAGTAATATTGACGTTGGGATCTTCACCAGAAACAGTGCCTTTTCAACCACGGAGGAACTATTATCGCACCGATTGGGTCCAATTTGAACAAATCGCCGACCAACTTATTAATAACGATTTGCCACTTGATTCCCCGATGGAAATCGATGCGGCCCTATCTTCCTTCCAGCATTCAATCACAGTCGCTCGTGATAGGACGGTTTCAGTACAACATATGCCGAGTTCCTCTCTTCAAATTGACAGTGTCACCAAGAAACTCATCCGACTTCGAAATATCTACCGGAGGCAGTATCAACGAACTGGTATCCTAGATAGGAAGACTTCTTATAACAACTTAACTGGGATAATCCAGGAAAGGATATCTGAGCTTCGCAACAGGAACTTCCAGCAAAAGCTTCGAGAAATTCTCCCACATTCAAAGCCCTTCTGGTCCTTAATGAAGGTGCTTAAGAAAAAACCGAAGCCTATTCCTCCTCTGATGTCACCCCAGGACGCAGCTGAAGGAATACCTTTAATCACACCAGTAGAGAAGGCAAATGCGCTAGGCCAGCAGTTTGTGTGTTCTCACAATTTAGGACTCAACATTGTTAGTCCATATGAAAGAGCCGTTGTTGATAGCGTAGCTGAGGTTGACCAATCAGACAGCTTGGTTCCTGAGGAAAGTAGAGTCACTGCGAATGAGCTGATGGCTTTTGTGAAAAAATCCAAAAATATGAAGGCCCCCGGTTTCGACAACACATTCAACATTGAGCTGAAACATTTGAGTATTCGCTCATTTGTTTTCTTAGCTAAAATTTTTAACAGGTGCTGGGAGCTTGGTTACTTCCCTTCAAAGTGGAAGTTAGCTAAAGTTATCCCAGTTTTGAAACCGGGGAAAGATCCTTCCTTTTCCAAGAGCTATCGGCCCATCAGCTTACTCTCTGCCCTATCCAAGCTGTTTGAAAAGTCAATACAGAGGCGAATTCTTGCTTTCGCAGATGAACAGGATATATTCTGGAAGAACAGTTTGGGTTCCGGAAAGGAAGATCCACCATCCACCAACTTACAAGGGTTAACAACGTCATCCAGCAAAACAAATCAGTGTCCAAAACGACTGCCATGGCAATATTGGATATTGAAAAGGCATTCGATAATGTGTGGCACGATGGCCTGGTGTTTAAACTGCATCGGTATAATTTTCCCATGTATCTTATTAAAATTATCAAAAATTATCTTGCAGATTGAGCATTCCAGGTTTCTCTGAATAATTCACTTTCAGAAAGATTTACTATTCCTGCTGGTGTACCCCAGGGAAGTATCCTAGGTCCCATTCTATACAACATTTTTACATCAGACATCCCACCTCTTCCGGGTGGTGGTGTTCTGTCACAATTTGCTGATGATACTGCCATTCTTTACAAAGGTCGTGTCATTAATGCTCTGAAAAATAAACTACAGACAGGTCTGGACGCTTTAACGGAATATTTTACAAGCTGGAAAATTGTGATCAATGCAGCAAAAACTCAGGTCATCTTGTTTCCACATTCAAGATCTCCAAAACTTGTTCCATCAGACCAAAAGGAAAAAAATGGAACTGAAAAGGATTTTTCAGTCTAACTCAAAAGAAAAAAAAATGCGCTATGGGGTTTTCAATCGATCGAAATAATGAATTTTGAGTTTAAACTGAGTTAGTTACAACACGCTTCTAATTCGAAGGAGATAAACAAATTTTTACTAGTTCTTAAAGTCCAGTGGACAAAATGGTATTCATGCGTTCCCAAATTGTTTTAAGCCACTGCAGCCAGCTAGAGGCATCTTGGTCGTCCAGTTCGCCGTATCTGGATATTTCGTTTACTAAATATTCGACGCGATTCGCCAACAATACGGTTAAGTATAGTATCAGGCTGGTGATCAAAATAATCAACGTTATGCTTGTGATCCAAACGCACGACATTCCGACCGATTTGACATTCTGTTTGTTGTTTGCTTTACAGACGTTCATGAAACTATTGCTGACATTCAGTTTACTTAACCGCTGACTACAGCCACTGGAATCAGGGTCCATTTGATTTTCGCGCACGAAGCTGAACACAACATGCCTCTCTAGTCCACCGTCGAGACTGCTACTGTCGCGTATAAAAACTCGGCTTGGCATCTCCTGGCAAGGGCTGGGAATTCCGTAAAACGTTGCGGAATCGATGGAATTTTGATGATGTAACCCGGATTCCTGTCTGTCAGTAAATATCATCGTATCTTCAAGGTTCAACGGCTCTTGGTATGTATTACTGTTGAATATGAAGAATATTTTTCAAACCTAGAGATACTTTCGGAAATCCGCATTCATACCTTTGACTAGATAAACCTTCCACGGCCCGTTGCAGCGAATAATCGGCGGCAACTTTCGTTGCAGAATTGCTATCTACTTGCTGAGGTTCCCCAATGTTTTTATTTTTCCTTCCTTGCGGAGTGACATCCTGATGCGGTGAAGTGAATGGGCGACCGTCAGCTTTTAGTATAACTCCCGACGGAGTTCGTTTTGCACCACTAGATTGTTTCAACGGTTCTCGATACGCCGAACGAGTTGGAATTTTTGAGGAAACTGGTCGCCGACGATTTAGTGGAGTTTTGCTGTCCATAATGGAAAAATGGGAAGTAAATTCTGAAGTTTAAAACGATTACTAGATTGCATATCAACAGTTGTGATGAAGTAAAGTTTTGTTGTGACGGATCGTTTTCAGCCTGCTATGCTGGTTTGATTTAAAAAATTTTTTCCTAGTTTGTGTTAGATCAATTTCTAATTGACATCTTAACGCAACTGGTTTCACAAAGTGAATTGTATTGTATGGCATAAAAAAGCAGTTGATTCAAACCAAGATATTCCAGAACTGTTATGTTTGCTTCATCAAAAAACAAATCATTAGAACTATCTGGATCTTAATCATTTTTACAATATTTTTTTCGGTTAAAAATAGAAAAAGTAAAATGAAACAAGTTCGTTAATGTCCCAATATTTTCTTGAACAACAGGAACCGAGGCGGATTCACTGATATTCAACTCAAATTTCTCGGTGTGGACAACACCCGGACGGCTTCCCTACATTTTCAATGTGATGGACTAGCTTAGTTAACCATATTCGGAAAAGAGTCAAAGGACGCGGACAAATTGGGCCCATCACCACCTAGACGCCATAGAACATGCATTAAAAAAAAGCTTCAATCAACGAAGTGGAACACTTTCAATGATAGCTCCGCTAACGATTCACCACATAAGAAATAGCGATAAGGAACGCGTATGAATTGAGCCTACCACAAGCTATAGTTTTGAAGAATAACATGAAAGAAGAAAAATACTTCCACCTGATTAGACTGTTATTAAAAGCTCGAAGGAATAGAAATATAGAGGAAATAAAAACACTTAGTTAAACTATGTAAGTTCCAGAAATCGTGGCCTTTTACGACATGGAAGCAGGATCTACTTATGGCTAAATTTTTGACACCGGATTTCACACTCGCTCCTATTCGGAGAAAGATAATAGACACTATCAAACCCTGAGTTAGACCTCAGCCCCTGCTCAATCCGATGGACTCATCGATGGCGACCGAAACCTTATTTAGATTGACAAGTTACCGCATTTTATTTTAAAGTCTTTTAGCTCATTCCACTAACCGTTAAATAATAGTTTTTGTTTGTAAAAGCAGCCAATTTTAGGTTTCACGCAAAGAATGGCGGAAATGAAGAAAAAGCACCATTTCTGCGAATTTATCGTTAAAAAAAAATACAAATGTCGGTGAAGAAGTATTTTCGAGGACACATTTAAGAATGCATGATTTGCGGTGTCAACTGTATCTTAGCGCTCAATTGTCAGAAGTGAAAAAATCACAGCAACACATTTGTAGTAGATGTTTTTTTTTTACCCCTACACGCTAATTGGACATAGCTTAAAATTTGAGTTGCGATCACTCAAATCTACTAAATAAAGCAAACATTTGAGTTCTGATTTAATTCAAGTTCTCTTACTCATACGTTAAAGAGTAAGCATTGAGTTTTCAAATATTTAAGTGAAACAAAAATCTAACCGTCATGTTCGGTGTGTGTTGTTTAAATACTGTCAAGAATATAATCGATTAAATGTGTTGTTCATTGACGATTCGAAGACGCTTTCCTGACATAGTTCGCTATTTTAGTTAAATATGTTATTTTTATGGGTGTTCTAGGTTTCAATTATATTCAGAAGAAATCAAACAGGAATATGGAAAAACCATTTAATTTTAGTCCCATACAGGTCACTTCATTATGGACTGTTGGAACATTTTGGTTCAACGTCCAATAAATCTAGAAACGCGGACTGGTATGAAACAAAAATTAAACGATTTTGAATATATACAATACAATTTATGAAATAGAATGTTTTGAGGTTAAAGAACTCAATGTTTAGTAAAATGTACTCAAATATGAGTGAACATATGTTATTAAAATTAGAGTTCAAACAACTTAAATTTCTAGTTAACATTTCCCAAATTTTTAGGTAATACACATTTTTCCTACATCGGACTGAAAGCTGAAGCTAGGCGTATCGGACTGGCCATAAATGCGTCGAAAACAAAATACATGAGAGGAAGAGGCTCTAGAGAAGAAACACTACGCCTCCCACCACGAATATTTATAGACGGTGACGATATCGAGGTGGTTGACGAGTTCGTGCATTTGGGCTCACTGGTGACCGCCGACAATGACACCAGCAGAGAAATACAGAGACGTATTTTGGCAGGGAATCGTGCGTACTTTGGACTCAGAAAAACCCTCCGATCGAGAAAAGTACGCAACCGCACGAAATTGACCATCTACAAAACGCTAATTAGACCAGTTGTTCTCTATGGCCACGAGACCTGGACTATGTTGGCAGAGGACCAACGTTCCACAGTGAAAAGAACTAAAAAGATTGCCCTGTATGTGTTTCCAGCATCAAGGAGCAATATATGTATAAATCTGTTTGGTGTAAGGCGACTTGCAATTTTAACATTCAAACGATGAACTTTTAAACTGTAAACAAATACACGTCGATTGTCAAAAAAAGTTCATTTTGTTCATTTTGTGAAGCTATGGCATGTTCGTGCAAAACCTAATTGGAAATGTAAAAGTGTCAATTGATGTTCATCCTGCAAATTTTGTGAGGTTATGTCATGCTCGTGTAAAACGTAATTCAGGTTGCCTTAGTCATCATGGAATTGGTATTGTTTGCTATATGTTATCGGTTGCTTTGGCAGCCACAGCATTTTATCGAATAAAGACAATTTTTCTGAGAACTTTGTCCGAATTCGATTTGAGAAAATTCTCTTCTTTTGCAAAAAATAAAAGAAATTCTTCCTGACGACAATTTTTCAATTTATTGTTACTACTTACTACTACTATTGTTGTTTCTCATTGTATTGCTAATATTGTCATGATTTTTCAACGAAATTTCTCAATTATTTGCCGGTGTGAGAAAATTTGACCTGTGGTAGTGCGGGCGCCAATGAACCGTAAACCTTTTTTGCGTGAGGTGACTGAGGGAAGGCCTACGCGGTGCTCAGTCAGAGAACCTGGAAGAAGTTGCCGAGTGCAATTAAAGGGGATGTACGTGTAGTGCGAGTGCGGCAGCCCAAGATCGAGCATCGTGTTTCGAAGACGGGACTAAAAAAAGTAATTACGAAAAAAAACAACGTATTTTCATAGTTTATTTGTTTATTTCTTCCATTTAATTTGAAATTTTACAGAAACTAATTTCACTAGAACAGTTTTGAGTGTTTGTCGTTCGCTCGTTCGCTAGGCTATTTACAAATTGTTTAAATGCCAAGAGGTACGCCTGAAACCGACTGATCATTTGTACAACGCGTGAATTTCGAATTGTTCGGTTTTTGTTTCTACAGAGAGAGGGAAAAAGAACATCTACATCTACTGGATAAAACTTAGCGTCTAAACTCTTACCATTCTATTACGATTTAAAAAAACAGTCTCATTTGGAAGTCATGTTTTGCGAATATGTAATATTGCTGTAAGAATTTTCACTACACCTAGGGGGGGAGGGTAGCGGAATCGATTCAAACGTTTTTTTTTTGTTCGATCGGAACCGCACTACTTTTTCGTACACCCGGTTACTAGTTTTAGGATTGAATCTTTTTAAAAAGCATATGGCAAGATAGTTTACAATAATTCTCATTGTTGTGTTGTTGTGTTAAAAAAAATCACTATTTACAGGTTTAAAATCCTTGACAATGTCTTAACACTTAAACATAGCACTGATTCAGTTTCCTACACGGAAGGTTAGTCCCCTATTCGATCACCAGGCAGGGCTCGCAAGTCAGGGGGACGAGCATTCGAACGAACAAAAACAAATGCTCCTGGGTGTCATGGTAATAAATGCATATTTGGAGGACTTTTACATACCGACCAAAAATGGGTAATGGTATTTCCAACGCGTTCATTGCGCTTCTATTGTCTATGTTTTGTGCTGGAGGTCGTACCTTGATACAAGGCATTGCAAAATTTGCACAAATTAAAATATATGAAAAGTATTTCCGCTTCGTTCTTCTTTCTGTGCTCGTCCACTTTTAACTAAATAAAATGCGTTAGGTTAGTGGCTAATATTTACATGTCATTTGAATTAACATATTTTTTTTGTCTAACAATTGCGCCTCTATATTCTGTTTCCTAGCTTGATTTTACATTTTACATATTTCTACACGTACTCCTCCGAAGGTTTCTGTACACCGGCCGGTATCCGAAGCGAGCTCGGGACGCGCCCATTCACCGTATCCGGCAGCTCGGCAATGTCCTTGAAGACACCCATCAGACTTTCGAAATTGGGTCCCCAGTTCAGCAGGTAATCCCAACCGGTCGCCGATGGTGAGGCTCCGTTCGGTTGACGATACATTCCTACCATGTGGGTGGACAGATCGTCATCGGATGCCACCAGCGTACTCAAAGAGCCCCGGAAGGAGGAATCAAATCCATCGTAGGACGACGGTGGAAGGTGGGGTGGCTTGTTGCTGTTGTTGTTATCACTGACCACCCGTCGGCTGGTGTCCTCACGGTTTTTGCTGTACTTGTCTCCGCTGATACTGTTATTGTCGTACTCGATTTCCGAACAAGTGAAACTGTCGTTTCCACTCTCATCGGTGGACGTGGAACTGTGGGCATCCACTGCCGGTGAGTGGTGCATGTGGGTTAAATGGGGAGCCGGTACCCGTGGAGCTTCACTACTGCTCGAAACTGCATCCAGCGTTGATACTAGACTTGAGGTTCGTGGTCGCGAATTCAGTCGTTCGATTTCCTCTGCTGTTAAACCCATCGGTCCGGAAACGACCGAATTGACATTCTGCGGTTGCTGGGGTACGCCCGGGTTTTTACGGCTTGCACTGGAACTTTGGCCGGACAGTTGACTCATGACCGGACTGTTGAGGCTACGTTCGCTATTACTGTGCAATGCATCTTTGCCGACTCCTCCCGAACTGGAGGTGGTTGCTAGCAGGGCACTTTGCAGAGGTTTACCCGAGATGTCGTGCAGTGTCAGAATTCTAGGTTGCTGAGAGCTCAGTTCGGAACTTGGGGAAAGTCTTGCCAGTGGAGTGGTTTGATGTGGCCGCGGTGTATTCGACGGCGGAGGTTGACTAGCTTGTGGTGGAACCCGCGGTGCATAAGGTCCTGCATGGTGCGGCGAATGTCGGTGCTGTTGTTGGGCAGATGTTTGATGCTTATGGTGAGTGTATGTCGCCACCGGTGGAGGTGTGGCCTTGTACTTCCGAACACCCCCGGCTTCACGGTATCCTTTGTAGTGATATACAATATCGATATCGGAAGGAGCTATCGAGCTGGCATTTTCCAGATCATAGTGTTCGGGATATTCCGATCCTAGATCAACGGGATTTGTGTGATCGTGTGTGTGATGTGATTGACTTGGTGGTGGCAGTGGTGGATGATGATCTTCTCTGAGTGGAGGACTCTTGCTTACCACTTCCCGTTCAATGATATCTGGACGCTGTGGGCGTTGTGGTTCGCCCGAGTTGATATCACGTTCTTTGTATTTTTTCGAAATGAGTTCCGGTCCTACCAAATGGTGCCCTCCAACTCCTCGTAGCATGTCGTTACTTTCCGAATGGTATCCAACCACTGACAAATCGTTAACGTGCAGGCCCCGTCCGATATCACTGTGAACACCGGAAGACACCAGCTGGGAGGTGCTCAGCAGTGTGGATCCACCGTTTTGTTTCGAGTGCATTGTCGAGGGACCTCCGAGACCACCACTCTTCTCTTTGTGTTGCTTCCGTAAGCGGAACACCAGGAACGACAGGAATATAGCGACCAGCAGTACGACAAAGAATACGATCACCAGTGTGATCCCGATGCTCAGAGGATCGGTAACTTGTGCTGCTCCCAAACCAGCCAGTAAACATCCCGGTAGAACATTTCCGTGATGAATCACACGCTTGAAAATACTGCCGGATCCATTGAACGGCTGGATTTCGTTGTTGATGGTGAAATTAGTTAGGCAACCTTGGAAGTACACTGGCATAACCTCATTCACGAACAGTTCCCGCCGTACGTTACCGATCGACAGTACTGTTAGATAGGGATCGAGGAAATCGTGAACTCCAGCTGAATCAAGATCTTCGATGGCACTCCTACCATCTACGATCACCTGCAAAATTCGGTTGTGTGCGTGCAACGTGATGTTGTGCCAATTTCCATCGGCTAAATTATCCAGTGACGAAGCCGTGATATTGATAAACGATGTCTGGTGGGAGTTGTAGAAGATCTTTCCATTTTTAAGCTCGATTGAAGTGTAGTGCTTGTTGGTAGCTGCATAGATCAGCAGTCCGTTGGGTTTGTTAGTTTTGAACAATAGACTCATATATTTCGGTGGATCTTCTGCGATCGTCAAGCTCGAAATATTCTCGGTCTTGATCGAATAACGCTTGTTTCGAGTCACATCGTAACTCCAGATGCTTTTCCCGCTGTAGATATTTTCCAGCAGCTGCATGCGTTTGTGTTTCTCGGAGATTTCGAACTCGATGAAGCCTCCATCCGCTATCGAGTAGTGTTCCAGCGAGTTGGAACAATCGGGCGATAGGATCGATGCTCCACACCGACACATCGCCGTATGCCACCGGTCCAAACATTGACCGTATGCACCGCACCGAGGTTGCGCCGGATCTTCCGGTAATCCCAGACTGCAGGGACCGCCGTTGTTGCTTCGTTTACAGGTGGATTCTACGCCGAATGATTTCAACGGACTGCTCAAATTCAGAGCGCGTCCGTTAATCGAAACACTGTGCACGCAGCCCACCAAATCATCGGAATGCACCTGTCCCGGCCGTTCCAGGACTGGATCGGCGGATGCCAGACCACCTACCAGCAGGAAGTGTTTGTTGAAGTTTAATGTTCTGTAAGTAGAGAGAGAGAGAAAACAAAATCAGTTTTGTTTAGAGAGAGAGAGAGTTGAACGTTGCAAGAATATTTCAATCTAAGTGAGCGTTGCCTTGTTTTGTTTTGACAGTTTTCTCTCTGAAGTTAAATTTTGCTGTTTTATTTCGAGTCATTTTCGCGATTGCCTCAGAATACGGAAGAAACATGGATGGAAAATTTATCCGTGACCTTGAAATCGCTTCTATTTCACAGTTACTTCGAAAAATCCAAGGCTGTCGGAAAATAAATGTTCGGTTTTCTTATATGAAGCCACTGCGAAAATAGAATTTTTGACCGAGACCTGGGAAACCAATTGTCACATACCATTCAACTCAGTTCGTCAAATTGAGCTATCTCTTCGTTTGTATGTATGAGTAAGAAAATCTCACTCACTTTTTTCGGATAAGGTTTGATCGATTTTCATTAACTTAGGTTCAAATGCAAGTTCTTATGGTTCCATAAGGAATTTCTGAATTTCATCTGGATCCGACTTCCGATTTCATATTTAAAGTGTAATGAATATTTGAAATTTCATGCCTTTAATTATTTTGCGGCCTTATCCTAAAATTTTCCTTGTTGGTTTCTTCTGCAAAGAATAAAATAATTGACCATTTTCCGACACGCGTGCAAAGACAGATAAAACAAATTAACTTTTTACTGGAAGCAGACAGAGAGTTTATGTCTTCCACAATATTGTAGACAATGTAATTTCTGATAACTTCACACTAATCCTACATAAATACTACATAGCGTTAGATTTTGTAATAATACGTACAATAACAATTGTAATTATAGACCACTTCAAAGCTGTGTGGATATTTTGAAAAAAATTGAATTGTTTTATATAAACAATGGTCATATTTCGTACTTAATTATTTCAAAAGGTTGATGCATACCAATCCACTCTAGTTTGAATGTCCTTTTAATGTACTTCAAAACCTCAAAGAAATGGTTTGTATCCGTTAGTATCCTAGATCCTATCTTCCTAATTGTGCTCAGAACTGTTTCAATTTGTAGGACATGTTAGTTGCTAGCCGTACGAACCTTTTTCTCTGTTTTTGTTCCCGGAAGTACCAGAAATTGTGGGCAAAATTACAGAGAGGATCTCACTTCACTTTCTCAGTTGTGGCTTAACCCTGTTTTTACAAGCTTAAACCTAAATGAATTGAATTATTGTCCCATAGGCTGCTATCGAATTTTTTACCCGGATCAGACTTGCGGTTCCGGAGGTTGTGCTAGTTTACATCAGAACAAACTTTCCTGTTTCTATTCAATGAATAGGTCTTTTAAGAATTTCTTAGTAATATTTATGACAGGATGAGTAATGTGAGAAAGGTATCATTTTTCCAGTAGATCCATTAAAACTGGGTTTGCGAGCGCTTCTACCGTCGTAGCTTTGGCTGTTTAGAGCTGTTCAACCAAAATCTGAACACCAACAAGATTTATGGTCACAGGCTCCTGAAATCGGTTGATTAGATGTTCAGAAGTGACCACGAAAATTGGTTGCTTCAAGAGGATAGTGCCCCAAACACCGTCGCTGCCTGATGCAGCTATGACAGGAAAATGCGCGTACACTTTCTACTAACATAGTCTGTAAGCACTTCTACGATCTCACGACAGGGAAACGCCTTTCAGGTGCGTTTGGCATTCTGCCACTACGTGAGACAACAATATCGTATTTGTTTCAAAAGATTAACCCATCGAACTCGCCAGCGCTTCATCCGATTTTTTTTTGTGAGCGTAGCAACCCATGAAATAAGGAAGTAACGCTCGAAGCAAACGGTCATCAAAACAAATTTTTCTCATTGTTACCAGTTTTTACTTGTCATTCTGTTCGACCATTTCTTCAAGTTATGCTTTTTTCCAAAAAAAAAGGAGCATCTTTGAGCACGGGCGGCATCGAGTGATGTTCTTTCTAGAAGCTGTTGAAGGTTCGAAAAAACTTACGGAAAAAGTTCCTGCTGAAGGTGAGCCAAGAAACAAGTTTTTCAAGATGGACCGAAAAACGAAACCGTTGCTGGTAGAAATCTGCGACAAGTCAGACCCTGTTACGCAAACAACTGACAAGGTTACGAATGAAGGATGGCGCACACCAGATGCGGAATCAATTCGTGGATTTCGACGAGTTCAAGTCTGTGGGAGGGAAGCTGGGGAAAAACGATTTAGTTTCCCAGCTGCTTCCGACGCTTCCAGACAGTTACGATACATTTCTAAGGCGGAACACAGAACGAGTGCGAGAAGCTGAGCTGAGCTGAGCTGGTGACTGATATTAGTTGGTCAAAAGCGGAAAACATACTTACAGCAAACCAACGGGAACCCTGTCAGAGTATAAGCGATAAATCTGCTCAGCTTCTACTCTGACAGGGTCCCTCTGTTTTGCTGTAAGTGCGATTCCCGCTTTGGTCAGCGCCAAGCTCGGCTCAGCTTCCGGTCTCCCCTCTGTCTGCTCTGGAAAATATCGACGAAAAAAAGCTTACCTTATACGCTACCCATTTTTTACGATCGAGTTAAAGTTTGAGTAGATAAAGACCTAATTTTGGGTAGCTTATAGAAGAGCTCGACAATGAGTGATTTCTCCTCAAAAAATAAGTGAACTCGATTTTCAGTGTACCGAACATGAAACAACGGTTGCTAGGAGAGAAAGCAAACGGGCTGCTAAAGAAAACAGCCTGCTGCGAAACTCGAAAATTCTACTGACAAAACGTCTCCTTTAAGCAGCGAAGCAATTCACAGGTCCAATAAAAAAAATTGTTATCGGTTGACGGACGGTAAAATTAGAAATATTCGATTAGATTCGATAGTGAAATTGAAAATATAAAAATTTACTTTTCCTTGATAGATCGTAGAGGAAAGTGGGGAATTTCAAACCACACTTTGATTCGAACGAAAATTGTAATTTTTCAAAATGTGAGATATAAAGGTTAAACTAGAAACAAAATGCTACGTTCTAGGATTTTTAGAATTTATAAATTTCAAATTATTACAAAGTTTTTAAGGTTTATAGAAAAAAAGTTTTGAATTTGGTCGCTTCGAGATATTGAATTCCCAACAAGCCACATTGAAAATGAAAATTATTAATAAAATTTAGATGTTTTTTTTCGAAGTCGTAGTTTCAGATCAAGTTTTACAACGTAACGTGACATATTAGCGATAAATTACCAAACGTAATATTAAAAAACCTGTTGTAACCTCTCCACCTAATGGTGAGATCGGAGATTTTGATCCCTATTTTCGGTACTTCCGGAGACCGCTACATCCAAAGTGAGTTTGTGTGATTATCAACATACCAGACCTATGAGCTGGAGGAATTTATTAACTATTATTGAGAAATTAGCTCATCTTTACACATACTTGTATACATCAAACAATTGAATTTGCATTCTTCTTTCTTCCGCCACCATTTCGTTTTAAAACCGGAAGTTAGATTCATATGAAATTCATATTTTTATGGGGCAAGACTCATATGAAATTTATACTTTTTTGGTCAATAATTTGACAGGCAAAATCATTTAGAATCAAATAAAATACATTAAAAAGCATACAAATATGTATGCAACGACTCAACATTTCCCACATGCAGTATTCTTTGAATTGTCCGCTCATGATTTAGAGAACCAAATGGTATGCATACATTTTTAGAGTGTACACGGAACCGCAAAACAACCTAATTTTAAGTACATTCCACCCAATTTGGGGGTCCCGTTCAATAGCCTAATTTCAGGTAAAGTGGTTCTGGGTAGTTTACGTAAGACACGTGCACAAAAAAAAATTAAATATGAGTTATATTTACTCTACAGTTGAGTCGTATTGACTCAATTTCAGGTTGTAATTTCAGCCCCTGTTAATTAGGGCTCAATTTCAGGTTGTTACGGTTTACTTAATTTTAGCTTATTGAAAGAAACTCGCGCAGTTGGGTGGTTTTGCTCTTTGTATTTTAACAACAATGGAAGAAGCGAATGAAAGAAAAGATTCAAAAGAACTCAAAACTAAGTAAAAAGAAGTCCAATAATAGGTGGTTTCTTTTTTCTGTGTAAATAGTATTCACATATAATGGTTTAGAAGATATTTATCTACTTAGTTTTACGCAAACGTTTTTGTAAACCAATGTAGTTTTTAGGACACCGAAACACATTTGCAAGCTCAAAAATCACTTGGTTCTCGCAGAGACCACAAAGTATGTAAAAAAAACTGAAAAAAATGTTTGATACGAGCGAACAGTGTCAAAACTAAATAAAATGGAGATTAAATGCGGGGCAAAATGAACGACAATAATAATAAGACACTAAAATGATGACCGGAAACAGAATGTGCGCGAGCTTCCCATAGTTGGGCAAAATTGTGCAGATGAGAAAGATATTCTGCCGCTGGATCCCACACATACTTATTAAGGACTGAAAAGACGAACGCAAGCGCACTTCAGGTACATGATTGGCTGGATTTATTATAATACGTAAGAGAGCAAAATGAGTCGGAAAGATCATGATGCCGGTTTTCTGGGATTGTCATAGTATTCTTTTGGAGGACTACCTCAATGCAAGTATTAGCCATTAATGACCGAAATCGCTGTTAAAGGGCCTTACATGAAGCACATGAGCATCGCTACCATGGTCAAAATCAACGGTTTAGAATTCCAATTACTTGTCCATCCACCTTGTTTACCTGATTTTGCATCGAACTACTTCTCAAAATCTGTTACAACTCTTGCGAATTTTTGTGCTCTAGAAATGGACATTTAGAAGGTCTTAGGCATGTGCGACTAAAATGGCATCACAGTAAACGTTAAGAAATGTAATACAATTTCTCGGTCACAGTCACAAATTTTATTTAAATGAATAATAATGATAGTTTGAAGGGATAAGTAACTTTAATATTATTTTTTTTTATCTGAGGGCCCCCCCTAAATCGAAATCCTGGGTACGGTCCTGAATCGATGTCGGATAATGACAGATAAGACTAATGGTTCGAAAATATCCATGGTTTGAAATTTCCTACTTTTCCCTAAAACCTTTTCCTTAAGCTCTAACGCATGTGGTGATTTATTTCAGTATTACTCAAAATCTCGAAGGGAATTAATTAAATCGATTATTGCAATGAGTTCCTCGTACGCGTATCGTTTCAAGCGTGTCAACATGGAATTTGGGTGTTCACAGAAGCCAAACTGCAATACAGCTTGAAACTTCTGCTAGACGAAAACTGTATGGAAAAATACCGATGTGAGCATGTGATCGAGATGAGCGTGCCTGATTGGGAAACGGTACCGTTTTCATTTTGTGCACTGTCAAACATCCAGTAAAAGTTTTTTCGGCAGTTCACTTTGGCTATTTGAATGTAGCCAAAAGTTAGTTCCATAAAAAAGCATTGATTTCCCACATCTATAGAGAACCTCAATGATAAAGCAGTTCCACGTTTTGGAGATAGTTTACAATCCCATTTCAAGGGCACAGAATTTCAGATTAAAAAATAACTTACCCAGTCGGTCCAGTATCATCCGCGTAGCAACTGGAATCTCCGGGTTTGCAGTCCACACAGTAGTCCCCGTTCTCCGAACACTTGGAAACACTCAGTGACATCACGCGTCCATTTCGGGTAGCGGTAATTTTGTGCCACCGTCCGTTGGAGATCGTATCATTGCTGGAAGCACCCTGGCCAACGACCAGCGACGTGATGGCAGTTCGTGCTCCGCCATAGGAAAACACAGCTCGCCCATTGACCACTTCCATGGCGACGAAGTCCGATCGTCCACCGCTCTGAATTCCAAAGTTATAGATCAACAGGGCATCCGGTTTGGTGGTGGCAAAGATAACCGAAATATCGTTGGTGGCCGAGTCTAGAGCAGGAAATGCCATGTACGATAGTTCCTTGAATCCAAAGGTAGTCTTCTCGCAGTGCCGCCCGTAGCGTCCATCCACGCAGCTGCATTTGTAACCGGGTTTCAAACCGACACATAAACCACCGTATAGACAGGGATTCGGTCGACAGGAATCGGCTACTGCCTCACACTGGTTTCCTCGATAACCCGGCCGGCACAGACAGAAGAACGATGAACCATCGGAACTTTCCCGGCATGATCCACCGTTTTTGCAAGGACTGCTAGAGCAAATATCACCTCGCTCAAGCTGACAGAACTTGCCTTCACGATTGGCCGGACAGGAACACTGAAAATCGTATCCTTGCCGACGGCACAGACCTCCGGCTTGACATGGACTCGGCGAACAAGGATCCTGTCGTTTGTCACACTTCTGGCCGGTGTATCCATCCGAACATTTGCAACGGAAATCGTGTCGCACCAAGGGAGATGTGAAAATCAACGATTGACTGTCCGTGATTTGAGTGTCTTCATAGACATTAATCTTCTCGAAGCAGACACCACCGTTGTCACAGGTGTTACTGTCACAAGGAAGAAACCCGATCAAGACTCGGGTGTTCTGCAGTAGCAGATTGATGGCGTCCTGCTTTTTACTGAATCGTTCGATGATAAACTGTTTCGAACGGAAGCCTTTCCCGTCATTGGCAACGGCCACGGAAATGTCCATGGCTTTATCCGTATCCAGAAAACTGTACACAATCAGATCGTTTGAACTGTCGATCGACGATTTCAAAATATCGACAAAATTTCGGTAGTAGTTTGCCAGAAACCGACTGCTGGTCATATTCTCGATTCGAATGGTGATCGAGTTCTCCACGGTGACATTGTCGAAGCGAAGGAACTCTACGCTTACCGTCGATACTACGTCCGCATGTCTGCCATCGTTTCCGGACACCAGGAAGGTATGACCATTGCTCGGAATGGATGACGATATTGTTCGAAGCTTGCAGCCCGTGCCGATTGCAAATTTGTTGACCGGATTTTTGTTCAGATCACCGATAATCTTGCAACGGTAATCGCCCGTCGTATCCGGATCATTCGGATGAACATTTGCGATATCCCCATTAATTTGATCATTAAACACGTACACCAACACGTGAACGACTCTCGGCGTCGAAGGGCTATCGTTCTGGTCCATCACGTTGACCACAATCGTGTGCTGGGTTCGCATTTTGGGTTTACCGTTGTCTTCCACTTCAACCAGAAGCTCTAGTTTGGGTGTTGTTTCGCGATCGATACTGCGAGCGGTCCTGAGAACACCGGAATGCTTTTCCAGTGTGACCAACGATTTGTGGCGACCTCCAACCAAGTAGTACGTGAATGGGGCCCCGTTCGGTGGTAAATCCGGATCCGTTGCCGAGAGGGTCATAATAACGGTGTTGGGTGGTTCATTCTCAAGCACAGATCCGACCGCATCTTTTGGGTCGAATACCGGCCCGTTGTCGTTGATGTCCGTGACGGAGATTTTCACTGTCGTCGTTCCGGTTTGTGGCGGTGATCCCGTGTCGATTGCTCCCAGAATCAATTTGTGAACCGGCACCGTTTCTCTATCTAGCATTCTCGCCGTTTCAATTTGTCCCGACTGGGGATCAATCTTGAACGAGTGATCATTGTTTCCTCCTATAATCGAATAGCTGAACTGATTGTTCTGTGGTCGTACATCTTTGTCTATGGCTTTCACGGTGATGATCCTCGTTCCAACTTGAGCCCCTTCCGATACATCAGCCTCGTAAAAATCGAGTAGAAATTCCGGTGGATCATTCCCATCCTGGATTGATATGATCACCTGGGCTTCATCGGTATCGTTACCTCGGATGCCACCGAAATTTTTCGCCAAAACGGTAAGCACCACTCTGGACTGTGTTTCACGATCGAGGTTTCGTGACACCACCATCACTCCGGTCTCCGGATGGATGTTGAAGCCTTTATCGTTACTCGATCCAACCAGCAGGTAGTACACTTTACCATCCTCTCCGGCATCTTTATCGGTGGCCTGAATGGACCCAACACTGGATCCTACCTCTGCCGATTCCGACACGTCAAAGTGAAACACCGGTTGTACGAACTTCGGGTAGTATTCATTTACCCCGGTGACATGTACAATCACCTTGGTTTTGTTCTTCATCGCAGAATCCGGATTGATGGCCATCAGATCCAGCGTATATCGATTCTGTTCTTCATAATCGAAAGTAGCTCGAGACTTGATCACTCCAGTGGTGGTTTCAATCAAAAACAGATCTCTTCCTGTGCCACCAACGATCGAGTAATGAATGATAGCGTTCTTGGGTGAGTCGCGATCATGGGCGTAGGCTTTGTACACGAATGTGCTGGGCGGTGAATTTTCCGGAATAAACGCATCGTACTCGGTTTGATTGAACGTCGGAGCGTTATCGTTGATGTCGGTCAGAGTAACCGTAATCATGGCCATCGATTTTTTCGGTTTGAACGCCAGATCTTCGGCGGTAATGTTCAACTGGTACGTCTGAATCGAATCGTAGTCCAACGGTTGCAGGATTGTGATCGCACCCGATGCACTATCGATAGTGAACTCTTTCCGTTCGTTACCTCCGGTGATCGAGTAGCGTACCATTCCGTTCGGCCCGTCGTCATCGTCCGGTGCACTTACTGTCAGAATAGTGGATCCGATTGGTTCGTTCTCCGGGACGATTACTTGATAGGATGGACTTTGGAAAACCGGAGCATATTTATTCATACCGGTTACTACGATCGTCACAATAACTTCGTCCTGCTGGGGTGGCACTCCTTTGTCCACTGCTCGGACATTTAGAGTGTACACTTTCCCCGGATTGTCGTTCAAGGCATTTCCCACAATGATCCACCCGTCATTTTTATTGACTACAAAGCTACTCGTGCCGTTTCCTCCCGTTACAATGTATTCGATTTCCGCATTCACTCCGTAGTCGAATTCATCTCGGGCTACGAGTTGCATGATCTTTTGACCAACCGTCGCCCCTTCCGGCGCTGGGGACAGATATTCCCGTTGCGTGAAAACAGGCGGATTGTTATTGGCATCCACCACGTTGATGTTGATCAGACATTCGGAGTACATCGGAGGTTTGCCGTTATCCGTGGCCAGAACGGTTAAACTGAACATGTTCTCCGGTGATGACTCCATCTGGGTGTGTTTGTAGTGGATAGTTCGTTTGCTGAAAATCTCTCCCGTGGCCGGATCGATTGAGAACGTATCCGACGGTTGCTGGAGTGAGTAGGAGATGACCGAATTCGGACCGTGCTTATCGCGATCGGTAGCGATCACCTGACCTACAAAGGTAACCGTTTTCTGCAGTTCCGGAAAGTTGAAGCTGTAGTAGCTATGCTCGAACTCCGGTGCGTTATCATTCTGATCTTGGATTGTTATTGTGAGCGGTGTTTCCGCTCTCCAGGCACCATCGACGGCCGCCACCTTCAGGATATATTCGTCTTGTTGTTCACGATCCAAATGACCGGCCACGGTGACATTGCCGGAAGTTGAATCGATCAGAAACTTGTTGCCGATATTTTCCGTAAAGATGTAGGTTGCGTTGGCATTGATACCGATGTCCGAGTCGGATGATGTGATCTTGATTACGAAAATTCCGATCTCAGCATTTTCCGTTACGTTGACACTGAACAAACGAGTAAATTTCGGAGGATTATCGTTTTTATCCAGTACATGCACCAGGACGGTTGCACTTCCCGTTAGTTGCGGTACGCCCTGGTCCACGGCCTTTACCGTCAATGCGTATCGTGGAATATCCTCTCGGTCCAATCTCGTTGTAGTGTAGATCTCACCAGTATCACTGTTGATTTCAAAACTATCGTAGTCTTTAACTAGGCTGTACGTGATTTGACCGTTTTCTTCCGAATCGACATCCGTGGCTTGGACCTTGGTTACGAACAATCCCGGAGATTCTTCTTCCATAACCTCGGCCATGTAAACCTGTTTCTCCATGACCGGTGGATTATCGTTCGCATCCGTTACATTTATGATCAGTTGCATGACACTACGTAGACTTGGCCGGTCCGAGTCAGCAGCTTCGATCCAAACCTCGTACTGTTGATTGCGTTCGTAGTCCAGTCCACCTTTGTTGACTGCAACTTCACCGGTATTCGGATCAATCCGCAGCGCATCACCGATATTGCCACCAGCAATTGCATACCGTATGTTACCAGAAGGACCCTTCTTCGGTGAGGTAGCTGATATTTTGGTAACGATCTTACCATCAGCAATATCCTCCGGTAGAACGAATTGAGTTTCCGACAGATACGAAAATACCGGAAATAGATGAGCCGACTTCAGAGCGATAGTTAGCTCGCTTTTGGTTGATTTCTGATCGTAGCCCTGATCACGAGCCTCGATGATTAGACTGAACACACGGTCGGCATTCTGTCCGGGCAATGAAAGCTCAACGGAAGCTTCGATTACGCCGGTGTTTTCGTTGATGTGGAACTTGCTGGCATCCGATCCACCGATCGAATACAGAATCCGTGAGTTCATGCCTTCGTCCAAATCGATCGCCTTGGCACCAAACACGAACTGGTTCCGTTTGATTCGGTCTGGTATGTTCACGTGGAAGGTCCGGGATTCAAACGTTGGACTATTATCGTTCATATCGGAAACCGCCACCGTCAGGTTGACGACGGTTGCCCGTGGTTCCGTGGTTGAGCTATCTTGGGCCATCAGGGTGAAGTGATACAGTGCAATGTCTTCCCGGTCCAGCATGACAGCCGTGGATATTTCGCCACTGTCTTGTTCCACACTGAATCGTTGCGAATACTCTCCGAGTAAGGTATAGCGGATTTTGGCATTCAATCCGGTATCTCTATCGGTTGCGATCGGCCGTAGTACTCTGCTACCGACTGGAAGATTTTCCGCTATCGTTGCTTGGTAGGACTGTCGTTCGAACTCCGGACTGTGGTCGTTCATATCCTGCACAATGACGCGCACCGTTCCGGTTCCGGTGAGGGGCGGTGAACCTGCAAGGGGAAGGAAATTCGTTGTCGTTTAGTTTTCGTTTATTGATCTATGGAAGTAAGTTAATACTAAAATAAAAAATATTTTTCCAGAACATGCATTGCAAATGTACTTCAAACATTGAAATAATTCTTGTTAAGGCATAGTTTCATCTGAAAAAATTTCTATTCATAGTCCAATGGGCTTTACTTTCTCATGCTTTCACTTATGTCAACAGTCCACCAGACGAAAATACAAATGCGTTTGTTGCGTAAAATTCTGCTCACACGTTAGGAAGTGCTAATTTTCAATTATTTATACATTCGCAAACTTTATTTGATCGGATAAAAAAAGTTGAATTTTCGTTAAATGTCCCGAAGTAAAAGGTGATTTTTTTGAGGTTAGGATTTTCATGCATTAGTATTTGCTCAGATTTTTTGAGGTTATGATTTTCATGCATTATTATTTGCTCAGTATGCTCTGACATTTCATCATGAATAGACTTACTAACGAGCAACGCTTGCAAATCAGTGAATGGGCCCTAGAAAAGTTGGCAGAAAATCCGCTTTTTTATCGACAAATTTTGTTCAGCGATGAGGCTCATTTCTGGTTGAATGGCTACGTAAATAAGCAAAATTGCCGCATTTGGAGTGAAGAGCAACCAGAAGCCGTTCAAGAACTGCCCATGCATCCCGAAAAATGCACTGTTTGGTGTGGTTTGTACGCTGGTGGAATCATTGGACCGTATTTTTTCAAAGATGCTGTTGGACGCAACGTTACAGTGAATGGCGATCGCTATCGTTCGATGCTAACAAACTTTTTGTTGCCAAAAATGGAAGAACTGAACTTGGTTGACATGTGGTTTCAACAAGATGGCGCTACATGCCACACAGCTCGCGATTCTATGGCCATTTTGAGGGAAAACTTCGGAGAACAATTCATCTCAAGAAATGGACCGGTAAGTTGGCCACCAAGATCATGCGATTTGACGCCTTTAGACTATTTTTTGTGGGGCTACGTCAAGTCTAAAGTCTACAGAAATAAGCCAGTAACTATTCCAGCTTTGGAAGACAACATTTCCGAAGAAATTCGGGCTATTCCGGCCGAAATGCTCGAAAAAGTTGCCCGAAATTGGACTTTCCGAATGGACCACCTAAGACGCAGCCGCGGTCAACATTTAAATGAAATTATCTTCAAAAAGTAAATGTCATGTACCAATCTAACGTTTAAAATAAAGAACCGATGAGATTTTGCAAATTTTATGCGTTTTATTGTTTAAAAAAGTTCTCAAGCTCTTAAAAAATCACCCTGTAGAAACATAGCAGGCCTTGCCTGAATTCTACCGGGCACGCATTCCCGCATAGCGTTTTGGCTACCTGGGCAGCCATGGCCACCAGAAGGCTACCAAAATTGATTCAGTGATGGTTGTGAAATCCAATTTGACAAAACAAAGTCGCCTGTATCCAAGTTAGCCGAGCGTTTTCATCTTCTCACCTTCGCTGAAAATGTCAAAGATTTCAATGTGGAAAAATCCTGGTGGATACGGTTGTATCGTTTGAGTTGTATTTCTGGCAGCGGTGAGGCAGTCGGTCACCAGAATGTCTGCCAGCCATATTTTTCCAGCTGGCAGCGTTTAGTCAGCCATCTGGCAGCCATGCGTATGCGGGTTTCGTGTCAATTTAATCGCGCGAATTGTGCATCTATCGGGCGAAGGCATCGCAGTAGGCGTGTGCGTCGGACGCTCAAATTTATCGTTCTTGTCAAAGTTTTGCAACAGATAAATTCTTACATACTTTTTAGTGAGTTGAAGTGAATTTTTAACATTTGAACGTTTTTACTGCTTTAGCTAGTGTGATTTTTATAATTAAAATTACTATTGTGTTTGCTGGTGCCGTGCTCAAAGAGAAAACATTCCAGTAGGTTTGATCGGACACTCGGACACTAATCGCATATCGTTTATAAGGAGTGTATCGATAAATAGTTAGCAACATTCAAACAGTTATTACTCTGAAATGGCTTAATTTTTTGCAGCGTGTTTTGCGGTGACATGTTTGTTTACATGTCAATAACAGCTGCGAAATCGATTGGTTTCGGTACGGTTTATCGTTTCAATGATGAGTCGAATTGATCCGGAAACGCGAAAAAAAATTCTGCACACTTGGTGCTCAGAAAGTGGTGTCACGTGCAACGAAATTGCAAAACGGGTGAAAGTGCACCACACCAGTGTCAAATATATTATCGAGAAGTTCGGTAAGACCCTTTCCATGAATTTGCCCCGATCCGGTAGGAAAACGAATCCCAACCAGCCCGACCGGGACTTAAAAGTGGTTGAGTACATCAGGAAAAACCCATCGGCGTCGACGCGGGATTTAGCCAAGCAGTTCACAACACCAGCATCTGAAAACGTACAAGAAACAGAAGGTGCCGAAAAAGTCCCTGGTACGCCAACTCCGTTCTACAGTGGTTGTCAAAAAATAATGTACAATTCGTGGAAAAGGACATCAACCCACCGAACTGCCCGGATCTTCGGCCAATTGAAAGGTATTGGGCAATTGTCAAGCGGCACTTTCGGAAGGAAAGTACAGTGTCCCAAAACATGCAGGAGTTCAAAAAAAAACTGAACAGCTGCCACCAGGAAAGTCACAAAAGTAACTGTGCATAATTTATTGAAGAATGTTAAGTCCAAAGTGCGAGCGTTTCACAGAAACTAGGATTTTCTTCAATATAATCAGTGAAATGCATAAAAATGTAATTTTTCTACAATATTTCGAAAACTGATGTCAAAATATGTTTTTTTTCTTCGCTTTTTTATTCAATAATCAATGTTGCTAACTACTTTTCGATACACTCCTTAGTTCAGCCAAGTTTTGGGGTTGACAATATTCAACAGTCTCCGATTCGATCGTGTCTGGATCGAGTCGATGGAGTGTGATTTTTATATTCTTGACAGACTAATTTACAATTGTGCAGATACTGGTTCAGGATACTTTCTAAAAAATCACACAATTGGATTGAAAAATAAAGTTTTCTTGACTCAAAATCGTGCATCTCTCAGATTCATCTATTTTATTTATTACAAAACATCAAAGCATACGCTTGGGGTGAAAAAAATGCTACCACGAAAGAGCTACCTTAGAGACGGGACTGGAACCGGTAGCTACGTCCTATCCAGAGAAATCGTTTTTGCCAATTAAACTATTCTGCATGTGATCACATCGAAAGCATGGCTTTTTCAACAATATCCGATTCTGAAGTCCCGGAAAGTCCTGATTCACAGCTCTTCCCGCTAACGCGGAACGAATACAAAATTCCCTACATTTTCTAAATGATATTGATTATTTCAGCATAAACGAGTGAATAGAGTTTAGTCAAAATAGGTGGTTCATATCTATATCAAACCATTTTAAATTGAATATTCGTTTATTATTTACGTTTCGTCTTAGACTCATCAGTGCATAGCAGTTCAAATTGAACTGCTTAACGCAAAACTCGGACTTAATTTAAAACGATTATGTACCGTAAGCACAAAAATAGGCTAACCCCCGAATGATATTTTAAATTACCAAACAAAGGTCAAAACGCTTCACGCGTCGCTTAATTGATTTTTTTTCCTCTCTACTACTATTTACCAAGAAAAATGGTTAATTTGTTATATTGGTTACATTGGTTGAAAAATTATTTAGTTTCAATCTAGAGTGTGATACGTAACCTCTCCTATCGGTTATCAGGAGTTAGGTGATCACACAAATAAGTATTTTCTTACTGTTTAATAAATCCATGAAATGACGTATCCATTCAATCAGAAATGAGCTTCGTCGCTGACCACAATTTTTCCATAAAAAAGTGGATCTTCCTCCAACTTTGTCAGCGCCCATTCACGATAAAATTTCAGACCAAACGACGATTCATGATCAAATCATAGACCAAACTGACCAAGTTTGACAATGACACAAGACATGATTCACGCGTGATTTGTCAAAAACAGTGTTGCCAAAAACATACAAGCAAGAAAAATCACCCTTTATCGTCAGAAACAGAAAAATAAATCATAAATTGAAATTTTATTCTCAAGTTTTAATAATATTAAACAACATATGATGTTTGTATTTGAATTTCGTTCATTGAAGGAATATTCAAAAGCATATTATTTGTAATAATTCAAATTTAAAAATGTTACATTCGGGTGTAGTTTGCAATCACTCTTATCACTCTTACTTTCCACATCATCTGGAGGGTTCTTATGCAGCAAACGTTGAATCAATTCCACTCAAAAGTTGTCTTCCATACAGGCGTGACATATGCAAAAGAGTTTACATAGCTGACCTTCTTTTGCTTAAGTGGTTCTGTTCTAAAGCTTTCGTTTGACAATTCCATCCGAACTGATAAACTATTGTTATACCTGAAGAACGATTACAAGGTCAGCATTTTCTGCAAATTTGTTTGAAACGGCTTTCTGCATAACTTTGTCGAGGAAACTTTGCCTCTGTGTCGACTCTGAGCTAAAATAACATTTTTATCTCACTTTTAGGGGTTATAAATCACTTTTTCTAAAATTTTCAAAGGATTGCGCCTATCTTTCTGAGCAACGTTACTGAAGTTAGCGCACCTCGGAATCCACGTTTTTAACGTGTTATCAATAAAGAGCGTAAAATTGGACCACTATGCATCGTCAAGAAACCATAGAATCAGTAGTCGGCAAGATGCAGATCGAAGCAAACTGGCGGAAAGGACTGTGACTAAGGAGGCTGTATGAAATTTGAGGAAGCTAGCCCAAAGAAAGAAACGGCAATTCGATAAAGATAATTTTTTTCTTATTTTTCAAATCGTTTGAATAATTTTTTTGATCGTAACATTCTAGAACTAGGAGTCCCATCATGTGTGTTAACTAGAATGGTTTGAAACATAAAAGTATAGAATTTTACCAATTCTCTAATTTAATTTCTGTAATTTGATTAGGAATATCTGTTTCCTATGAGTTTACCGAAGTATTCTGTAGCTATTGAAATTCTTCAGAAGTTTGCTTGAATCATCTACAGTTTTGTTGCAAAGTTCACTGAAATACCAGTTTATGGACAATATCTGTCCCAATTGACCTCGAAGACAAAGTATGTTTTGAGACTTAGATTTCACACGATAATAGCTTTCCAACAGGTCATAGATTGTTAAAATCCGTTCATTTTTAACGGCGATATCGATATTTTTGGTGTAATCGACTTTTCGCCCTATTCCAACAGTAGTGAAACACGAGTTTTAACCCCTTAACGCTCAAGGGAAATATGTTTCCTTTCTATTAAAATCGTAATAGATTCTTCAATTACTATTAAATCGATGTTTTTTAACTGAATTTTAAAGAAAATTTATTTCCAAGGTGACAAATGTGTTCCTGAACTATCAATCTTTATTGCACTGAAAAAGTTTGTGGAAAATGACGTATAGAAAATAGAACACCTCATAAATGTGTTATGTGCAACGTCCACAAGTACATGAAATCGTTTCGTAGAATGCCATCACTAACTATATATTTTACAATTATGATAATTAAAGCAATAAATTAAATTACGATATAATAAACTCAACTCTTCTTTTCTTAATTTCTAAGAATCATAGGAAAAAATATTTCCCATGGAATTATAGGAAACTTATGCACCCAGCTATGTTTTTCTGGTGATATTCTCTTAATTTACACCCCCAATAGCTGAAATATTGTCTAATACTGACAAGTCAATACTGTTGTTCGCAATTGTTTCAAAGGCACCAAATAGATTGAGTACAACATCCTTTTTCATGACATTTTGTCTTGTTTCTTTTTTAGCACGGTTCGTTTTTGGCAACATAATCGTTTGAATATGACATATGGTTTAGAAAGATGGCAGTATTTTCGGATTCAAAGCAATTCCGTGTTTATATTGATTTAAACTGCTTACAGTAATAATCGTGTGTGTGTTGACAAATAATTTCACTCAATTTTCCTGGAGATGGCTTAACCGTTTTCTACAGACTTAGATTCATGTGAAAAGTCTTATGCTCCCATACAAGGTTTCGGAATTTCATTTGGATCCAGCTTCTCGTTCCGGAACTACAGGATTACATGTGCAACAAAATTAAAATAATGTCTCACATTTTTCTTGTAGATGGCTGAACCGTTTTACCTCATCTTAGATCCAAATAAGAGGTCTTAAGATCCCATAAAAACTTTTTGTTTCATAGTCAGATCCGACTTCCGGTTGAGGAGATACGGGGTATTTAGTGTAAAAATATCTATTTTACCTAAATTAATCGGGTTCTTCGAGTTTTCAGATTTTGATAGTCGATGATCAAATAAACTAAATTTTAAAATTTAAACTTATGTTGAGATAAGAGGAGCTCAATTGTTTTTTTTTTCAAAGAAGACCAAAACGAAAAGAATTTCACAAACAAAGCCGCATTATGACACTCGAAACATACGAAAAAGTCCAAAAATTCTAAAATGAAATTGACTCCGACATCTCATGGAATGCTCAATTGATTGTCATACGTTTGGATTCAATGGAATAATGTTATGATTTCATACAATTTTTCTCTTCGATCCGACTTTCTGTACTGAAATTACAGTGTAATGAGTAACTGAAATTTCAAGTTAACACTGAAGAATATTCAAGCAAAAAACACATGCGGATTGAAAATAAATGTATCCTCTCACTACTAGGGGGATTGCGCATGTCAGAAGTGTGAAGACATACTGCAAAAAAGGTGATTTACAAGTTTTCTCGATTTTACCTCGAATGTCCATGTGGAATGGAATTAGTGGATTGATAGTTTAAACACTTCGAATATGTTCCATTTCAATATACGTCGTTGTTGAATACGTTTTCAAACTAATAAATGATTTTACAATAAAAATTGTCTACAGAACTGTGAGAATTAAACGAAAAATAATGGAAATTTATTCGATACATTTATTTATTTATTTGAGAGCAGGGAAAAGCCTACTGAGGATGAAATTTACAATCTCTTTCTCCAAAAGGCATAAAACCTCCTCATCTTTTCTACCAACAGATTACAACATCCAAATGGTACAATATAAAACTAAGATTAAACTATATCACATTACAAATTATTTGCTTGTAAAATTTCCTCAGATCTACAACTAGATCGATAATGAATCACGGAACAACCGCTTTATTGCATTTCGGGATAGATGACAATCAAAGTCGTCAGAGGAACTATTAAATAAACGGCCTGAAAACGGACTTGTGCGGCATTCCTTCGAACAGACACCAGAAGTCGTGGGTCGATATTTCGGCAGCGATCCACGTAGCTTGGAATGTTTAATGGATCACTCCATGGCAGATTCCGAATCTAATGAATTTGCGTTGAACAGCTTCGACACGACCGATGTCAATTTGATAATGAGGTAACCAAACAATAGCTGCATATTCTAGGATTGACCAGGCTAGTGCGCAATAAAGAGCTTTCAAGCAATGTATGTTACGAAAACTTTCAGCAATTCGAAAGATGAAACCTAAGTCTTAGAAATTACGGAACCGACGTGATTCTTGCAATCAAGTTTGCTGTCGAAAATAATTCCTAAGTCTTTCACAAGCGGTTCACGTTTAAGACCGTTTTGCGAGAGGATGAAACGGAGCATCTAGAAGGCATTCAGTACCATTCTGTTGACATGACACCATTTTGCGAAAGCATCCAATTGAGCTTGCAGAAAGCATGCATCACCTTGACTATTTATCAGATGATACAGTTTGAAATCATCAACGAATAATAGCTTGAAACATTTTACGTTGAAGTTGAGATCGTTGAGATAGAGTAAAAATATAAACGATCCTAAATGTCTTCCTTGAGGCACTCCAGAACTAACAGCAAATAGTGTTGTTATCCTGTTTCCATCCATTCCAGTAGAGAAACCGTTAAAACCAAGTCTGTCAAATTTGGCTATTGCTACTTGATGGTGTATTTCATTGGTATTTGATTGTGTAGCTGTAAATCCGTGTTGCGTTTCAGATATGTAGTCGTCGCAATTGTAGGTTAAAAAGTCAAGAACTATTTTTTCAAATAACTTTGAGACAGCGCACATTGAAGGTATTGTTGCCTTTTTTAAATACTGGGAAGATATATGACTTTTTTCAGGATTCGGGGAATATTCCCGGCTCGAGAGATGTGCTGAAAAGTATTGTCAGTAGCGTTAGGAGACTGTTCAGGCACCTTTCAATACCATTGAAGGAATACGTAAGTTTCCTTACGCCGTTCGTTGACGTGATTCCAAAAGCTCTGATGGTTATTTTTAAATTTCTTTTTATACGAAGTAAATGAGCGTGATGTAAAATTCTGTTTAGTCGCTTATGGCGACTATTAAGATACAAAACATCACGCAAAAAACATGTATTAATCCACCTAGTGGTGTAATGATCCCTTTCTCATGTACATATAATATTGTGGTATTCTATTCAAAATTTTTCTCTTCGATTTTTGAAAGAAACCAAGAGATTGTTTGGGTATAGCATACAGAATAAAACAGTGCTTTGATTGCGTTGATCATCCTTAAGAAAACGAAATGGGTTCACTAATATATGCACTTTCGGCACCGGAACCCGAGAACCGGTATAATCAAAGTCGGTTCGTACGGCCTCCAACTAACATGACATACAAACTCTACTAGTACGCACTCTAAATTACGATTTAAATGTTTGTTGCATCCGAAAATATTTCAAGTGGCGGAGTTCAATATTGAACACACTTTACGGAAGTCGGATCCGGATGAAATTCAGGAATTTCGTATGGGATCGGAAGACCTTTCATTTGAATCTAAGTTTGTGGAAATCGGTCAATCCATCGCTGAGAAAAGTGAGTGAGATCTATTTTGGTATGTATAACCACTATTTCCGGTACTTCCGGAACCGGATACCAGGAACCAGGATAGCCGGAATCAGTTTGTTCAGTTGCTTACTGATAATGACTATCGATTTGTGTAGTTTTGAGACCAGTATAGAAATTTTTTTACGGATTTTTTGTTTTGCCGGTTTAAGTGACGGTGTACAATATTGAACACACTTTACCCTATAATTCTGGAACCGGAAGTCGGATCCGGATGAAATTCAGGAATTTCGTATGACCACGAGACCTTTCATTTGAATCTAAGTTTGTCAAAATCGGTTCAGCCATCTCCGAGAAAACCTAGTGAGATTATTTGACACATACACACACACACACACATACACACATACACACACAGACATTGCTCAGCTCGATGAACTGAGTGGAATAATATATAACACTTGGCCCTCCGCGGCAATTTTCACTAGTCGGTTTTTCAAGTGATTGCATAACCTTTCTATAACAGATCGGCTGAAAAGTTCGTATCGTTTCTATGAGAGGGCGCCACTAGAATTAAATCCATACCATTTTCAGTTAGTACCAACCTTCAAAAGATACGTGTATAAATTTGACAGCTGTCTGATTATTAGTTTGTGAGATATTGCATTTTGGGTGAAGCTACTTTTGTTATTGTGAAAAAAATGGAAAAAAAGGAATTTCGTGTGTTGATGAAACACTACTTTTTGATGAAAAAAAGTGCCGCCGATACCAAAAAATGGCTTGATGAGTGTTATCCTGACTCTGCACCGGGCGAAGCAACAATTCGTAAGTGGTTTGCAAAATTTCGTACTGGTCATATGAGCACCGAAGACGATGAACGCAGTGGACGTCCAAAAGAGGCTGTTACCGATGAAAACGTGAAAAAAATCCACAAAATGATTTTCAATGACCGTAAAGTGAAGTTGATCGAGATAGCTGACACCCTAAAGATATCAAAGGAACGTGTTGGACATATTATTCACGAATATTTGGATATGAGAAAGCTTTGTGCAAAATGGGTGCCGCGTGAGCTCACAATCGATCAAAACCAACAACGAATTGATGATTCTGAGCAGTGTTTGGAGCTGTTATATCGAAATAAAACCGATTTTTTTTCGTCGATATATAACAATGGACGAAACATGGCTCCATCACTTCACTCCGGAGTCCAATTGACAGTCAGCTGAGTGGACTGCACGCGATGAACCGAACCCAAAGCGTGGAAAGACTCAACAATTGGCCGGCAAGGTTATGGCGTCTGTATTTTGGGATTCGCATGGTGTAATTTTCATCGACTACCTTGAAAAGGGAAAACCCATCAACAGTGACTATTATATAGCGTTATTAGAGCGTTTGAAGGACGAAATTTCAAAAAAAACGGTCTCATTTGAAGAAGAAAAAAGGTTTGTTTCATCAAGACAATGCACCGTGTCACAAGTCGATGAAAATCATGCTGAAATTGAACGAATTGGGCTTCGAATTGCTCCCTCATCCACCGTATTCTCCAGATTTGGCCCCCAGTGACTTTTTCCTGTTCTCAGACCTCAAGAGTATGCTCGCTGGAAAAATTTAGAAGCAATGAAGAGGTAATCGCTGAAACTGAGGCCTATTTTGAGGCAAAGGACAAATCGTACTACAAAAATGGTATCAAAAAGTTGGAAGATCGCTATAATCGCTGTATCGCCTCTGATGGCAATTATGTTGAATAATAAAAACGAATTTTGGCAAAAAAAATGTGTGTTTCTATTAAACGATACGAACTTTTCAGCCAAACTGTTATGAGAAAAGCAAAACGATGATTTGAGAGAGTAAAAGGGGACGGGTGTAGCGTGATGGGACAGTCGATGCCTTTCACGCAGCCCACCTGGGTTCGATTCCCAACCCCGCACATAGGGTCAGAAAGATTTTCTGGTCCGAAGAGGCGAATGACCTAAGATGTTAAAGCCTCTATAATTGAAACGAAAAAAAAAAGATGATTTGAGAATCGAAGAACGAAGATATTCCTCCTAAAAGTATCCATTTTCGAGATATTCAACCATAAAATTCAAAGGATTCAGTACCGTTTTGAACAGCGTAGTTTCAATAAGCCGTCAAATCAAATGAGTAACCGTTTGGTGTGGTTTGACCGCAAAATGTATAAAAAATGGAGCGTACTTTTTTGAGGATGAGCAATTGAAGTCACTTACCGTTAATGGCGACCGTGACAATTGCGTGAATGGATACTGATTCTAATAGCTGCCAAATTTATGAAAAAAAAAAACTGTGGAATCTAACATATAAGGAGTGTATCGAAAATAAGCTATCCACATACATTTGTGTTGTACGCATGCATTTGTGATGGTTTTTTATGCTCGGATCACAGCATGCTGTGCGTTTGCCTGACAGCTTTCGTTTGTTTACTTGTTTGTGCGGTTGAAATTCTGCGTTTTCAAAATGTTGCGTTTGAAGTCAACCACTATTTTACACTACCGGAACTATAAATGCAGAAATCTATCGATCAGAGTGTCTTCAGAAGAGATTGCTGTCTTTATATAAGAAGAACTGTACACCTCCACTGTTTTAGCCGGATTTAGTGTCGGCTCACTATGCCAAAACCACTCTCAATTAAGTCGCGGAAAAGGGTATAAATTTCGTTGAGAAAAATATCAATCCACCAAATTGACCTCAGCTTCGACCCATCGAATGTTACTGGGCAATCGTGAAGAGGGTTTCAAGAAGACAGGTAAGACAGCTGGGAACATGCAGGAGTTCAAAAAAAAATTTGGGCTCAAGCGTCAAAAAAATGCGATGCAACACTTGTCCGGAACTTGACGAAGAGCGTTCAATCAAAAGTTAAAAAATTCGTGAAGGAATAACTTAAATTTCATCCGGTTTTCATTATGCTCAAGTTTAACCTCGTACAATAAAGGATCAATTTTTAGTTTGAATAAATTATCTTTTTTATCATAATTTGAAAGAAATATTTGTGGATAGCTTATTTTTAATATACTTATTGTAAGAAATAGCGTTAAAACTTTTCGACTCGTCGTTCAAAGCAATTTCAACCTCACTCAGATCAGACCACTCCGAGTAGTAACACGGATTTTGCTCTGTTTCACTGTTGGCATTTAAGATTCAAACAATTTGCGGTAAAACAAGTCTGCCGCTCTCAATCCACGTTGCCACAAAATCTGCGCTAGATCTCAGCCGTAAGGAACGCATAACCGTACCGATTCCGACGACGAATTGTGGATGCACGCGACTTCGAATCGAGGTTATGTTGTGTCTTTCAGCCATAACCGTTTCAGTTGTCAATTACGACAACTTTTGCGATTGTTTTGAATATATAATATAATAACAATAATTATTATTATACTTGCTACGACGATTCGATGCTGGCCAAGTCATCGTGATTGCTAGCACCGTCGTCGTTGTCGTCATCATCATCATCATCTTCGTCGTCGTCGTTTGTCGTGGTAGGAGGTTTCGTCTGGTTCGAGATTTCCTGGTTGGTCATGCTTTCTCATACTATTGACGGTGATCTTCCCCGATAGTGCGAAGGCGCCCGTGCCCGTCATCTATGATCGTCGTAGCCCAGCGTGGGAATTTTGTACGCTGACACGAAATTCTTTATGCACTTTTGATTCAATTTGTGTTGCATTCTATGTCCCTATTGTTTGAAAAAAAAAAAATATGGCCGAGACTCACCGATCGACGTGACCAGTGAGCTCGGAACTTCGGATTAACTTCTGGAAATGTTTTGAAAAATAATAACGAAACAGTCAGCCTAGTGAAAGCGACATCCCATTCTCGGAATTCATCGCTGGAGGCGACTGCATCCTTCAAAAAGCCGATAGTGCATCCCCAGTGTCAGGTAGAACTAAGCGAATCCTTACAACCGACAGCCGAACGCATCAAACTACTGCCCGAGGGGGCGAAATATAATACTCCTTTTTGCATCAATTATTTTTCGACGTGAGAGCTAACAGTAAGAAGCCAGCAGCAGCAGCATCAGGCAGCAGCTCCCCATACAAACACGCACCACAATCGACAATCGTTCACTTTGTGCCTGCCTCCTGTCGTTCTTCTGCGTGGTCGCCTTTCGCCGCGCCGGTTTGCTGAACAGAAAGCATTCCAACCGATCGACCGTGGGGTGGTAGATCAGCGGGCAGCAACAGTAACAGCAACAACAACAACAACAACAACAGCAGCAGGAAGACGTCTTTGGCCGAATGAGTGTGTACTTGCATGAACCGCGTTTTTTATTTTGCTTGCCTTTCTACTTGGACCGCCTGTATATAACTGGAAAGATTTTATGACCCCGGGCTATAAATACTTCATCTGCATAACGTTTAAAATTTATAAAAATGATATCAGAGCTCTCCCTCTCTGCGAACGTTTTGGTTGTAGGCTAAAGCGAGTGCTCCGATCATGTAGCAGCTAAGGTGCGTTCATACATACGAACGATCGCCGAAACACTTGTTTCTTGAGTTGCTCCGAAAATGGCCTCCGATACGATGTTCCGGGCGGAGCGAAGATTAAGATAATCTAAATCACCCCACGTTAGGTGAGATCCAGTCGAACTTATGGTTTACGGGTTTTCAACTTTTGCATGGAAAGTGTTGATAAATTGTTCTAAATGAGGCACTGGCATTGCGTTTTTGCTGCTTCTGCTGCACCGGTCAGTCAACCGGCCAACCAACCAACCACCAGCTGGCCAGAGGGAACATATTTTCTCACGAACCGGTAAGCCGAGTGTAGGGTATTGTGTAGCTACGAACAAAGACACGAACAACGCGGTCAGGCATAAGCTTTAATCGCAGATTGGTATCAGTCAGCGGAACAAAAGCTTACCATATTGAATTGTCATTATCAATCACGTCCACCGAGTGTGTGTGTGTGTGTGCGTTGGTCGCTCCGGGTAGTCGGCAATTTAATATATATAAGCTTGGTTTGGCATCGACACGGCATCGTACAGACTACAACCGTAGTTAGGTTCCTGGAGGTAACGCTCAAAATGGTGCGTGAAAAATCTTTAAAATGGTCGTTTCACTACGAATTTGGTTAGAATAAAAGTACCACATTCTTAGGCGTCCAATGAAATTGTAGGATCCGTCAGATTTCAAACAACCTCCCTCAATACAGTGAAAATATGTCGTCTTGCCCCAGCCAAGTCCGTCACCATCCAAGCAATCGTTTGTTCAAGCTTATCAAAACAGAACATTTTCGTTCAGCATGTCAAGGCATAAACAGGTGCCACAGAATGCATGGCTTGCTGGCGTTGGTAACCAAAAAAAAAAAAACAAACAAACAAATCAGAAGTTCTTCGGGATTGATTCAATGAAAACTAGATCCATCGCACGGTATGATGAAAGTGAACACGTGTTTCGAAAGTTATTTGAATTGCTGAAGCCAAATTCAGCTGCCATGTTGACATCGGTGGACTGTGAGATTGGTAATTTATTTTGTTAAATTCCATTCCATTTTCATTTAACTTAACTTTAACTGCATTAGATACTAGCATTAAGCGGCGGGTAAAATCTCACACTTTTGAAAAATCATTTATTTTTTTTTGTATTTTAATATTTTATGAAATCTGCAATCAGGGCCGGTGAAAGAGGTGGGTACGGTGGGTAGTACTACCCATCCGAAAATTCCAAAGGTGGGTAATTACCCACCTGAAATTTCGATCGATAAACAATGGTAATATTCACCCTCATTCTTGTTTACGGCCGTATGCGATACGTTCGAAAGTATATCAAATTCGTATTCCCGTTTCCGTTCGAATCAATCACACTTTTAAACATCGTACATGCATAAAAACAACGCCCATCCAACTTTAAACTATCAGTTCTGGTACAGAATTGAGTTGTAAATAAAAATCTTCGATATCATTTGTTATTTGACTTGTTTTTTTCACTGATTTTGTATCATAATGCTTGCTTACGTCCGTATTGACTATTCGACGAACACATGCTTTCGAACGAATGCGAACAAGCCATTCTTGTTTTCACTCGAACGTGTACGTACGCGATTCCTGTGCAAAAGAAGGATCGGTAGCGCAGGTAGTTTTTCAAGGAAGATTCCAAGCATCAAGGAAGTGACGAATGCTACATAATAAATAAATATCGTACTCAGGACCAATTGTATTCAAGGCGGTAAATGAAATTTTCAAATTAAACTTCGTGCAAAGTAAAAAAAGCATTTAAAATACCAGTCCGATAAGTAGAATCTGCGAAAAATATGTTGGATTTTTCTTGCAATTTTGTCTTGTTTTCGATAGCCTACATATTTATTACATTGGTAAAATCATTGATGCGTTGAAACTTGGAACCTCGCATATATTCAAAGGCTCCCCAGAAAAAAAACAGCATTTTACTATACTGCTATGCTTTCTAAATGTTTTATGCAAAACACAAATTTATGATTTGATTACAAATCACCTTTAGATTCGAAAACAATTTTGTTAGAGATCGGTTAAACTTTTTTCTATGTGTTCGAACGGTTGATACGCACCATTAAACTGACGAATCGAAACCACGGCATTTCGTCTATTCGTCCGTAAACGAGAATGGGATTTTTCGTTCGTACGAATGATGTTCGAATACACGTTTCGTTTGAAGCTAAACTGGCATACATTCTAGCGTTTCACAAGCCTGATTTCATCAAGACTTAGCATTTATTTGAAGAAGTTTACTGATATTTGAATATTTCGTGGCAAACGAGTCGCGTTCGAATTCATTCGAGTGAAAACAAGAATGGCTTATTCGTATTCGTTCGGAAGTACCCGTTTGTCGTATTGCGGAAACGGACGTAAACAAGAATGAGGGTGATAAGTTTGATTCATAAATAGAATATTTGCAAAACAAACATTTCTTTAATAATTTTATTTCAATCCTCAACTCAAAGTTCACTTTCGAGGCAATTTTGATAAGTGTAAATTGTAACCAATGTTGTCAAATTTTGTTGAAAAATTGAACTAGAATATTATTCTACTGATTAAAAGAAGTAAATTTACTCATTACGACCTAAGCCTTTTTCTTAAAAATAGCCTTCTCGAGAAATTCAGACATGAAAGTCAGAAAAAAAAAACTTTACGCCGTTTATACAAGTCAAGCGCGCTATTAAAAATTGTTAGTCGCGAGTGGGTCATTTCGCCAAAAGCCATTTCGCCGAAAGTCGTTTCGCCGAAAAGGTCATTTCGCCGAAAGGACATTTCGCCGAAAGGGTCATTTCACCGAAAGGGATATTTAACCGAAAGGGTAACTTCGAATACATCATATTATTATTTTTTTGTGTTATTATGCCTCCTGTATAACTGATGTGGCGCAGCCACATAACCGAAACCAAGATTGCTCGGCAGCGGCCTCTTGCATAAAGCTTGCTTCATTTAGAATTGGAACAAAGACAATTGCCTGTATTTCAGTTATTTATTATTGTATTCAAGATCTTTTTTTATACCAATGTAGCGTTTTCTTCATACTTTTAAGAAAAAATACGGATAAAATTATTCGTCACGGTTTTGAAGGAATTCTCGAATTTTTCCTGTAACACGGCTCAGTAGGCGGCGTACACCTTCTTCGTCCATCGTTTTAGCTATCTTATTCCACCAAGTCGTCATCTGATTGATGTCTTTGACAACGTTTCCCTTTGCCTTGAGTCTCCTCTTCATGATTGCCCAGTATTTCTCAATAGGGCGGAACTGGGAGCAGTTGAGTGGGTTAAGGTTTTTCGGAACAAACTGGACCACTTTCGCTGCATACCATTCTTAAACGGCTTTGCTGTAATGACAGCTTGTCAAATCTGGCCAAAACATTACAGGATGGTCGTGGGATCGAATGAACGGCAAAATTCGTTTTTGGAGACACTCTTTTTGGTATAGTTCCGATGTCATTGTCTTATTTGTAACGAAAACTTTCGTTTTTTTGCCACAGCTGCAAATGCCCGGCCAAATCATAAATTTTCTTGCAAATTTGTCGGCAAAAACAAATTTAAATTTGGCTGGAACATTCCCCCGAGCCGTTGCCAAGTAAAATTTTTGACCTGGGATTTAACCGAAGTCAGCCTTGACACAGGTTTCATCGTCCATCAGAAGACACCCGTTGAACTTGGTCAGCACCTGGTCATATAGTTACCGAGCACGAATTTTGACCACACTATTCTGTTTCATGGTCCGATTTGGCTGTTTGCTAGCTCGATACGACTTGATTCCTTCCCGGAATCGAGTTCTCCTCACGGTACTATGGGCAGCACCGAATTTTCTGGCCAAATCACGGTCCGACAGATTAGGATTCCTCTTAATCGTCTTTAAAATCTTACCACGCAATTTCCGGTCGTCAGTTCGACTCCGACGATCGGCTTGAGGCTTCCGAATCGTCGTCAATGTTTTCTTATACCGTTTGATAACGCGCCATACGGTATTTCTGGGCAATTTCAGCTGTTTAGCTAGCCTAGATGCAGACCACAATGGATTTTCCAAATAACTGTGCACAATTTTTTTTTCCTTCTTTCGGCTTCCATGTTGATTGTTTACAAAGTACAGTCGATTTTCGGAATGTCAAAAATCATACGTAAAGCTGACAAAATTCCCGACACGTGGGCGCCAAGAGCTTCCAAATCCGTCCACCAGGAGCGCCACAATATGAGCAAAAGTTTGTTCCAATTCTAAATGAAGCAAGCTTTACAAACCTGTAACCGCCTCGTTTGCCCGTTCTACTCAAAGCTAGGTTTCTTTGCTTTAGTTAGGTCCGAACGGGCGGTAGCGAGGTCGGACAGCACACGAATAAAATCGCCTATGCAATTACTTTGATGCTTAGTGGCTAATAGTAAACAAGTTTCCTTGGGAACTCCGTTTTGAGGTTCATGAATCAATCTTGATTCAAGATGTATAATTGAAGGTCACCAAAACGGGTGTTAACGTCTTATCATTTATTTGTGTTAATTTTAAATCAATCCCAATTAATCAATCAATACCAATTAATGTTAACACAATTGCAGAAATCGACGAAATTACCGTTTCGGCGAAATGACCCTTTTGACGAAACGACTTTCGGCGAAACGGCTTTCGGCGAAATGACCCGAAGGTCAGAAAAAAACTCGGATTTTTGTTGATTTACGCCGTTTATACAAGTCTAGCGCGCTGTTCCAAATTGTTAGTCAATCAAAATATTGGTATGAATTATTAGTAGGATCGTAGCACCTAACCATATTGAAACAGAATGTTAATTACTGCATCGGAATACAGTACCCTGGCATTGTTGTTAAATCTATAGGAATTACTCGACAATATCATACAAAATATTCTACTGGTTTGACAAGTTGCTTCCGGTCAGTCTTCAGGAAAACAGTTATAGCGTTGAATTTGTGTAAAATGAACTTTAACAAGGGTTTGTACTCAGATTTTCTACAAACCAGAACATAGTACACAGGAGTTGTACACAAGTGTGTGAGGTTAGGATTGAAGATATGTTTAAACATCGAGTTTTCGCACAAGGCACTACTCTAGAGAGGCTCAACGTTTCGAATGAAAACTTGAAACCGATATAGACGAAGTCGGTTCGTATGATCAACAACAACGCCAATCGGTCGAGCCATCAAGCTGATGTAGAAAAATCCTAATTAGAATCAAAACTGTTCTAATTTGTAGATCATGTTAGTGATGCTATTCCGGTAATCCGATTCCGGTTTCGAAAAAACGGATATAGTGGTCAATGATGAAAATTTCGAACAGTTATGTGAATGAAGACTAGAATAATAATCTAAGTACTCTTTAAAGTTGATTTCTAAACTACTTAAATTTTTAAGCCAATCGATATCATGATATTATCGAATGGTTTTATTAATGTTTCCATGAACCTCACTTGAAGGCCGCTCTCTCATTGAATTGTAAGTGGTATGTTGGTACTTCAAGAGGAACGGAGTGATGCCCATTCAGTGCGACAGCGAAGCTTGTGTCTTGGAATGTGAAGTTTGCTGCAGTACAGTGATCGTCAGTGTGTGTATAAATTTGATTTCAATTAAATTGAATAAAGTTTTACAGCACAGCTCACCACATTAGCAAACGTTCTCCAAATACTTTTATTACATTAGTAACAGTTAGTTTTGTCACACTAATCACAACAATCATTGATCGACTACATTGGAAATCTTTGGATTTTTGAAGTGAGTAGTTTGGATTTTCACGATGAGCGAGCAAAATTTTTCGACACATTGCTGCTTTTTATTTCGATGCCATTTTAACATTCGAGAAGTGTCAAAGTTAAATAGTAGGCATGAGGTTTGATGATTCTTTGAACACAATTGTGGATTCGTGGAACTCTGAATCCGTTTGGATTTTTTAACACTTTATAGCTATGTTCCGCAAAACATGATAGTTAGTCATTTGGTCTCTCGTCAGTTCAACCGAGACCCACTTGGCTGGAAGAAGTTGAAAGAAAATTCTAGAAATCAAAGCAAAACTTTGGTTCAAATGATGGATGAAAAGTTTCAACTGATAATAAATCAAAGCCTACTTCTACGCAAATGCTTCTAAAGCTTGGTTGACTGCACGAAAAAAAAAAACAAACCGAGTTCAAACCGAAATCGGTGTTGGTGAAATGTTTCTGTACAAAACAAAACTATCAGTGCATAATCGAAGCTCAACATCCAATTCCCAAGCAACAATCATAAATGGAATGATTGTAGCATCTCGACGGAAACCAGCTGCTGAAGCGTTCTGACTGTTTCACTGTTCTATCGGAACAAATGATTCGAGCCCATCCTATCAACCCACCAGACCAGACATCCGTCCAACCTGTTGACATTTGACACACACGCCGATATCCCGCCGTGTATGGGGCCTCGAGAACCACTTTTCGAGCGCGAGAACGAGCCGCCCCACGTTTCAGCTTCTGGTTCGAGCTTGGATGAGAATGCTCCAAGCTCTTTATCTGCCCACTCCTGATCGCGTGTTCGCAATCGCGTATATCATTTCATTTGTGGTTGGCGCATTTCTAAATGCGTCCGTCCCGCCGTCTGCGCTGCCGGTTTCGCGGGAGGGAACGCTTAAAGTGCGAGGGAATCAAAACGAGATAGGCACCGCAATAGCCATTCTTGTGCGCAAACCTGGACAGTGACAAGCAGCCCCAGCAATGGCAACAACAACAACAAAAAAAAGCAAATCTTTGATAAATGCTTATATTAAAAATGTTGGTTGATTGGCTCGTTAAAAACTACATTCCTCGGACCCATATCCATATAATATTTGTATTGTGTGTATTTCACTCCTTCCGCGATCTGGTGTATGAAACCCCACAGGCTATGCAAGCAAGCAACAGCCGGATCAGGGCCTAGACTTTGGCGTACGGCAAAACGGCGCGTACTTACGTAGCTGAGTAGCTGTGGCATTACTTTTTTCTATATTTGTATCGCAGTAATTCCGGTGAAGTTTAGCTCTCAAGTAAATAGCCCCCTTGTCAGTTGGCCGATTCACATGAAAATTCTTTGTTGTCACAGGCTGTCGTACCTGGGGACGTAGTTTCCCAACTGTAAAGTAAATCGGAATCATTTCCATTCAGCCCTTATGCCCCACTATGGCAGTGAAATACGACAGTTATAATGTTACCATCTGGTCTGATCTTGTTCCGAGCCTGCCACAATTCATCATAGCACATTCATCCGTCCGCCAGGTTCAGGTTGCATGCCTGAATCGATTTTAAACTTTTTTAAGTCTCGTTAATCACGACATGGCGCGCAGGGGTCTGTCAAAGTTCAAATCGCTCCTTTGCTGGATCATACAACACAGCAAATAATACACTGAGTCCACTTTCACCGTTTCCCCTTCGTCAACGCTTAATACACGGTGCGGTGAAATTTGATGAAAATTCGCCTGTAACTACTCACCTAGCAGCGGTTCCGAAGGTAACAGCATCGCCTACTATGGTTGGAAATCAATCGATACCGCCTGTCAGTAACTGAAGCGATCGGTGCAACAGTTGAACCAAATCGCTATGGTTGTGGCCAAAACTGCAGGGCTCAAAATAGTATCAACCATAAATGGGCGATTTCTTGGGAATCGTAGTTTTCACAGCGAGAATCATGTGAAACATATTTGGATTTTGGATTCCAACTATTCTAAAGCAGTTCAAGTTACGGTGTAGTGAAGAGAGTAAAAATCATTGAAATTAGTAGCACTACGTTTGAAGAATTAATAAACATTTTGAACAGATGACGGATGACGTCAATTCTAAACAAATTGCAAACATTTGGTTACCTTTGGAGGAAATCCAGGTCTCTAAAGCAGGTCTAGGTGGCAGCATTTTGGAGGAAATTCTTTTTTAGATCCTCTTGAAAGATCAATATAAATATATAAAGACTGTCCCTGAAAGTATGGACGCACTTTGATTTCGCTGTAAATAATTCACAAGTGTTAGATATTCAAATTTTATTCGATATACTGATAATATAAGACTACAACAACAGAATATTATTCTCAACATTTGCTACTTAGCCATTGTAGACTAGCTGGCGCACCTTCTTGCGAACGTTGCTTATTAAATTCCGTACAGACTTCTTGGCGCAAGTTTTGACACTTTTTTCCAATCTTTTTCGAACTGTTGAATGGTTTCAGCTGCCGAGACATGTTTCCTAAGATGTGCCTTCGTTAATGCCCAAAATTCCTCAATTGGTCGAAGTTGTGGGCAATTTGGTGGATTCATGTCTTTTGGGACGAAAGTGACATTTTTGGTAGTATACCATTCTACCGTTGATTTCGAGTAGTGGCAAGAAGCAAGATCTGACCAGAAGACAACAGGATCCTTGTGGCTTCGAATGATGGGTAGAAGTCGTTTTTGTAAACATTCCTTGATGTATATTTCGCTGTTCATTGAAGCAGTTGTGATGAAGGGTTTGGAAATCTTACCGCAGCTACAAATTGCTTGCCAGATCATAGCTTTCTTAACAAATTTTTCGACTTCAACCTACACCTACACCTTCCATTTATGCTATCTTTCTCAGTGACAGCCCACGTTCTGTGCACCATTTTTACACAATTTTTCGACGTTGTTCTGCTGAAATTCCTCGCATTTCGAAACAAACTAATGAAAACGAATAAACAACTGCACAAGTGGTTAGAGAAGACTGTAAACAACAGGACGTAGTCATAAAAATTGATAGATTCTGAACCATTGCGAAATGGCAGCGGTTTTTGGTTTCCATACTTTCTGGGACAGTCTTTATATCGCATCAATTTGTTAGCGTTAACAGATTCGAAGTGGTTGATCGTTTCTTCAGTAATTCGCGTTAAAAAACTGCAGTTATTTGGGTCACATTAGAGTATATTGTGTTTTATATTAACTTTTTCATTCTTTTTGTCAGATCAGAATCCATTACTATTTTTCACACTGTTAGCAACTTTTCAAAAATGTTAAAATGTTTTATTAATTTTAGTTTGTTTCACGTAAAGCCGACGTAGCTAAGTTCAGTTTTTTTGCAATGACTAAGGGGAAGCATATTTAGGAGAAGCCAAATGAATGTAAAACTAACAGAAAAGATGATTTATTGGAAAAAACAGATACGCTCAGAGACAGGGCTCGAACCTGCGTTCTTATGCAGTCCGTGCATACGCCCTACCATTTCGCCACTGTAACACGCAGCCAGACATGGTAGAACGTACATCAAACATGGTCTACATCTTGGCCATCACCCGATCGATACCATACATCCAAAGATCTTCTCTGTCCATCAAACATTAGTCTTCTCGCTTTATACCTATTCTTCCGCTCAAGCACTGAGTGGGAGAGTGTATTTATAATCGTTTGTCACCAAAAAAAAACTTATCAAATGAAATTATTTTGGGTGAATCAGCTTTCGACGATTCAGGTGCTTCCGAATGCTTAGCGGTTAATATTGAACTGCTCAGTTTCGTTAGCAGTTCAATACAAACTGCTAATGCACTGATGAGTGGAAGACGAAACGTTAAAGTGAACATAGAACCTAGCTTTGAAAACAAAAAAATCAATAAACAAGTGATTTGATCAGGTTTTTGTAAGCGGCTGCCCTCCGGTTTCACTCGAGATTTTTAGTTTTCCAAGAGAAACAGCATTAACCATGTTAAGTGGTTGTGTTAAGAATAGCATTTTTTCAACGGAGCTACAAAACTATGAATTCGGCGATATGGCTTTGGGCGAAACGGTTTTCGGTCAAACTATCCGCTTTTGTTTTGGCCGTTTTCGAAGGTCTCACGTACAAATAAAATCTACACCAACCAACGAAAGAGTTTCTGGTTCAATCTTATCAAGTAGATTATAAAATTGAAATAATTCACAATCAAAATTGGCAACGATATTTAAAATGCTTATAGCATTTCCGGTATTTCTGGAATGAGATTATCGAGTTCGATGTTGATAATCACAATCCCAGATAGCGAACATGAAGTGTGTTTTTAGGAAGTTTGGGATTACTCTATTGTCTGAACGTTTTTTTTTTTGACAGTGTAGAGTGACAGCTCTACTCAGTATTGGTTGGCAAATCATCATGAATATGTTAACTCCAGAACAACGCTTCCAAATCGTGGAAATTCATTCATTTGAAGAGCCCTTCGTGAATTTCATGGTGCACATAATCGTCCGTCCGAGACCACCATATAAAACGTAATTGCCAAATTTCGGTCTAGATTCACTCTTTTGGATGCCAAATCATCGACAAGAATGAGAATAGTGCGTACAGAAGAAAATAGGCCTGTGTTGAAAAAATCGACCATTTAACGATTGGTCGTCGTGCGCAAGAAGTTAGACTTTGTCCATCGACTTTATGGAAAATTTTGCGTAAAGTTTGGAGCAAAGATATACCACACGCCGTTCAAGAATTATCGATGCATCCCGATAAATGTACTGTTTTTTGCGGTCTATGGGATGGTGGAATCATCGGTCCTTATTCCTTTAAAAATGACGCTGAAACGACGCGTTACAAGAATGTGCATTTCGAAAAACACTAATATAAGTACACAGATAAAAATATTTATATTTTCATGCACATATTTGGAGCAGGAAATTGGATATAAAGTTACTCCTTAGATCTTTACTTTTCAATTTACTTTAAAAGCAAAACTAAGCGTAAATTAATTTTTGTAAAGTTTTTCATTGAAAAATCAAGAATCTAATTTACTTCTACATCGATGATGGATTGCAATCAATTTTTTGATTCAATTGATGTCTATTTTAATGTATCATTGAATTACATGTCGTGTAAGATTTAAAATATTGTGCACTAACCGGAAATCGAAATTGTCAGTTTTGACATACTCCGAACTTCATGTTTAACACGAAATCTCCAGCCTTGTTTAAAAAACAATCTATATAGCAAAGATCTGAAGTCATAATATTGAATTTCAAACATCTTTTTGTGACACCTTCAACTTGTAGTTCCCAAATGGTGATGTCTATATCAAATTCTTTCGCCACCTCGAAATCAGCCGCACAACGCAAGAGCATGGAAGCAACCAATCGCATCTCACCAAAATCGCTCATCGTTGCAGCAGTTCAGTGTCATAAGCTCTTCCGTTGGTTTACTGATGGCTAGACCCTGCAAGAACGATAAATCTATTTCCAATCAAGTGTGCATTGGTTTTTAGTCGCTTACACTGATAGAAATGATCACCATAGCATCGTGTGCAAGACACACGTGTAAAATGAAAATGTCACTTAATTCATTAAATAAGTGTAAAATCTGTGAACTTTTGATGAAACTTATTCACAATTTATTCAACCTTGACATCATATGAAGCTCCGACGAGATGACTATCAATTTCAATTGTATTCAAGATTCATGAAATCAAAGCTTTTTCAATGATTCATTAATGACGGAAAACAGTTTTGGGTTCTTCAAATTTGACTTAAACTTTAGAGGATGTGAAATAACATCGGTGAAACAAATTTGGCCCGAACAATCATCGTTTGTCAAAATGGGGAAAGAGCAGTAGCAAGCCATGCCTCGAACATATATGCAAAAATTCAAAGTTTTGGAAGCTTTCGATTCAAAATCGTCTGTCGTTATGGTAACATGATTTTCGACAGTTACTTTGAGGTAGGTAGGATTCACTGTACTTCACTGAAGTCAATGATTGTTAGTGATGATTAGTTTCTATAGTTTGATGCTTCACGAATGTTCGAGGCACTTTTTACGCAGTTTCTTTGTAACGGGGATTTTTCTACGCTGACTTCCGAACATACACGGATTACCAAAGTATCGCGGATTTCCGAAGTTAGGCGGTTTTTTTACGCGGATTTCCCAAGTTTTGCAGTATTTTCAACGCGGATTTCCGAAATCACGCGTTTTGTTCATGAGTTTCCTAATTTTTTTTATGCGAATTTCCGATGCTACGCGATTTTTACGTAGATTTCTGAAGTTACGTGGTTTTCTGAAGATGCGTGTTTTTACGCAGATTTTCGAAGATTTTTTTTTACATGGAGTTTCGTAGTTACGCGGCGTTTTACGCGGATTTCCGAAGTAACGCGTTTCCTAAGTTACGCATTTTCTAACGCGGATTTCTGAAGTTATGCGTTTTTTTACGTGGATTTCCGATTGCGTTACTACGTAGTATTTTTATCGCAGATTTACGAAGTTTTTTATTCAAATTTCCGATGCTACGCGTTTTTTTACGCAAATTTCTGGAATTTCGTGTTTTTCACGCGGATTTCCGAAGATGCGCAGTTTTTTCACATGGATTTTCGTACTTACGCGGGTTTTTACGCGCAATTTCGAAGTTACGCGGTTTTTTACGGGGATTTACGAAGTTAAACGAAGATTTCTTAAGTTACCCATTTTTCTTTACGAGTATTTCTGAAGTTACACAATTTTTTTCATGCGCGTTTCAAAATTTCCGCGGTTTTCTTATGTAGATTTCCGAAGTTATGCGTTTTTCTTTATACGTAATTTAGAAACAACGAAGTGTTTTTTACGAGGATTTCCATAGTTTCGCTTTTTATGCGAATTTTCGAAGCTACCGCATATTTTAACGCGAAATTCCGATATTACGCAAGTTTTTCACGAGTATTTTCGAAATTACTTGTTTTGGATTTCCGAAGTTACGTGGATTTCCAAGAATGGACAGTTTTCTTCATGTGTGCTTCAGAAGATTCGCGGTTTTTTATGCAGATTTCTTAAGTTGTGCGTTTTTCTTCACACAGATTTCCGAAGTTACCGCACATTGTGCAGTTTTTTTTACACAGGTTTCCAAAGTTACGAGTTTTTACACGAATTCGAAATTACAAAGTTTTTAAACGTGGATTTCCGAAGTTGAGCGGTTTTGTAAGCGGATTTTTTACTCGTTTTTTACTCGGAATAATGAGGTTACATACTTTTTCTTATTTTTTTTTGTGCGATACGTACAAAAGGACTTTATAGTAAATTGAAATGAGCTTCGTACGTCTGCAAGTTTCTAATATTAACGGTGACAAAAAGCTGTAATTGTGATCCGTAAGTTTTCATAATTATGTTCAGTGAAATTTCCACAATCATAATCAGTGTTTTATTTTCGTTTATATACTTTTAACCTTAAGGTCATGCGCCTCCTATATGTGGGCTTGGGAATCGAATCAAGGCAGGCTGAGGTAGACATCGACTTACCCGTCCCCATAATCAATGTTATACTGTGGGGTGTCATGCTTAAAGTGCAATGTTTTGTACTGGCTCGGTCCAGTAGGTTAAGGGGGGGGGAGAGGGTAAGGGATAAACAGTTTCGAAAAATCGTTTTTTACATTTTCTTGTAGTTTAACATGAACATGGAATCACATCGAGCCGTGTGTATGATGGTTTTGTGTGTGCCTAAATTTCCCAGTTGACATTTTGAGAAAGAAAAAATTAAACACGTATTTCTGAAAACCAATTTTTCGAAGTTCGTGAACACGATCCTGCAAAATCTACTGAACCGATTCTTTTCAAACTTGAAACATACTTTTTTGGTATAAAATGGCTCCCCCCTTCGTTTTTGGAATTTGTGCATTTTCATATTATGGTAGTTTTTCACTTCAAAATTGGCGGGAAATTTTTGCTCAAATATGCCATGAACTGTTAAAAAACCAAAATATTAACTAAGCTATTTCTCTGCAAAAAATTAAAAAAACGAATGTTTTGATTCAAATTATCCCTATTATGAGAGGGAAGCCATTTAATAAGTCAATTGACGTGTATCATGAGATTGATCGGAACGATTTCTGTTCGATAGGACATTTTGAAACCGAGGAATCCTCTGCATTTCAACATGCATCACTGGAAGGGGTTGTTTGTTAGTAAATTGTCGAATAATATTATCATGTGTTTATTGCTTTATTTAGTCGGTTATTGAAAATACATTGCAATTTTATCGCTTTTTGTATTAATATGTGCTTCCTACTAAAATACGAAATTTCTTCCGAAACTCATAAAACTCCGGACAGTCGGCTGTCGGGAGGTTGATCCATAATTCAAACATTCCCCGAACAATCAACATAATTTAGTCTAGCCCGGTCTTTATTAGGGAGAAATACAATAAGACATTGCAAACAAGAAAAATGTTAAATATCTTCAAGGAACGATCTCATCAGTATCCTGCTTCTCCTATTCGCATTGCTGTAAACAACGCAAGATGACACATCACCACTGAATGAACTGCTGCTAGCTCTGCTATATAAACAGATGCAGGTTCTTGAAGCCTAAATGAGGCCGAAACATTATTGTTGAACATACCAAACCCTGTCGCTTCTTCAATTCGCGATCCGTCTGTGTAAAACATTTTCTCAGAGTCAATATGCCTGAACTTACTTGAAAATATTTTTGGGATTTCCGTCGAGCGTAGATGATCCGGGATTCCACGCACTTCACGCTGCCTGGATGTATCGAAAAATAAAGTTGAGTCAGGGGCACTTAGGATGCTGACACGGATAGGAATATATCTTGAAGGGTTGATTTCCTGTGACATATGGTTAAAATATACTGTCATAAATTTTGTTTGAGATCGAAGCTCGACTAGTCGTTCGAAATTATTAATTACCATGGGATTCAGCACCTCACATCTTATTAGCAGGCGTGATGAAAGCTCCCAAAATCGATCTTTTAATGGAAGAACTCCCGCCAGAACTTCAAGACTCATTGTATGTGTCGAGTGCATGCAGCCTAAGGCAATTCGCAAACAACGGTACTGAATTCGCTCAAGTTTGATAAAATTAGAGTTTGCAGCGGAACGAAAACAAACGCATCCATATTCCATCACTGAAAGTATCGTTGTTTGATACAATTTTATTAGATCTTGCGGATGAGAACCCCACCAAGATCCTGTTATTGTTCGAAGAAAATTTACTCTTTGTTGGCATTTCGTTATCAGATACCTAATGTGTCCTCCCCACGTGCATTTGGAATCGAATCACACCCCGAGGTATTTAAAAGTTAAAACCTGTTGGATCATTCTTCCCATCATATGGAGCTGAAGCTGCGCGGGATCATGCTTTCTTGAAAAGACGACTAACTCTGTTTTCTCCGCAGAGAATTCGATACCAAGATGAACAGCCCAAACGGACAAGTTATCTAAGGTATCTTGCAATGGTTTATGCAGATCAATAGCTTTGGGCCCAGTAACTGAAACCACGCCATCATCTGCCAATTGCCTTAGTGTACATGGGGTTACTAGACAGCTGTCAATGTCATTCACGTAAAAATTATAGAGGAGCGGACTGAGGCATGAGCCTTGCGGGAGACCCATGTAGCTAATTCTGAATGTTGCCAAATCGCCATGTGAAAAATACATGCACTTCTCTGACAAAAGGTTGTGCAAATAATTATTTATAACCGCTGGAAGTCCATGTTGGTGGAGCTTGTCTGAAAGAACATCAATGGAAACTAAATCAAATGCTCCTTTAATGTCTAAAAATACAGATGCCATTTGTTGCTTTTGAGCGAAGGCAATTTGGATGTCAGACGAAAGTAATGCAAGGCAATCATTCGTCCCTTTATTTCTACGGAAGCCAAACTGAGTATCTGACAACAAACCGTTCGTCTCGACCCAAGTGTCGAGACGTCGTAGAATAATTTTTTCGAACAATTTTCTGATGCAGGACAACATCGCAATGGGTCTATATGAGTTGTGATTGGAAGCTGGTTTCCCCGGTTTTTGAATGGCGATAACTTTCACTTGTCTCCAGTCAGGTGGAACAATATTTTGCTCAAGAAACTTGTTGAACAATTCCAACAAACGTCTTTTTGCGAGGTCGGGCAGATTCTTCACCAAGTTGAATTTAATTCTGTCCAACCCAGGGGCGTTATTGTTACAAGACAAGAGTGCTATAGAAAATTCCATCATTGAAAATGAGTTATTAATAAAACCATTATTTGGAGGAGATTCCCGTATAATGCTTTGCGTAGGAACAGAATCTGGGCAAACTTTCCTAGCAAAGTCAAATATCCATCGGTTCGAGTATTCATCACTCTCATTGCCCACGTTACGATTCCTCATTCGTCTGGCCGTATTCCAAAGAGTGCTCATTGAGGTTTCTCTTGACAAACCTTCGACAAAATGTCTCCAATAGCTACATTTTTTGGCTCGAAGTATGCTCTTGTACTTGGTTTCTAAAACCATAAGTTTTTCAAAATTCTGAGGAGTTCCTCCTCCCCGTTTTAGAAACGACTTGCAAGCATTTTGTTTTGCGAGTTTAGCCTCTGAGCACTCTTTGTCCCACCAGGGGTTGGGAGGCCTTCTGTTAGTCGTTGGCCCAGGAAAGCGTTTAGTTTGGGATTGTTCTGCTGCCTCCAAAATCGAACAAATGAGGAAGTCATATTCTTCAAGTGGAGGGAGCTCTTCCATTGAATTCAAAATACTAGAGATTCTACTTTGGTATTTAATCCAGTCGATATTTTTTGTCAAATCATATGGAATACTAGCTGAATTAGCAATACATTTGTTACAGCTAATTGAGATGATGATTGGTAAATGATCGCTACCGTGTAAATCAGGCAATATTTTCCAGGTGCAATCTAGTCGAATTGATGTTGAGCAAAGAGATAGATCTAATGCACTTGGGCGTGCAGGAGGTCTTGGGATCCGTGTCATGCTACCCATATTTAATACCGTCATGCTAAAATTGTCACAAATGTTTTGTATTAAAGATGATCTGCTATCATTGTAAACGGAACCCCACATCATTCCGTGCGAATTTAAATCCCCCAGAATCAATCGTGGAGCAGGAAGGGCTTCAACCATTTCATTAAGATGTCGCTGTCCAACTTGTGCTTTTGGAGGAATATAAACCGAAGCTATGCAAATATCTTTGCCTTTAATGTTTATTTGGCAAGCAACAACTTCTATACTAGAAGTTGAAGGGATGTTTAATCTATAAAAGGAACAGCATTTCTTAATTCCCAAAAGCACTCCACCATACGGAGAGTCTCTATCGAGACGTATAATGTTAAAATCATTGAAATTTAAAGCTATGTTTGAAGTAAGCCATGTTTCGCATAAAGCAAATACATCACATTTTTGACTATGCAATAAAATTTTAAATGAATCAAGTTTTGGCATGATGCTTCGACAATTCCATCATTTTTCATTTGTCCTTATTTTAAATCAATTCCAATTACAATTTTAAGAGGATTCGACGAAATGACTATTTCGGCGAAATGGCCCATTCGGTGAAATGTCATTCGGCGAAATAACCCTTTTGCCGAAATGGATTTCGGCGAAATGACCCTGATCCAATTCGCAGTATTCGCCATTTTTTTAGTTTCGCACGGAACGACCGAAATCAGCATTTTCGCGAAAAATTTAGTTGATTTGCTGATTTTAGTTAGTTATTTTTTGAGACAACTAAAAAAATCTTACTTTTGCTGATTTAGATTTTTTATTCTCATTCCCTTAATAAGAATAAAATATTTGTTGAAATGACTATTTTTTTTAGTTGAATTCACAAATTAAACGTACTGTCATTTCTTAGCTAAGGCACACTTCATATCCAGTCAACTAATTTTTTAGTTGAATTAAAGAAATATAATGTTGTTTTCAACCAATATGAATGGTTGAATTGGCTTCTGCAATCTGCAGCTATATGGCGCCCTGTCACCGAAACGTTAACACCGTAATGACTACTAGCCACTAGATGGCACACTACTGCCGAAAAAAATTCAGACGCGGTTGTCTTTTCTATATTGGCAGGTATAAATACGATGTTGTGTTGGAGAAAAAGACATAAACGAAACGTAAACATCTTCTTGAATTTTTTTTCTTCTAAATCACTGTTTTCTTCATTCTCACTGAAAACTTTGAGCACACGGAAAACAAAAACCGAATACAAATAGTACACCGGACGGCGCAGCTCGGAAGGTTTGAAGATACAAAAAAACTTCATCACAATTAGAGTGAAAATTCGAAATTCACTTCACTGTTCCGCGTAAAAACATTATTACCCACCATCGCTTCAACTGCGCACAAATTCTGAATAAATACACTTTCCACTAACAGTTTACGTCATTTTTACATATCGGTTTAGAAATTTATATAGGGATATATCGTAACACATGCGAAAAACATCTAAACAATTTGCGAGCAGTTTCAACAAGACTGTCCCTTTTAGCTTTTTAATGGATTGTTTTGCTTTGACACTGCTGTCCTTCAGTAATGACGGTGATAGATAAATAGAATCAAAGTTTCTGATTTTAATAACGAAATTAGTTGTCAATGAGAATTTCGTGTTGGATTGAAATATTACTGGTTTGTGTCCAGAATATTCGCCAACTAAACACATTCTCTAAAAATAAGAGTTTTTTTCAGCACAGTAAATTCTAAATTTTAACTAATTTTATAGTTATTTTGGAAATTTTGTTGTTAAAATCAACTAATTCAAAAACAGTAATACGAATTAGGCGCAGAGCTAATTTCGGTCGTTCCGTGCGCGAATTAGCATTACTCTAGCACTCAAACTAACGTTTTCGACCAATACTTTATTTTACTTTACTATGAGTTGTTGGATACACATTGAATTTAGACATTTTTTTGTGAGCAACACTTTGGCACCGCATCGTACTACCAGTGATGCTAACCGATTTTTGCACTATCGGAATGAGCAGAGTTAGTAGAGTCTAACTTCCAGTGTTCAAGTGGGCATCATAGCCTAGTTATTATCCGATTTTCTCTTTTGCCCTTATATTTTGTAACGTAATATACTATTCTCTGTTGTTGCAGAATATTCTATTAAAAAAGCATTCAAATAAGAATTCTTTGATAACTACAAACTGTAAAATCGCAGGGACAAAGTACAATACAACACTTCATAGAATTTCGACTTGGCAATTCCCGCTGTGCGCTCCACGTGCATACCACGAGAAAAACAATGACTGTGTGAATTATGCATTGATTTTTTCCAACCGCTAGATAGTTATCTAAGCCGGATTTACTTTTCTTCGCCTTTCGAAAGCTCAGCAAGCGATCGGTCGACGTCGTCGTCGTCGTCGTCGTCGCGAATGATTTAAAGCCGCTACAATAACACCCCAGGTCATAGTTGAAATTTCTGGCAAGCTGCTATCACCGAACGGCATCGGAAAAATGTCAGAAGTGGGGGGGAATTTCGCGCGAGTCCTGGCACCGGAGAATATCTTGTACACAATTGGAACCATCGTTTTCACAGACCCCGAAGGTCTTCAAATCGCGCCAGCACCAGTCATGATTTTGTTTTCCTTCTACAGATGCCAGAAATTCGGATTTGTTATGGGACCGTTGTTTTTGCGTTTCTTTCGTGTTGGAACTACAACTGCGCGATGGCGGAATTGTTTCAATAATAGAAATTTATTAAATTAACCCGTTACTATCGTTAATCGGCGAGGGCGCACTTCGGGTTCACGGAGTTGTGGAGGAACCTAATGTGCGCTTAGTTTGCTACGGATGAACATTGGCATGGAATCTTGGGACTGTCGGATGTGCACGACTTAAATTTAAAGATTTACTGTTCATTAGCATAAATCGTAAGCGTTCATAATTTGAATAGTGTCACGGCATGAGGAACGGAATCCGGCATAATTAGGTTGATTTGGAAGAAAATTTTCATTCCGTTTGGTAATTATTTTTTCCACCAAGTGTAGTGTCAACCTTTGACACTGACCCACCGAAACATTTTTTCAGTCAGTCGATAAAATAAACGAACCTGAACCAACCGTTGAGCACGTTCTTTCCCGCCGCCCCCAGTCCTCCACCTTATATCTGGGTAACGAAAAACCCATTATAGACTCTGTTGCTAATTTCTCGGTATTTGCGCTGACATCGATTAAGAATATTATTTATATTTCGGACGATAGCGGTGAAAGACAAAAAAGGCGACCGTCCCGGCAAAGTCAGGGCGATATCCCCCGTCGATCGAGCACTCGTTGTCGTGTTTTTTATTTTTTTTTTGTTTCTTCGGCAACCCATCCGTGGTTGGCGGCCAACACGCCAGGTTAACCACGGTCAGCCAGAACTTTAACAAAAATAATTCATGTGCACTATCAGTGCCCCGCTTATTGCCGCTCCGGTGAAAAAAAAAAACAAATCCCGTAGGAACAACAAAACCGACCGGGGGGAGAACACGTTGCAATTGAAGAAAGTAAGGAAGTGAACGATGGCAAAAATGGCTTATAAACGCTTGCCAAGATAAAAAAAAGATAGGCGTGTCGTCCACCGGAACGCTGTGGACCCACGACATCTTCAACCTCGACGACGGTACCACCAACCAACACCAGTCCCAGTGGCCCCAATTTCTGCCCCGAAGGGAACGAAAGCAAAAGAACACATCCAAACTCCGGCCTGTTTTGGACCGTGCTCTAGCTCTGATAGTGGGTCTGCCCGGAGAATATAGTGTAATGCATTGGCTGCTGCCATCATCATCATGTTGATTCTTCGTGAGATCGTGACGTCAAAAGACCCCTGCGGCTGATAAACTACCTCAATAAATATTCACTCAATTTCGTATAATTCGCTTCTCTTTTATTTTTACGACGCTACCGATGCAGTACGAAAAGCAACGGCGCTGCACCAGCGGAGGCCACCACCTCGTATCTGGTCGACGGTCGATTCTGGCATCGGAGTCAGTGTTTGCACTATGCTGAACTATGATGAAAGTAGCAGCAGGTTTGGGATTTTTTTTTTCATTATATTGAGATTGTGTTTACCGATAAAATCACTATAAAAACTCTGATTCGGCAATAGATTCGTCGCTGCGGCTGAAACATATTACTCGAAGTAACAGATTAGAATATGAACTCAAAACATAAAAAAGCAAAACAGTCAGAAAAGTCTGTTATAATCCATCTAGTGGTGTAAAGCAATCATACTAAAGACTGTCCCAGAAAGTATGGACGCAACCAAAAACCGCTGCCATTTCACAATGGTTCAAAATCTGTCAATTTTTATGTCTGCGTCCTGTTGTTTGCACTCTTCTCTAACCACTTGTGCAGTTGTTTATTCGTTTTCATTACTTTGTTTCGAAATGCGTGGACTTTCAGTATAACAACGTCGAAAAATTGTGTACAAATGGTGCACAGAACGCGGACTGTCACTGAGAAGGATAGCAAAAATGGAAGGAGTAAGTGAAAAAGCCGTGCGAAATGCAATCAGGAAGTTCGGTGAGGATAACATCTTTGGGAATAAACCGAAAACGGGTCGAAAAAAGGTCCTGCTAACCCTCAGCTGGATAAACGTATGCTGAAGGCGTTCAAGCAAAAGAAGGAGGTTTCAGTTCGGGATGTGGCCAAAAAAGTGGGCACTTTGAAGTCAAATGTTCTTCGTGCATAAGAAGCAGAAACAACCAAAACGTAGTCCGAAAGAAGAAGCATCGATCAGGCCGAGGGTTAGAAAGGTACAATACGATTCTTTCTGGAAATTTGAACTGCATAATCATGGACGACGAAACCTACGTGAAATTCGATTACAAATCCTTGCCGGGACCACAATATTTTACGGTGCGAGAAGGGCAAGTGTTAAACCAGTCCGAGACATCGATTGAATTCGAAAAATTTGGTAAGAAAGCTAAGGTCTGGCAAGCAATTTGTAGCTGCGGTAAGATTTCGAAACCCTTCATCACCACTGCTTCAATGAACAGCGAAATATACATCAAGGAATATTTACAAAAACGACTTCCACCCATGATTCGAAGCCACAAGGATCCTGTTGTCTTCTGGGCAGATCTTACTTCTTGTCACTACTCGAAATCAACGTTAGAATGGTATACTACCAAAAATGTCACTTTCGTCCCAAAAGACATGAATCCACCAAATTGCCCTCAACTTCGACCAATTGAGGAATTTTATGCATTAACGAAGGCACATCTTAGGAAACATGTCTCGGCAGCCGAAATCATTCAACAGTTCGAAAAAGATTGGAAAAAAGTGTCAAAACTGGTCGCCAAGAAGTCTGTACGGAATTTAATGAGGAACGTTCGCAAGAAGGTGCGCCAGCTAGTCTAAAATGGTTAAGTAGCAAATGTTGAGAATAATATTCTGTTGTTGTAGTCTAATATTATCAGCATATTGAATAAAATTTGAATTTCTAACACTTGTTAATTGTTTACAGCGAAATCAAAGTGCGTTCATACTTTCTGGGACAGTCTTTATCATATGTAATAAAATATGGGCTGAAAAGTCCCGGGACTAACACATAGACGGATCTAGTTTTATTGCAGTCACATTTTTTCAGTTAATACTACCCTTTAAAAAACAGCTGTTAAAATTTCATGATATTCTATTCATTAGTTTGTGAGTTAGAGTGACGCTACTTTTTGTTATTTTCAGAACAATGGATCAAAAAAAAATTTCGTGTTTTAATTTTACACTGCTTCTTGGTGGGAAAAATACCGCTCAAGCGAAGCAAAAATACCGCTCAAGCGAAGCAATGAAAAGTGTTATGAAGGCTTTGCTCCATCAGAAACAACAATAAAACGTTGGTTTGCTGACTTCAAACGTGGTCGTAGAGGCCATGTTTAAACGTAACAAACCGGAATTTTTGCGTCGATATGTGACAATGGATGAAACATGGATTCATCACTTCACTCCGAAATTGAAACGATCGTCATCTGAGTCTATGAAACATACTTGAGACTTGTTGGTTACTTGGGTAAGGATCAGGGTCAGTTCGCCGGAAGCCGTTTCGTAGAAAGCCATTTCGCTGAAAGCCGTTTCGCAGGAAGCCATTTCACCGAATGTCATTTCGCCGAATTCTTCAATAGTTTCATATTGTTATTGGAATTGATTTGAAATAAAGACAAATGAAAAATGGTAATATTTACTCCCGTTTTGTTGAAGTACTTCTAAAATAATGCAGAAATAATGATTTTTTTTTTAAAATTTTTTTATTTCATAATCTCCAGAACGGAATTCCCAAGAAAAACTGGTTGACTTTATTGGAGTATCTACCAGGAATTGCTTGCGGTATTGCCCGATAACTGAGTGAAAATGAACATCGTTTTGCTCGTGTGCTATCCGATCTAGCTATCGTTAGGTCGTTTGGACCTAACTGAAGTAAACAAAACTAGATTTGAATAGACCGGGCAAACGAGGCGGTTACAGGTTTGTATGCAAAGGGGCGCCGCTTCCGACCACGAGTCGGCGGCCAACTCAGCTGGTGTCGCCTCGGCGGCTTGGTTATGTGGCTGTGCCACATCAATTATCTAGCAGACATAAAAACAAATAGATAACTTTGATGAATAACCAGAATTTGTAGTTTTCTAATGCATTATGTGATGTAAACGAAATTACCATTTCGATGAAATGATCCTTTCGGCGAAATGTCCTTTTCAGCGAAACAACCCTTTCGGTGAAATGACCTTTTTGGCGAAACGATATTCGGCGAAATGACCCATTCGGCGAAATGGCATTTGGCGTAACAACTTTCGGTGAAATGGCTGTCGACGAAATGACGCGCTCCCTTGGGTAATGTTACGGTCCTATTGATACTATGAATCTTCTGGAATGGTGACGTTGCATTAAAAAAGAATTCCCACAAAAGCAGCATTCAGAGGAGTTTTGCATGCCACATGCGGCTTTTTGGATGCGAGGTTACAAAAAGCAGCTCCACATGAAATGTTCTATTTATTTTATATAGTGAAAGATTTGAGTCGACATGAAAATATTTGTGGCTCTTTAAGAAAAAGGAATATTTTAAAATTTTCGACCTTTTCGATTCAAAAGATTTCCGACTTCCGGTCTAAGATTTCTAAGATTTTGTGCAACCATGGCTTGATATAAATTAATTTTAATATTCAACATTCCAAGAAATTTTTTGAATAGGCGACCAATTTGTAGTTGTAGTCTAAAATAGAGTTTCCATTACAATAGATTCTATGAACATAGAAAATGTCTATGTTACTTAGGATTTCGGTTTTAGTCAGCAAAAAATTAAGTTTTCGTTGGAAATGTGTGTGGAAATTTGGGAATTTTTGCGTCGGTATGTGACAATGGATGAAACATGGATTCATCACTTCACTCCGGAATCAAAATGATCGTCATTTGAGTGGACCGCAACTGGTGAAGCTCGGTATTTTGGGATGTGCGTGGTGTAATATTGATCGACTTTCTTGAGAAAGGAAATACCATTAACAGTGAATATAATATAGCGTCATTGAAGCGTTTGAAGGCTGAAATTGCAAAGAAACGACCGCATATGGCAAAGAAAATATTTTGTTCCATCAAGACAACACACCGTCACAAGTCAATCAATACAATGGCAAAACTACATGAATTGAACTTCGAATTGCTTTCACATCAACCGTATTCGCCAAATTTGGCTCCCAGCGACTACTGACTGTTCGCAGACCTGAAAAAAAAACTTCTCGCCGGTAAGAAATTTCGCACGAATGAAAAGGTTATCGCTGAAACTGAGGCCTATTTTGAGGCAAAAGATAAATCGTTCCACAAAAGTGGCATTGAAATGTTAGAGCGGCACTGGAATGATTGCGTTGCTCTTGATGGATTGCTTTGCGTTGGTGAGTAATGGTAATTTTGAACCAGAAAAATCGCGTTCTCTTTGTTAGGCTAGGGACTTTTCAGCCCATGTATTACTGTGGTATTCTCCAAGTATTTTTTTTCGATTCTTGAAAAAATAACCGGAATCGATTTGCTTGGATGTCTACTGATAACGACTACCGATTGGGGTAATTTTGAGGCCAGTTTAGAAATGACTTTACGTTTTTTGTTTCGATGGTACAAAATTTTTAACACACTTTACCCTAGATTTACCGAACAGGAGGTCGGGTACGGATGAAATTTTGAGATTTCATGTAGGACAACAAGATCTTTCATTTGAATCCAAGTTTGTGAAAATCGGTTAAACAATCGTTGAGAAAAGTGAGCCAAATACGTTTGGGGAAATATGATCACTATTTTCGGTGCCTCTGGAATCAGAAACCGGGAACCAAGATAACCGGAATCGAGTGTCGGAGCAAGATGGAATTCAAGTATTTTTAATGGGACACTAAGACCTTTCATTTGAATCTGGCTTTGTGAAATTCGGTTCAGTCATCTCCGAGAAAAATTAGTATATTAGTATTTCATTTTTTTTGCATATTTTACCCTATTAATTCCGGAACCGGCAGTCAGATCCGAACAAAATTCAGAAATTTTGTATGGGATCCCAAGACCTTTCATTTGAATCTAAGTTTATGAAAATCGGTCCTGCCATCTCCGGAAAAAGTTAGTGCAAAAACGTTACATACACACACAGACAATTTGTATACTCGACGAACTGTGTCGAATGGTATATGCCCCTCGGCCCTTGGTTCAATTTATTTGGTAATTATGTAACTTGTGCGATATCTCCGAGTCTTGAAGTGTTAGACTTATGATATGATAGGAGCCTAAAATGAGTTTTGTCGTTTACGTCACTTATACTGCCCATACTTGCATATCAGTCCCATATCGCCAATATTGAGTTAGCTTCAGGAATGCAATCTATCATTAATATACTCTCAGAAATTGCAATAAAATTTTATGGTTTGTTCATTAAAATGTGAAAAAAATATCAACTTATGTCTGTCCCATATGCAAAGTACCCGCATATCAGTCCCATTCAGTGCAAATATCAATAATTTCATTTGTTGCAATATTGGAATAGCAACGGTGTATTACCGATATTTCATGTAATAATACCATGATTTAGCATTAGGTAGCGCAATAAATCAAAAAATTCGAAAATAAAATTTTAATCGTCTTTTTCGCGACATACCGATTTTCCATATGGGACTGATATGCAAGTATGGGCAGTATACCTCTATATAACCGGAGCCGTAAGTGACAGCCATTTGAACTTCAAATCTGTGTTCTGAACTAAGAACAGTACTCAAAAGAGCCTAATCTTTTTGTAATCGGTTCAGCATTCTACATTATATCTCCTGAATCGGAATAACAGCCATTTAATCCTTGAACTTGTTTAATGACCCAATAGAAGCTTTCAAATGAGCCTAAGTTGATCAAAATCAGTACAGTCATCTCTGAGGAAATTGAGCGGTAAAAAACGAGCGTTTTGTCGATTACGTCATTTATTCAATTATATCTCCGGAACCATCAATCAGTAACTCACTAATAGCTTTCAAACAAGTTTGAGTTTATGGAAATCGGTTGGGCTATCTCTGAGAAAATTTAGCCGTTAAACTCCAACGCTTTTTTTCTGTTACGTCACTTATACCATTATACCTCCGGAACCGGAAGTGACTGCCATTTGATCTTCAAGCTTGCTCAATGGCTCAGTAGTAGCTTTCAAACGAGCCTAAGCTAGTCGATTTCGGTTGAGCCATTTCTGAGAAAATTGAGCGGTAATAAAATTCGTTGAAAGGTGCACACACATACGCACATACATTTTCCGATCTCGTCGAGCCGAGTCGAGTGGTATATAACATGGATCTCCGAGGCTTCGATCGAAAGTCGGGTTTTCCAGAAATTCTATTACCTTTCTATAAAGAAAAGCAAAATGTACTCACGACATTGTTGATATTTTTGACGTAGGACTACGTTTTGTATAGCTCTTTGAACATAACTCATGGTTTGAGTGACGATTACTCACATTTATAAACTGGAACATTATGTCAAAATTTAAGTAAAATTTACTCAGACCATGAGTTCTCTCGCATTTATTCATACAATAGTGTAAGCGTTGAGTTTTCAAACATTTGAGTGAAAAAAAACACTTCTTGCAGTTCAGTGCGTTTTCATTCTCGGAATATTCTTATGGAATTTCTAGAAATGATATCCAACTCGTTTAATTTGGACTCCGAACCGGTCAAAAAGAAAATGGGTTTGATTCACTTTTTTGCGCTTTCCTTGTAAAAGAAAGAAGAATGACTTTACCTAGGGATTCCATGTGTATAAACATTAACTAAAAAGACTTTCTTTATTTTGAGCTCATGGAATTCAAATTTTTAAGTTAAACTCACTGACTCACACTTTTTAAGCGCTCAATTTAAAAAAAAAAAAGGTTTTAGTTTCTTATTTTAAGTAAAAAATACTCAAATTTTGACAGCTTCGTCCTTTAACTCAAAAATGGGTGGATAGTCGGTACCTCAAGTACCTCAGAGTACGTGCACTTTTGATGAATTTGAGTGGTGTTTGGCTCAATTTTGCGTTATGTTCAATGAGGAATTCAAAATAATCCGTGTTTAGAATTGCCGCATAACTTCGGAAATCCGCGTGAAAAAAACACAAAACTCAAGATTTTTGACATAACAAATGTTTCAGAAATGCACGATCGTCCAGATCTGGTGTATTTTGTTTTGAAGAACACACTCAGACTTCGAAGTCGATAGTAAGCGTACAGAAATTTTGATCGACTGCCCAAGCAACCTTCAAATCCCATATTCGCTTTAGATTTGAGGCAGATATGAGTCACTATTGTCTTATATCTGCTCCATATGCACCTATAATGCTACGGTCTCATTGGCACTATGAATCTCTCCGAATGATGCTATAAAAAAGAATTTCCACAAAAGCATCATCAGAGGATCCGTCTACGGCAACTTGCGGTTCGCGAGCCACATGCGGCTTTTTGGATGTGAGGTTACGGCAAGGGACAATTTTACATGCAAAGTTCTATTTATCTTATAAAGTGAAAGGTTTAAGTCTACATGAAAATATTTGTGGCTCTTTAAAAACCTAAGTATTTTGAAAATTTCGACTTTACTGATTCAAAAGGTTTCCGACCACCGGTCTACGGGAAGGCTATCGTTCTTAACACACCAACAAGTTTCCAAATCGGACACCGAATCAGAATCGAACGATCGATAGGTTTTTGTAGCCATGGCAAAATATAAATTGATTTTAATATTCAACATTCCAAGAAATTTTTTTGAATAGGCGATTAATTTGTAGTTGCGGTCAAAAATAAAATTTCCATTACAATCGATTCTCGGAGTTTTGGTTTTGGTAAGCAAAAATTGAAGTATACGTAGGAAATGTGTCTGGGAATTTGGAGCTTTGAAAAGTCATCCAACAACAACCATGAAACACATTGTAGCTAATCGATGCATGTTAGCTGCAGAAGGAAATTTGTAACTCCATATGCTAATGTCAAGGAATATGGCTTCGGTACGATATGGAAGCATAGTAAAAAAGGGAAGACGCATCCAACATTGACCCTCAAACGTGACAGGCAAGCTTCAAATGTCTTGCATTTTTATAATGCCATGCATTTTGATCAGTTCAGGCCATGGTTGCTTTGACCGAAGAATAATAAAATCCTACAGGTTCGCTGATCGATGAACATTTGGTGCAGTGGGAAAAAAAACCAAGCAACCTTTTGTTCGCGCGGCAGTTTGGTTAGGCGACCTACCTCTACACGTTTCTAAATGTGGGCTGCTGCCTGGTATAATAATCCTATGCCTACTACCATTGTCAGGAAGCATGCTGATTTCGAAAAACAAAGGATTTGCGATAATCGTTTTGCGCCCTCTGACTAACCGAGTGTATGTGTGTGTGTATGTGGCTGTGTTTGCTTGGATGAGAGCAGTGGACTTATTGTGCTTAGTCTCGGTAATTGAGGAATTTTTTCTCCATACCCACGATTCGACGTATCCGGACTTTGCGGACTCAGCGGACACACGGACCACTGCGGAGGCTACCAACAACGGTGACCTCAATTTCGCGCCGTTTTTCTGCCTGATTTAATCGTTAGTTGTAGTTGCTGTTTTTTTTTGCGCCCCATTTGTTGCGTTGTACCTTTCTACCGTTTTTCTATATTTGTGCGAATAACTGCCACCGCCGCCACCGTCTTCGCTGGTCGCCGGAGGAACCACCGGAGGAAGATGCTTCACTATTCCGACAAGAAGTGCGTTGCTGGCAGGTCACGGTATTCGCTGATGACCGATTTGGATCTAATGCTGTATATGCGCAGCAGACGAGTCACGGAAATTGCCTACTGTCAACCGAGGGAGAAAATATCGATAACGAGAATTTTCGCAGTCGCCTAGGTGCTGAAATTCAAAGCATTTCTCTTCAATTAAATTTTTGACATTTCCAAGTACTGAAACGTATGTTTACCTAGCAAACAAACGATTGTTGTCTGTCTCGAATAAGATCATGACGAAACCAGAACCTTTCGTTCTCGTGTTTTGCTTTGCTTATCTTTATTTTTTTTCGTTTCGAAAAGGAAAGAGCCTTTTAATCCCGTGAGTGATGAAGCGAATGAATCAAGCAACAAAGGAAGGAAAAGATAAAAACATTGGCGGGCCCGCAAGCCGGCTTAATCTGCTCGTTTATTTCTCATTTCACGTACGCCCGGGCCAAAGGTAACCTCCGTTCAGTGGTGCGGGTAGCGGAGGAAAAGTCCAACAGAGGACATATAAAATGAAATTTGTTTTGTATCCGAGCAACATTTAATCAAATGTCATTCCATCAAATTGATAATTATAATTATTATTTTCCTATACGTCCATTTCGTGAGCGCACCGAACCACACATCTCTACTGAGCATGCTTTTTTTCTTGTTGTTGTGTCGTCCACATTTGCTTGCTCGGCTGATGATCACCGTGTTGGCGCGGAGCGTGGTCCGTGTGTTCCCGGTGTGGCATTTTTTTTGCTTTGTGCCTGAAGCACCTTCCGGATTCCTAAGCAACATTGCCACATCATGACTCTAAAGCACTCTAGACATCGTTCTAACGTGCCCGTCAGGCTGGTCTTGGTATTATCTAGCTACACATAGGTGACGACGTGAACGAAAGTTCCTCGCATTTCCGTGGCAAAACTTAACTTGACGATTTCACGGCGAAAGTATTCCCACAAGGATAGAGCATCGGTTGAACTGAAGGGGAACAGTTTGTTGAAATAATTTGAAAGTAAAGATCTGTAAAATCTACTGTAGAAAATATTGTGGAAAACACTACAAAATTTTGTTACAATCTGTCGAGAGATTATCGAGATGTTCCGGAGAAGTTTCGGAAGAAGTAGGTCGTATAATTTGCCAAGTAATACTTGGTATGGCAGGCTATCTGTGGATGATGTGAATTCAGCAGGCTTTACATTACGACCGGCACCATTAAACAGCCAGATGTATAAATAAAAATGCCTCCAGAAGCGTCTTCGACCAAGGAAAGATAACACTCTATGTCGGCCGGATTTTGCATCGTGCCGCGAAACCAGTGATGGAGTGGACAGGACAGTGCAGGACAGTGTAGGAGACAAATTCACCAATCATTCTGGGCGATTATGAAAGGAAAGCTTCAAAAAGCAAGGAAGGTCTAGGGGCAGAATGTTTTCCTGGTCCGAAGAGTCGAATGGCCTTAAGGTTAGAACTTCTATAATTAAAACAAAAAAGTCCAGGTTTTGGGCGTTTAGCCTGGGAGAAGAAGTTGAATAAACTAAACTTTGCAAACATATGTGTTCATTTATTCCCGAAAATATCCGACTTGATTTTTCATTTTTTCTCGGGTGCGGTTTTTAATTAGTTTTGTTCGTTAAACAAAGAATTTGTTTTTCCGAAGCCATTTTATGAAGACTTTTTTGAAGTTTCGCTAACAACGCAATTTTTAAAGCAAACTTTGTATTCCCAAATCTATCTAGACTGACTTTTGAAAAGGGCCGAACCATTTTTACTAATTTTTATCAAAAGCTTATTGTCGAAAAAAGATCAGTCATATTGTCGAATAAAAATACTGAAAAAAATCCTGAGTCTTACACTAAAAACCTTTTTTAATCCCCCTAGTAGTGTAATGATGCCTTTCTCATATTATTCATTACATCATAAATATAATCGTGAAATTCACCAAAACAACTGTTTATTGAATAGAAATAGGAAAATTTGTTCGGACCTAATCTCACAAACTCTACAAATCCTGTTTAACCTGTAGTTTCGGGACCGAAAGAAGTATCCACAACAAATTAAAGAATTCTGTATGAAACTGTGTGACTTTTCCTTTGAATCTATGAGTTTGTGAAAATCGATTTGGCCATCTCCAAGAAAAGTGAGTGAGATCCTTTTTGCAGTTTTCATCACTATTTCCAATTCTTCCAAAACCGGATTCAGATAAAAGGAATAGCCGAAGTTGGTTCGTTTGTTACCAACAAATATGACCAACAAATTGGGGCAGTTTTGAACGTAGTTAAACCTATACTTACTATCTCATGCTCTATTTCGATTAAACCAAATTAACGAAATCTAACAAACTAAACGAACCTGCGTTTTTGTTACTTCTGCATATGTAAGTCAAGCTAAACAGCATGAATCAGCAGCATAGAACATGTAGGATTATTATTACTATTATTACTATTATTATTATTATAATTATTATTATTATTATTATTATTATTATTATTATTATTATTATTATTATTATTATTATTATTATTAATAATAATAATAATAATAATAATAACAGATTAATTATTATTATTATTATTATTGACATCACTACACAACGTGTACGAAATAGAACAAAGTGCGCCTTGTTCGTTTTGTGTTTTCTTCTTCTTTCGGTGTTGTACATATTGTCACTCTATATGGCGATTTGATAACTTTGACACTCTTCGCCATGCAACTGCGGAACCGGAAGTCGGATCCGGATGAAATTTCATAGTAGCTTTAAAGACAGTATGAACTTTAATTCACATCAAGATTTGTGAAAATCGGTTCAAACATCGCAGAGAAATGGAAGTGAATTTAGATTTAGGAGTTTTTCTTCTCCACGTTCGGTGCTCTCGGAACAGGAAAAGAGGGGACCAGTAGTACCGAATTAAGTTTTCATGTCCACAAACTAACAAGCTCTGCAAACTAGAAGAATTTATCAGACAGTTTAATGGGATTTGTACCTGTATTTAACCATCGTTCGTGGGAAAATACTAATAAAATTGGTAATTTTCCACTTATCACGCTTTAGTTCCGGAACCGGAAGTCGGGTCCAGATAAAATGTTCTACCAATTTTTAGGATATTATATGACCTTTCATTTGAATTTTAATTTGCGAAAATCAGTTGAGTTGTTCCAGAGATAATTTAGTGTAAACTTTTTCTCAAATTTTCACATATTACCATATAACTCCGGAACCGGAAGTCACATTCAAATGAAATTCAATAGCAAGATATGGGAACATAATACCTTTTATTTGAATCTTAGTTTGTGAACATCGGTTCAGCCATCTCTGAAAAAAGTGAGTGTAATTTTTTTCATTTTTTTGGTGCATATAATCTTATATCTCCGGAACCGGAAGTCGGATCGGAATGAAATTCAATAGCAGGCTGTATGACTATGAGATCTTTCATTTGAATCTTTGTTTGTGAAAATCGATTCTGTCATCTCTGAGAAAAGTGAGTGCACACACACACAGACATTTGCTCAGTTCGTCGAGCTAAGTCGAATGATGCCTCCGGGCCTCGGTTGAAAAGTCGATTTTCACAGTGATTGCATAGCCTTTCTATATGAGAAAGGCAAAACACACTTTTAAAAATTTAAAATCGATTAGCAAAAATAAAACACAATTTTGGATTTTGATGAAATTATGTTCTCTACCAACCGTTCGTACATTGCAATATGGGTACTTTAAGGGAAGGTTTCTTTTTACGCGGGGGATACGTACTGAGTAACTTCGGAAATTCGTGTAAAAAAACTCAAAACCAAAAAAAAACATTTTAATGCCAAATATCTTAGAAATGCATAAAGCGTCCAGATCTGATGTAATCTAAACTTTTTTTTTCAAATAGAAAATTTTTTAGTGTCAACAATTTGGGATAACACCAAATCTCGAAGTTTCATGCATTTCTAAGACAAAACTAGACGCGTAACTTGAGAAAACCGCTTAACTTCGGAAATCCGCATAAAAAAACAGCGTAAAAAAGACCCCAGTGTAAAGTTTTTCTTATAAAAAGTTGTTTTTTTTTAAACTGAATTTTGTTCAGTGTCATCGAAAACTAAGTGAAACTGAGATTCTATCGCTAGTTGCCTGATATTAGCAAAAATCATGTGTATTGGAAAAAAAATTGTTAGAAAACTTTTTTTCTGAAAATTATCATTTTACAATGTATGGACGATTTGAAGGGAACATAGTTACCTATATTGGGATTAAATTTCATTAAAATCGAAAATGGTGTTTTGCCTTTCTCATATAGAAAGGTTATGCAATCACTGTGAAATCCGACTTGTGAACCGAGTGTGTGTGTGTGTGTGTATGTGTGTATGTAACTTTTTTTTGCACTAACTTTTCTCGGAGATGGCTGAACCGATTTTCACAAACTAAGATTCAAATGAAAGGTCTTGAGGTCCCATGAAAAATTAATGAATATTATTTGGATCCGACTTCCGATTGCGGAGTTATGGGGTAAAATGTGCAAAATAAAGAAAATATGTGTTCTAACTTTGCTCATAGATGGCGCGACCGATTTTCACAAACTTAGGTTCAAATAAAAGGTCTTGTGGTCCCATCTGTAATTCCTGAATTCAATGCGGATCCGGAAATATAGGGTAAATTGTGTTAAAAATTGTATACCATCACTTAAAATGGGGAAAAACCTTGAAAAAATTTCTAAATCGACCTCAAATCTTTTCCAATTGATAGTTTTTATCAGTAGACGATCAAACAAACCGATTTCGGTTATTCTTTTAAGAATCGAAGAAAATTATTTTGAAGAATATCACAGTAGTGAAGCCCAAATCGTATCAGGAGTGTATGAAACTTTCTGGTTATGAAGGCCAATTTCCATACTAAGGACAAATATTTGTTAATAGACAAACTTTTTTTTCCTCTAAAATGGCCATCTCCTGTCAATATTTTTTCGTAACCCCTTAAACCATTTTCGAGAGAATCAAGTGCATATTCCTGTCTCATAAACATATCACTATTCTCACAGACATTCAGCGATATCGACGAACTGAGTCAAATGGTATATGAGGCTTGGATTACCGTGCCTCGGTTCAAATGGCGGTTTTTACGGTGATTACATAGCTAATGGAAGAAAAGCAAATCTTATCTCACATACCGTCTAACATATATTCGCTAAATTACATGTGCTGCAGGAAAGCCATCTTGAACCACTACAATTTGTACTCTTCGTGAATGACATATGTAGAGAGTTATCGTCGTCTAACGTGATGTATGTTGATGATCCTGAAGTCATCGCAAACCTTGTGGATTGCTGTGGCTTAGAAATGAACATTGAAAGTGTATTTGATTAGTGAGACAGATTCGCTATGATATTAAAGACTAGAAAATTTAGCATAGGGGAGACAGGGGCTAAGCCAGACATTTTTTTTATTAAATCGAAAAAGCACCCATTTTAACTAGGATTTTACCTAATTTATCTATACAGTTATGTGACTTCAACATCCAGCTACAATGCCCTATTTTGTCTTGAAAAAACATGCATTCGTTTTTGTATCAAGTGATTATGAAGTGACCAACACAACATCCAATATTTAGGAACCGCGGAACTAAACCGTACTATAAAGTTTCACACAAAAATGAAGAACGAATGAATACAGAAAACGTGTTCGAATCGATTGTCTGTTGGTTTCAACACACCCAAACTTTCGTTTACGAACACTTTTTTACGTTACCTTTTTTACGTAACTCTTTTTACGAATCAAATCCCAAATAACGTAATCTTTTTTTACGAACCTACTTCGTAAAAAGAGGTTTTGGCATGCATCGAAAGCGATTTCCGGCTCATTTATATTCCATGGAAACTACTATAATATGGGTATTTTCAAAACGGGTTTAAAGAGTAGATTCCGGAAAATGATATTCGAGGTGGTTCTGAAATTCAAGATGGCGACTTCCGGTTTCTTGATATTCCTTGAAAACCCTTACAATATGGGTATTTTTGGAACGGGATTGATGAGTAGATTTCGGAAAACGATGTTTAGGTGGTTCTGAAATTCAAGATGGCGACTTCCGGTTTCTTGATATTTCTTGAAAATCCTTACAATGCGGGTATTTTCTGAACGGGATTGATAAGTAGATGTCGGAAAACGATGTTTGAGGTGGTTCTGAAATCCAAGATGGTGACTTCCGGTTTCTTGTTGTTGCAAAACACTTATATACTTGCTACCGAAGTACCACGTCTTTCCTGACGTGCCGAACGAAAACGTTGTTTTCGGCTTATTCTGGCCGATGCAGGTATGGTCATTTAGGGGTTATCCTATGTTTGTGCTTAGGGCACATAACCGTTTTTACTTTTCTTTACGTTTCGTCTTAGACTCGTCAGTGCAGAGCAGTTCAAATTGACCATACCTGCATCGGCCAGAATAAGCCGAAAACAACGTTTTCGTTCGGCACGTCAGGAAAGACGTGGTACTTCGGTACCAAGTATATAAGTGTTTTGCAAATAGCATTAACTTTACGTCTGCTTAGCGGTTCAAGTTGAACTGTTTAAGTTTGCAATAAGCAGTTCAATTTGAACTGCTCTGCACTGACGAGTCTAAGACGAAACATAAAGAAAAGCCTTACAATGTGGCTATTTTTAGAACGGGATTGATGAGTAGATGTCGGAAAACGATGTTTGAGGTGGTTCTGAAATCCAAGATGGCGACTTCCGGTTTCTTGATATTCCTTGAAAACTCTTACAATGTGGGTATTTTCTGAACGGGATTGATAAGTAGACGTCGGAAAACGATGTTTGAGGTGGTTCTGAAACTCAAGATGGCGACTTCCGGTTTCTTGATATTTCTTGAAAACCCTTACAATATGGGTATTTTTGGAACGGGATTGATGTATAGATGTCGGAAAACGATGTTTGAGGTGGTTCTGAAATTCAAGATGGTGACTTCCGGTTTCTTGATATTCCTTGAAAACGCTTACAATATGGGTATTTTTGAAACGGGATTGATGAGTAGATGTCGGAAAACAATGTTTGAGGTGGTTCTGAAATTCAAGATGGCGACTTCCGGTTTCTTGATATTCCTTGAAAACCCTTACAAAGCGGGTATTTTCTGAACGGGATTGATAAGGAGACGTCGGAAAACGATGTTTGAGGTGGTTCTGAAACTCAAGATGGCGACTTCCGGTTTCTTGATATTTCTTGAAAACCCTTACAATGCGGGTATTTTCTGAACGGGATTGATAAGTAGATGTCGGAAAACGATGTTTGAGGTGGTTCTGAAATTCAAGATGGCGACTTCCGGTTTCTTGATATTCCTTGAAAACTCTTACAATGTGGGTATTTTCTGAACGGGATTGATAAGTAGACGTCGGAAAACGATGTTTGAGGTGGTTCTGAAATCCAAGATGGCGACTTCCGGTTTCTTGATATTTCTTGAAAACCCTTACAATATGGGTATTTTTGGAACGGGATTGATGTATAGATGTCGGAAAACGATGTTTGAGGTGGTTCTGAAATTCAAGATGGTGACTTCCGGTTTCTTGATATTCCTTGAAAACGCTTACAATATGGGTATTTTTGAAACGGGATTGATGAGTAGATGTCGGAAAACAATGTTTGAGGTGGTTCTGAAATCCAAGATGGCGACTTCCGGTTTCTTGATATTCCTTGAAAACCCTTACAAAGCGGGTATTTTCTGAACGGGATTGATAAGGAGATGTCGGAAAACGATGTTTGAGGTGGTTCTGAAATCCAAGATGGCGAGTTCCGGTTTCTTGTTGTTCTTTGAAAACCCTTACAATGTGGCTATTTTTAGAACGGGATTGATGAGTAGATATCGGAAAACGATGTTTGAGGTGGTTCTGAAATCCAAGATGGCGACTTCCGGTTTCTTGATATTCCTTGAAAACCCTTACAATATAGGTATTTTTGGAACGGGATTGATAAGTAGATGTTGGAGGACGATGTTTGAGGTGGTTCTGAAATTCAAGATGGCGACTTCCGGTTTTTATGATATTCCTTGAAAACCGTTACAATGTGGATATTTTCTGAACGGGATTGAAAAGTAGAAACGATGTTCGAGGTGGTTCTGAAATTCAAGATGGCAACTTCCGGTTTCTTGATATTTCTTGAAAACGCTTACAATGTGGCTATTTTTGAAACGGGATTGATGAGTAGATGTCGGAAAACAATGTTTGAGGTGGTTCTGAAATCCAAGATGGCGACTTCCGGTTTCTTGATATTCCTTGAAAACCCTTACAAAGCGGGTATTTTCTGAACGGGATTGATAAGTAGACGTCGGAAAACGATGTTTGAGGTGGTTCTGAAATTCAAGATGGCGACTTCCGGTTTCTTGATATTTCTTGAAAACCCTTACAATATGGGTATTTTTGGAACGGGATTGATGTATAGATGTCGGAAAACGATGTTTGAGGTGGTTCTGAAATTCAAGATGGTGACTTCCGGTTTCTTGATATTCCTTGAAAACGCTTACAATATGGGTATTTTTGAAACGGGATTGATGAGTAGATGTCGGAAAACAATGTTTGAGGTGGTTCTGAAATCCAAGATGGCGACTTCCGGTTTCTTGATATTCCTTGAAAACCCTTACAAAGCGGGTATTTTCTGAACGGGATTGATAAGGAGATGTCGGAAAACGATGTTTGAGGTGGTTCTGAAATCCAAGATGGCGAGTTCCGGTTTCTTGTTGTTCTTTGAAAACCCTTACAATGTGGCTATTTTTAGAACGGGATTGATGAGTAGATGTCGGAAAACGATGTTTGAGGTGGTTCTGAAATCCAAGATGGCGAGTTCCGGTTTCTTGTTGTTCTTTGAAAACCCTTACAATGTGGCTATTTTTGGAACGGGATTGATAAGTAGATGTTGGAGGACGATGTTTGAGGTGGTTCTGAAATTCAAGATGGCGACTTCCGGTTTTTATGATATTCCTTGAAAACCGTTACAATGTGGATATTTTCTGAACGGGATTGAAAAGTAGAAACGATGTTCGAGGTGGTTCTGAAATTCAAGATGGCAACTTCCGGTTTCTTGATATTTCTTGAAAACCCTTACAATGCGGGTATTTTCTGAACGGGATTGATAAGTAGATGTCGGAAAACGATGTTTGAGGTGGTTCTTAAATCCAAGATGGCGATTTCCGGTTTCCTGATATTCTTTGAAAACCCTTACAATGTGGGTATTTTTAGAACGGGATTGCCCAAGTAACAATTTTTGTTATGCTAGCTTATTTTTGACTAGTTTGCAACCAGAAATTTTAGTTATTGTTACTAATATCTAACCACTTGCGTGACACAAAAAGCACAGTTTCTACTAGTTGTTAAGTCGGTTAAAAATAAATTGTCGTTACGTTGTAATACCATACTGAAATAACTTATTTTAAAGAACTTGAAAATAACTTGTGTTCAAGCAAACTAGTTGAAACTTAGTCACCATCGACATTATAAACAATGAATGGATCCAGAGAACTTTTCTATCAGCTATAAAAAGTTAGTTAAGTACTTGAAATCACAAACTTGATACAAGGGTAAAATTTCACAACGATTTTAAAACTGTCGAGCGGACTGTTTTTTTATGCGCCTTCAATCTAAATTTGTTTATGAAGGTATGAACAATAAACAACGAAAAAACTCTTTGTTGAGAATGCTCAAAATTAATCCTAGTAGAGTGATTTTTCTTATTTTTTTAATTCATATATTGTAATATAACAATCGATGTTTAATCCATATATTTTTTTATTCGAGTTTATGATAGTGCATAGAATAAAAATGACTATTCTGCCTTTCATTATTTTCACCAAAAAGTAGTTTTGAAAAAAGTAATATCCTGGTTTTATTTATGTTTTATACACTTCCTGCGACTCCATAGTGTGATCGCTATGTTCAAGCCAACAAAAGTTTTTTTGGTTGTATTTCCGTTATCATTACGCTGGAAAAACCTATCGATAGCTATCTGAATCTTACGTATTTATAATGGTTTCGCAACTAGTAGCTGAAACCATAGCTGTGATAAAAGATATGTTAGAATCAAGTAACGATAACTTACAAATGATGGTTAGTTTAATGTTTACGTTAGAAAGAAACATTGCTGTCACCTTGTTTTAACCAGTATAACATAAAACACATGTTCGTGCTCTTGTTCCAACATAGTTGGGCTAAGTGGTATCAGAACTAGTTACGGGTTGCTACTGTTTGAGTTAAATATACTTATTTTCGACTAGAAGCTAGAAGCATAGTTGTCGTTGAAGATATGTTTGGATTAAATAACGATAGCTTAAAAATTATAATTAATTCAATATGACAAAATTATGTGGTGATTTGAAACTTAAATAACTATTTCGTAACTAGTTATGTTATGAAGAAACATTGTTGTCACCTTCAGGCGAAATCAAGTGCACTCAGAAAATCAGAAAGTTTAGAAAAAAAATTTCTGTGAAAAACGAATACGTTTTGACAGAAACACGATTGACGCCAAACTGAATTGACTCAGCTTCATCCAACATACCTATGTCTGTTTGTCACATGAAAGCGCGTTTATAAAATCAATCCATGGATCGAAATAATTGCTGGGTTGGAAGATATTTAAGTTGTATGGTGTCGGTCTAGCCCCGGTCTCTCCTAATCACTTTCTTGCGATAACAGATTCGACTACGGCAAAAGTTTATACCTAACGAAAACATCTCATTCAAAGTATCAAGAACGTCTTGCATTTTGGTGGACTGAAATTACATTCCAATGAAATCATTTTCCGAACTATCTTCACGGCAAAAGTCAACACCATCGAAATCAACTCCCATCTCAAGTAACAAATCATGCTGCGGCATCAGCTTGAAACAAACGAAACGAAACGTGTGAGAAAATCAAAGCATGCTGCGATGGGGCCGATATGCGAATATTCATGCAAATTTTTTAACGGATTCGAATATGATGCAATACCCATTTTTTAGTGTTTCACTGAAGAGAATATGTTTACAACACAATGCAAGTATTTCGTCGATAAACACCGAATCATACTGGTAGCGAAAAACTTCATACGAAATTTTAAGCTCATCATAAAGCCGATTGCATGCAAGTATTGGTTGTTAACGTCATGTAATTCTTGCGCCCACTGGTGGGCTCTAGGAATTCTTTGGCAATCACCGGCAGTAGGGTCTCTGAACTCGACTGGAACTGAGAAAATTCGCTCTGCTACGTGACTTGTTACATGAGTTCATTCGACCTATGGCCTATGACGGAGCGCTTGATGGCATAGGAACTCCTCAGCATATATTCATACAAGGTTGTCTCTTCAGGCAGCAGCACAGGACTGTGCACTGACTGAGTCAGTGCAGGTCTCAGTGTGCTAGTGTTCAGGAACTACAACACCCCCCTCGGCTAAACCGTTTCGGGTTGCCATCGTTTCATAGACTAATTGATAATTTCTTCCCCCTTCGAACTGGCGTCTGATTCTTTTGCACGACCGAACGCACCAGTATTATTCGCAATGAAGGCGCTGACACTATCGACATGTTAACGATCCAATTCTCGCCCGGTACATTTGAATGCGGTACAAAACTTTTTTTTCACTAATTAGCTGACCGGTTCAGAGCTCTGTATTGATTTAAGAAAAACCCAAACCAGTTCTCCTGGCTGCAGTAGCGCAGCCCGTACGAAACGTTGGCTTGCTGGCTGAACAACTCTACAAGTGAAAAAAAAACCACTTGCAGTCAAACCGAGCAGACGAGCCCCTTGAAGCTAATCAAGACTGAGAAACCTACTCGAAAGGAGTTTAATGGCTGCAAGTCTGCCTAGAGAGGGCTGGCTGGCTGGAATCCGTTTCATGTTTTGCGGAACGAAAGCAAAGTACAAAACGAACAGTGATGGCTCCAAATGGTAATACAGCAGGCCTTGCTTGCTTCAATTAGAATGATTCAGTTATTTTTTCTTTAATTCTTTCTCTCTCTCAGTGTCTTTCTCTGTGCCATAGTCATTGAGACGGAAAATGCATCTAGTTGGCGATTAGTTCGGTCGGTCATCACCATCGTCACTGCCGCCAAAGAGGTCCTCTGGTTGGTTAGAGATCGCACTTATTTTTATGTTTTGTTTTAGTTTCGCTCGCTCGGTACCCGGAACGGCTTACCCAAAAAAGCACGTGTTGATGACGGAGCAGAAATTCAAAGTGAAAAGTCATTACTATTAACCGTTTATTAATTAAACCTCATTTAGTTCTTTCTGTTTTTTTTGTTCAACCATAGAACCGCCGGGAAAAAAAACTGCCGCATTTGCTGCCCCTGTGTACGAATCGTGTCGATTTGTCGTCATGGTCACGGGGTAACCTGTTCCTGTTGTTGCACCTTCTTCCTCTTGTCTTCGCGCGCTCATTTACGCTTGGCCAACAGCCCCGTCGCCGTCGCTACACCGCCATCTTCGCAAGCAGTGAGTGTGCAGCAATTCTCAGGCTTGGCCGGCCATCATGGTTATGTTCGTTCTCGCCGCCTCGCCTGCCATTGGTATATATGGAAGGGCACCTCACCAGCTCCCGTTCGGACCTCCGATGCTCTGTTGTTGTTTTTGTTGTTGTTGTTGTAACGTTTTGTTGCTTATTCGTGCGTACATTCGTCAGGGGGCAGTCTTTGACAAGTTCGACATCCAAATTACATACAATAGCATTGTCATCATATCCCCAATTTTCTCTTGTTCCTGTGCAGACCGTGTGGTACTTGACTTCCGAGCATTGAAGATCAGATGCCGTGCCGTACCGTTCAGTCTAGGTGTTAGCTTATCGAAATGATTTTTCGCAGATCGAATACTCCGGCTCAGCATTCATTAAGGCGTGAAATAAAACATTCTTGTTAAAGGCATCCGCTTGAATGAAACCATAGAATTGTATCCGAATCCGGTACGATTCAGTTAATGCAGCGAAGGATTCAAGTCGCTTTAAATATTTCGGTGTGCCCTCTCACCAACCAACCCGGATCATGATGGAGTGGTCAACAGGAGGCTAAACATTCGACCAACATACGGTTGAGTGTTTGCAAGAAGACCAAATCGTGCAGTTTTTAGTCACTTGGGGCATTTCCGTTCGGTTTTGATTGTGAGCCGTTGCGTTTTTTTCTTGTTCCATTCAACCACATTGCAAACTGCAATCTTCTGCTGCGAAAGATTGGTCCACCAACAGGGGACCGGCTTCGGAACGACACCAACGGTCGAGGTATTATCGAAAAGTGCTTACAACACACATTGCGTGGTCACCAGCCAGTCAGCCAACCAGCTAGCCATCCAAGTACCTAATGTAGCTGCCAATTTAGGCTCCACAAGAAGGTAGGTGCTCCTGCTGCTGCTGCTGCGAGAGGAAGCAGGATACCCCCGCTTAAGTGTAACTGAAGGCCAAATGTGTTTACGTTCATTAACGACGTTTCGCTTGTGCAGTTCTGCAGTTTTTCGCTAATTTCAAGCCATAGCCTGATAAAGGTTGGTGCCATCATGAGGTTGGTTGTTTGTGTGCGTGTGTCTGAAAACTGTGGTAGGGAAACCAGCCGAAATCAAACGACGTTGATCGTGAAAGAAAAAAAAACGACTCGATCTATCACTTTATGACAAGAACAGAAACAATTAGTCGAAGATATTTTATCAATAGGAATAAGACTGTATTTGATTCATGATAAAGCTGGAAAGCATAATGTATTCTGCTAGTCGACAAAAGCTTAAAATCGACACTTAGTCATTATGTGGTTTCAAGCCTGAAATTGGATACCATTTCGAATAAATTTCATACGACTGAGGTGAATTTTAAATTAACATAAAAAATAATATGCGCGTCCACAATAATGAGAAAAAAAAGCAGTCAAACGCGCGAACAATCAAACTCTTTAATTCCTAAAAAAGGCCGAGTTGGTGGTTCAATACCAAGGGGGCTGGCCTTACAAGCCAGTTGTCGTAGGTTCGAGGCCCGACATGGAAGGATTTTTAGTGTCAGAAGGATCGTTGAACTAATATGCAATGATACTGAACGCTAATAATCGACTGCGAAATCTGTAGAAACAGAAAGATCAAATTCCACAAAAGGAATGTTATTCCTGGACTTCACATTTTATACATAAAGAAAAATTACAATCAGTTGAGTGTCAGTAGGAAAACCGTTTGGCTCAGCGAAAGCTTACAAATACGCAAAAAAAACAGAATCGGGTTTCTCATAAAAATATGCACTCGTGTCCGCAGTCAACAAAAAAAAACTACGGTCAAAAGTCTGTACAGGTTGTCAGTGACGATAAAGAGCTAAGGTGTCTTGAGCGTTTCACAGAATTATAGAATTTCCAATTTGATTTCCAATTTCAAATAAAAAAAAACCTTTTTTAATCCACCTAGTGGTGTAATGATGCCAATATTTTCGGAAACATCACTAGAAGATTCTGTCAAGATTTTTTTTCAAACATGAATAAAATCAAAAATTTCCTTTGGTATAATCTACCATCACCTTTTCAATTTGTAAACAGTTATGTCAAGTCAATATAGAATTAAATGTGGCAACCCTGCACGTTATACAAAATTGAACTAAGCAAGCTGTGTGCTAGGCGGTTGTGTTTTCTTCTTCTTCCGTACCAGCACGTACCGATTTTGCATCAATTTGTATGACAGTGTGAAAGTTTTGATACTCATTGCCCTATAATTTCGAAACCGGAAATCGGATGTGGATGAAATTACACAGTAACTTTTAAGAAACTGAGGGCTTTAATTTGAATCATGATTTTTGAAAATCGGTTTACCGTTGCTGAGAAATCGAAGTGAGTTCCAGTTTTGGAGCTTTCCTTTACTATTATCGGTGCTTCCGGAAGCGGAAACCTAGGACTAATAGTCCCAAAGTAGATTTATATATTCACTAACTAACAAATCTGCTAACTAGATAGATTTAGTAGTAAGTTTCATGAAAATGTGCACCTCGTTTCGCCATCGCTTATGAAAAAATACTCATGAAATTGAAAATGTTTGCTAATCGCACTGTAATACCGGAACCGGAAGTCGGATCTGGTTCAACTTTTCGGGGACTTTTTAAGGAATTTTAAGACCTTTCATTTGCATCTTAGTTTGTAAAAAGCGGTTGAGAACTTGAGTGCGCATTTTTTCATAGATTTGCACATATTGCCTTGAAATTCCGGAACCGGAAGTCAGATAAGATAAAATTAAATAGCGATCTATGGGACCATAATACCTTTCATTTGAATCTAAGTTTGTGAAAATCGGTTCAGCCATCCCTGAGAAAATCGAGTGACATTACATACATACACACACGGACATTTGCTCAGTTCGTCGAGCTGAGTCGAATGGTATATGACAATCGGCCCTCCGGGCCTCGGTTCAAAAGTCGATTTTCACAGTGATTGCATAACCTTTCTATATGAGAAAGGCAAAAAACTGCATTTTCTATGGACAATTTCTGTTGTTTTTTTATCGATGTTTTGAGCATTTAACAATTTGTTTTACCTTTCTCATATAGAAAGACTACGTAATCACAGAGTCTGCTATTGAATTCTACATGGATAAAACTTCCGGCGCAAGAGTAACACAGAAAATCAAAAAATTCGGAAATAAAATTTAAACCGTATTGCCCTCAACATGCCGATGTTCCAATATGTTGTATTCAAAGCATGAAACAATCTACTTCATCGTAGCAACTAGCAACCATTGATATCAAAGGTTTAATTTTTGTTTTAGCCGAATCACTTTGCAATAGTCAAAGTTACACTATTTTCAAATCTAGTAGGCGGTTTTTACTTTACACGTTACTAATGTCGTTTTCGCTTGATGCCAAACCTAACCCAGTTTCTACGCTAACTGCTGTCAAACCATTGGTTTTAAGCTGGTTTCGAACCTAGTTTCAACTTTGTTGAACTGAAAATCGAGTCAGTTTCAAACCAGTGGTTTTTATATCAGGTTTGCTCGAACCCCCGTTGCTAAGTGCGAATCCAACACAGTTTCGTGAAAAGTGTTTGTTTGATGAAACTACCCTAGGTCGGTTTCAGTTTGCTCAAGCGAAAACGACATAAAACAAATAATTCGTGAAATATTCCGGATCTGAATGATTTTTTAATACAATCTACTCAGTTACGACAAAAGCCGGACCTACTCAAAACTAAGTTGTTATGCAGAATAAATACGTGAAATTGGTTGTTTTAACAATAACTAGGTATACTACAATTAGATATCGCGATTATTAGTTTGACAAAGCGACTTAGTTTTCGAGGAATGATAGCTATTTTGAGAAACAAGGTAGTAACGAAAAAGGAGATCTAATCTTTTGACAACCACAAAAATCATTATGCAAAATTTGAAAGCGCGGAACACTTTAGAACTGAAGTATTTTTGCGTTTTTTTTTCCTGTAGATATTATGTACGTCTGAAAAATTCATGCGATTTTTCAAAATATTAAGATTTCAATGTAGGCACATAACCGGAGCTATGTGGTACGTCCATAAAAAACAAAACAGTGAAAATCTACGAGTCACAAGATCCTGGCAGTCGTTTTTTTGTGAACTTAAATTTAACTTATCTTGAGACATGAACAAACCCGTATCCCAAAACAACCCTCAAAGAATCAGAATGCTCCGTACATGTAGATTGTGTACGGTCGAAGTAGTTTCATTTTAATTTCGTCATAGCTCTCCACTCACTTGAAATCGCTATAACAGAAGCAACAGAACCGCAAGTCTCGAATCCAATATTTCAGCTGTAAGATCGCTAACCCTATAATACTCATTCCCCTTTCGTGTGGATTTCTTTGCTTCTCAGGAAAGAATGATTTATGAGAAAACGAACACATATTCTATATGATCCCAAGTACGTCAATAAAATCTAGCTGTCAATACACCTTGCATTGCCCATGTCTCCACATCAAATGTCGTCCTTGGCTACATTGCCCACTCGAACACTGGTAACATTGGGAGCGAGTGATTTCTCTGAAAGCCGTTCCTCCGAGAATCATTTAGCTGAAGGACATTTCGTCAAAATCCGTTTTTCCGAACGAGTCGTTTCACCAAAATGGTTAATTCGCCGAAAGAGTAAGTTCTCCGAAAGAATTTTTCTACTGAAAATATCGTGTCGTAGAGCATAATATCGATGAAATAATATTGCCCGCAAATCTAGCGGTTTCTTAAATAAGAACGTATGTAGTAAACCCGACGCTTCCGCGACTGATTTTTTTAAATGATTTTCAGACGTCAAACATTAAATATTTCTGATGTGCATACATACGTCTTACTTCACTATGGAGTGCCTTTTCAAAACTTATCATAATAAGTATCACAATAGTTTTATCATGATAAGTTTTTGATCGTGAATCTCTTTTGTTTTATTCAACGTATCAACATATTTTTTTCTCCACGCCATCGGAGATATGATAAGCAATTTGTGATTAAATTTTCCGTAGTATGAGATAACCACAGAATTAAAATTTTCTAAAATATTTGGCTAGTGAAGGCAAGGCTTTACTTGAGTAGTTGACTCGTTTAGTTCAGACCGGAATTTAGGTCCAGAATACAGTTCCAAAATTCAAATTCAGAATCCAAGACCAGATTTTCATTTTCATATCCAGAATTTGATTCTGAGCTTGGATTTTTAATACGAAATCTAAAATTAAGATCAGGACCTCGATTCTAGACTCGGACACTCGAACTGAACTCGACTTGCATTTGAATTTTGAAACTGAATACTGGAAGTTGAGGTTAAGATCAGAATTCAGTTTCAAAATTTCTGTCCGTAATTAAGAAGTCAACAACAGAATTCCGAAACTGAGTTCTGAGCCTGAAGTTCTGGAACTTCAGACCGAACAAAATCTAGATCCAAAATTCAATTGTTTTTTTTTTTCAGAATTCAGAGCTAAACTGCATTCCAGAATCCATGCTAAGAATTCAGTTCAGTGCAGGACAAGAATTTGGTTCCAAAATTTAGTTCTACAATAATAGAAGAATAACCAAATTAAGATTTTTGAACTAAAATTCAGATCTGGATTATAAAAAAGAATTCCGGAGCTGAATTCTGGATCCGAATTTGAGAACTGATTACTGACTCGGAATTCTGTAGCTGACACTCAGCTGTAGAATGCAGGTTCAGAGTTCAGTGCTAGGATTCAGGTTCAGAATTCAATGCCGAGCCAGAATCCTGGTCCCGAATTCAGTTACATAGCACAGGTTCAGTAAACAGTTTTTTCAATCCAGAATTCAGTTCTAGAATTCAGCTTCAGAATTCAGTTCCAGAATCTAGCATCAAAATTTAGAATTCGGATCTCAAATTCAAGTCTAGCATTCGGCTCCAAAGTTTAGTTTAGTCTTCCGGCTATGACTCTGACATTACCCACCCACCTTTTTATGGTAAAAATCAAAACTATCGATCGAACTCTTCTTATTTAAGTGACCGCCAGAGTCAAATATATCACAATATTATTTGTTTAAAATTAAAGGCACCATTAAAGAAGGTGACGAGCGATTATAAATACACACGGAGAACCCTTCGATCATAAAATTGCGATATCGCAGTTTTTGATTTTTGCGATAGTTGATTTAACTAATTTCTTTTTGATTCAACCAATATGGTTTTTGATTTGCATATATTCAAGTAGTTGAAAAATATGTTGTTTTGAATGCTGTCAAATGCCGGAGACAGTTGAAAGCAAAACAATAATCGCAATGCAAAATCAATAACTTTTTTAATTGAAATCTGTTCGCGTCGCTTCAAAATGTCAATGAAAACAACATCGATGGTTAAAGCGTTTGGTGAAATTGTGTTCATTCGATTTGAGAAATTTATGATAACAAGTGTTTATCTAACAGCGGTGTTGTGATAAAATTAACCTTGTTTAAGATGAAAAAGATTTGGTGACAAATTAAAAAATGATCATCTCGTAATGTTTCTGGTATGCGCAAAAATTCTATGTTACAAATTCGATCATTGATTTACTTCCAGCAGACTGTTTTACTCCCAGCTGTTTGATACCGATGATGATGTTCATGCATTAGCAATAAAACGCTTTTTGACATGAATTTAATTTATAAAATTAACAGGAGCGAAGGGTTTCAAACACACAGTACGCGTTGCGTTTGAATGGCGCGTTTGAATTGCCGTCGCAAAATTACAATTCCCAGCGGTTGATGCACCCAAGCTCAAATAAATTGACTAAAATTATCAGTGCATCATCTTTCAATACTCATTTTAGGTAAATTTAATAAAAATATCTAAAAAAAATTAGTTGTTTCAACCATCGTTTCTGCTAATCGAAAAACAAAAATGACAGTTTAATTAAAACAACAATCGATTAGTTGTACCAAATTTTAAAAACTCGAATTCAGAAAATCAACTAATATTCTGATTGAAATGGGATCGCGGGTGGTTCCGTGCACTCTCCTACTCAATGCTTGATGGGAGAAATAGGTATAAAGCGAGAAGACTGATGTTTAATGGACAGAGAAGATGTTTGGATGTAAGGTATCGGTCGGGTGACGGCCAGGATGTAGACCATGTTCGATGTATGTTCTACTGTGTCTGACTGGCGTTATAGAGTGACTAAAACAAGATTCAGAGTGGCGAAATGATAGCGCGTATGCACGGAATGCATAAGAACGCAGATTCGAGTCCTGTCTCTGATTGTATCTTTTTTTAATAAATCATCTTTTCTGTTAGTTTTTCATTCATTTGGCTTCTCCAATATATGTTTCCGCTCAGTCATTGCAAAAACTAAACTAAAACAAATTATTTCTGGCTCTAGTTGAGTAACCTTTCTCAGGCCCGTGCGCAGGAATCATTCAAGAAGGGGTACGAAAGGTGGGAAAGACAAAAATTTGAAAGAAAAGTGCGTCATCCGCAAGATTGACACTGTAAAACAAATTCTGAGATCGAAGTATGAATTGTCAAATTATTTGCACTTTTATTCAATAAGGATTCTACTTCATTCTGAGTACCATTATTTAACCTCAAAAATGCTATCAAGAATGTATTTTTTTTTTTTTTTTTTTTTCCTTTATGGGCTGCTCTGGCCGAGGGGGGTGGTTACAACGATCCACACTTTCCATACCAGACGAACTAGGCTATGGTGCCCAAATGAACACTAGTAACGAAGGAGGAAATCCTCCAGCATGTAACCCAAGCGACAGATTCCTTTGCGGCTATCAATTTGCAACGAAAGATACGAGTATCTTCTATTGCAAGTTCGCCAGAGAATTTGTCACTTGAGCAGGAAGTGTGTGCTTCACCCTGTAACCAGTCAATCATTGAGTCGTGCGTCTCTGTCGTATTCGTATTTTGTCATCCTACCAGCTGCTTCTGTGTCTTAAATGTCCTCGTCGATGAAACTTTGCAAATTTCGCATTGTATCCGCTTCGGTCTTGTCCCTGCTTTCCTAAATAGTCTTATATGTCTGAAGCGGTACAAACGATTATTACTTTAAAGTTCCTAAACAGATGTAGATATGTTTGATCTACTAACACTATCCATTCTAATCGGCTCTGATTAATTCTATCTTTGTCGAAGTTACGTTACATTTCCTTTTCCCCATTGCATCGCTTTTTTATTATGCCGGAGAAACCTGTTAATATCTCAATGTGATAATTTATCAAGAATAAAGAAATAAATATTTATAATATTACAATAACAACAACAATAATAATAATGATAATAATAAAAGTAATAATAAAAATAGAAATATTGTGACTTACCAAAAGTTAATATGTCATCAAAAGATTTATTACAATAACATACCAATGTTTCGTCGTTTCACTGGGGCTCTTGATTTGTTTTCAATTTCCTTTTGGTATTCCTGTAGCATCCTAGTATATCCATATCGTTTTTGTCTATAATCTTTTATTTTGATATTTTCTCGTGATAAGAATAAAAGAAAATTAGGTGTTAGTAAGCTTGTTAAATTATATAATGTAAGGATGCGCATTTAACACTAGATTGCCCAGGAAAGTCACAATATGTAAACAATGGAAGGACCGCGTGAAATTCTGTGAACTTTTTTAATTCTTTATTTACCGATATATGCACTTAGGAATACTGCACTAGCTTTTATTTATTCTGTCACAGTTTATATTATTGACTTTCTCTCTTTCCATCATTCTGACTGCCTTTGAGCAGTCTAGGTCTAAACTAAGTGTTGGGCCTTCTAGTGTTGAGCACGCATCCAGGAAACAAGAACTACATGTATTTCGTGAAGAAATACTAGGTGTGATTGGATGAAATGGTCCACGTGAACCGCTCTCTTCCAGAAACACACATCTCACACTCTTAGTTAGAAGGTGACATCTGTGTCCAAGTTTGAGAAATCTAAGTACATTCAAACCTTTCCCGATATGAGAATGTATTCACACTTGATTAATCAGTTTCGTCATCATTGCAATTTGTAAACATTACCGATACCGAGCCGGATCGGAAAGGTTTGAAAGTTCTTAAACGGTTCATAGGATATCAATTTACTCCTATTCCTGATAACAATAGTCCTCCTTTTAGAATTAAATTCACCAAGCTCAGGACGAATATGATATATTAATATTCATCCCAACTGGATCAAAATAATTCAAATTGGTGACCAATTCCAGGCATAAGAATGCTCGAAACCACCTAATGACCTATTGTCAATTTCAAGCATTATTAGTCCTGTCCACTCCGTGATCGATTCAGACAACACAATAATTTTCATCTTTTAAATTTATAAGCTAACGATCGATCTCGGTATGGTCAGACTTTGTAAATACGCGAAGTGTAAATTGACTCCCACCCCCATCCACCAAGCGGGGGTACGCACCCTGTAGCTCATCATCCAAAGCCTAGGGTAAAAATGCTATCAAGAATGTATTCTTTCTAAATTGAACACATAGAAATTAATTCATTCGTTTTTTTTCTTCAAAATAGGCAATATTATGTATATTGAGACTGGTTAGTCTGGTTTATGTAGTATGATAATTATCTAAAAATGCAAAGATTTAGTTGATTTTGGGTAGGTTTCTATCCAAAGTTAGAGAGCGGCTGATAAGAGTGTAGGGTTCTGATTATCCGGAAGTTAAATATGAGTGGGTGATACGCATCGTTTTGTCTGAGAGGGTTGTTTTGAATTAGCAAATTTTCAAACCAATGACCAATCTAGCAATTGAAACAGTGAATTCAAGGATCATAGGACTCATTATGTAGTTCATAGGATCATTATGTAGTATTTACAAGGGTCATAACAAACTACTATAATTTGAAAAGATGTCAAGGACATATACAGAACTAAAGAAATAGTGACCAATTACTTACCGGTGTCCATCGCTACCAGTGTCAGGATATATTCGGCTTGAATTTCCCGATCGAGTGCCCGCAGCAGCGAGATTTCCCCGCTGGATGCGTTGATTTTGAAGAAGTCCGTGTCGCCCTCTTTGAGAAAGTAGCGAACCTGCGAGTTGAATGGTGGCGTATCGGCGTCGTATGCCTTCACCGTGATGACGTAACCACCGTTCGGTGGGATCACATTCTCCATCACGTAGGCCAGATACGGCGAGTCGAGAAAGGTTGGCGGGTTGTCATTGATGTCCGTGATGGTGATGGACAGTTTGGCCGTATCAAAGCGGATTTCGCCGTTCTCGGTGTCGCTGGCCGAGTCTTCCGCCCGCACCGTTACAATGTAGTGCGACTTGCGTTCGTAGTTCAGATTCTTGGCCACACGAACGATGCCACTATCCTCGCTGATGGTGAAATCCCGATTGTCGTCGCCGGCCGCAATCGAGAAACGGACCCGTCCATTAGCGCCCTCGTCGATATCGGTCGCGGAAACCTGCATGCGTCCGTACGTTCGTCCGTTCGTTCGTTCGTTCGTCCATCCGTGCGTGACAGCACAAAGAGAAGGGATTCGAGTGGAAGAAATGAAATGAAAAAAAAAGAAAAAACGGAACATTTTAAGGTTTTGCTTTCAGTCGATCGACGGCTTTCTAGGAGTGCAAAAATTCAATCTGACTGGCCGGACGGGGGACCGCAGAATCGGCAAGCGAATTATAATAGTTAATTAGTCATCGTCTGCGAATGTGCGGCGCTTGATTTTGGAGCAACCATTAGGAAGAAGTAAGTTTGTATTTCGTAGGAACGAAACCGGATTACACAAGGTTTAGCGAAAGTGTACTAGAAGTAGTCGAATTTACGAATCCCATCCGTAACAACTCAATCGAACGGAACTTGGCCCCGCTGGGACCGATACGAAACGCGTAGGATCCGGTGAATGTTTGTCGGTGGCCTGATGGCACGAAAAAGGTACCCGATTCTACCGCACATATGTGCGCCGTATGATCAAAAGAAAAATTATGTTTTGAATAAAGGCATTTCGTGACGGTCCGGAATAAACAGCAAAAACGTTTTAAATTTACCTCGCCGGCACCTTTCTCGTAAAACCGACATTTTGCTGTTATGGTCTGGTTCGCGAAGGTTGATTCGAGATTAAATACTGAACTGCAAAAAGGGGGTCGTCGCCGGGTGCCGTGCGAAAATGCCTTCATTCTTCATTTTATCTTACGGGGCAGAAAGATAAATTTCACCGGGAATGTCCTGGCCCTCGACACACTTACCTGCAGCACGCTAGCCCCGATGCTGGCGTTTTCCGCGATCGCCGCGCTGTACTGTTTCGGGTCGAAAATCGGACTGTTGTCGTTCTCATCGAGCACGTGTATCAGAATCTTCGATTGGCTCGATTTGGGCGGTTCGCCGCGATCCTTCGCCGTCACCATCAGCTCGTAGCTGGCTTTGGTTTCGCGATCCAGTCGACCAGAAACCCGCAGCAACCCATCGGCCGATCCGATCGTAAACGGGGTCTGAACATTTGGATCCAGCTGGTACTCGACGTACCCGTTGCGACCTTCGTCACGGTCAACAGCTTTGATCGCCATTATCACCGTGTTCAGGGGAATGTTTTCCGCCACCGTCGTTTCGTTCGGCGTTACAAACTCCGGCGCTAGGTCGTTGACATCCTTCAGCACGATTGTAACCTGGTAGGAAAAATCGAAGCCAAAAAAAAAGATGCAATTTAAAAATCCTGATCAATTACACCCTGATAATGCGATTTACCTGTACGGTGGACGAAAGGCGTCGTTCCGGTTCCTTCGCACAATCCCGTGCGGTCACGATTAAATTGTAACTAGCCTTAGTTTCGCGATCAAGAACGCGGCGGGTGCGAATCGTGCCATTGTTGAGGATTCGAAAATCTTCGTTTTCGTCGCCCATCGTAATACTATACTCAATACGTCCATTAATTCCTGTGGAGGAGAAACGAAAGCAAAATAAAAAAGAATGAAGCAGACAAAACAGTTACAAGTTACTCTTTCAGGATGGTTGATTGCAGTGCCACCAAGAGACGTGATTTTATCGAAGCGATAAATACCGGGTTCGTCACTTATTGTATTCAAATCCCCATGGGCTTCTTCCACACACAGGGTCGGAATATGAGAGAACAAAATGCAAAGTGACAGACAAGGCTCAAACTCGGTCGGTGTCTGTGGATGTGTGTTTGTGGTGTTCATGTAGGGAGTAGTAGGCCATGCCAGAGGTGGGACTGCAGAAACAACAAAACGAGAAATCGCGCGCGCACAGAAGTAAGATCTGAAGTTAAAACATGATGGAGCAGTCAATGAACATGTCTCTTAGCTGACTACGACAAAATGATTGTCGGTTTCACTTCCCCATCCCCCATCGCCCCCTCGCCCGCCCGTCTGTCGATTTTCAATTCTGACCAGTGGATTGATCGTTCTCTCTCTATCTCTCGAAACTTGTTGAACTGTGTGTGCAAACAACAATTCGAGTAGTCGATCGCGCACAGTATGTTACACACCTTCACCACAGAAATCTTGTTGAAATGAAATGAGAAAAAAAACATATATTTATTTTCCAGTTCAATTTTCTCGCATACGCGAAACCGATCAAACATCGATGTTAAGCCAAAAGTGGCCTGTTTTCCGCCGGTGTCTCAACCCGGCTCTTAACTACAACTTAATTAATATTCAAAAAGAGTACTCAACTCACACTCCTTCGCGATGGTACCCGGAATTTCGATTCTCGCTCGCACCGCTCGCTCGGCTCACCTGTCGTCTCGTGGCAGAGGTCCGTGAGGTCGTGGGGGTTTTCGCTTTCTTACACTTGATCGCGACGTGTTCTGTCCAGCAGCGTAAAAACAGCGGAATTGGTTCGATTTTTGGGTGTCGAAAACAGATCGACACATCGATGCGAATGGTCTCTACTAATTGGGTTCTGCTTAATCCGGACGCTTCGGTTCAGTTCGGTTTCCAAGCTCTTTGGGGATGACTCGTGAATCATCGTCTTTACTCGGATTTCGGGGTTTCGCTTAATTATTCTAATTTCCCGAATATTAGCTTGCCAGTGCTTCTAAATTAGCTCTGACGGGTTCACTCCGAGGTTCGTACGGTTGGCGTGATCTTGACATATGGCTTCGCTTAAGTGATTAAAGGATTTTATCTAGCTAGGACCGGTAACCAACGCGCGGTGGCGACACAAAAAAAACACAAAATAGCTAGCTAAATCAGACCCGTGGGTGTTTTTTCAGGCAAAAACTGGCTTTGTAGAGAGTTTTGTGCTGTCTTGCTCTAAAGAAATATTACACTGTTTCTAATTTAACAGTCTTTTGCCTAATAAGAGTTGACTTTAGTCGGTCGAAGATCCGAAATAAGACGTGGTCCTGGGACTAACTAAGAAAAACACTAAACTTGATTCATCAATACATTTCTATTCCTTTCCTGTAGAATCATTTATTTTTGCCTCTGATTAAGCATAAAGTCTCCTTCTTTGGATCATTTTAGGGACCTGCAAAACAGGTAATAATCGCTAGGGGCCATATCCGGTGAATATGGTGGGTGTGTGCCAGTAATTTGAAGCCAAAAATATGCAACTTCGCCATATAAGCGAGTGTCTTGTGATTCGGCACATTGGCTTGGTGAAGAATCACTTTTTGGCCGAATGTCATATACCATTCGAATCAGCTCGACGAACTGAGCAAATGTATGTGTGTGACAAATATTGTCACTCACTTTTCTCGGAGATGGCTGAACCGATTTTCACAAACCTAGATTCAAATGAAAGGTCTTAAGATATCAAAAGAATATCTCAATTTTCATTTAGTTTAAACCTTGCTTCCGGAGGTAGGGTGCTTAGTGTAAAAATGTTAGTTTCAAGAATTTTTTTCCACAACCAAGCTCTTTATATTGGCTAGTTAATTTCTTTAGCTTGCAGATTATGAGAGTCTGTAACCAAACAAACCATGGATAGTCCCATGATTTATCTACTGAATTTTATCCAAGTCCGACTATCGGTACATTATTTTTCCAAAACTCAAATCTTCATAGAGTATTGTAAATAAATTTGTAGGCTATATTAGTGTATGGTTGAACGAAACGAATTTCACTAAACATTAAAACAGGTTTTTCTTGTCAGTTTTGAGTTTTTCCTCACCGATTGTGTAATGTAACGATTCGTTTTTCATAGTAGTCGATGAACAACATTTTACGAGAATCTCAGAATTCTGAGTCTGAATTTTTTAGACGGTTGTCACGGTTGACTGCAGTCCACTCGGCTGCAGACCGCTTTCACTCCGAAGTGTGTTGATGGATCCAGTTTTCGTCCATTGTCACATATCGACACGAAGACTCCAGTTTATTTCGGCCAAACGTGGCAAACAAGCACCTACTTTGACAACAGCTTCCTCGTAGACAAATGTTCGTGCAAAATAGTGTAGGACCTATTTTTGAAAAATTTATTTTGGACGTTTTCAGCATTAATCATCCTTTGGATCGTTTGATTTTTGGACTTCGGAGTGTTTTGCTTTCTAGTCATAGCGCAGGTCTGGGGTGTTTCGCTCGGTTTTGAAGTCAGTACTACGTCGCTTAGTCAGTGGCATGTTTTCAAACTTCGCAGTTTGAGAAAATGATGATTTTTTTAACTCAATGTCGTTAGAAATATGTTCAGTGAATAACGATGAAATACATGTTTCAAAGTTGGATTTTCCAACAATTTTAGATTTAATAAGAGCGTCAAGTCGCAGTTCATTCAATAGAACATAAAACAATGAAAAAATTTATCTGTATTGAAATCGATAGAACGATCAAAATAATTTATTGTTTGAAAATGATTTCATGGAAATGTTGTCCGCTTCTCCGCTTTAGATGGCCCATGCGCAAAGTCTAATTCTGGCTCCCTCATGCATGTCCATTTTGATTAAAAAAAATCGTCAATCCTCACACGGTAGTCGCAGTACCGTTCCGCCCATCGTCATCCCTATAGTCCCAACTAAACAGTGACTTTTTTGGGATGCATTGGTAGCGTTTTTTTGCATTTTCACTAAATTTATTAAAAATTTCTAAAGCTTCTCTAAAAGTTATCAAAATTTTCTAATAATTTTTTGAATACCTACATAAAAAACGGCTGTAGGCTTTCCTCGAACAATGCGATGGCTCCGATCCGTTTTGGACGAATTTGGCATCTTGCCATTACGGAAAGAATGATGGATCAATTGGTTTCGTTCATCTAGGAGCGAATCATTTCCGCTGAAGTCGTTTAGTCAAAAGGGATACCCAGCGAATTTAGCTCTTTATCTGTAAGCACCCAAAAAGACGAAAGACGGTTTCCAGCGAGATGCAGCTCAAAGCAAACTGGCGCATTGCGATGAGAAAATTGGAGGCTTTGTAAACGTTGATGGAAGCAGTCAAAGGAATTTAAAGGCACACATCTCCAAATAACTAGGAGAAGGTGCCACTTGAACCAATAAGGTCTGATTCAAACGAAAGGGAAGCATGAAGAAATAATTTTTCTTTATTCTAGATATTCTCTCGGAGATAAAAACGTGTTCTGTTGGTTATGCCACTTGTATCATCATATCTCCGGAACCGGATCTTCAAGCTTGATTCACAACCCAAAAGTAGTTTTCAAACGTGCCTAAGCTTGTTACACGGATAAAGTCCATTGCCGGTACCAAAATCGCAAAAAATCGTAAAATCTACAAACATGCCCTATCTTGAAATTATGCCTATTATTCATGATTTCTCAAGCAAAATGATTCATATCAAGATATTAATAATTTTGCTTATGAAAGCATGAATAATAGGCACGATCTAGTGAGAAGACATGTGTCGTGAATACGACTTACTTTACTAGGGGGCGCCTTTTCGAAATTTACCCTCTGAGAGGGTGATAAGCTTTTGAACGTGAATATCTCTTGTTGTATCTAACGTATCAACAAAATGCTTGCTTTGTGCCATCGGAAATATGATCATGAATTTATGATAACATTTTCAGTGGTATGACATAATCACAAATAATTCAATTTAGAAGTTTTCTGAAATGATTGGTATTATCCTTTCTCGTGCATGGGTAGATATAAAAGGTTAACATTTGATATATTTCGTTCATTCTGGTCTGCGTAGTTCACTGAACAGGAAGTAAAGCAAGTGTATCATTCCGGTTGGCTCAGGTCCAGAGCTCAGTTTCAGTTCCGAGATCAAGAAATCAGTTTGAATCCAGCTGCTGGTCGTTTGCATTGGAGCAAAATACAACGAAAAGTGAACAATGATGAGGAACATTATGCAAAATCAGCTATCTAAAGAACTATAAAGATTGCTTCTTTGAAATCGAAGCTACAAATCATCAGTTCAGTGCAAATCTTGAATAATTTTATTAGCTTTGTGCACTTTTCGCAGTGCGAAATTCGCATTAAATGAGTGTGGATAAAGCGAGCATTTAATTGCTTCGCGTTCGAGAAAAATGAATCCCGTACAGCATTTCGATAGTTCCTTTCTCAGAAATATGCAGATTCGAAATGAATTATTTGACATTAAAATTCTATATGTTGCTATTTTTGTGACCGTTGGGACCGCCCATTTGTGAAAAAGCTACAAACGAAATCACGTAAAAAGAAAACGCTTTACCAAAATTGCTTTAGTATTGAACCATTTCGCACAGGAAGCAGTTCTGCGAGCAGGGACGTTCGCAGAGCCAGTTTTGCTTCAAACAAGAACCAGCTGCTGGTCGTTTGCATTGGAGCAAAATACAACGAAAAGTGGACAACGCCCTTCCAATGACTCCAAACGTTATCTAAAAACTATTAGAATTACTTATTTATTGAAATATGCAAATCGGAAGTGAATATAATCAGTTTAGTGAAGGTTTACAGTCTGTTAGATTGAAATTATAAAATTTTCGCATTTTTATCTCGGCTCTTTTTTGGTTGGATTTTGTGTGCATGGGTTTGAATGCGTTTTGTTGACATCAGGTCAGGCTGGTAATAGATGACGAAAGTCAGCGGCATCCATTGGAACTCGAATTCAACTCGGCACTTTCCAACACCAACGACTTCACAAACTAATATTCTGATGAAAGGTCTCCGAACTGAAACCGATTTTCACAAACTGAAGCTGAACCGATTTTCACAAACTAAGACTCAAATAAAAGGTCTTACGGTCGCATAGCCTGCTTTTGAATTTGATTTGGATCCAATTTTTGGTTCCGGAGTTTCATGGTAATAAGTGAAATCTAGAGAAAAATTGTGCATACAATTTCCTCCGAAACGGCTCAACCAAATTTTCACAAACTAAGATTCAAATAAAAGGTTTTATAGTTTTCTAAAAATGGCTAGAACATTATATCCGAATCCGACATCCGGTTCCGGAACTAAAGCGTGATAAGTGGAAAATTACCAATTTTATTAGTATTTTTTCACGAATGATAATCAAAAACAGGAACAAATCCCAAAAAAATTCCTGAAAAATTCTTCTGGTTAGCAAAGGTTGTTAGTTTGTGGGCATAAAAACTTAATTCGGCACTAATGGTCCCTTTTTTTCCTGTTCCGGAAGCTCCGAAAGTGGTGAAGAAAAACTACAAAAATAGCACTCACTTCGATTTCTCTGCGATGCTTGAACCGATTTTCACAAATCTTGATTTGAATTAAAGCTCATATTATCTTTAAAGATACTGTGAAATTTCATCCGGATCTGACATCCGATTCAGTTACAGTTACAGGGTGATGAGTGTCAAAGTTTTCAAATCGCAATATAGAATGACAATATGTACAACACCGGTACGTGGTGGTATGGCGGAAGAAAGAAATACAAAACGAACGATGCGTGCTTTGTTCTATTTCGTACACGCTATAAAGAAAATGAAACGGTTACGGATGTCTGCTACTGGTGTGGGATATTGATAAAATACGGTGCTGTGGCTTTTAAAATTTTTAGCTATTTTATGATAAGTGCAACCGAAAAAAGAAAAGAATTTCAATGAGTTGAAATTTTTTTTGGAAAATATGCAATTTTTACAGTCGGTAGTACAGTAATACCGTGCTGGTGGTGTGTGTAGGGATGTCAATAATAATAATAATAATAATAATAATAATAATAATAATAATAATAATAATAATAATAATAATAATAATAATAATAATAATAATAATAATAATAATAATAATACACCCAAACCTCCATTTACGTAACTTATATATGTATATATGTATTAATATACGTACGCATGTGTGCAAATATTTGTATTTCTTAATACATATAAATATTGGTTAAGTAAAAGCGATCATTTATAAGTATAAATATATACACATATACGCAAACGACTGAGTGTGTAAGCATACATACATACATATATAAGGTTCGTAAATTGAGGTTTGGGTGTAATAATAATAATAATAATAATAATACTAATAATAATAATAATAATAATAATAATAATAATAATAATAATAAATATGACTTCCTCGTTGGTTCGATTCTGGAGGCAGCAGAACAAGCACAAACCAAATGATTTCTTGGCCCATCGTCTAATAGCAGACCTCCAAATCCTTGGTGGGACAAAGAGTGCTCAGATGCTAAACACGCGAAAAAAATTCTTTCAATACGTTTTTAAAACGAGGAGGAGGAACTCCTCAGAATTTTGAAAAATTCTTGATTTTAGAAACCAAGTACAAGAGCATACTTCGAGCCAAGAAATGTAGCTATTGGAGACATTTTGTCGAAGGTTTGTCAAGATAAACCTCAATGAGTACTCTTTGGAATACGGCCAGACTAATGAGGAATCGTTACGTAGGAAATGAGAGTGAGGAATACTCGAACCGATGGATATTTGACTTTACGAGGAAGGTTTGTCCAGATTCTGTTCCAACGCATAGCATTATTAGGGAGTCTTCTCCAAATAATGGTTCCATTGAAAGCCCCTTTGCAATGATGAAATTTTCCATAGCACTCATGTCTTGTAACAATAACGCTCCTGGGTTGGACAGAATTAAATTCAACTTGGTGAAGTATCTGCCCGACCTCGCAAAAAGACGTTTGTTGGAATTGTTCAACTAGTTTCTTGAGCAAAATATTGTCCCACCTGACTGGAGGCAAGTGAAAGTTATCGCCATTCAAAAGCCGGGGAAGCCAGCTTCCAATCACAACTCATATAGACCCATTGCAATGATGTCCTGCATCAGAAAATTGTTCGAAAAAAATATTCTTCGACGTCTCGACACTTGGGTCGAGACGAACGGCTTGCTGTCAGATACTCAGTTTGGTTTCCGTAGAAATAAAGAAAGCATGATCCCGCGCAGCTTCAGCTCCATATGATGGGAAGAATGATCCAACAGGTTTTAACTTTTAAATACCTCGGGGTGTGGTTCGATTCCAAATGCACGTGGGGAGGACACATTAGGTATCTGATAACGAAATGCCAACAAAGAGTAAATTTTCTTCGAACAATAACAGGATCATGGTGGGGTGCTCATCCGGAAGATCTAATAAAATTGTATCAGACAACGATACTTTCAGTGATGGAATATGGATGCATTTGCTTTCGTTCCGCTGCAAACTCTCATATTATCAAACTGGAGCGAATTCAGTATCGTTGTTTGCGAATTGTCTAAGGCTGTATGCACTCGACACATACTATGAGTCTTGAAGTTCTGGCGGGAGTTCTTCCATTGAAAGATCGTTTTTGGGAGCTTTCGTCGCGACTGCTAATAAGATGTGAGGTGCTGAATCCCATGGTAATTAACACTCAAACGCTCGGGTAGGGATTTTCAATTACTGGAATAACTCCGGTGTTTTTGGACCGCTGCGGTTCCGTATGAGTCAGCATGGACTAGAAGAAAATCTGTTTTTTTTACACTGGACGCATCGAAATTGATCAACGGTATCAAGAGTTATGATTTTTTGAAAAATTAAATTCGTTGAAAATCCCTACCCGAGCGTTTGAGTGTTAACCATTATTTTCTCTTCACAGATAGTCTGAGTGCAATTGAAGCCATTCGTTCAAACGCTGCTGGCAAAAATGAACCGTTTTTCATGGGCAAAATAAAACAGTGCCTGAACGACATATTGAACAATAATTATCAAATCACAATAGTTTGGGTCCCGGCTACTAGCTCCATTCCAGGCAATGAAAGAGCCAAACGCCAAACGTGGTGCTATTAAGGGTGATATTTATGCGCGACCGATTGCTTTCAACGAATTCTATAGCTCGTCTTGCCAAAGAATACTTACCAGCTGGTAAGCTTCTTGAGATAAAGATGATCTGGGTCGGTGGATGCACTCAATTATTCCTAAAATATAGACAAAGGCAAGGTTCAGGGGACTGGATGTGAGTAGGGATTTTATTCGTTTGATGTCCAATCACTACACGTTAGAAGCACATCTCCTTCGAATTGGACTTTCCGGTTATCGCGATATTGATCATGTCGTTCGGACATGCGTGGAGTATCGTGATGTCAGATCTCAACTAATAAATTTTTTGCGTACCCAAGGTAGACTATCAAATGTCCCAGTTCGAGACATTCTTGCTTGTCGTGACCTTCCTTTCATGAAACTTCTTTATCATTTCATTAAGTCCATTGCTTGGAGTTCCAATTTAAATTTTATTTTATGTTAGACTGTGTTTTGACACTTTTTTTCCAATCTTTTTCGAACTGTTGAATGGTTTCGGCTGCCGAGACATGTTTCCTAAGATGTGGGCAATTTGGTGGATTCATGTCTTCTCGGACGAAAGTGACATTATTGGTAGTATACCATTCTACCGTTGATTTCGAGTAGTGGCAAAAAGCAAGATCTGGCCAGAAGACAACAGGATCCTTGTGACTTCGAATCATGGGTAGAAGTCGTTTTTGTAAACATTCCTTGATGTATATTTCGCTGTTCATTGAAGCAGTGGTGATGAAGGGTTTCGAAATCTCACTGCAGCTACAAATTGCTTGCCAGACTTAAAGCTTTCTTACTAAATTTTTCGACTTCAATCGTCGTCTCGGACTGGTCTAACACTTGCCCTTCTCGCACCGTATAATATTGTTGTCCCGGCAACGATTTGTAACCGAGTTTCACGTAGGTTTCGTCGTCCATGATTATGCAGTTCAAATTTCCAGCAAGAATCGTATTGTACGGTTTTCGAACCCTCGGCCTGATCGATGCTGCTTGTTTCGGACTACGTTTTGGTTATTTCTGCTTCTTATAGGTTCGAAGATTCAAACGTTCTTTAGCACGAAGAACATTTGACTTCGAAGTGCCCACTTTTTTGGCCACATCCCGAACTGAAACCTCCTTCTTTTGCTCGAACGCCTTCAGTATACGTTTATCCAACTGAGAGTGAGCAGGACCTTTTTCTCGACCCGTTTTCGGTTTATCCTTAAAGGTGTTATCCTCACCGAACTTCCTGATTGCATTTCGCACGGCTTTTTCACTTACTCCTTCCATTTTTGCTATCTTTCTCAGTGACAGTCCGCGTTCTGTGCACGATTTTGACACAATTTTTCGACGTTGTTCTGCTGAAAGTCCACGAAAGTTTCGAAATAAAGTAATGAAAACGAATAAACAACTACACAAGTGGTTAGAGAAGAGTGGTTCCGAAACCACAGGGTGAACAGGATTTGTAGGGTTTGTTGGATTGAGTCAGAACAAACTTTCCTATTTCGATTCAAAGAACAGTTGTTTTTGCAAATTCCACAGTAGTATTTATGATGTTATGAGTAATATAAGAAAGGCATAATTACACCATTAAATTAAAATTGATTCAAACAAGTTTTTTTTAATGGTAAAGCGCTCAAACATTACTGCACGGAAACTACTTGTGGCGTCCTTTTTTGTGAAAAGCAGTGCTATAATGACTTGAATCCGTAAGGCAGTGAGAGTTCCGTGTCACCAAAGAGAACTGCTTTCAGCAATACAGTGAACAGTGGTTATTTGTCGTGAACAAAAAGAAAACATTTCCAAAACCACAACTTTTCCAGTATGATGTTGTTGAGATAAAGGAAGAAAATCAGACTACTAAACAGACTGCCTTGTGCCATTGCGACATTTTCTCGAGAAGAAACAAATTTACATTACAGAACTGAAATTTAACCCTAATTAAATTGGCTCTTTCGTATTAATCAATATCACACCCACTTTAATGATCGCAATGGTACGTTTACGGTCCATACCGTTGGTTAACGAAGAATCTTTGGCGGTAGAGTGAAACTGTCAATATACTCGTACTGTATGCAGAGCGAGAGAGAGAGAGAGATTTGACAGTACACAATTTGTGCGCATCGGCTGTTTCGTACGGTTCCCACAGCGATCGAAGCTGCACGAAATTGCCCGGTCGCCTGGAGTCGAAAGAAGTCGAACTTCCATCAGCCTAATGACAATAGCACGTCCCAGCGGACCACAGATGATGAAGACTAACAATTGACTATCAGTTAACCGCGCGCAGCGACGACCCCCAGGAAGTCAGAATTGGTTGCGAGTATGGCAGAGAGAGAGAGAGGAAAAAAAAATCACCGCGAGCATCTCAAGCAGGGCAAACTTAATATTTACGTAGAGACATAAACAATAATAACAACACTCATTCCGCGCACCATTATCCGGCACAGGGAAAATTTACAATGAATTGAATTCTCCACCGAGCGGCTGCTCCTGTTGTTGTTGTTATTGCTGCTGCTGCTGATGATGATAATGATGACTGCGCGTAATCGTAAGCTATTTCATTACAATTCGAAACCTGCATTCAGACATTTGCTCATTACGTGTGTCCAATTCCTCTGCTGAGCTCGGGGAAGCACAGCGGATAAAAAAAATGTCTTCCTTCGGAATCCCCAAAATTAAACATAACGACGTCAAAACAGTTTCGAATTGTTCATGTCAGCAGCACCTGTCTCAATTTGAGTCTAACGCTCGATTTGAACGCAATTTAGATTAGTTAGCATTTGTACTCGGACCACTGAACTTGGGATGAACAAAACAACAACATCCAGTTTCGGTGGGAAGTAGCACGATAAAATTACAGTGTCACCCTCCAATCCCGTCCCCGAGGATCGCAACAAGAACGAAGGAGAGCAAAGAAAAAAAAAACGAAAGAATGCAACGTTTATTAATTTACATAAGCCATGTGAGTTGATTTCCATCCCATCCAAGTTGGCGTGCTATTTTGTAAGCGTAATTGCGATGATTGCTATCTACTAAGTCACCGAGATATGTCATTGAACTTCAAGTGACCTGCGGTAGGACCACGGAATGTTAGATTATGAGAAAGAAAGGATCTTGACCAATCAACTAAAGTGTCTCGGGGTCAAAAAATCATTCGGTGAATGCTCGTCGTGAAAACCAAAAAAAAAACGAAAAAAGGTCCACCCATCAGAAGAATTAATACCGATCGTAATCTTACAGCATAGCCTTCTCGATCGGACCACTCCCAGCGTATTAGAAATTCAAAACATATAAAACAGGATTATCATCGTCAATCGAGTCACCTTTCCACGCGCACACACACACATGGGTCTGCGCGAAGTTGCCGCCCGCGATGGGGAAAGGGGAAGTAGTAATCGGAATGTGTCGAATCAGCACCGATCGCTCCCGTTGTTGACGGGCCACTGGTGTGCGGAAAGATGATCGCCGATCGATGGCGGATGGCGTTCGCCAACCATTTCCAGAGGTGACCAGAAATGATTGTTTCAATCAGTGTTAGACAAAGTCAACAATCTCCACGGTTTCTTCTGTCCGACTGTCACCGTCGTGCAGAGCAGGCCCCGGGGATATCGACACGGGTTAGGCGGCCCGGATTCTTCGTGTGGCAATCACGGGACCGTCCCACGCAGGAATAATAAAAAAGCGGCTTTGAGGGAAACGCTTTTAACACCCCCGCGCACACGGTTCGGGTTTGACACCCGGCCACACGGTCAATCTCCTTCGCGCGTTGATTTCTCTTTATCTTTATCGGCACAATAAGCAAAAGAAACAGAATAAGAAGTCAGTTATTTTTCTTCCTGCAAGGTCTGGCTCTTCCGATGCGGGGCGGGAAACCTATTAACGAGCGAGCGAAGAGCCCATAAATTACGAAATAGATTCAATAGATTAGTATGGGACGACGATACACCGGTCCGCGGCTCAACGTCGGGACAAAAACAAATACCGAAAGTGGGAGTGCTGCAGTGTGCCGAATTAGCAACCAACCAAAAGATGTTCAAATTTAATCGGTTTTGAGGTGTGCGTCTGTACGAATTGCAGATATGTTTTTCAGGTCATTCTCCCATCCATTCAGTCGAAACTTGTTCAGATAGGTTGACCTTTCTTTCTTTTTCTTTTGAGTTCCTTAGGATATGGTTCTCTGGAATGAAGTCTTTCCAAGCTAGATCACTCATTTGAATTTGCACATTTCAAAAACAGAAGCTGGCAGAAGTTCTACAACTCGATCGATTTCCAAGAAATTACGATAACTTTACGAGGGAATAGTATGAATTTTCGCGATGCACAAGCAAAATTTTGACGGCCATTTCCACAATCGAAAAGCAAATATCAAAATCAAACAAGTCAAATGCGTACTCAACAAAAATGCTACTCCAATTTCAACTAAATTAATTCGGACAAAAAATTTTACAGCTTAGGTTGCAGATTAAAGAGAGATGCCAAAAGTTCACATACGTAAAATTCCCTGCAAAGGTCGTCAATTCGAGATTTTATTATATTTTTTTTCAGGCACCGAAGATCGATTCCCAAGAAGTTTCGATAACTTTGCGAGGGAATAGTATGAGTTTTCGCTATGCACAAGCAAAATTTTGACGGCCATTTCCATAATCGAAAAGCAAATATCAAAATCAAACAAGTCAAATGCGTACTCAACAAATTGCTACTCCAATTTCAACTAAATTAATTCGGACAAAAAATTTTAGAGCTTTGGCTGCATGTTTCCGAAGTTCACATAATCTTCGTTGTTCGCCCAAGGACAGGCAAAAGATGGTGATCTGTAGGAATACTACGCTCATTTAAACGTTCCACCGAAGGTCTTTATTTCAAGATTTGATGATATTTTAAATTTTGATATCCCAGTTTACAATTTCGAAAAGATCACAAATTCACAACTACAAGACATTCCTCAGCTCTATTCTGGCCTAACAGATCGGCTGAAAAGATCGTATCGTTTCTATGAGCGGGCGCCACTAGAATTAAATCCATACCATTTTCAGTTAGTACCAACCTTCAAAAGATACGAGTATAAATTTGACAGCTGTCTGATTATTAGTTTGTGAGATATTGCATTTTGAGTGAAGCTACTTTTGTTATTGTGAAAAAAATGGAAAAAAAGGAATTTCGTGTGTTGATGAAACACACTTTTTGATGAAAAAAAGTGCCGCCGATACCAAAAAATGGCTTGATAAGTGTTATCCAGACTCTGCACCGGGCGAAGCAACAATTCGTAAGTGGTTTGCAAAATTTCGTACTGGTCATGTGAGCACCGAAGACGATGAACGCAGTGGACGTCCAAATGAGGCTGCTACCGAAGAAAACGTGAAAAAATCCACAAAATGATTTTCAATGACCGTAAAGTGAAGTTGATCGAGATAGCTGGCACCCTAAAGATATCAAAGGAACGTGTTGGACATATTATTCACGAATATTTGGAAATGAGATAGTTTTGTGCTGAATGAGTGCCGCGTTAGCTCACAATCGATCAAAAACAACAACGAATTGATGATTCTGAGCAGTGTTTGGAGCTCTTATATCGAAATAAAACCGATTTTTTTCGTCGATATATAACAATGGACGAAACATGGCTCCATCATTTCACTCCGGAGTTCAATCGATAGTCAGCTGAGTGGACTGCACGCGATGAACCGAACCCAAAGCGTGGAAAGACTCAACAATCGGCCGGTAAGGTTATGGCGTCTGTATTTTGGGATTCGCATGGTATAATTTCCATCGACTACCTTGAAAAGGGAAAAACCATCAACAGTGACTATTATATAGCGTTATTAGAGCGTTTGAAGGACGAAATTTAAAAAAACGGTCGCATTTGAAGAAGAAAAAAGTTTTGTTTCATCAAGACAATGCACCGTGTCACAAGTCGATGAAAACCATGCTGAAATCGAACGAATTGGGCTTCGAATTGCTCCCTCATTCACCGTATTCTCCAGATTTGGCCCCCAGAGACTTTTTCCTGTTCTCAGTTCTGTTGTTGGAAATTATTTCTGTTAATGATTGTCTTTGATATAAATGTTTGATGCCAAAAATCTTAGAATTGCATAAAACGCCGAAATTTAGTGTCATCTTGAAAAAATTTTTTTTGAAAAAATTGACTTTCTGTGACTTCCCAGAAATTCGATATTTCAACAAAAAAATTTTTTTTTAGATGACACTAAATCTCGACGTTTCATGCAACTCGAAGACGTTCGGGATCAAAAGATATTTGGAAAATCTCATGTACTCCTCCCTATGGTGATTTTTCGAGATCGAAAATTTTGAAACCTTAATCCGATTTAGCTCAAATTTTTCATGGAGACCTTTCTAAGGCGCGTCAACTTTTGGGCTCTAGTGCTTTACGAAATTAGAGGTGATCGCAAAATATTGGTACGCTTAAATACATTAGAATGGTAAACAAAACAACTTGGTTTGTCGGTTACGTCACTTATACCATCATATCTTTGGAACCAAATGTCACAGCCATTTGATTTTCGAACTTGATCAATGGCCTGACAGTAGGTTTCAAACGAGCCTAAGTTTGTTAAAATCGGCTAAGCCATATCCGAGAATTTTGCGCAGTGAAAAAAACGCGTTTTGTCGGTTACGTCATTAATACCATCATATCTCCCGAACCAGAAGTCGCAGTCATTTAATCTTCAAACTTGATCAACGACCTAATAATAGCACTCAAACGAGCTTAAGCTTGTTGAATCGGCCAACTCTGAGAAAATTGCGCGTTATAGAAAAAGGCAAAATTGAAATAAATTCACAAAAGCCAAAAAAATGTGTTTTTTTTATCGAAAGCTTCACTAAACTGAAAGTCATTATAATCCAAGAATTTACTAAATCTCAATTTAAGAGAAGACTTCACAGAAAACTGGTAATGGACAAGAAATAGTTTTAGTTGAAAACGCTTCACTATTGTTTTACGTTTCGTCTTCGACTCGTCGGTACAGAGCAGTTCAAATAGGACTGCTTAGTGCAAAAACTTAGACAGTTCAATTTGAACCGCTAAGCAGACGTAAGCTCTGTGGTCGGCCAGATCAGTCGCCTAGTCGTTTCCTTCGGGACTTTGTAAAAGACATTGCGCTTCTGCGCAATATATAAAAAAGTGTTTCGCAAATAGCGTTAACTTTACGTCTGCTCGGCACTGACGAGTCTGCTGGCACTGACGAGTCGAAAACGAAACGTAAAGAATAGTGAAATCGGTTATGTGCCTGAAGTACAAAACGGTTTGTAGCCAAACCCCTAAATAACTAAAAATATTCTTTTTTCTAAAACTGCCCGCCTTACAATACATGGACGGTTGAGAAGAAACTTAATAACCTACCTTGAGACAAAGTTTCGTTGAATTCGAAAGTGGTGGAATTTTGAACAAAGTCGTATTCAGAGTTGACAGCATGAAGACTTTATCATAGAAAGTCACTTTGCTCACTTTAATTTTTCAAAATTGATCTAGACTATCTTTTGAAAATGACTTAACATTTTTACCATTTAGAGTAAATAAAGTAATGCAAATATTTAGAGTAAAAAAATTACAAATCCTACAAAAAATTGTTGTGCTGTTGATGTGCTCAAAATAAGTCTAATTTTCGATATTGGGATTGATTGGAATCTCTTGAATGATTATGACTGTTAGTTTAGAGTAGTGTTAAAAAAAAGACACTGGGTAAAAAACTCAGTTTGAACAAGCAATAGATGTCACATTCAAGGAAACTTTTTTTCTTGAATGTGCCCATCTTGCAATGTATGATCGGTTGGCAGGGAACTTAATCACCGATCCTGGGACTAAATCTAATCAAAATCAATAATGGAAATGTTTTGTGAATCGATTTAAAATTTTCAAACTAATTTTTTTTCAGTGTAGGGCTCGATGAGGATTTCTTTCAGCATTTATTTTTGAAAATTTAACTGATTTTATGAAAACCATTAGTACAACACTTTTTTGTTGGAGTTAAAATTTTCGGCAATAATTCTTTGAAAAAAAAATTGGTTTAAAATGTTTAGCTCTTTTCAAAAGACAGTCTTATTTTGGATTAATTTTGGAACAACAAAGCATGCAAAGTGACTTTTTGGAACAACAAATCGAGCTGGCGCGAATTTTTTCATATTCATAGAGAAAAGTTTTCATAACATAATATTTTTTTCAAGTATCGGGAGGGGTTTGAACCTCTAAAACCCCCTTTTTGTACACGCGCTTAATTTCTAACAATCATGGAACCATTGGTTCATGGTTTTGTTTTTGTCTCTCACACAAGAATCTAAAAATAAAGTTATAAATCAACCGCAACCTTCTTCAATCAGAGGGGTAATCGTTCTGCCAACTGAACTACTGAGGACGTGATGAAGCAAAACTCAGAAGACTTCCCGGTAGAAAAGAACTTGGTATTTGATTTGACTAGGCACGGCAGGTGTGGTTCAAAACATATCGAGTCTTTTCCCTACCAATTAAATATCTCTTTAATTCTTCGGCTGAGCATTGATATGAGAGATTTTGTTATATCTATATTGACTCACATTTTGCTTATCCAATCTTTAATTCACATTTAATTTCTACCGTGCAGGATAAAGAAGGAAATTATTTCTATATATTTTATATTTAAATTCCAAGATAGTTAGCAAAAATGATAACTCGATATCCAAAGATTTTTTTCAATTCGGTGGGCAGTAGAACGAATAATATATTCAAAATAGGCATTCGACCAAAAAAGTTTAGGAACCACTGCCTTAGTCGATCTACGTTTAGGTCTGACAGGCGCGGGTATTGATCAATCAATTCGGGGGTTACAAGAATATGTAACATACATTGAAAGATGATTTGCCAGTCCAAGGTCAGCGTATCTAGAAATGCCCTGTAAAATTTCAACTAATTTTGATCAGTAACGGAGTAGCAAACATGAGGGGTCGCTCAAGTTCAACAGAAGCGAACATGCAACAGAATAAATTCTGTTTATTTTATTTATGTTCTTGTCAGCCCCGCCTTTTTTAATGTGCAGTGACGCGAATATTAAAAAGCAGCCCTTGCATTCCGCTTGCGTCAGTGATAACACTGTGCAGTCAATCTATTCACTCAATTCAAGTAAATAATCTTTCTGGATTAAACGCGGGCATATGAATTTATCCGTTATTTTAAACATGTGATATTTCAGAAGTACAATTGTAGATCAACAAAACTTCAATGTCTTTAATTTAAATCAATTTCACTTACGATATTAAGAAAACCAGCGAAACGTTTAATACGAAATGACTTTCGGCAAACTGGTTTTCGGTGAAATGGCTTTCAGCGAAATGGCTTTCAGCGGAATGGCTTTCAGCGAAATGGCTTTCAGCGAAATGGCTTTCAGCGAAATGGCTTTCAGCGAAATGGCTTCCAGCGAAATGGCTTTCAGCGAAATGGCTTTCAGCGAAATGGCTTTCCGCGAAATGGCTTTCAGCGAAATGTCATTCGGCGAAATGACCCTTTCGGTGAAATGGCTTTCCGCGAAATGGCTTTCAGCGTAATGTCATTCGGCGAAATGACCCTTTCGGTGAAATGGCTTTGGTGAAATGTCATTCAGCGAAATGACCCTTTCGGCGAAATGTCTCTTTCGGCGAAATGGCTTTCAGCAAAATGACATTCGGCGTAATGGCTTTCGACAAAATGGCTTTCGGCGAAATGGTTTTCGGTCAAAAGACCCTGACCCACTTTTCATAAATTGAAAAATTCTGAATATCGGCACGATCGAAGGAATTCTGAACCTTCAGGAACTGAAGAAATGAATTAAAGATCTAAACTCGGAACCTGGAAGTGGCTCCGATTTTTTTTTGCAAAATACAGGTTCGGAATTAAATTCATGAATTTAATTCTAGAATTGTGGAACTGAACTCAGTTCGAAATATAATTCTAGAAATGTATTCTGAATTTGGGTTCTGATGTTTTTATTAAGAAACTGAACTCAGTTCCACAATCAAGTACCAGAACCCATGAATGCTGTTCAATTATGCAGATTTTTCCAAAACTGAACTCAGGAAGTAAATTCTGAAACTGAGTTCAAGAATTAAATTATGGTTCAGAAGTCAGTTCTAAAATTCTACTTCGGAGTTCAGATCTAAAATTTTGTTCCGGAATGCAGATCTAGAATTTTGTTCCAGTTTTTTTGCACTCTGAAGTTGAATTTTTTAATCAGAATTCTGGTTACGATTTGAGATCGATTTTCACAAATTTAACATCAAGTGAATGGCCTTACAGTATTTTAAATGTATCCCGATTCGATTTCCGGTTCCGTTAAAAAAAGTTCACTCAATTATTCAAAGTGACGATGCAAACCCCGTAAAAACTTTTCGGGACAGTGCTAAAAACTGTTTCATTTTGTAGGTCTTTTTAGTTTATGGTCAAATGAGAGCATATCTTGACCCATAAAATATTATTTAGTTGAATATAGATCTGATTTTCGGCTCCGGAATTACACTATGGCGAATGACAAAAAAACGGGTGGTTAATGTCAGAGACACTGACAGAACCGGAATTCTGGACCTTCAGGAACTAAAGAAACGAATTAAAAATTTAAGCTTGGAATTTTTCAGAATCTAGATCATGAATTCAGTTCATGAATTTAATTCTAGAATTGTGGAACTGAACGCTTTTTCAAATATAATTCTAGAACTGTGTTCTGATGTTTAATGTCAACGTCAACGATGTCAACGTACTGTTTATTTTTTCGGATTTGACGCTCTTTTAAATTCTCATTCAAAACAAACGCGTCTACGTTCAGCACATCAGAAAACTTCCTCCGCTACGTTGCAGTTTCCAACGACGATCAATTTGCAGCACAATTTGTTTAACTAACAATAATTTTCGTTCGATTGGGTTGCGTTCCGTACCGGTTTCAAGAGACAAAGAAACGAAGAGACCAACTCAAAGCCTCGTAGTGCGCCTTGATCCATGTGATTGGCGCGAGAAAGCCAAACCCTGAATACTTTCCAGCACATAATTTATGGTCAGTAAATATTAGTAATAAACTAGTATCAATTCGGGGACGGCTCAAAAGTCGGACTGAGGGGGCAAACATGGTACATGACAGGGCATGGTCGGGAAGCGAGATTTTTCGAGATGTGCTGCGAACTCAATTCCATCATCGATTGACGAGCGGAGAAGGCTAAGTCAAATGCCAGGCGAAAGTCTGTTGTTTCCCGTGCTGAGTGAGTCGGATCACGATGGCCAGAGGTGCGTAGATTCCCTTTTCCGTATGCCGTGAAGAGACTGGTTGTTTTTTTTTTTATTTTTGGGCAGCAATTCTGGGTGGAAGCAAAATAAAAATGTCTGATATATTCTATGGGGGACTGTAAAGCGAAAGACCTGATGCCAATAAAAAATAGGTCCCTCGTAGGTTATCAGATCAGGCCAGCCTACACTACCAGTCGATCCGATGGAGGCGAGGATTATCGATCGTGCCGATATTTTCCTGTAGGGAACGGAGTATTCGGTCGTAAAATCCAAGCGAGGTGTAGTAAAAAACGTGTTTTGTCAGCAGAACGCATTTTTATAACGACACAGATTTGGGAAAAGTTGGTTCGTTATCGACATTGTAGTTTTAATACTATTGGCTTAGGAGGATTATCGAACCTGTGTTCGATTCGTCAATAAACAGTCGAACCCGATATTAAATCTACCTGGGAAATATTAAAAATGCTATATAATTCACTTACCGGAGTCCGTATCGGTGGCACTAACCGTAACCACGTCGGTGTTGATCGGAACGTTCTCGAAAATCTCGTTAGAGTAGCTCATCGGGTCGAAGATTGGCGCGTTGTCGTTCAAATCGATCACATTGCAGTAGACCGTCAGGGTGCTCGATAGGCTCGGATGGCCATTATCTTGGGCCTGCACTACCAGAATGTAGTGCTGTACCTGTTCGTTGGATGGAGAAATCATAGCATGGAAAGAACGGAAATTAGCTACTACTGTGGCATAAATTGTAATTTAGGTCGATAAACATTTAATAGGCTTAACGTTTTCTTCATGCTTCTAGGTTCGAACGCTTATTTAATGATTGTTGAATTTCGTGCTTTCCAATAAAAAAAGTGATTCTTTAACTGCGTTTTAATTTGAAGAGAATCATAAAAAAGGTTCAAGTTTGTCTCATTATTTATGCATGGTCTGGATTTTAATTATCGACGACGGGAGAGCGATGAGTTTTATGGTCTGTCAACAAGCGCCACGACGTGGCTTCAAGATTGCGCTGCAGGTAACGGTAACAATTTAACGAGTTCGTATCAATTCCAGTGGAGGAATTCTCAGTTATGAAAGGATGATTGGATGACTCAATCGAGTGTGTTCGTGAAAAAAATGAATCCTTTTGAATAAGGTTTTACACCTACATTCTACATTCATACATTGGGCGTTCAGAGGCAGTTAGTTCACGTTATCAATTTCTAGAGATTAACCTTTGTTGAACAATACAACAAAAACCTAGTAAGCCGAGAGACGAGTTCAGGTATCATGTCTTTGAAATTCAAAACAAAAAGCTCGTTTTGAGTGCAATGTAATCTAAGGAACCCTTGACATAACGATTTATTGCATGATGATTGAGAACAGGGGATGCGAGCGAGCGACGCAGTTTTTATTTAGCAGGACGTAGTATGCTTTGCTAATTGAAATATCCGCCGCTTTCAAAACATCTATATATAGGGCAACGGCTCCCTATTTCATCTGAGCTCCTATTTCCATCTCATCCCTTCACCTCATAACTTTGAACATGAATAATATTTTACAACCTACCGGAAGCAAACTGTGAAATGTTTTAAAATGATTTGAAAAGCTATTGTCACACTTTCCTATTGAAAGAAATGGTTTTAAATTCTTCGGTGATCGTTTTTTTCATATAAAATAAACTCACTTTTCAATTTAGGACACATTTTCGTCTCAAGATTTACAGTTCGTCATGTTTCTGAATATCTACTAATCGATTCGTCTCAAAACATGATCACTATTTCGCACAATTACACTACCATTGAATGCTGGATGACTTTATAATTAGTTATGTTCACTTGCCACTTGTTTAGTTAACGATTAAAAGCTTCAAAAATTACCCGACAAGCAATAAAAGTCTTCAAAAATATGAGATGAAAGTTTTTCACTTCGTTCACTTGATTGCGCTTTGTTTTCATCTCATTTGGTTTCGCAAAGTTGCCAAGTTATCTCACAATGCTACAAAACACTATTGAGTACGGTATGTACTCGTAGTACTGTTTACATAAAATTGACATACTGATCTGTACAAGCACTTGCTCATCCAAAACCTCCTCGGAAAAGGCCTTAAGGTCTACTATTGTGACCGAGGATCCATCCGAAAACTTCCTGGAGTTAAGACCCTCAGATCGACCAGTATAACAAAGTGCATTAACGAACTTATCGTTTTCGGTCTTTATTCGTGATGGCACATGCGATCAATAGGACAATTGTGATTGCTCTAGGTCATCCAAAAACTACCTGGAGTTCAGGCCTTAAGATCTACCAGTATAACAAAGTGCATTAACGAACTTATCGTTTTCGGTCTATATTCGTGATGGCACATGCGATCAATAGGACAATTGTGATTTCTCTAGGCCATCCAAAAATTACCTGGAGTTCAAGCCTTAAGATCTACCAGTATAACAAAGTGCATTAACGAACTTATCGTTTTCGGTCTATATTCGTGATGGCACATGCGATCAATAGGACAATTGTGATTGCTCTAGGTCATCCAAAAACTACCTGGAGTTCAGGTCTTAAGATCTACCAGTATATCAAAGTGCATTAACGATTTTATCGTGTTCGGCCTATATTCGTGATGGCACATGCGATCAATAGGACAATTGTGATTTCTCTAGGTCATCTATAACCTACCTGGAGTTCAGGCCTTAAGATCTACCAGTGTAACAAAGTGTATTAACGAACTTATCGTTTTCGGTCCATATTCGTGATGACACATGCGATCAATAGGATAATTGTGATTGCTCTAGGCGATCCAAAAACTACCTGGAGTTCAGGTCTTAAGATCTACCAGTATAATAAAGTGCATTATCGAACTTATCGTTTTCGGTCTATATTCGTGATGGCACATGCGATCAAGAGGATAATTGTGATTGCTCTAGGTCATCCAAAAACTACCTGGAGTTCAGGTCTTAAGATCTACCAGTGTAACAAAGTGCGTAAACGTATTTATCGTTTTCGGTCCATATTCGTGATGGCACATGCTATCAATAGGATAATTGTGATTGCTCTAGGCTATCCAAAAATTACCTGGAGTTCAGGCCTTAAGATCTACCAGTATAACAAAGTGCAACATTGGATATATACGGTAGGATATACGAATTGATCATGTCGTACAGTTTCTGGAAGACGAGTATACGATACATTTATATATGCATAATGCTCGTATAGATCCTAAGACCTGTTTTCACTGAAGTTCTTGGACGACTGGGAACCTACCTGGAACAGCTATAAATAGACAAGTAAGCTATGTGTAGCTCTAAAAATATGAACCACAAACCAAAAATGTATTTACCGTCGTAGTTCTTGCTGTGACACAATGTAGGCCCTAAGGTCAATATTCCAAGCAGTTCTTGAATCTTGGAACATCTCTTAAGCATTTCTATAGGTCCTCAGGCGCTAAAGCATCGGACGTAGTAGCAAACTTACTTCTAGTTATAGGATATAGGAATACAAATTTCATTCTCATGCCTGGAAAATACTTCGAAAAATAATTCCGAAGGATTTTAGTTATTTTATGAGAATTAAAACTCAAACCAAAAATGTATTGTAATGGGTCTTAATGAGGAACAATGCACGAATCGGCACAATTTAAATTCTGTTACAGAAACACCTACCTCCTCATAATCCAATCGGGCCGTCAGCGTGAAGATCCCGGTCTGCGGATTCAGCGAGAACACATCGTTGGCCCAGTCGGAGATGACACTGTAGGTGACGGCAGCGTTGGTACCCAGATCCGAATCGCCGGCCGAGATGATGCCAACCTGGAAGCCGCGCGGAGCGTTCTCCGGTATGTCGAACGAGTAGGCCGGCTCGGAAAATGACGGTGGATTATCGTTGGTGTCGGTGACCTGTTCCGGGGGAGAGTGAGAGAATAATACGTAATCAAAATTAGTGGAATTTCGTTTGCGGGCCAATTTGCCGTTGATTCGATGCCACACAAGTCTGAATAAATGAAAAAAAAAATTATGCGGGAGAAGGCAAATGATCCGGTGCAACCGCCGCCGGTCAATGGCGAACGATGGTGCCATCATCAGTGTTGTTTGAAGCAGCGGAAACTTTCGCTAATTTTTCAAATTGGGCAAATCAGTCGAACAGCAGCAGCCGTTTTTTCGGTGTGCTCACGTAAGACTTAAATTATGGCCAGATACGCAAATGGGCCGATTTGACCATCGATTGAATGAATGGCCATCCTTGTGCTGTTCCTCTTAATTGTGAGTTCGTTGGGAAATTTCGAACATTGAAATCGTTCAACTGATTTGGTCTGGTAGGTGATTGTCGGAAATATATTGCCATCAAAAACCAAAAAAAAAAACAACTCAGCAGAGTTGTTGGATCACGATTCCTCCGCATTCACATTCTCGGTCCAACTTCAAATCTGAAATCATTCGATTAATAAAAAAAACACCTTGTTTCCGCGCGCGCGCACGCTTCCCGTGACTCTACTCTTCGACAGTAAGCCGAACTGACCGCCGGGTATTTTGTGACCTACAATCGGACTAGGCTTGGACTAGAATACACATCGCTGATTGCTTTGTAGATTAGGAAATAAAGCGTTCCGAAAATCATTTTCCCCGGCTCTGGCCACGCTTTGTACTTGGTCGCCCGTCGCCGTTGTCGGACGCCCGCTCCATTAGAACTGGGAGTGGAAGGCACAAAGCGTGACTTGTCCCAAAATGGTGACTATGAAAAGATGACGCGAGTAATTGAGAATTGGAGAGTGTGTGTTTGAAAGCTTCATCAACGCGTCGTCGCGATCGTGGCCGACTTCTTTCTCCCCCTCATACCACATATTTCGTCTGTGCCTTGTGCGGACGATCTGATCTTTGAAAAAGAGTTTAAAATAAATAAATAAATAATGAAAGGTTATTTTTTTTTCTCTCGTTGCCTTCCAATTGTGGCAGAGTGGTGTGGCATGGACTCACATTGACGGTGCGGTTCCGTGACCTCCCGCCATTGGACTGGCGAATCCCACCTTGTTATGACACGGAACAAATGTTTCGAACATATTTCATATTAAGCCAGGTGAGACAGACAGACAGACAGAGAGACAGAGAGAGAGAAAATATTCGATAGGAACAATATCATTTCAATCTTTGGCCGATGGAAAAATACCTTCACCTGGTCGTCGGACCTGGTGCCGTGAGCAGCGATGCCAGATTGTAGCCGATTTTTTTACCACCCGTGAAAGTATTTGTTTCAAGCAGATTCGTTTCCAATCAAAGCATGCCAAACTCTCGAAATGCTACGCACTGACAAGCCGAAGACGAAATGTGAACGAAAAATTATTCCAGTTTAGTTTCCCCAAACAAACAATTTTGACAGCTGGGTTGGTGTAGCAATAAAACGAGATGAGGTAAGAGAGCTCGAGATGAGCAGGTTAAAAAATAACCTGAACTTCAGAGTTTTTAAGGATGAAAATCGTTTCAGTAATCTACGAGAAAAGTTGGTGCACTTATTTTCACATTTTTTGCACATTTTACCTCATAATTCCGGAACCGAAAGTCGGATCCAAATATTCAGGAATTTTGTATGGGACCACAAGACCATTCATTTCAATCTAATTTTGTATGAAAAGTTAGTGCAAAAAAAAGTTACATACGCACACACACAGGCATTTTGCGTACTCGACGAACTGAGTCGAATGGTATATGACATTTGGCCCTCTGGGTCTCAGTTCAAAAGTCGATTTTCACAGTCAGAACCTTTCTAAATGAGAAAGGCAAAAAATGACAGCCATTCAAGTGAAGCTATTTTCGTAATTTACAAAACAATTGATTCAATCGATTTCGTATGTTAATTTATCATAGCTTCTTGATAAGAAAAAAAAAATACTGTATGACCTCAGCAATGGCTACAAATGTGTTATCCGGACTCTGCTCCATTAAAAAAAACAAATTAGATAACACATGGACTAAAAAGTCTCGGGCCCAGCAAAAAGAACACTATTTTTTTGGTTCAAAATTAACTTTATTCATCAAAAGTAACGTAATATTTCCAGCGCCGCTCTAACATTTCAATACCACTTTTGTAAAACCGATTTATCTTTTGTTCTCCAATAGGTCTCAGTTTCAGCGATAATCTCTTCGTTCGTGCAAAAATTTGTATACCGGCTAGTATTTTTTCCAGGTCTGCCAACAGCCAGTAGTCGCTGGGAGCCGAATCTGGTGAATACGGTGGATGTGGGAGTAATTCGATATTCAATTCTTGTAGTTTTGCCATTGTATTGATTGACTTGTGACACGGTGCGTTGTCAACCGTTTTTCTTGGGCAAAATAAAACAGTGCCTGACCGACATTTTGAATAATAATTATCAAACCACAATAGTTTGGGTCCCGGCTCATTGCTCCATTCCTGGCAATGAAAGAGCCGATATTTTAGCCAAACGTGATGCTATTGAGGGTGAAATTTATGAGAGACCGATTGCTTTTAACGAATTCTATAGCGCGTCTCGCCAAAGAACACTTGGCAGCTGGCAAGCTTCTTGGGATAAAGATGGTCTGGGTCGGTGGATGCACTCAATTATTCCTAAAATATCGACAAAGGCATGGTTCAGGGGACTGAATGTGAGCAGGGACTTCATTCGTGTGATGTCCAGACTCATGGCCAATCACTACACGTTAGATGCACATCTCCTTCGAATTGGACTTTCCGAGACTAATCATTGTGCTTGTGGCGAAGGTTATCGGGATATTGATCATGTCGTTTGGACATGCGTGGAGTGTCGTGATGTCAGATCTCAACTAATAAATTCTTTGCGTACCCAAAGTAGACTATAAAATGTCCCAGTTCGAGACATTCTTGCTTGTCGTGACCTTTCTTTATCCATTGAATTTATTTCTTTTATATTAGACTGTTTTATCTTACATTGAATAAAAGTGATGAACACACACAATCTTGAAATGGTTATAAGATCATGTACAAAATAAATGTATTTTTTTGGATGTAATTTAAAATAGTAACTGGCTTGAAAAAAACAGTGTTTAGATTAACTAATGAATTCCGAAATACTAATATGATATTCGAAATGTATTAGGTTTAAAGTACTATGTATTGTGGATGCCACGGCGAAGAAAAACTTACGTATATTGCCTATGAAATAAACGTATTTATGAAAAAAAAAAAACGATGCGTTGTCTTGATGTAACAAAATTTTTTTCTTTGCCAGATGATGAAACAAATTTTTTTCCTTTGCAATTTCAGCTTTCAAACGCTATATAACAGTTCGGCTGAAAAGTTCGTATCGTTTAATAGAAACACACATTTTTTTGCCAAAATTCGTTTTTATTATTCAACATAATTGCCATCAGAGGCGATACAGCGATTATAACGATCTTCCAACTTTTCGATACCATTTTTGTAGTACGATTTGTCCTTTGCCTCAAAATAGGCCTCAGTTTCAGCGATTACCTCTTCATTGCTTCTAAATTTTTTACCAGCGAGCATTCTCTTGAGGTCTGAGAACAGGAAAAAGTCACTGGGGGCCAAATCTGGAGAATACGGTGGATGAGGGAGCAATTCGAAGCCCAATTCGTTCAATTTCAGCATGGTTTTCATGGACTTGTGACACGGTGCATTGTCTTGATGAAACAAAACTTTTTTCTTCTTCAAATGAAGCCGTTTTTTTTTAAATTTCGTCCTTCAAACGCTCTAATAACGCTATATAATAGTCACTGTTGATGGTTTTTCCCTTTTCAAGGTAGTCGATGAAAATTATACCATGTGAATCCCAAAATACAGACGCCATAACCTTACCGGCCGATTGTTGAGCCTTTCCTCGCTTTGGGTTCGGTTCATCGCGTGCAGTCCACTCAGCTGACTGTCGATTGGACTCCGGAGTGAAGTGATGGAGCCATGTTTCGTCCATTGTTATATATCGACGAAAAAATCGGTTTTATTTCGATATAACAGCTCCAAACACTGCTCAGAATCATCAATTCGTTGTTGTTTTTGATCGATTGTGAGCTCACGCGGCACCCATTTTGCACAAAGCTTTCTCATATCCAAATATTCGTGAATAATATGTCCAACACGTTCCTTTGATATCTTCAGGGTGTCAGCTATCTCGATCAACTTCACTTTACGGTCATTGAAAATCATTTTGTGGATTTTTTTTTCACATTTTCATCGGTAACAGCCTGTTTTGGACGTCCACTGCGTTCATCGTCTTCGGTGCTCATATGACCAGTACGAAATTTTGCAAACCACTTACGAATTGTTGCTTCGCCCGGTGCAGAGTCTGGATAACACTCATCAAGCCATTTTTTGGTATCGGCGGCACTTTTTTTCATCAAAAAGTGGTGTTTCATCAACACACGAAATTCCTTTTTTTCCATTTTTTTCACAATAACAAAAGTAGCTTCACTCAAAATGCAATATCTCACAAACTAATAATCAGACAGCTGTCAAATTTATACACGTATCTTTTGAATGTTGGTACTAACTGAAAATGGTATGGATTTAATTCTAGTGGCGCCCTCTCATAGAAACGATTTGAACTTTTCAGCCGATCTGTTAGTATTCACTGTAAATGGTATTTCCTTTCTCAATATAGTCGATCAATATTACACAACGCACATCCCAAAACACCGAGGCCATAACCTGGACGAGGTTCACCAGTTGCTGTCCACTCAGATGACGATTATTTTGATTCCGGAGTGAAGTGATGAATCCACGTTTCATCCATTGTCACATATCGACGCAAAAAAACCCGGTTTGTTATGTTTAAACATGACCAACATGCTCAGAATCATCCACATGTTTTCGTTTCTGGTCCAAAGTGAACAAACGTGGCACTCACTTTGAACAGAGCTTTCTCATAGTCAATTGCTCATGATTTATTTTTATGTTTTCTGGTATTACCGCCTCATTTGGACGTCCACTGCGTTGTGCATCGTCGGTGTCTCTACGACCACGTTCGAAGTCAGCAAACCAACGGTTTATTGTTGTCTCTGATGGAGTGGAATCTCCATAATACTTTTCAAGCCATTGCTTCTCTTGAACGGTATTGTTTCCCATTGTTCTGTAAATGACAAAAATTGCGTCATACTTAGCACAATAACTCACAAACTAATGAATAGAGTATCATGGAATTTTAACAGCTCTGTCTTTTAAAAGTTGGTATGAACTGAAAAAAGTGCCTGCAATAAAACTAACAGCATCTATGTGTTAGGCTCAGGACGTTTAAGCCCATGTGTTATATTTAATCTTAAATTGAAAGTCCGTGAGATACCTGAGGCCGTAAAGATACCAAAAATACCAGAAGGCAGCATATGTGCAACTATGCATGAACATTTGACCATGAGAAAACTCTTTTCAACGTCAATCAAAAGCAACAACGGGTTGATGATTCAGAACAGTGTTTAGTCATGTTTACAAGTAATAAATCTCTTTTTTTCTGCGTCGATATGTGACAATGGATAAATCATGGATCCATTACTAAGCACCGGAATTAAAACGATCATCATCCGAGTGGACTGCAGCCGGTGAACCACGTTCGAAGCATCCAAAGACACAACTGGGGAGGTATTTTGGGATGCACATATATATATATATATATATATATATATATATATATATATATATATATATATATATATATATATATATATATATATATATATATATATATATATATATATATATATATATATATATATATATATATATATATATATATATATATATATATGGCATAATCTTCATCGACTGTCTTGAGAAAGGAAAACAATCAATAGCAAATAGAAAGTTTGAATGTCAAAATCAAAGAAAAACGATTTCATACAGCCAAGAAAAATTCACTGTTTTACCAAGACAATGCATCGATTCACAAGTCGATGGGAACGATGGGAACGATTGAACGAATTACACTTCGAACTGCTTCCTCTTCCACCGTATAGTCCAGATCTGGCCCCCAGTGACCACTGGCTATTCGATGATCTCCAAAAAAAAGTTCGCCGGTAAGAATTTCAACTCAAATGAATAAGCAATTGCTGAATGTGAAGTCAAATTTGAGTCTAAATCCTTCCATAAGCTAGAGAGAAGCGTTGGAATAAATGTATTACTCATGATGGAGATTACATTGATAAACGAAATTTATTTTTGGCGGAAAAAGTGTTTTTCTTAGTTAGTCACACGACTACTTGAGAAAAGCATTGCAATCTGGCATATCTCTGAAGCATTACGAAATCTTGCGTAGCCTTTCTTTACACTGAAACAGAAAAGGGATCAAAGCTAATTCGCTTCGAGTTCACCAAGGTGCAATTTCTCCGACCGCCGATTTTCCGCAACGTTAATTTTGTTGAATCATACAATTGCCTTACAATCGCATTCCAATTTATATCAAGAAAATGAAAGACGGCAGAACGGCTTTCAGCGAAATAGCCCATTCGGTGAAAACAGTTCTCCACGATATTGTTTTTGGCGAAACGATCCAAAGGCACTCTACACTGAAGTAAAAAAGTACTTCGGTTTTTTGAGGCAATATTTATTACTGAATTTATTGAAATATTTCAAATAACCACAATCGTAATCTGGAAATTCTCTAGCCAACAGATAATTCACAGTGTGTTTTGACGTGAATACGTCTTACTTTAGGCCTTTTCAAAATTTATCACATGGGTGAGAGATTAGTGATAGAATATTCTTAAATGAAAATAGAGCTTGTAATAGAAATTTTCTCAAATGTTTGATAATTAAAAGTTTTGAAATTCTAGTCTGCGTAGTTGACTCATTCAGTTCAGACCAGAACCCAGGGTCAGACTCCAATTCTGAAATTCGGTTTCAGAGTCCAAAGCAGGAATGTTTTTTTATTTACAGAATCCAGAGCTAAATTTTAGTTCCTCGTCCAAAATCCAAGGACAGAATTGAGTTCCGGAATTCTGGCTCTGGAACCAAATTTAAGAACTTGGTCCGATGCCTGGATTCCGAAACCCGAGTCTGAAATTGAGATCAGGATTTTGATTCTAGACCTGGACTTTGGAACTAAATTTTGGAAATTACTTCTGTACTGGAATCTGAATTTTGGAACTGAATTGTGAAATTGATTTTAAGGTCCAGTTCCGTCATTTAGTTTTATTTCCAGAACTTTGTTCTGAAATGCATTCCAAAAAGTATTCCATGTTTAGAAGTTCTAAAACTCAGTACTACAATTCAAAAAATGTAATCAGAAACGAAAGCTTGGAGCAGAATTCTGGATCCGAATTTGTAAATTGAACCCTGGACAAGAGTTATGTAACTAAAATTTAGCTACAAGCCAGAATCCAGGACCAAAGTTCAGTGCTAGATTCAGCATCAGAATTCTGTGTCGAACCAGAATCATGGTTTCGAATTCAGTTTCAAAATTCAGATCCAAACACAGGTTCAGTGATCAGTTCAACAATCCAGATCCAAATTTCAGTTCTAGAATTCAGTTTCGAATTTCAATTTCAATTTTCAATTTTAGTTTCAAAATTCAAAATTAGAATTTAGTTTTACCATTCGACTCCAGAATTCGGTTCCAGGATTCCTGATCCAGAGCCACTTTAATTGTATTAAGTTTTAAGGGAGACAGGGGCTAGACCGGACCGTTTAAATATCTTATAAACCTGCTATTAACTTTGTAAACGCGCCTGGAGATGACGCGTTAGAGATGACTTTGGTAAAACCCAGTTTTAATGGATTATTTTTCAACTTCTTAAAAGAGTCCGATTTAGCCCCGGTCTCCCTTATATTATGAGAACACACCCCGAAATTTTTTCTGGTTACGCGCCTGACAAAAGATCAGTAATCTATTCTCATTTAATGCATTAAGCGAATTGAAAAAAAAGTTTGAAGGCTGTCATAAACTACACGTGAATAAAAAGGACTTCAGAAAAAAATCACAAGACTTGGACTTGATGAGAGTGAAAAAAATCTCAAGGTCTTCCAAATTTTTCAACACCAAAAATTTTGTACAACGCAAAAAACTGCATTGCTTTTTAAACTCTTTATTTTAAGTTTGTTCGTTATGACGTACCAGTCGGCATAAACGAAAAACATATTGGGGAAAAGTATGATGAATAGAAACGCTAAACGCCAAAGATCTCAGAAAAAATTACCGGGAAACGAATCCATTATTTTTTTCTATGCGGAAAAATCGTATTACCAATAAAATTTCACTGGATGTTTTGAAACACAGATCAGCAAACAATTGTGTTGTTTTCAGTGTAAAAAATCATTCTAAAATTATAAAATTTATTGAATTTTCTACATTAATCGAAAGGCTTGATTTCTTTCTTGAATCAATTACGAAATCACATTTTCTATCATCTTGGATTTCAAGAGATCTCAGAAAACTGAAACAAAATCCTAAAAAATACGCATTTCGAAAATATTAAGTGATTTTACATCTTATAAAATGCACATAAATCGAGCGTCGCAGTTGACGCAAATTTACGTGCAAGTACGTGAAAAGTTGTGTGGTTGGAAAATTCCATGACATGAAATTCGAACCTTTGCTGATAAATTTTCACTGCACTTTTGGCAGCACTTCCCCTGCGAGACACAGAAAGCAAGTCAGACAGTGCCGTAAAAAGGGAAATGATCGATGACTTGAGTGTTTTTTAACTCTCTCTCTCTCACTCACTCACTCGCTTACTTGTTTCGGTGGGCCCACTCCGTGCTCCCATTCGTACCAGGAGAATTTTGTATTTACTGCGGCCCAATGCTACCTAACTACCATGGATGGAAAACAAAATCAAATTTGCTTGGAAACCACGAATTCAAGCCTGCTTAGATTCGGCCATAGATGAGGAGGGCACACCGTGGCGGACTCTGCACTCAGCAGCCTACGGGCCAGGCAGCGGTGTTCAATCCAACGCTTGGCTGATGATGGTGACAGCGAGATTGCTTAACTGATGTGGAATGGAGCACACGTATTGGGCGGTAAAAAGATAAATCTGTACAATTTCGATTTTTACCGGAAAGCACATTAGAAGGAACGATGCTTCACGACACTTTCAATTAAGGTACTGTCGGAAAGTTTCTTGCTAAGATCTGGGTTAGCTTAGATGAATTCGTTGTTAGTTGTTACAATGCCAAAAAATGCCAGGTACTTTCGAATAAAAAATTCAAGTTCAATAAATTTGAATTAAATTTGGACGTTGTCTTTTTTTCCCTACATCCCATGAGCTTTTCTTCACTCTCTGCCCCAGCACTAGGTTATTTCGTCCAGTTCTTATCTTGATGGCAAATGACAAATCGAATGAATTCGGATGGCATGAAATGGTTACCCGCCCATCAGCGATTGCGATCGTGACTGGCACCACGCGAATGGCATGTTGCTATGGGATTCGGCGAAATATTTTGTTATCTTTAGAAGGCCATGAAACTGGCTTCTGATTATTGTCAACCAATATTAGATGACTAATGGTTGCTTCGATGGGGTCCAAAATACTTTTACAATTTTTATACAAGTTACAGTTAGCTCGTAGGTGAGTCAATCATGTCACAACTGTCAGTTCATCGCCCTCTAAGCGTGAACAAACCATCAATTAGTGGAATATTATGAAATATGTGTGTTTCAATATAAGTGCATAATCATGTTTGACGGGGATTTAAATACTATTGCTATGCAGCATTTTGTGCATCTTGATAAATTACGACTATTTTGAGATAATCTGTCATCTCATTAAGCTACCTGATCTATGGGGTAAAACTTCAACAGGACAGAAGCGACCTCAAATGTCACAATGTTCGTTGCATTCACATCAATGACAATCAATTAGATAACGTAATGGTGTAGCAGATTTCGAATTTAGAGGATTGTAAGTAGCAGATCCTAAATAATAGATGATATTCTCTGTACTTTACAATGGAAATGTAGCACTTGCTTGGTAATTTCAACCCTAACTTCTGTCAAACCGTTTGTTTGAAACCAGTTTCGAACCTAGTTTCATCGTTACTGGACTGAAAATCGAGTCAGTATCGAACCTGGTTTTTATATCGGGTTTGCTCGCATCTCGCATCCCCATTGCTAAGCGCGAATTCAACACAGTTTCGTTATTCATAATTGTGTCTCTACCTGAAACCGAGGAACGATCGCAGTAGGCGTGTGTGTCGGTCATCAACGTATTTCGTTCCCGTCAAAGTTTGCTTTGTTTATGAGAATTCTAAATACAAATTTAGATTTTTCAAGCGCGATTTTTGGATGACGCTTTTGCGTGTGGATAACGCAATGGATGAAATAACGCAAATTTCATTTACGCATTTTAGTTTAAAACATGTGGTTGTTAAAATAACAAGATCGGAATGTCATACTTAGAGACTTGGAACTGATGAGAGAAACATTAAAGACTTAAGAGTGAAATAAGATTAGAGTCTTAGAAGACAGAAATAACTTAAAAGAGAACCGAAGAGTTTTTATACGTGTTTCCTTCGATAAACTTGTTTGAATTTTTACTTTCCACATATAGAACGTTGATATCTAGAATATTTTATTGAATTCAAAACTGTCGTATAAGCGACAACGCAAAAACCACAACAAGTTCATTTAGCTCCCAAATAAAATCATAGATCAGTATTTGAGAGAATTCCACGGTAATGTGTATGAGAATATGAACAATTGAATGTAAATATCGGAGAAGTGCAACTTAATTTAAGTAACCCGTTTAAAAATATTAGAAAGCAAAAACGGGATTAAAAGATTGAGAGCAACAACCGGACTAAGATTTTGCAAAGCAAGAAACAATTGAAAACATATTTTTTTGCAAGAACCGGACAAAAACAATTTGAATTCGAAATCCGAACAAGAACTTAACCAGTTCTTCCAAAACAAATATTTCTATCCGGTTTTTGCATTCAAAATTTTTACCGACTGCCACTGTGGATGAGGCATGGTTTACTGGTTTATTACGGGCAACCTGATCCATGCTGCATTCCTAGAGTGGCAGTCGGTAGAAGTTTTGTATGCCGGATAGAAAGATTTGTTTTGGTAGAAACGGTTAAACTTTTGTCCGGTTTTTGCATTCAAAGATATTTTATTCGGTTCTTGCAAAAATATGTTTTTGAGCGATTCTTGCATTGCAAAATCCGTATCCAGGTGTTGCTCTCAAATTTACTATGAAAGTTTTGCATTCAAAAATACCTTAACAGGTTCTACAACCTAAGTTTCACTTATCCGATTTTTGCCTTCAGCTGTTCATATGAATACAATATTTAAGATCAATTTGTAAAAAGCCCACTTTAGATTTGGATGAAATTTGGTTCCAACACTGATTTAAGTTAGACACCGTTAAGGAAAAGGAGTTATTTAAAAAAATAAACCTTTCCTTGTCCAAACTGATTTTTTTCAGTGTATTTTTATCGAAAGCTAAAGCAATGAAAGTCGAAACCTCTTTCAACGAAATGATCCTAGTTTGTGCACATCCACTTGACAGTGGAAAACTCATAGTCATATCGGCGAAAGCTGATTCGCCGAATGAGGCATTCTGCAGAACGTGTCTTTTCACCGAATCATATTATATACTTATAATTGAGTTTTCATTTATTACTTGAAGAAAAATACTCTGAAAATGGAGTTTGCGTGCGGGAAATGGCTCATTCGGTGAAACAACTTTTCAGTGAAATTACCTTTTCTGCAAAATGATTCTATCTTTATTGCATTGTTGATACTGATTTACTAATAGTTATCGGTTGATTTTCAGTTCCTAAATTTCAGGCAATGAAATCAAAGATAACTGTTTCCATGTTCGTTCTATTCAATTTCAATACCACTTCCAAATGCTCTAGCCTTCCATTTCAAGTCTTGAACAACGAACAGTGAGGGAAACAAGAATCAGAATCGCGACTTTACTGAATAGTTGCAAAGAAATCAAAGTTAATATTTTCAAAGTGGTTATTTCTTATGCAAAAATTATCGTAAAATCGATGGATGGTATTATGAATAGTCGCCAAATTTACTATAATTTCCGTTTCGCCCCGAATCCTCTCTATTTCTGACTTTATTTTATTCAAACTAAAAATTGATCCATTGTTGTACGAGGTTAAACTTGAGCATTATGAAAACCGGATGAGTTATTCCTTCACGAATTCTCGAACTTTTGATCGAACACTCTTCATCAAGTTCCGGACAAGTGTTGCATCGCATGTTTTGGACGCTTGAGCCCAATTTTTTTTAATACCCTTTTCCACAAGACAATTGAGAATGGTTATGGCATAGTGAGGCGACGCTAAATCCGGCCTAAACAGTGGAGGTGTGCTATGCTTCTTATATAAAGGCAGCAATCTCTTCTGGAGACACTCAGATCGATAAATGGCTGCATTTATAGTTCCGGTAGTGGAGAAAATGGTTGACTTCAAACCGCAGGAACATATTGCTTGCCATACCAGTACCTTTCGACCGAATTTCTCCACTTGAATCGACCTGTCCGCATCGCTCACATCCTCCCCAACGACGACAGTAAAATATTGTGGACCTGTAAGTCGTTTTTTTTTCCAAACTATTTTTCTCGTTGGATTTGATCAAACCTAAAACAACTTTTCATTCTTAGTTCCATCGTATCCCATGGTCGTATCGTTAGCTTAGAGCGAATCCTACCTACCTAAAATCTCCAATTCCGCGATACCTATGGAAAAGAATGATGAGTCGTCGTCCTTCCGAAGAGTAGGTAAAGCATTAACGTTTTCTCTTCTGTTCATCCTTTATCTCTGTGAACGATGGAGATGGGAACGGCCGGCAATGGTGGATATCCGCTTGTTGAGATGTTCAGTCTGGGTACAAATTACATCAATTTCCAATAATATGTTGATTATTCGAGCATCAGTGTGAAATCCGCCAAGGCCATCGTTACAAACACAAAGCAATCAGAGATCTGAATGCAAGAATAGTCTGAAGTTTTGAAAAATTCGAGTAAAAGGCATTCGTTGGTGAACGTCAACAGCAAACAATTGCGTAAATAAACCAGGTTGAATTTTATTGTTCATCTTACATTTTTACATACACATTTTACCTAATCTATTATTTTCTTCTACTTTCTGCTATAAATTCAAATAATAAACCGGTAGAGGATTAAAAAATAACACATTTTTATTAATTCTTATCTATAGTGTTTTTATTGCAAATCGTAAAGGTGCATCCGGTCTAAAATTCAGTGTAGAAATGCTACTTCGGACTATGTACTATTTAAGGATATTTCTAGTTTATATTTATATTGAACTTTGCTGTTGGCTTATTGGCACCTATCGCCTGAGCAAAATAGAGAAAATGGTACATTCGCTACACAGATAATTTCCTGACAAAAAGTAAATGTTTCCAAATGTGATATCCGACTTTACTGTTCAATGGACTCGATTCGCTCTCTGACGAAAAAAAATCCACTACATTGCGAAGGAAAAAAAACAAGTTTTCACAAATTCTGAAGGGTTGCAGCTTCCGGCCAAATTTTTTTGAATAACAAATTTGCTATAGTTTTATAACCGTCGTGATATAACCAATAACACACATTGTTGCAAAAATCTTCACGTTTTTTTGAATCGAAGTTGTTCAGCTTTTCTGTCAGTCCACATTGATTAAACAGTTCGTACAACTTGTTCGCTATATTTTCAGAAGTGTCTTGATTATGTACATCAGTGAAGGCTTTAATACATCTTATAAAATAGTAGTACTTATCGAGTTTGGCATGTTGTGAAGGAGTGCACCCGTCTTTGTCTCGGGTGATTAACATGTTGGATGCCTGCTCGTGTTCCAGCAATATTTGGACTACATTCCAACTGATTTCAATAAAAGCCCAATGAAGAGGGATTCTACCATTTTCATCCTTTGCCATCACCGATGAACCGCGTTCAATTAGAATGTTCACGAGCTCGTAATTATCATAGAATGCGGCAAAATGTAAAGCAGTATGTCCATTTTTAACAGAAGTGCGCAACATTTCTGTTGCTTTTTCATGCTTTAGCAATATTTCGACAATCTTCTTAGCGTTCTTTTCAATGGCGAAATGAAGAGGGATTTTACCATTTATATCCTTTGCCATTACCGATGAACCGCGTTCAATAAGAATGTTCACGAGTTCATAATTATCAGAGATTGCGGCCAAATGAAAAGCAGTTCGTCCACATCCATCCGAAGTGAGCAGCATTTCATTTATTTTTTTATGTTCTAGCAATATTTCGATTACCTTCTTTGCGTTATTTTTAATGGCGAAATGAAGAAGGATTTTACCAGTTATATCCTTTGCCATTACCGATGAACCGCGTTCAATTAGAATGTTCACGAGCTCGTAATTATCATAGAATGCGGCAAAATGTAAAGCAGTATGTCCATTTTTAACAGAAGTGCGCAACATTTCTGTTGCTTTTTCATGCTTTAGCAATATTTCGACAATCTTCTTAGCGTTCTTTTCAATGGCGAAATGAAGAGGGATTTTACCATTTATATCCTTTGCCATTACCGATGAACCGCGTTCAATAAGAATGTTCACGAGTTCATAATTATCAGAGATTGCGGCCAAATGAAAAGCAGTTCGTCCACATCCATCCGAAGTGAGCAGCATTTCATTTATTTTTTTATGTTCTAGCAATATTTCGATTACCTTCTTTGCGTTATTTTTAATGGCGAAATGAAGAAGGATTTTACCAGTTATATCCTTTGCCATTACCGATGAACCGCGTTCAATTAGAATGTTCACGAGCTCGTAATTATCATAGAATGCGGCAAAATGTAAAGCAGTATGTCCATTTTTAACAGAAGTGCGCAACATTTCTGTTGCTTTTTCATGCTTTAGCAATATTTCGACAATCTTCTTAGCGTTCTTTTCAATGGCGAAATGAAGAGGGATTTTACCATTTATATCCTTTGCCATTACCGATGAACCGCGTTCAATAAGAATGTTCACGAGTTCATAATTATCAGAGATTGCGGCCAAATGAAAAGCAGTTCGTCCACATCCATCCGAAGTGAGCAGCATTTCATTTATTTTTTTATGTTCTAGCAATATTTCGATTACCTTCTTTGCGTTATTTTTAATGGCGAAATGAAGAAGGATTTTACCAGTTATATCCTTTGCCATTACCGATGAACCGCGTTCAATTAGAATGTTCACGAGCTCGTAATTATCAAGGATTGCGGCAAAATGTAAAGCAGTATGTCCATTTCTAAGAGAAGTGCGCAACATTTCTGTTGCTTATTCATGTTTTAGTAATATTTCGACAACCTTCTTAGCGTTGTTTTCAATGGCGATATGAAGAGGGATTTTACCTTGTTCATCCTTTACCATTACCGATGAATCGCGTTCAATTAGAATGTTCACGATCTCGTAATTATCAAAGAATGCGGCCAAATGTAAAGCAGTTCGTTCATTTTTATCCGAAGTGAGCAACATTTCTGTTGCTTGTTCATGTTTTAGCAATATTTCGACAACCTTCTTAGCGTTGTTTTCAATGGCGATATGAAGAGGGATTCTACCATCTTCATCTTTTGCCATTACCGATAAACCGTGTTCAATAAGAATGTTCAGAAGCTCGTAATTATCAGAGATTGCGACCATATGTAAAGCAGTTCGTCCAAAGTTATCCGAAGTGAGCAACATTTCATTTATTTTTTTATGTTCTAGCAATATTTCGATAACCTTCTTAGCGTTCTTCTCAATGGCAAAATGAAGAGGGATTTTACCGTATTCATTCTTTGCCATAACCGGAAAACCTCTTTGAATAAGCATGTCGACACAGTCGGGGTTATTAAAGAAAACAGCCGAATGCAATGCATTGTAGACCTCTTTTGGATCAACCGCGTATTCAAGTAGCAACTCTATACATTGCTTTGTTGCTGGATTTCCTAATAAAATGGCAATACTAAATGCATAATTATCGACTTTAGCACCTCCCTCGAGCAAGACTCTCATATTTTGTAGCAACCCTTCGATTAAATTACGTATAGAATCATCGTTTTCATTTATCAAAAACTTCAACGATTTGCTTCTATAATTATTATGAGAAATAACGGCATTTGAAGTAATTCTTTTGGACAGTGTTAAATTTTTCAATGCTAGAGCAAACATGTAACTACCTATGTAGGGAGACCGATCTATGCCAATAGCTTTCTCAATACATCCAGGGTTTCCTCGGTCTAAAAACAGTTGGGCGCATTCATTAAACCGCAGAAGAATACCAGACATTGAAATCGTTCCTATAGTGGCTGATTTGCCCAGAAGAAGCTTGACAATTTTGGCGTCACCAAGTTTCAAAGCTATATCTAATGCAGTTTCTACGTAATTATATCTAGAATATATTAATCCTTCTTGGTTCAACAACAAATTAACAAATTCGGCACTACCACTCCGAACAGCAGAATTTAATGGTAGCTCGTTAGGGTCTATTGGCCAAAAGTAAGTGTGTGAATAGAGGTAATTTGTGCTTGGGAAGTATTTCTCCGTTCTGCAGAGTTGATCACAGTTTGACATTGTACAGATCATTTCTTTATACAACTTAAACGGATAAGGAAACACCAACGAAAACATATGCAATAATTTTTCCAGAAGCTGCTCATTTGATCTTGCATATAAAAACAAGATTTTCCGAACGAAGGGATAGTGCCTTAATACAATTAGGTACAAATCGTAAATATCTGCTATTTGCTGATTATTTTTAGAGTCGAAAATTTTATCGTGCCTGGAAAAATGTTGTTTCATAGTTTCGGAACTCATACGACGCAGACACTCACCCAAACACTTTGCAGCGAAGAATTCAGCTATCGTGGCATGGATGAAGTGCGGAATTCCATTTGAGTATTTTGGCATAATTAGAGAGTCTACTCGATTTGCTTGTTTCTCCAGTGATGTGCGTTCTTGCTCGTCACTTTCAATCAAGTGCATCGCTTCTTTCCCAATTAAACTCATGAGACCGAGGTAGTTGTGGAGCTTGACGTAACTTACATATAAAAGATTTTCTTTGTCCAATAAACTGTCGCCCAATTCATGTTTTACTATATGCTGTCGTTTGAATGAATGGTACTCAAAGTTTTCAAATAGTTCCACAAAGTTCAAGTTTTCTGCATTGAAGGATTGCAAAGGAGTGTTTTCATTTGGTTTGCACAGTTCATTCACATAAGATTTATAGATTTCGGCTAGCATGTTGATAATTAAAGGAGTGCCAGCAGTTGTTGTAAGGGCCTTCATCGGTTCGCTTTTAATCAGTTTCTCTACAAATGCATTTATCGTATCAAGATTATCCGAAACTTTGAGAAGATGTTTCAAAAGAACTATTTGGTCACTTTCGCTGATCGGTTGCAAGTAAAATGTCTTCACTTTTATTACCTTTCCAAAACTTCCTGTTGGTGGGATCGTGTACTGATAAAAATCTGCACTTTTTGGAGCATACGAAATAATGAAATAGCTTTCTCCATTACTTTCATAGGCAGTTCATCGTAACCATCGAAAAAGATGGTAATTTTATGCTCTGTTTCCTGGAGCCATTTCGAAAATAGTTTACGTTCAAAGTCAGATTCTATCGACAGAATTACACAGAGCAGATTAATTGCGTCTTCTAAATTCGTTAGTTCGTTTGGGTCTTCTAGTTTTTTCGCACAATCAGTCAGTCGAATGAACAGGATCCAATTAGTAGGATTCAATTTTTTTACAACTTGAGCTAATTTCATCCAAAGAGTAGTTTTCCCCATACCTGGTAAAGAGGACAGCAGAATCGTTTTAAATTGAGTTGAATGATTGAGAAAATCCTCCTCGCCATAGATTTTCTCGGCTTTTCGAGCCCATAAGCCATCGCTTGGTGAATTACTAATAGTTTGTGCGATATAACAACCAAGTTTCAATTCAGGTGAAGCAACTCCAATTTCAATACGTTTTTGTTGTATCAACTTTTCGACTATTTCGTCACTTATGAGAGCATGAAGATTTTTAGTCGGAAAAAGTTCATGCAAAGTAAGTTCAACACCTTGAAATGCCACTGACTTTTGTGAAAGTTTATCTTGACTATCTTTGCTCAACAGTTTCATGTTGTCTTTTGAATCTTCAATCGAATAAAAAGGTTGATTTCTGAAGAAATTTTTGGTGCGATCCTCAGTGGTGGTTAAAAAAATAAGTTTGATTTTATTACTAATCGAATCTGATTGGATAAAGTCATATGAGACCTTAGATTCTGGACAATTATCGTCCAGTAAAATATAAACATCCGAATTTGAGTCTTTCAAACTATTTATTTCTTTCTCAAAGTGAGGCAAATCTGTTAGTTTCAAATAGTGATAGATTTGTTTATGGTCATGAAAAATCTGATACATTTTAAGATAAGTTAGAAGCCCTTCCTCGGTACATTTATAAACAACCATAGGAAAATTAAAGGCAATCAAATTTCCTAGAGGACTGCAACTTGCAAATTTGATGCGAAAGTTTTCCATCACGCATTCGAAAATTTGTGTCTGACCTTCTAACTTTGACTTTGCAATAGTACGAATAACGTCGTTTGAGTGGTTTGTCAATTCGGTAATCGTTAAAAAAGGACAAAGTTTATCTTGCATGAAATCCAACCAATTGTTGATAATTTTACGTAAACCTGCGTACATCAGATCGGCATAATATTCATCTGAGACGGACTTCTGTGTCCCCTTGAATTTTTCTATTACGTGTTTTTCAAGTTCTTCGTTGTTTGGCTGACTAGTGGCAATGATACATTTTTCAAAAAACTTCTCAACATCTATTTTTTCAAAATATCGAAGTCTACTCTTTGATTGGTTTTTAGAAGTTAACGCTTCAATCAGTTGCTTATTTGTACTCTTCATAGTTTGCATTTTGTCTTCCTTCGAGAAATGCTCATATAGTTTTAGTTCTAAGGGACTCAAATTTTCATACTTTTTGAATCTAGCAGTAAATCGAACCGCACCTTTTTTAACAAAAAGCACTTTATTGTTCAATTCAGTGCTGTACTTTTTAATTAAATCTGTTTGAAACTTATCTTCTCCATTTTCAACTCCATCATTTTTCTCTTTTTTCTTGCTATCTCCAAAGGCATTTTCTATCTCTTCTAGTAAATCGTGGAAAGCTTTGTTGCTAAAATCTAATAAAGTCTTTATGCGTTCATCGGTGTTTTGTACCTTAAAAAACTCTCCGCTGCCTCCTAGCAAATTCAGAGCACTTGTAGGTTGGATACCAGCTTCGATGAACCACCCTGAACTATTATTTAATTTTGCATTCGTGTAAATCACAAAATCAAGGTTCCCATTATTGAACTCACTGTTGTTCATAATGTCATAAAACGATTGCAAATATTTGTACATCGAAAAAGCTCCATTTACCTTCTCGTCATCCTTCACAGGGAAAAAATGTTTCTCGTTGATTTCCGAAGACTGCTTGTGTTTGGCTTGGATGAATAAATAATTTTGAGTTTTACCTTCATCTGTTTTCCACACCAGAACTACATCGTCAAATTTTTCCGCAACTTCCCACTCGGTTGCTAAGCGGAAATTTGTAAAACTTTTATCACGAGCAGCTCCTTGATAAATAAGCATTAATAAATGCACCTGGAACGAGTCACCGTGACGAGCTCCTCCCAGTTTACCGGTCTTCTTATATTTTGTGTTGTCTTCGGCCATTCTGATACAGCTAAAAGGATAGCATTCGTTCAAAGTTATAATCACGATTCAACAGGAAATTGATTATGAAATTCACGGATGACTCACTCAAGGTATCCTAATATTAGTTACCTCGATCTTCTTTTAATTTCACTCGCGTTTAAATTGCAGTTTCCTTTTCTAAAGCCTGAATCTGTGTATATTCAGAAATACAACGTGTCCCTCATTAGTACTATAACGTTTTCTACCTTAATGCTGATTTTTCCAAGAATCCGTTTGAAATGATATGATTTGAAACACTTGGTCCAATTTAAAAATCACATTAGTGAACCGCAAAACAGTAATGAACGTTTTCTTTGGGCATGAGCCGAATCAATAATGGCGACAATCAATAATGGACGAACATTTTGAGCTGTTATCTCGAAAGTAGACTGGTCGTTATCGATATGATAAAGGTAATTAAACACCGATTGTCACACCTGCGTTCAGATAAGAAGTAATCACAATAACACGTTTCTATGAAATTCTTTTGCGACATGAAAGTATGCCAGACATTGGTTACTAAAAACTATCATACGCAATCAAGTTGTTGCCAATTGTTGACGTGGGACTATTGAACTATTGTCAACATCATTCTGTTAAGGGGCGGGTAGGGTCTAACACTTTTGAAAAATCATTTATTATTTTCTTTGTATTTTCTCATAGTAAAACATTTCAAAAATATTCTGTGAAATTTTCATGCCTATCGGAACAAAACTCAGCATGTTATGGACCTTTTTTTTATTAAAAAGATATTTCTATTCAGGCCTATTTTCGTACAAGCTTTACGTGACCGATTGAGCCGATTTTTTAAATAATTTTTTTTTTTTGAGTTAGATCTCGTTGTCACCCTTTTTCTAGGGGGAGAGGAGCTTCCATTTCCCTCCTGCGAGGATTGAGAGGCACTTCGTTCGTGGTTCGCCTCGTCATCCATTGCCGCATCGATGGTATTGTTGTCGATTTCCGTCTTCTTTTCGTTGCTAGTTGCTGTAGATGCGTCTTGTTGTACATTGTTTGCAGTTGCTGGTTGGTTGGTATACTGGAATGTTGTACTTAATGTTCTCGTGCTCCACATAGTGCACATTGTTATTGTCTTTTGCGAATTGAATTAAACAACATTATTTGTCTTATTGCATTGAAGTTAATGCACACGTTTAATGTCAAGATGCATTTGCTCCTTAAGCAAACCTTCAAGTTCTCGTATCGAAGGTCGAATTTTGCACTGTCTGAAGTCAACAACAATTGTATTCTTTCGTGTTGGTGGTAGCTTTTGTTCGTTTGGTTCACTCATTTTGAGGTCGTTCTATTGTTCACTACACAATACTGTACTTGGTTTCTTCTGTCCCGAACGTAAGCGGTTTTGTTTTATCGACTGACTTGGATGAGATGTGAAAGCGAACTGTAGTTATGGATCTTAATCTTTGCTTATCTCATACTGCGAAGAAGTGAGAGATCGGCACACAGGCCCCAGATTTCTACTTCGATTGACTTACAAATTTGACAAAACATTCTTGAAATATTTCATTATAACAAATTAGAAAAGAAAAAAATTGATTTTTTGAAAATGTTAGACACCCTTGAGTCCATCGTCATTAAAAAAACTACTGAACCATTTTTTTTCAAATTTTACACACACTTTCTACATATGAAAAATCAGACCCCATCGTTTTCCTTTCCGTTGTGTGGTACTTTGGGGAGGTTTTACAGCTAGTTTTCACTTTGAACAACCACCAAAAGTTGAAAAAACTAAAAAAAAATCAAACAGAAACGTTGGGGCCTAGAAAAACATAAACTCTAACTATGCTGCGGTGAATGAATCAATCACTTCTGATTAGTCTGCGCTGAGATACAGTGGACACCGCAAATCATGATTTTTTAGGTAGCGTCCTCCAAAAATATCTCTTCACCGGCTTATTTCTCAATATTTTTCCACGAGAAAATTACAACATGTTGTTAGAATGATGCTTTTTATCACGCAAAACATTTGAATTTATTTTGGTGCACGATAATTCTGAAAAAAAATCTCAAAAATGATGATTTTTTCATGATTCAGAACCACTAAGCTGCCGGTAGAAAACCTGCCACTGCTAAATGTAAAGGCAATATTCGGAGCGTTTCCCGACTGCAGGGTTGTTACGAAAAATTTCAAAATCAAAACGCGCGAAAACCGCGCGAAATCCGCGCGAAGCTGAAAACTAAAACGCGCGATATTCGAGTGAAGCGTTAGACAACTATTTTTATGCAGTACTTGAATATTCACTTAAATATAATTTAAAAATCTGCATAAGTTTGTCATATGAACACAATAAATAAGTCTGCATACAGCACGCCACTTCGAGAAACCCCATGAAAACGATTTCATTTTTATTATCCATCTTTTTCGATGCCCTTAGTTAAGGAGCAAGACTAATGTCAACAATATGTGCGTAAAAATAAATTCCGGTGCTTCTTTTCCTGATTTTAATCAATAAATCTTCCATGTGGTTCAAAAATATACCAATCAGTTCATTCTGCTTAAAATTGCAATTCAAGAAAAGTGTCTTAGTCTAGAACTCTTCGGTTTTCCTTAAAATTGCTCGAGAAAAATTATCTCAGTTTCAGCTTACTTCCACTGACACATTTGATTAGCAACAAACACATTCCTATATTGATTTCTTCTTGCAGAAATTTTTTTCGTAGATTTCATCGAAAATATTTTTTTTGCTTCGACATCTTTTAGCTCGGCAAACATTTCCTTCTTGGAAAAAAGAATTTTAAGGTAGACCACATCAGGATGATCTGATTCACTCTTTTTAATTTCAGTTTCAATTATAATAGCGCCTTCATCTGTTGTCAGATTTTACTCTGAATGTCTTTCTTTTCCTCCTCGTCTTATATTCTTTTATTTGGATCAGGGAAAAGCCCACTGAAATTAGTTTCTGTCAAACTTGTTCTCCAGCAGGCATAAAACCTCCTCATCTTTTGCATCAATAGATCAAAGTCATCCAAAGGATACATTTCCTTAAATCTAGTGCTTCTATAAAGACTGTCCCAGAAAGTATGGACGCAACTAAAAACCGCTGCCATTTCACAATGGTCAATTTTTATGGCTGCGTCCTGTTGTTTTCACTCTTCTCTAACCACTTGTGCAGTTGTTTATTCGTTTTCATTAGTTTGTTTCGAAATGCGTGGACTTTCAGCATAACAACGTCGAAAAATTGTGTACAAATGGTGCACAGAACGCGGACTGTCACTGAGAAAGATAGCAAAAATGGAAGGAGTAAGTGAAAAAGCCGTGCGAAATGCAATCAGGAAGTTCGGTGAAGATAACACCTTTGAGGATAAACCGAAAACGGGTCGAAAAAAGGTCCTGCTAACCCTCAGTTGGATAAACGTATACTGAAGGCGTTCGAGCAAAAGAAGGAGGTTTCAGTTCGAGATGTGGCCAAAAAAGTGGGCACTTCGAAGTCAAATGTTCTTCGTGCTAAAGATTGTTTGAATCTTCGAACCTATAAGAAGCAGAAACAACCAAAACGTAGTCCGAAACAAGAAGCATCGATCATGCCGAGGGTTCGAAAGCTGTACAATACGATTCTTGCTGGAAATTTGAACAGCATAATCATGGACGACGAAACCTACGTGAAACTCGATTACAAATCTTTGCCGATACCACAATATTACACGGTGCGAGAAGAGCAAGTGTTAAACCAGTCCGAGACATCGATTGAAGTCGAAAAATTTGGTAAGAAAGCTATGGTCTGGCAAGCAATTTGTAGCTGCGGTTAGATTTCGAAACCCTTCATCACCAATGCTTCAATGAACAGCAGCGAAATATACATCAAGAAATGTTTACAAAAACGACTTCTACCCATAATTCGAAGCCACAAGGATCCTGTTGTCTTCTGGCTAGATCTTGCTTTTTGCCACTACTCGAAATCAACGGTAGAATGGTATACTACCAAAAATGTCACTTTCGTCCCAAAAGTCATGAATCCACCAAATTACCCACAACTTCGATCAATTGAGGAATTTTGGGCATTAACGAAGGCACGTCTTGGGAAACATGTCTCGGCAGCCGAAACCATTCAACAGTTCGAAAGATTGGAAAAAAGTGTCAAAACTTGTTGCCAAGAAGTCTGTACGGAATTTAATGAGGAACGTTCGCAAGAAGGTGCTCCAGCTAGTCTACAATGGCCTACAAAGTCTATTATTATCAGTATATCGAATAAAATTTGAATATCTAACACTTGTGAATTATTTACAGCGAAATCAAAGTGCGTCCATACTTTCTGGGACAGTCTTTAATCACTAAATCTAATGAGACAGTTACATAAGAAACGATTTCTTGATAACATTACGAGATAAATGAAAGTCGAAAGAATTGAAACATTTGTTAAATATGCGGCACATGCTAGCAATGAGCTCGTTATACCCATAATTAGTTCTAACATAGGGAATCCGAAGAAAAAAATAGGTAAACTACGACGTCGAATGTCAACAATTGAAAGCTCTATGTGCTCTTTAAAAAATTAACTTGGTTTCAAGAACACTCAGGTCCTTAACAGACGATGCGCGTTCGAGAACAGTTTGTGGCATATTATAGTCGAACTTGAGTACAGACTTTTTGCTACAAAAAGAGACGACGGAGCATTTAGTGGAATTTAAACCATTTTGAAATATGAAATATTAAAGTCATCGGCGAACGATAGTTTCATACACTTGATCGAAAAATTTAGATCGTTGAGATACAATAAAATTATGAACGGTCCAAGGATACTTCCTTGAGGAACTCCAGATGTAACAGCACATGGCGAGGTTTTACTATTTTCACATCATTTCATTACCAGTTAGATATGATCGAAGTCAAATAAAAAATTATCCGTTTAATCCAAGTCTCTTTAACTTGGAGATCGTTATGTGATGATTGATTTCGTCGAACGCAGCAGGGGAAGTTGAAAGCTTTGACATGGATCCAAGCTGAGTCTCTGATATGTAGTCAGAGCAACTATGTGTTATGAAATCCAGAACTATAATTTCAAACAGCTTCGATGCAGCGCACAAAGCAACAATTCTACGGTAGTGTAGAACTATTGAAAATGTTGGATAGTGGAACCAACTAACTATTAGAACACTTTCTTATCACCACGGATGGAATCCCAAAGCTTCTTCGTTTCTTTTATTGTCAGACTTCGCTTCGTAAGCATATCGTGTAAATTTTGCTTTAAGAATGCGATTTTTACCATACACATTATTGAAGAATCGCATTCCATTTATTACGTTCGTTGCATTATTGAATGTATTATCACTGAGACGATATCTTCCACCTCACATCAATATCCTTGAGTGCAAAATGTTGAAATAGCAACTTGTATCACTCGAGATCGAAAAGCATAAAATCGAAATTTTGTCCACTGAAGAAAACATTGGCTAGAACCGCCTGCTAGTAAATTTTAGTTTTATCAAGGTGAAAATTCGGCCATCTCGACCAATTGCTGAAACGTTCGCCCATATTTAATTTTTTAGAGTTTCATAAAACTCACAAGCTTCGAAAATTTGCAAAGAATTTTGTGGAATGATGTTTTTTGAAATTCGCGCGAAATCCGCGCCATAGCTTCAAAATATTAGCAGAAACCGCGCCAAATCCGCGAAAATCGCGAAATCCGCGCGACCGTAACAACCCTGCGACTGGCAAGCTAGCAACGACGGCCATCCCGTTCATACGCACAAAGGGTGTAGAGACACAGAGGTGCGAACGCATAGAAGTGTCGAGTCGCATAAAGGTGCAAAGACGAAGGGGTGCAAAGGCACAGAGGTGCCAAAGCAACCCAGTGCTGATCTACCAGGTACCAGAATTTGTACGCTGCGTAGGATCGAAATAGACGACATATATCGCGGGGTGCTACACTGCAAGCATCACATTTGATCGCCACCAAGAGCAATAGCACTGTACCTGGGGTCAGGTACAGGCAGCACACCAAGTTCAGTGGTGACCACAACGACGGCAGAGCAACTGAGATAGCTGAAAACGATATCAAAAGACAGCGAATTGGAAATCGTTGGGTGAGCTTCACGTCTTTCTTCACGACAGACCAACAGAGACAACAGCAACAAAGTAGATTTATTTAATTTATTTTTTTTGTTTTTCTTATAACTGAAATTTTACTATACATAAGTTTTCATTTTGATATTATTAATTTACAAAAAAAAAACAGTTAATGTAATAAATGATCTCATGGAAGATCATCCGAATCCGATTCCGGATACTAGTAAGAGTTTAAATACTCCAAGAGCTAAATATTATCCAGAGGGTACCACTGGGCCATGGATAGTCTATTTTCGAAAAAAACAACAGGTATTAAATTTTATGCAAATTACAAAGGAATTGACATCACATTTTTCAAAAGTTGAAGAAATCTCTAAAGTTAATAGAGATAAAATTCAAGCTGTTGTCAACGACTTAAAACAGGCAAACGATATCGTAACCTGTAAATTATTTGCTGTTGAATATAGAGTTTACATTCCATCGAAGGAGGTGGAAATTGACGGTGTTGTGACTGAAGCAAGTCTGACAGCCGATGATTTACTAAAAAAATTAAAGTTGGTCGTTTTAAAAACTCCATGCTTGAGGGAGTTAAGATACTCGAGTGCAAACAATTGTACTCAGCATCAATTGTCGATGGAAAAAAGTCTTATCGTCCCTCAGATTCGTTTCGCGTAACATTTGCCGGGTCTGCGTTGCCTAGCCATGTCTATATCGATGAAATTCGTCTTCCTGTTCGGCTTTTCGTACCGCATGTTATAAATTGCACGAATTGTAAAAAATTCGGGCATACGGCTACTTATTGTAGTGATAAGCCTAAATCTATCAAATGTCCTGAGCCCCATAAGGATAATCATTGCGATAAAGATGTTGAAAAATGTGTTTATTGTGGGGAGAGTCCTCATGATGATCTTTCAGTATGCGCTGCATTTAAGTTGCGTAAAGACAAAAAGGAAGCTTTCTTTAAAAGCACGATCTAAGCGCACATATACCGAAATGCTTAAAACGGTCATAGATGTCCCCTTTGGAAACCGAAAACGGGTTTTCAAATCTTGAGGAGCCAGAGAAATCTGACTCTGATGAAAATAGTGAAGGTACATCGTTTGTACCTCCGTTAAGAAGACGAATTCCTCCTCCGAATTATCAAAAAAGACACTGGAAGGTGTAATTTTTCCTTCCAAAAAAGATCTCCGTGTTAAATTTAAACAGCCAAATTTAAAACTAAAAACTGTGCCTCCTGATTTGTCAAATTCACAAACCAATCCAGGAACTAGTACAAGAAAAGACAATTATCCAGTGGGCTCCGTTTCACAGCCACCATCAGGATTACTGAAGTTTTCGGAAATTGTAGAATGGATTTTCGCAGCATTCAATAAATCTGAACCTCTAAAGACCATCATAACGGCATTCCTTCCAATAGCTAGAACTTTTTTGAAACAGTTATCAGCTCAATGGCCAGTTCTCTCAAGTTTTGTATCATTTGATGGATAATTTATCATCCGCTCAAATGTTGCTTGTTAAATAAACATTCAAGGAAAAGACATTTGCATTGATTCGGTATATATTACTCCAAGAGCACAAGTTGGACAGCGACAGCTAAATGAAATGGTCGAAGCCCTTCTTGCTCGACGTTTGATTCTGGGAGATTTCAATTCGCACGGAATGATGTGGGGTTCCGTTTACAATGATAGCAGATCATCCTTAATATATAGCATGACACGGATCCCAAGACCTCCTGCACGTCCAAGTGCATTAGATTTATCTCCTTGCTCGACTTCAATTCGACTAGATTGCACCTGGAAAGTATTTCCTGATTTACACGGTAGCGATCATTTATCAATCATCATCTCAATTAGTAGTAACAAATGCATGGCTAAGGAGTGTATCGAAAATAAGCTATCCACATACATTTGTGTTGTACGCATGTATTTGTGATGGTTTTTTTATGCTCAGATCACAGCATGCTGTGCGTTTGGCTGTCAGCTTTCGTTTGTTTACTTGTTTGTACGCTTGAAATACTGCGTTTTCAAAATGTCGCGTATTGAAAAGGAAGTGAAAATTAAAGCTCTGGACACATGGCTTAGTGAGAAGGGTATTACTATGCGAAAATTGGCGAAGCGGTTTGGAATTCATCATACCAGTGTTAAAACCATCAATAATAAGTTTGGGGAACATTATTCTTTGGATGAGCTACCAGGAAGAGGCCGAAAACCCGATTCTTCCAACCCGAAACTGGGCCAGAAAGTGGTATCTCTAATCATGAAGAACAAATCAATGTCAATACGTGATTTGGCCAAAAAAGCAGGAACGAGTGTCGCAATGATCCAGCGTATCAAGACGCGAAATCAGACCCACAAGAAGCAGAAAATCTCGAAACAAAGTGTAGAACAGAAGAAGCGAACAGCAACAAGGGCCCGGAAATTGTATTCGCGTCTTTTGCAGTGTCCGGATGCATGCGTTTTGATGGACGATGAGACTTATGTAAAGGAGGACTCAAAACCCCTTCCAGGTCCACAATACGTTACTGTCGTCGTTGGGGAGGATGTGAGCGATGCGGACAGCTTCGGTCGAAAGGTACTGGTATGGCAAGCAATATGTTCCTGTAGTTTGAAGTCAACCATTTTTCACATTACCGGAACTATGAATGCAGAAATCTATCGATCTGAGTGTCTCCAGAAGGGATTGCTGCCTTTATATAAGAAGCATAGTACACATCCACTGTTTTGGACGGATTTAGCGTCGTCTCACTGTGCCAAAACCTCTCCCAATTGGCTTGCGGAATAGGGTATAAATTTCGTTGAGAAAAATATCAATTCACCAAATTGCCCTCAGCTTCGATCCATCGAACGATACTGGGCAATCGTGAAGAAGGTCTTCAAGAAGACTGGTAAGGCAGCTGGGAACATGCAGGAGTTCAAAAAAAATTTGGGCTCAAGCGTCCAAAAAATGCGATGCAACACTTGTTCGGAACTTGAAGAAGAGCGTTCGAAAATTCGTGAAGGAATAACTTAAATTTCATCCGGTTTTCATTATGCTCAAGTTTAACCTCGTACAGTAATGGATCAATTTTTAATTTTAATAAAATTTCGTTTTTTACCATAATTTGAAAGGAAAATGTTTGGATAGCTTATTTTCAATACACTCCTTAATTCAGTTTATATTTCATATGATTTGACAAAAAATATTGACTGGACTAAATACCGGGTAATATTTCAAGTGTCTTAAACTCAATGGAAGAGCTCCTCCTGCTGGAAGAATATGACTTCCTCATTTGTTCGATTCTGGAGGCCGCAGAACAAGCCCAAACCAAACGATTTCTTGGTCCATCGAACAACAGAAGGCCTCCAAACCCTTGGTGGGACAAAGAGTGCTCAGATGCTAAACATGAGAAACAAGCCACAAAATTCACATGTCTGTGAATTCGGCTAATCAAAAGGTACTCCTGAAATTTTCATAAGTTTTTTTAACTGTTTTCTGTAGTTTTCCGTGCAAGTCTTCCGACTCCATTTTCACAACGATTGCAACGATTTTCATAGGTCATTAAAGATTTCTGTAGGTGCAGACTACCGTGTCCTAAGATGACGCACGAAGGAATTGATTTTGCCATTTTTTATCAAAAAGAAAATGTTGACTTCTCGCAGTAATTTCAACCGCAAAAGGTTGAAAAGTCATAACATTCATACCATCTAGGTTTTTATTTCTACATAGCTTCAAAGTCAAAAATCTTTTCAACCGAGCTCAGCTGTTTGAATATTCGATTACCGATGCAACATTTTCCCGTCCAAAATAGTCAACACAGATTAGATGGGAAGTCGAACGACTCTACCTGCCTCTGACGATGACGATGATGATGATGATGATGATGACGATGCTGATGATGCAATCAGCTCGTACACAGCAAACGGGGAAAAAACGGTTGTTTGTTCGCCGTGACTATCTAAATGGACGAGGGCCCACAAAAAAAGTCGTGTGCCCATTCGGCGGCGGTGGATCCGAACAACACAACAGTCTCGCTACAATATTATAAAATATCATCTTGTCCGGGAAGAAGGAGAAAAATAACTGCCAGTCAAGAGACGGGCAGATGCGGGACGAAACTTTTGATCTTCATCTGCTTATTTATGGTTATGATTATTTTTATTAAATCATTCTCTACTCTCGTGATTAAATGTAAAGGATGTCATATCTTACGGTGGAAGAAGGGAAAAATTCGGAATGATTCATTGGAATTGCTTTGTTTAATTTCGTTAGGCCTAAGCTAAGTATAATAGATTATCTGTCCGCATTTTTTTTGTGCAAGCATTTTTCGGATCGGAATCAAAGAATCTGTTTTGAATATTCCCGATCCGATGGTGATGATCGACCATCACGAACTGGAATGCTGCTGTGATTTGTAAGGGAAATCGATGTTGAGAGAAGAAAAATATTCGATTATACGAAAATTACTACATGAATTCATTATTGAATCTGTGCGATTTGATCGAAACGCCTTAGACGGATAGTGAAGCTAATTTTTCTTCCCTCGGATCGCAGCGCCTCGGCTCTGTCGGATAGGTTGAATTCCATTTCGGAGACGACGAGTTTTTTTTCTTCTCATTCTTGTTCCTCTCTGTTTCAGACGGATGCTGGTGTGATGCTTTCATGTTCCTGTTGTTTAATTCCACTTTTTTTTTCGTGCGTCTTCGGATTGATATGTTCCACAAGATCCGCATCGCTTGAGTACACGGTGTTGTTTGGCCTAACGCGCTTTTGTCAAACCATGGGAGGGCTCTCCGGTCGATTTGTTGTTGCGTTGCTGCCCCTTCTCGACGGCTCCCATCAATCTATTCGGGATTCTTCACCCGTATTCTGAAACAACCGGGTGCGGGGCCAGATAATATTTGGAGAGATAGCGATGCCGAAAGAGACACACAAACCAACACGATCAGGGTCAGCCTATTTTGGGAGGGTTAACGTTTTCGAAAAAAAGTGTTCAATTGATACTTTACACTTTGATGTTCTGAAAACGACTTGCTGGATTATTTATGGTTGAGTGGTTGGAATCCCCGCGCTGTATTACTGTTATTTCTTTTTTTTATAATCTATCACCGTCTCCACCGCGAGACGTTGACGTGATCCCAAGTGATCAAGTGGGAGGTCTGCTGTTTTTTTTCCGGACTCGATGCAAAATATATGGTCTGAAAGCAAAGGCTTTCGCATTTGCTCATCAAATTGAGAGTGATGAGAGTCATGTCGTGTGGTTTCAACTCAATCTGTAAATCGCTTGCTAAACCGAAAACTTCTGAAATTCAAGATTTTGATTCGATCATAGAATCAATACAAATGACGGCCTCTTCACGCCTTTCAGAACCTTATGACACAGAGACGAGACTGAAGGAAGCCATTTGGGACCATTGATATCTGCTTTATTTATCGACAATCTGCGTGCACTAAAAAAATCGTCTTTTGTTTTGTTCGTCAATCCATTCATCGACACTTTTTTCACTTTTCGGTAATCTGATGGCTTCAGGTCTAATGAGTAGCGGCATGAGCAAGAGCATCTTAGTTGTTCGACTCAATCAAATCTTGGGTGGCTTGAAAGATTGAATTGATTGAGTCAGTGTTGGTGATTGCCGATAATTTGATAGAAGCTGCTCGATATTTCTTTATATTGTATACAACATTTTCAATCCGGTAGAAGATGCTACCAGAACTCGTGTCTCTCAATGCATGAACCGTAAGAGAATTTTTCTACATTTTTTCTCTCCACTTCATACTCTGAGTATTTCACGACCCTTAACAAAATTACAGTCTGGTAATGAACGGTGCTGTGTGGAATTTACCAAGAGAGAATCGCAAGTTGACAATTGTCGCAGAAAATCGAATCGAGCGTGCTAACCTTTGATTCTCAGACAGGCCATCGAGAGAAATTTCTCGCACTTGTGTCTATTCCATGTTAAATGAACCATATCGGTTTTTTGTTGCTGCGATGATATCCGTCTCTCTTTGATGGCACTGATTGAATCGTGTGAAGAGTTGCTAGTGAGCGTTCTTTGATACGATAAAAGTTATCCTTGGATTGAGTACTCTTCAACATAGTAGTTTGGCTCGATTTGTTTAAAGCACGGTTACTTTTTGGCAACAAATCCACGAATTCAAAGTGATAACCCATACATTCTTACAACTTAAAAAATTGTAACTGTCTTCAACTACAACCACTGAAAAAAAGGAAATTTTAATATCACTAAAATATGCTCAAAAAAAGGTGTACATTTTTTAAAATATCCTGATTGTTTTAACAAATATTTTGTCTTATTAATTTAATAAAGCAATCGATGACCAGCCATTCTAGTCAAAATTCTTAGAGAAAAATGATTGTTAAGGTAGAAAACATGTGAATCGATAAAAAAGGTATCATCTCACTGCTGGATTAAGCACGTTTTTTTTGGCTAAAGAAGACATCATGTCAAAATACTCAAATATATAAAAAGTTAAGATAAGAAAGTCAATTTCGACTTTTAATAAAACGAAGATTTATTCGCTTCGATCTTCGCCGATTGCCATGGAACGATCCTTATCAATTAGATAATTAGATAATGGATAAATTCTACTAGCAGCTTAATTATTACATCAACGAAAGCTTTAAGGGATAAAAGCGACTAACATAGAGCAATATCGGGAAGCATAAATTTACCGGAAAATTCTAAAAGACTTTAATAGACGCCAAATGGATTTCAAGAATACCAAAGATCCGGGAAATTTGTTGAAAACAAATACAAAAGTTATCAACAACAAATTGGACAGAATTCATACGGGTAGTATTCTAAAAGGTTTTGAAAAAAATTACAAGGTTTGAAAAAAAGCTTACATTTGATAAAAATGTTAAAACCACCATAACGATTAGTTTTTTTTTAAATAACGCTGTCATTTTATTTTAATAACGCTGTCATATAAGGTATGGACAAAAATTGCAGATTTTGCATGGGTTTATCTTCACCGGTACTGACGAAACTACCCATGCAGCATTAATCATAGTAACCCATGAGTCAGCAGACAGAACTTGACAGCTTTATCAGTCGAACTCTAACCGTGATGGCAAAAACAGTGAAGCAACTTCATTCAGAAGTGTGCGCGTTCAAAGAACGGCACTCTGGCACGTTGGTAACGGACATCGTGTGGCACAGATATCAAAGGATTTGATAATTTCGATAATTCAAGTTCTTCGAGTGAGCTCAAAAAACTTTTTGAGCGGTACCCAAAATACTATAAAACTGTTCAACTATTCAAATAAAATTTGAGACTGTGCCCGACAGAAGGAATGCCCAAGAACCAACATTTCCGTCCCCATTCAAACGCCCTTCGAGGTACATGTACCGCTTCGAAACACTCGTGCTGACTTCAGTCCATTGTTGAGTAATCATTCTGTTCTCTGGCGTATAATAATGGATTCAGCCGAACATGTACCCGAAGTGCACTTGCGTTCGTCTTTCTAGCGCTAAACAGGTATGTGCGGGATCCAGCGGCAGAATATCTTTCTCATCTGCAGAATATTGCTTAACTAAGGCATGCTAGCGCACTTTCTTTTTCCGGTCGTCCAGCACAATTTTATGTATTATTTTTATTGTCATTTATTTTACACTGGTTTCATTCTCCATTTTATGTGGTTTTGACTTTGTTCTGCTTCGTAGGACCTGCCGCTGCATGCTTTATCGGCAGTGGAGTTTTGACCAGTCTTATAATATTTCTCAAAACTTTTTTCAGTTTCTCCTCTGATTTCGGAAGGGGCCAGATAACACATCCCGATCATATGGTAATAAAAGAATTATAACAACTGGAGTAATTTGTTTCAGAAATATTTTGTAACAAATTTTGAAAATCATAACGAAAAAGACTTCAACGGGAACAAAATCGTAGTAGATTTTGAAACGTTTGTATCGCAATTATTACTGAATTTGATATAACTACAGTAGTCCGAAAGCAGGAATTTATAACAATAGTTGCAAATTTAACACATAAAAACTGTATCACAACCAACTTTTACCATCGTTCCGATCCAAAATTGTTGAATGATTTTTTTATTTAATGAATAATTTATTTAGTGATCTGATTTCTTCTTAAAGGTTTTTGAAATTGTGATCATTATATTTCGATATAAAGCAACGGAAGAACTATTTTTTTCCATTTATGAACTTGCAAATGAAAATAAAACATCATAACTGATTTTCATAAGTTTTAACTTTCAACTGTTTTCATTTGTTGAATATCTCAAAATAACACAAATTGTTATACATATCAACTGTTGATATACTTGTGTTATGATTTCGTTATATGCATCTAATCGGGTTGTAACGCTTCATTGCGCCTATGATTCAAAAAAGGTAAAGCAAGTAACACTTCGTAACGCGTATAGCTTCCAAAAAATCGAATGTAATGCTTATTACTAACAAAAAAGGAACACCTCGTAATGTCTATAACTCACAAAAAAGTAACGCATGTAACCTTTCATAACACCTACAACTTACATAAAAAAGTAACGCATTCAACGATTCGTAACGTCTGTACCTCACAAAAAGTAACGCATGTAACGCTTCGTAACACCTATAACATAAAAAAGTAACCCATGTAACGGTTCGTAATGCCTATAACTTACAAAAAAGTAATGAATGTAACGCTTCGTAACACCTATTACTTACAAAAAAGTAACGCATGTAACCCTTCGTAACGCCTATAACTTACAAGAAAGTAACGCTTCGTAACGTTTAAAACTTACTTAGAAGTAAGTAACGCATAAGTTAAGTTACAAAAAAACGCAACACCTATAACTAACAAAAGAGCGACGAATGTAACACTTCTACTACCTATAACATCCTTGAAAGTAACGCATCGTAACTCGTTTACCTCAAGAATCTAACCCTTATAATGGTTTTTAACATTCATAATTTCCAAAAAATAACTCATGCGATTTGTAACCCTCAATTTAAGAAAATTAAGGAAGGAAATTAATTGTTAATTCAAGATCCTATCGATCAAATATTGGGTAAGCTAAATAGAAGTCAATAGAGACACAACGAAAACTAACATACTATTGCTCAACCGGAGAGTTAAAAAGGGATCGCCTGGTAGGGGAATGGTTCGATAATTTTTTGCATGCTAAAATGTGAACCAAACCGGCCGTGAACAGTCAGATCAAATACCAAGTTCATTTCTACTGGTAAGTCTTCTGAGTTGTGTATTATCACATCCACAGTAGTTCGGTTGGCAGAACGATTCGATTAGTAACTGTCTCTGAGAGCTTGTGACGTCCGTTTTCGGATTTCGTTGTCTTTTCTTTTTTTAATTTTATCAGTTATAATTTCAGTCAGTCTTTTCGTTGGGTAATAGAGAAAAGTTCTGCCTTAGGTGCGTTTTCTTTAGATTTAGATTTTACTTGTGTATAAGAAAAAAAAAACATTTGAAATTAAACAGTTTATTAGCGACCCACAAGGTTCCACGGAGAAAATAGAGACACAAATTAAGTTTTGAGGATAAAGATGTAAATGATTGTGTGTATTACTTTTGTTAGTATTTGGTTCTATGATTGTAAGGAAAACTCGCAAGTCTTCTCAACCAGTAAAAATTAAGCGATATCTAGATCTGTATCCAGGTTCTGAACACTGGATTAGGTTATCGAACAAGGTTTCTGGATCAGAATACTGAATCTGAACCTGGATTCTGGACTGAGATTCTTTATCCGGATATGGATGAACTTGAAGCAGAATTCAGTACTTGGATTCGGCTCATGGATCTGGATTCTAGACCTGGACCGAGATTGTGAACCTGAACCTGCATTCGAAACATAGGCTTGGACTTGGATTCTGGACCAGAATTCCCTTTTCCGAAATTTGACAGAGTTTCTGAAACTAAACTTTGAACTTAGACTGTGGACGTGATTCTTGACCATAATTTTCCCCTTGAACTGTGAATTTGGACTGGATTCTGGACCTGAGTTCTCTAGGATTCCTCAATTCTAAACTTGAACCTGACTTATTGACAGAGATTCTAAACCTAGACAGGATTCTGAACCCCAGGGTTCGACGAGTTTTCTGGATCTTAATACTGAATTCGGGCATGGATTTTGAAACAGAAGTCTGACAGAAAAAATCTGAACCTGAAACAGAAATCTGCACTTGGATTCTGAGCATAGATTCGGATTCTATACCTGAACCTAGTTTTTAGACTTGAACTGCTGACGTAGATTTTGAGTCTAAATCTGGAGCAGGATTTTGAACCTGGATTCAGGATTCTAAACAAGAATTTTTACTCTGATAATTTTGCATGCACCAGAATCGTGTACCTGGAACTTGATCCTGATTTTGGATTCCGATTCTGAACCTGGATTCAGGAACAGAACTCTGGGCTTTGATTCTAGAGATTTCAAATTTTGTAGCCTGATTAAGGACTTTAATTCTGGATCTGAGTTCTGTACCTGCATTCTGGATAAGAATTCTGACCCTGAACCAGTATTCTCTGTTTGGATTCAGAACCTGGACCTGAATGGACTAACTAGACCTAACCTATGAATATGAATTTGGGATCTGAGTGCAGAATCTGAACTCTGGATCTAAATTCGGGACTTCGATTTTGGAATATAATTCTTAGTCAGGACCTGGATTCTGAAACTAGAAGCTGGACCTCAACTCTTGACCAATGGATATGAATTCTGAACTTGGACCCAGATTCTGGACCAAAATTCTTGACCTGAAGCTGGATTCTGGATCTGAATTCTGGAAAATAATTCTTAACTCGGACTAGGACTTTGGTTCTGGGCTAGAATCCTGATTCCGGATTTGGATTCAGGACCGCAACTCCTGAAAGATTTTTGGAACCTTAAACTAGATCTTGAACCTTGAGCTTTCACCTGAATTCTGGACCAAGTTTCATAACATGGACCTAGATTCCAGAGCGGAAATCGGGATCCGAATTCTGTGTCTGAATTTTGGAACTGTGTTCTAGACTTGAGCTCCTGACAGGAATTCATAGATTTCCGTGACCTGAATTCTGGCTTCAAGTTTTGGACATGAATTTTTATCCCAGACCTAGATTCTGGATCTGAATTCCTGAAAAAAATTTAGATCTGAACGTAATTCTGGGTTTTAATTCTGTATTCGAACAAAATTTTGGACCTGAGATGCCAGGTAAATATTTCAAATATCTTCAGACAGGGTTGCAAAAGTCTGTATATCCGAAAAAAAAATCTGCAGTCAGCAAGTATTTCTTGCTGGCAGCAATTTCTCTATAAAGTATGAAACTGACTTGGCGAGCACTTTGACGAAAGTCTGCGAAAACCTCGATTTTCAAAAGTCTGCACCACAAAAAATGTCTGCAGCACTATTTACGAAATCTGCAGATTTACAGACAAATCTACAGATCTGGGATCTCTGTTTTGGACTCGAATTCTAAAAATTCAACAGAGATCCGATGCCTACCCCTAAATCATGAATGTGGACCTGGATTCTAATTCTGAATTCTGAACCTGGGCCTGAATTTCCTTTCTGTATTTTGTATGGATTGAATTTGAACAAAAATACATGATTTGAATTTCTAATGAAACATTTGAACTTTTTCCACTCATTATTATTTGACCAATTTTTGGCCGTAGCACTACTTAAGCATTCATCTTGTCACTTTCATTTTCTTACTCTCAAATCTTACAAGCATTTAATGATTTACTAATCACATCATTCTTTCAACTGATAGATTAGCTTGATTCCGGATTGTATTTCGCAATGATACATTGAACAGTTTTCCGCCTTTACTCAGGGCCTATCTCAGAAAAAAAAATTTCCTAGCGACTTATTGCCCACCTGTTGTCAATTTTGAGTTTACTACCCACTAAAAATGAGCTAGAGCCCACCAGTGATCTACATGATTGCTAGTTCCGTGTAATCACCAATTCAACGCACAGAAGGTCGACAATGATGAATAGACTTCATGAGCCAGTTCGTATGAGTACGACACAGGTTTCACAATTCGAATCTCACGTCTTCACATGAAAAATAAACAAACATTCACTTACAGTTAGCATAGAACCACATTCATGAAGACGTCATTTATTACATTTTCTATTAAAATGAAAAAAAAACTAATTATTGAAAAATTTTGACAGGAGCGAAAGTTTTGCACGTCCAACGTGTACTGCGCCTACTGCGATCGTTCACCACTAACGTATATTTGATTTTCGTTTGTCTCGCAAAACAAAACTTAGTTTAGATTCTCATTGACTTTTCCGGATCCGACTTTTAGTTTAGGAATAACTGAGTGATTTGAGTTGAAATTTTTGCAATCATAAACGCAAAAAAATGTACGAAACCATTAAAACAATTAAAAGTTAAAAATTAGCCTCTACGAACTCATTAAACTGAGTAAGGTTAGTAGGACAATTGGGCATGAAGGTATAATTTTGCCATTGCGTCCCCCGATTCGGTGACATCCGGAGTGCGATCGACTGTTGAATACACCTCGAATACTCAAGCTGACAATGACCTCCGATCGACTCTAAGGGGCAGGAGAAAAAAAAGAGGCTCTCATATCTACACGAGAACTACATTTAATTTAGCTTAAAAAAGTGGAAAGATTAAAAGGTGGGCTCTTTTACATACCTGCCAGTTTCTTATCTCTTTTCATTCGCCGCTGCTGCGTTCCCTGAAGTACTTTTTCAACTTTTCCGGGTTTTATTTTATTTTCTCCCAAGAGGAAGCGAGAGATATGGAGGAAGAGGAGGTCGTCGTAATTGCGTTTCTTCGCCAGTTAGTGATGCGTGGCCGAGGTGAAATGCAAAGCAGTCAGTGTTTGCTTGCAATTGCACCACCCAAACGCATGCACACAAACACACCGAGAAACACACATACATACATACAAACAATTCAATCCGAACTCGAAGCTGGAGTTGGAATGGAACCGAAATTTGCCATCAGTTGATGAGGCAGATCAACGCACGCTCCGGTAAGATGAAGAGAAGCAGCAGAGCAGAGAGCGGGCTAGGGTTGGAAGATCCCTTCTCCCGACTTTGACATGTGGTAAATGTTTGATGAAGAAAAATGATTGTCGAAAATTACCATTCTGACCAGAGCGCAACTGCGACGGTCCCAGTCAGGAATTACTGTGCGGCACATTATTCATCAGGCTCGTTTCTTTTTTTAAAAAAAAGTTGTATTATAATTCTAACCAAGGGCGCGAGATAGGAGAAAACGAGAAATCGAGCCGAATAACAACAAACGCAGCTCGTCATCATTTTTGCGGCATTTTGGTTGGTTGGTGTTCATTTTTACTGCAACTATAGCAACAGGTACACAAGGCCTGCTTTGTCGATGGGCATGGGGTGCGATGCGGAGATGGCGGCACCAAGCAGTTGCAAATTTTTAAAAAGTCCTGAAAGCGATCGTCTGAGATTACGTTCGTCCGTAAAGTGTTTCTCTTCTTTTTTTAAACCGCTGCTCGGTCGCGACGTTTGTGTCCGAGTGTCCGAGTGTGTGTGTGATGATATTGGATAATCGCCTGAAGCTGCTAAAACGCTGCTACAGCTTGGCTTGAAAAGCAGGCCGGACAACAACAAAAAAAAACAAAATCTGAATGCAGCAACCCCAAAAGAAGGTGGAATCTTTTTAATGCGTTTCAGATCAACGCGCGACCGTTCCGACGAAACCATGGGAAAGTATTTTTTTTCTTCTTCTTATGATACCTTCAGTAATCAATCAAATTCAACCAAAAGGCAGAAATCGGATTGGCATCGCTCAAATTAAAATTTGTAAGAATATAAGTGAACTCCGGTTCAGTATAGAAGTGCGTGGGGTTCCTACCTGGACGGTGACGGTGGTTTCGGTGCTCTGGACGCCATCGGAAACGCTGACCACCAGTCGATAGGTATCTTCGGTTTCACGATCCAACGCATCCCGCAATTTCAGCATACCGGTGTCCTTCTCCAGCAGGAACCTGTCTGTGTCGCCGCTTATCAGTGAATATTCCAGAGTACCCAGTGTGTCCGGATCGGTGGCGGTTATTTGTGCTACCGTCTGTCCTACGGCTAAATCCTCCGATGCGGAGAATACCAACGGAATGTCACGAAATGTCGGTGGGCTATCGTTCTTGTCCAGCACATTAACTCGGATCTGCAAATAAAAAGGGGGGAACGAAAGAGACAAAAGAGATAATTTAATAACAATAGATTACTATCGGTATCGGGGCTTGTTTCTTGAATGAAACGTTGTGGTTTATAATTTGGAGTGATTGAGTTTGCTGTGCCGGTGGGGTGATGTCCCCTTTTGCCGGCAAACGGACTGATCACAGTAATAGAGGAGGCATAGTAATCGATGGATGGCGCACGAGACGGTCGTGATCGGGCCTTTCCCGTCGTTGACGGGTCACTTGGGGTGTGATTACGAGGTCCTGACTGACTACAGTGTAATAAGCAGTGGTAATCGTTTACAGAAAATGCTTCGATTTCACCAATTGGCGATAACGGAAACAAATGCCGGAAGCGATTTCTCGGTTCAGTAGCTTCGGTAGACAACATTCAGGGAAAAAGGACGTTTCTTGCAAATGATAATTTAATTTTTTTTTTAATTATAGACATGTACTTTTCTCGCAACTCACTTTTCTTCTCAAAACGAAGAAACAATGTTAATCTGTGCACGTTAAATTTTGGACTTCAAAACAATAGCTGAAAAAAAAACTCCTAGTTCAAGTAGTGTATGGTTTTTCATGCTTAGATCACAGCATGCTGTGCGTTTGGCTGTCAGCTTTCTTTTGTTTACTTGTTTGTACCCACCCGTCTTTTTTTGGCACATTTTGACCAGGAAGGATTTTGCATGGTGACAAAAGACCAAATCAAGCCGAAACAGAGCCGGCAAGTCGTGGCAATCGATAAATGGTAGCAATCACTTTTGTAGACATTCTTTCTCGTACACATCCTGATTGAAGATACCAGTAGAAATAAAACTTTGAATTTTCTGACCACAACTACATATGGCTTGCCAAATCAAATACTTCTTTGGGGATTTAAACACCTCATTGTACGGAAATGCTCGGCAATGGTGTTTCTTCCCATTGCGATACAAAACGTCAGACCAGGAAGCTTTTTAACGTTTTCGAGCACGCATCTTTCGTCATCCATTTTGATACAAGGAACTTTAATCGATCGGATGCCTTACCAACCAAAAAGACAAGCTACGCAAGCAAAAGCTTTTGGAAGCAATTGCTGGTATTAGAGGTTTCATGAAGCACAGCAGCCATGAATATAATTTTCTCTCTCGTGGTGTGAACGTCGTTCCTCTCACAAAATAATTCATAGCAAGCAACTATCTTCACGAGGCTGGATAGCGCTCCAGATTAAATATTTTCGTCAATAGACTGATGATTGGTTTTAAACTGGCGAATGTTTAATAGAGGGTAAGAATTCTTAGTTATTCTTGAATATTATAAACAGAAATAGCAGAACCGTAGGATTAGTGAGCGGGTCTCTGACTTCGTCTGCTGGCTGCCAGAGAGAAGCTATTCCTGTTCTCCTGTTACTTCTATAAATCCAATTAAGAGTGACTATTTTTTCTTGCGTATTTCTATGGCTTGTTGAGAGCTGCAAAAAACACATGCCCAGCAAAACCCTTATTCAAATAATATTCGACAGTTAAGACCCAGACATCAATCTGTCAGCGAAAACTGAATATTTAATTTTTAGCTCTATCTAGTCCAGTGAAGATAGTTGCTTGCTATAAATTATGAGGTTTTTCGCACAGAAGGATTGACCAATCAGACATCCAATTTTCTACTTCTTCGTAGGGATTGAAGTACTACTCAACCAATGTGTGGCCTATCGAGGAAAACAAACGGTAGTCGGAAGGGGCAAAACCAGGTGAGAACGGCGGGTGGAGTAGCAGCTCCTAGTCAAGTTCTTAGGTTGTATATTGAACCGGTTTTGTTCTGTGTGCGGGTGCGTTTTCATGTAGTTACTTTACTGTTTCTTTTACCGGTTTATTCTGGTCGACTTTCGATCAATTCATGGTTTTTGGTGTCTATAGCGATCAGTATTAACACCCGGTTTAGAATTTCGCGATGCACCACACCTTTCTAATCCCACCAAAAAATCTAGGAGCATATCACTTTAGACGTTGCTTGAACTCAAACGGATTCAGAAAAGTTCAGGAAGGATTGAGCAACGGAACTGTGGGGGATTTTCGGATATTTAGGAGGATCTCAGAAAAGTTTATGAGGGATAATGCAGGATATGCAAGCTTAAAAAATTTAGGAAGACTTGTGACGTGATTGACAAAAAGGGTGTGGGTACGTACGTGGGCATCACTTTAAAAATGACTGTAATTTTTTACCCATTGAATAATTTCAATTGAAATTTTAGGTGAGAATATTTCAATGCGTAATGTCCACATTATGTAAGTTACATCAATTTTTGCAATTTTTGCGAAAATTGAATCGGGAGCAGAGCCGATGCGTAAAGTAGTTTTGCTCATGCACCTTGAAAATCCGGATCTCTCTCATCGTGCCATCTGCAGGGAGCTGGGAATTGATATCTTGTGCTTTGAATAGGTCCAACGAACGTTTTTAATTGTAGATTGAAAGGAAAAAATTGGCCACAATGGATTTCCGTATAGTGAAAAGGATCGGGTAGTTCAAGCTTACAGGAGGAATCTAAACCAGTTCTGTAAGAGATGTGGCGAAAAAACTGCATTTGAGTAAAACTTTTATGCAAGACGTAAAAAAATATGAAGATCTACTCACATACAAAATTCAGCTATGAACGGCGGAATACGATGGGAAAAAATTACTTACAAAGAAACTCTATACCCAGATGTTCACAAAAGCACATTGTTTCTACACTTACCATCATAACTTTGATGTCCCAGAAGACGACAAAGAAGGCATAAGCTGTCAAAGTTAGCCAAAAAATATATGATTTGGTAATCAAATGCTCTTGTAGAAAGAGCACTTCGTTCAACAAAATGGTTTCATCTATTCCTAATTTTTCAATGGTTTCTTAGCGATTTCTTCGAGCTTTTAGAAATAGACTAATCTGGAAGAAGTATTTTGCTTCTTTCGAATTATTTCTCCTTTGCATCACTCCTTCTCATGTGCTGATTCGTTAACGGAGCCTTCGTTAAAAGTGTTCCACTTTGTTGTTTTCTTTGTTCAAACGCTTTTTCTACTAACCTAAACTTTAAACGATTTATTAATTTTTTTAGGTAGTTCAAGGTTAAAATAGCTCGATTTATTAATTTCTAGTTGGTTTGACGTAAAGCCGCCATAAATAAGTTCAGTTTTGCAATGACTGAGTGGAAACATACATTGGAGAAGCCAAATAACCTCACAGGAAAGATGATTTTTTGGAAAAAACATACGCTCAGAGACATGACTCGAGCCTGCATTCTTATGTAAATCGATTATAAATATACTCTCCTACTCAGTGCTTGAACGGAAAATAAGAATAGAGCGAGAAGACTAGCGTTTGTTGTCTGATGAACAGAGAAGATGTTCGGTATGTGGTACCGGTCGTGAGACGGCTAGGATTTAGACCGTTATTTGACATACGCTTACCAAACCCAGTTTTTCGGTAGAACTACGACTACTACAGCATAGTGTGGTGGAAATGGTAAACGCGTATGCACGGTTTGCGTAAGAACGCAGGTTCGAGTCCTGTCGCTGAGCGTATCTTTTTTTCTAAAAAATATTTTTTTTTCCGTGAATTTATCATTCATTTGGCTTCTCTAACATATGTTTCCACTCAGTCATTGCAAAACTAAACTTTGAATTTAGTTCTCTAATGCATGCTCAAAGCTGTCTAGATCGTGGTGAGCCCAATTTATCCACACCTTTTGTCTCTTTTTCGAATATAGCGATTTGTCAGTAAAAAAATTGTTCTACTAGAACAATATGTGTAATCTAATTAATCCGCTTTTACAAAGGGGCAATGGGGGCACATGCCCCTGAGTCCACTGTCTTAGGAGGTCTTTGGCGGGAATCACAGAGCAAAAAATTATGGTCATTCAATCAGTTAGGGGGACACGAATAAACTCTGTCTCCGGGTCCATTAATATGTGAAAGCGGCGCTGCCTAGTACACATATTTTTTCACTAAATATGCTTTTTTAATGCGTTGTTTAATGTTGGTATGACCAACTAGGAAGGTACGGAAGAAATACGAATTGTAGAGTTTGAGTAGGTCTCCGGATGTCTTGAATAGCCAAGACTGAATTCTTTTTGGTTGTTTTAGATATGTTTAGTTGTAATAGTTGGATAAACAGTTATAACAAGGTATTAGATAGGAGATCAGGACAAGTGAAGTTCCAAATTTGTAGTGTAACTGTTAGGTTGAGAGTAGCTACAGAGCAAAAAAATTCATTGTGTGACAAACCGAAGATCAGTAAAAGAAAGCAATAGTTGTTTATAAGAATCGTTTCATTCAATAAAAACAATCAAATATTAATTCAAATTAGCTTGCTAGCGTCATATTCGATCATTATCATAACACTTCAGTTTAGAACTGTTGAATCTTCCATTAAAATAACTCCATATATCTCTCTCGGCAACCGGCTGCCTAGAGATTGAGAACAGTTGAAAAACTAACATTCAGCTAGAAATTTACCACTTCGGCTATTATGAATGAGACGCCTATTATGAATAAGTTGTCGTTTCGATTTTTTTGTAGATTACTCTTATGAAATATTTTTACTTGATATCGCATTTCGAGGTACGATTGGTTTCAAATGAATTGACTTTTTTATGCCAAATGTCTTAGAAATGCATGAAACCTCCAGATCTGGTGTAATCTAAGAAAAATTGTTTTTTGTGAAAATCGACTTTGGAACTTAGAGAATTTGAAACCGCGTTGAAAAAAAAATGAAAGAATTTTTTTTTAATGCCGAATGTCTTAGAAATGCATGAAACGTCCAGATCTGGTGTAATCTCAAAAAAAATTTTTTAAGATATCGACTTAGGAACTTAAAACAATTTTGGAATTTCCAAAATCGAATTTTTTTGTTGTTGATACCGAATGTCTTAGAAATGCATGAAACGTCGAGATCATGTGTAATCTGAACATTTTTTTTTGAAAAAAAAATCAAAAAAATTTCATAAGCGTCAAAGAATTGACTTTAAAAAACATTTCGGGATAACACCAGATCTCGACGTTTCATGCATTTCTAAGACACAATAAGAACTTCGGAAATCCGCGTAAAAAGAAACGCGTTGTAGAATGGCAGACCACTGCCTTTTGTCCGTAGCTACAAGCCGCTTGCTAAGTCAGGAATTTTCTCAAGCTATTTTTATCTGTTCCATCGTCCATCTGAGCCACCCAGGATAAATTCTCTATATAAATTTCGAGCTCGTGTTCAGGCCATTCGATTACTGACACGATAAGAACGATATTTTTGGTGGAGTGGTATTTTATAATTTCTCGATGATTCAAGCTGACCACTCTGGATTGTGCAACTAGTTTTGTAATGGGTATCATAATGAATTGAATTTTGAATGTTTTAATAACTACACAACGAGTCTCTGCCCTCTAAAAGGTGTTTAATACAGCAAATCGTATTTATAACTTTATTTACTGATTTGCTTAGACGATAAAATACATTCTACCAAATTTATAGCTAAAATTCTTGTCATAATTCACCACCCGTCCGTTCTAATTAATATATCGTTTTAACTGGCAGCTATGTTTTACCTCAAAACAACGAGTACGTGGGAACAACCTACGAAGTAAGTCTACGGGACCCCGGAGCTCACATCAGCAACAAAACAAACTTTTTTTTTCACGCCAAAACATGCAGCTGCAGCTACTGGTTGGTTAGTTGGCTGGTCGCCCAACTGCATATGATAGGGGGCCAAACTGGTTTTCCCGCCGCACATATGTATGCCGCACTTGGCCACAGTAGTATATATGGACACTGTGATTCAAGCAAAAATTCAAACCGCGCACGGTCCGGACACATTCCGTCAGACACCATCTCCTCTGGGGCCCGGGGTTGACGCGAAACCGTCCGTCGCACAGACTCGGTCCAGGTTTCGCTACCCCTCAGCCGATCCGTGGTAAACCCTAACAGCACTAATGGAGATCAATTTACCGACTTGGGCCGCTGTCGGCAGAACGACGAAAAAAAAGTGAATCGTGTCATACGGATCAAATTAAATTGAATAGATATCGAAGCCGACAGAGAGAAATACCAGACCATCAATCGTTCGTTCATTGAAAGAAAATTCTTCTTTCTTTCTTTCGGTTGGAGTGTTTTTTTTCTTGTCTTTTATACGGCTGGTAGACATTCCCGGTGGTGCTTATGCAATACGACTGAGCTAAGTGGAACAATTTCAAGAGACACTTAACTGATAGATCGATGATTGGAAAAGTGCAAATATTCGAATTGAGTCAAAGATTCTCTTCGTCGCCAAAGAAATGGCTGACTCCATGCCATACCACCCAGAAATCGTATCATTTTATACTAATTATAATTCAATGTTTCAACATGCTGATATAACTTCATTAGGCACGCATTTATAGAATCAGCAAATTGCAAACAGAACGCTGTATCCGTAATGAGCCTGATTTGCAGGTGAAGCAGTTCTAATTGCGCCTACCGGCAAACTGAATCACCGATCGTTCGTCTTCCATTTTCTTTGAGGGACAGCAAACAAATACTTTTTGTTCTGCCGTAGTAGCTTGAGTATCATAACCCCTGAAATGGACCCCGGGCTAGCATGGGGATCAATGACTGGTCTACCCTAATCACATTCAGATGACTCATTCGCTCGTTTTGCCATCAATGAACTGAGCCCAGCTGAACTGAGGCTCAAAGCTGTAATCCAATCCGTGGCTAGATCGTGCGATCAGAAACACACATAATGAGACGTTGGCGCTGGAATTCATAGCTACTAAATAACCAAGTGGAAACTAACCCACAACGGGCCTCATTACGGCCTTTAGGTACAGAATCCGATCGGACGTGCGCGCCTGGGCCCGAGGGATCTGTGTGCGATGATTTTATCAGTACCGTACGCAATTCATTAATTTAAGAGGGTAGATTATTTCAATATAAGTACAGTGTATTGCGCACCGTTTACCACCTTTTTGATTCCGAATGCCGCGTGCTGCCTTGGCTGGTTGTCGATTTCTCACCCTACCGGCGATCGGCTCGATCACCGCAACAATATCCAAAAACGCGAGGTTTTCTTCGGTTACGATATACGCGGTTGTCACCACGGAGATCTAAGTTTATGCGGGACTGTATAATTAAAGTTGTAGGGCCTTTGGCCTGGCGGTGCCCAGAAGATCAAAGCTGCCCCAGAACTATGATGGTTGAACCGCAAAGCAGCTAATTTGCTGTTCATTTTATGTTCACTGACACATGGTCACTGTTTAGGTGAGTTGTGCCACTTAAATCGGAGCTGCGTACAATCTGACAATCGGATTCCTATTTGAGAAATGTTCAAACAAATCACTCGAAAAATTCCAATTTCTTATATTATGTTCATACCTGCAGTAATATGAAGTTAGAACCGCTTTGTTCACACCAAAAAAGTCATCTCTTAACACAAAAATACAAAGCTGGTTGCACCAGTTTCCAGTTTTGTTTTGTTTTACTTTCATGGCTACTTCGATGGAAAACTGCTGTTGTTAAACAGCTTGTCAACTGACATAGTCGAAAAGTGACGGAAAATGCTAGCAGGGTTGTGTTTTAATGACAATTATCGGCCTCCTGTCACGACGCCATCTTGATGAGATCAAAAACTTCAAAATCAGCTGATTGCAATGTTTACAAAGAGTAATACATTTGTTTTACGCGTTTACCTCGTTTAGTGCGCGAAAATTAGTTTAGTGCGCGAAAATTTTGGGTCGACTCTCTCACAATAACTTGTCGGTTTACCTAAAATACAGCAGACAGTGTTTTGGGACATCAAGTGGAGATAATTTTCACAATTTGAGAGTCGCGATGAGTATCAAAACATCGCAATGTTTGGGGCTCGAAACGCGAGGCTGGTGCTCACATACCGGTGTCAGATGGGTGACAATTATATCTTGTCATTTAGGGAAAACATGTTTTAATGTGACATTTCTGAATAGGAAATAACGCAAAAGTAAAACATGTTATTTCGCTTCAAAAAAGTTAAAACTCGTTCCATCTCATAGTATTAGATTCATCAGTATCCAACGAAAAACCAAACAAGAATTCCCCATGAAGCGGAAAACATATGAATGATTCTTTTCGCAAATTTTCATACAGATCTGATACAGTTGAAACCAAAGCTAAAGTCATTAAAACATATTTTGAAGAGTTTTTTCAGCGTTTTTTGCATCTTAAAATAGTCAACATTCCTCACCCCGTAATTCCTCATGGCCTTTCAATTGAAATTTGTGGAATCGATTTGGTCATCTTTGAGATATCAATGAATGTCAATTTTTATGTTTTTGCTGGTTTTCGGTATACGAAGGGTTGTTACTTATGTATTTAGTCTAAAAATGAAAACAGTATTATATTTAGTCGGAAATGGTTTTATTGTTTTTCAAAATATTCCCCTAAATGATCAATACACTTTTACATACGCCTGAAACAATTTAGTCCACTCTTCTTGAAGTACCCCCAAAACATGGGTTTTGAAAGCTTCAACAGCTTCTTCAGGAGTATTGAATCGCTCTTCACGAAGTTTATTCTTCACAGAAGGGAACAAATAGAAGTTGTTAGGAACCATTTCAGGACAATACGGCGGGCGGCCCATCAATTCGACGTTTTGGGTGCTCAAATATTTGGTTATTTGAGCCGACGTGTGAGAGAATGATTTTACATCTTACCTTTGTTTTCTTTACTTCACGAAAAACTTCTGGCAAACAAATGCTGTTATACCAATCAGAATTGCCGATCTTATGATTCTCTAAAACAACGGAAGCGATATTTCCGTTTATACCGAAAAAACAAACCACCATTTTCTTTGAAGTGCTTCGAGCGCAAACAACTTTTGTTGGATTTGGTTCTTCTTGGAACACCCATACCGTCGACTGCTGTTTAGTTCCGGGCTCATATGAGTACATCCATGTTTCGTCACCTGTGTAGATGTTATACACCAAATTTGATTTTTTTTCAAGGCTTGTTAATGCAAAATAACATAATAGCTTTTTACACTTCTGCTCAAGGCTGCCTCTATTTCACGATACGTCACATGGCGATCTTCCATTATCAGATTTTTCACAGTATAGATATTTTCTGGCGAAACAACTGATTTTTGACGACCCTCAATTGAATTCACCGGCAAGCAAACCACGAAATCGGTATACCAGTTTTACAGTCGCATAGGATGGTGCTACACTGCCAAAAGTCCTACTAAGTGCAGTTGATAATCCACGACAAAAATCGTAATAAATCATTGAACGAAAATTCAATTCCATTTTTTTGCTGTTAGTACACCTTGTGATATGATAATGCGTTTATCTTGTCATTCACACATTCTGATATTTTCTGACACGAATTTGAGCTGATAATTTCTGACAGAAAATCATTCAGGTCGATAACATTTTCGAAACCAAAAGTATCAGTCATAATACATTTGAACTTGACTATTGCTTACACTCTGAAAAAAAGTGTGCAGGTAGAAAAATATGCTATTTGTCTGTTACGTCACTTATACGATTATATCTCCGGTGATATCTGCAATTTAATCTTCGAACTTGATCAATGATCCAATAGTAGCTTTCAAACGAGAGCCTAAGACAGTTGAAATCGATTCAGCCATCTCGACAAAAAAAAAACTTGAGCGGAGGAAAAAAATGCGTTTTGTCGGTTACGTCACTTATTCCGTTATATCTCCGGAGCCCTCCGGAAGTGTGTCAATTTATCTTCAAACTAGATTTAAACTTCGATTTGCACCATTTGATCTTCTAACTTGATTCACAGCCCAAGTGAGGGCTTTCAAATGAGCCTCAGTTTGTTTAAAATTGGCCCAACCATCTCCGAGAAAATTGAATGGAGAAAAAAATCATTTGAAAGGTGCACATCTAAATTTCAAATTTGGCAAGCGATTTGTAGCTATGGACAAAAGCTCACGTTTGTTTGAAAAGGCAATCATTCCCTATGAAATTTATATCTGTATAGAAATGCTTCAGAAGATTTCAGTACAGATTCTAACGCAAGGAATATTCGAGGTGTTTAGGAATCAAATACCTGGATTTTTAAGGCACACCTCGACACATGAACGGAGGAATGGCGGTTTTGTCGGAAAAATCTCGATATAGTACCTCGTGTAAGTCTCTAAGGAAAGGTCGAAGATCGATGGTTCCTTGTTAAATCCCTGCGGATCAGTTAAACGCAAGGATACTCTTTGAGGTACATTTCCTTATCCGCAGCATCCTTAATAAAAAAAATTATTTAATCTGCTACAGCAGCAAATGGCTGGCCAAACAAAGTTTTTTTTGAGTAAATTTGTGCAGAAACATACGGCAAAACTCCATAACCGAAATCTGGAGACCAGTGTAGCCAAATTCGGACCTTTCGACTAAAATAATCTACACATGGAGACAGGTTTGAGCTAAATTCAGAAGATTTTTTCGGGTTTTGTTTCGTCACTTAAAGCGACGATCCGAAATTTTTCAACACTCTGTCATTACCGAATCGAATATTGGATCTGAATAAAATTCCACAGCAAACTATGAGACCATACGACTTTCCACTTAAATTTCATTTAAAAAACGGTTTATGAATCTTTGAGAAAACAAAGTGATCTTTTTCATTTTTTCTACAACTATAGATCTGCATCTTAAATGATGGTCCATCTTTTGAAGCTCTTGTCGGGTTACAGTTAAAAATTTCTCCTACAAACGTCGGATCGTTAAACAGTCTGTGACGGTTAATTTCCTCGTCAGACTTTCCACGGATATTACACGATGCTTGCTTTTTAGAAACAATTGTTTAAATTTACACTCTACAAATCTCATTCGAACTCTGAACCACGGACTCAAATGTATAGTCCTCTCCATGGAGCACAAATTTTGCATAGTACCAATAATAAATACCCCCCACATCTGGAAATAGTTTTACTAGTTTTCAAATAAGAGCGATTTCAGTGGAAACCCCTATTTAAAAAAGGCGGGTGGGTAATGTCAGAGACATAACTGGATGTCGTGAATACGAAAACAACTGACATGTTCCTTAACACTTCCGAATATCAATTAGTTGATCAATTGTATGAATTATGCAAGCATTCTCCTTTTTCACATTTTTCGCAGAAACAAAGAAGCCTTCACTTGACCTCGATTACTGTGAATTTTACGCAGCGAAAAGTGCACAAATCTAATCAAACTGCTCTAGTTTTGCACTAAACTGAGGATATTTACATTCGATTCGCGAAGAAGAAATCCTAATAGTTCTTTAGAAAACTTTTAGAGTCATTAGAACGGCTGATTTTGTGTGATGCTCTCCACCGTTGTCCTCTTTTCGTTGTTTTATCACCAATGCAAACGACTAGCATCTGTGACGTAATCGCTCTTGTCGGAAGCGAAACTAGCTTTGCAAACGACACACACTACATCTGCTGGCAGTTAATCAATCTTAACTCTTCAAGTCAAATGGCCTAAATTTTAAACCCGAAAAAATTTCTTTTTAATTTAATAATTTGGCTCAAATTTTGCATGCACTGTATTTTTATTTCATTTTGTCAATGAAAAAATAAAAATGAGACGTAGGAAATAAAGGCAATATTTATAAGTGAAAATTTAAACCAAGTAGATTTCATTGTTTTGAAAAAACACCTAGTAGTTTGAGCGCATGATAACAGTTAATCAATCTTAACTCTTCAAGTCAAATGGCCTAACTTTGAAACCCAAAAAAAAATTTTTTTAATTTAACAATTTGGCTCAAATCCGCAGTACCGTTTATAAAAAAAACTATGATTTTATCTGCTACAGTAGCAAATGGCCCGTCAAACTAAGTTTTTTTTGTGTAAATTTGTGTAGAAATATTCGGCAAAACTCCAGAGCCGAAATCTGGAGACCAGTATAGCCGAATTCGAATATTTCGACTGAAATAATCTATACATGGCGACAGATTCGATCTAAATTCAGGAAAGGAAAATTTCACATCAAATTATGAGACCATAAGACTTTCCATATGAATTTCAGTTTGTGAAAATCGGTTTATGTATCTTTGAGAAAACAAAGTGAGCTCCATTTTGGTGTGTTTGACAGCCATTTCTGGTACTTGCAGAACCGGGAACTGGGATTTTTTGCGTTTTTCAACAATGGCCATTTTTTCTGCCACTAGAGATTGCATCTTAAATAATGGTCCATCGTTTGAAGCACTTGACGGGTTACATTTTATGATTTCTCCTACAAACGTCCGATCGTTAAACAGTCTGTAAAGATTAATGTCCTCGTCAGACTTTCCACAAATGTAAAGCAATGCTTGATTTTTAGAAACAATTGTGTGACTATCGTTGCTCATAGCTTCCAAAGTGATTGTTACATATTTCAATTGTCTTGCTGATATAGAATGAAATTTGAGAAATCTTTTTCCATGTATAATTTAAATGTAAAGTTAAATGTAAATTTAAATGTAGAAGGTAAAGGCATTATCTACAAGTGAAAATTTAAACCAAGTAGATTTTATTGTTTTGAAAGAACACCTAGTAGTTTGAGTGCATGATAGTAGTTAATCAATCTTAATCGAATGGCCTAAACTTGAAATCCGAAAAAACATGTACAACAAACTACAAACGGACACTAATACGCTGAATCCAAAGCATGCGTCCAACCTTCCAGTAGATGCATACGATGAGCGAATGAGTTAAGACACAATTTTGATGCATCACCTTTGGCTTCCCTGAGCTGCATTCTTTGGGCCGCAGGAAGTAGAATGCGACGGTGGCAAACAACGGCGTCAGGTGGGCACCCCACCTAACCCCTCCCCCCCTCCTCCCCATCAATCAATGGGTCATTCCTGGGCCGGTATGTTGGTCAAATTA